>NC_092335.1:203220833-203970000 GCF_046630445.1 Rutidosis leptorrhynchoides | reverse complement strand
AAAAAAAAAATAGTGTTTAGGGTTTAGTAATTATGGTTTAGAAATTATGGTTTAGGGTTTAAAAATTAGGGTTTTAGAGCGAGTTTTAATACGAACGGTTTAGAGTTTAGGGTTTAGGGTTTACGGAGTAAACCCGAAAACCCTAAACCCTAACCCCTAAACTCTAAATCGGGCTAAATCCTAAAAAAAAAACCTCAAAAAATGTTAACATGCATCAGATGCATTTTAAGCTCCTGTTTAAAAAAAAAATTATGAATCTACACAATGTCAGTAGATCACGAATTTTTTTTTTTTTAAATTGGAGCTCTAATGTAAAAGATATAAAAATCTCATTTTACTCATCCCCTTATTCCAAAAATGTCACTTATCCCTTGATCTTTCCCCTATATATATATATATATATATATATATATATATATATATATATATATATATATATATATATATATATATATATATATATATATTGGTAGGATTAAGAGGGAAGTAACCAAACGGGGGGAAACGAGGGAAAGCAAAAAAAAAAAATTTTGTTTTTTGAAAAAACTTTGTTCACGAACATTATAGATTAGATAAAAATATGAACATTTAATAAAGACACTTTGTGATAAATGTTTTTATTTTGGCGGGAAAATGCTCGAAGAAATAATATATAACAATTATCGTGTTTTTCGAGCGTATGTTGAGGTTTAAGATATTAGGGTTTATAGGGTTTAGATATCAGGGCTTAGAAATTTAGGGTTTATGGTTTAGATTTAGGGTTTAGATTTAGGATTTAGATTGAGTTTTTAACACGAACGGTTTAGATTTTAGGGTTTAGGGTTTGGTGTTTTGGGTTTATGGAATAAACCCAAAACACCAAACCCTAAACCCTAAATTCTAAATCGGGCTAAATTTTACTTCACAAAACATGAAGAAAAAAAACGTTAACATTCTTCACGATCAATATTATCTTGAATGTTATTTTTGTCGATCGTTTTTCCGCCTAAATAATAACATTTATCACGAAGTATCTTTTTTAAATGTTCATATTTTCTTGTGATCTTGATGCCTGAAAAAAAAATTCCAAAAAAATGAAAAAAAAAAAATTTGCTTCCACCGCTTCCCCCGATTGGTTACTTTCTCATTGATCCTGCCATATCGTATTAAATTTTAGGTTGTAGCTTTTGTAGAACATCAAACTTGAAGAAAGAAGAGGGGCGTGTATATGATGGAAGTTGATTGCTCAAAAACGGATAGAATTAGCACCCTTCCTAAAGACATAATTGACAGCATATTAACTCTCATGCCACTAGGAGAAGCAATGAAGACAAGCATATTGTCAAAGAAGTGGAGGTATAAATGGGCCAACATTCCTAAACTTTATATGGATTACAACATGTTTGATAGCTATTTATATTATTTTGGAAGTAGTGTTCTTGAGAACACCTTAATTCACAATGCTATCCTCCACGTTTTGCTACTACATACAAGTCCGTTACTTGAGTTTACTTTGCTTATTAACCGAAATTTGTCTTTTGAGATTGACCCGATAATTCTTTATCTTTCAAGAAAAAACAGTACTTTACAACGCCTTACCTTAGCCAATCATTCGGATCACCGCTACAAGCTCCCCATCTCATTTTTTTCTTTCAATAAATTAGAATATTTGGCTCTTAAAAAGTTTGTTTGTAAGCCTCCTTTAACATTCAATTCATTCTGTACCTTGAGGTATTTATGCTTTTACGATAATGTTGAGATCACCACAAAGTCACTTAAACGGATCCTCACCAATTGTCCACTGCTTCAGGAGTTATATTTGGTATGACTGATACATCGTAATTGCTTATGAATTAAGTTTAATCATACTAATTAAGATGTTCTATCACCTAAATATATGTACCTTGATCTATGCAGTATGGAAAGAAAGAAAATGGAGAAAAGGATAATGGATGTGCTATTGCAGAAGAAGATAAGTTAACATTTGTTGAGTTGTTTGAATCTTCGCCAAGGCTTGAGAATTTGGCAATCGAAAAGTATTACATAGAGGTAATAAATTGATGTTGTTTCTCTCTTATCTTATAAGTATATATAATACATAGTCCCCGCAACGGTAGCTTAGTGGTTGGAGCACATGCATCATAAAGTGCTGGTCATGGGTTCAATCCCTGCCTCGTGTCCCTTTAAGCATGAGTTACGCGATTTTCCTCTCACACACACACACATATATATATATATATATATATATATATATATATATATATATATGCTAATCATTGTTTCATACTAAATGAAATTAAGCACTTTGCTACATTCGATATGCCACCGAGGCTCCCAATATCGCTGGTCCATCTCAAGGCTTTATATCTGGGTGTGACTTTTATGGAGCAACATGAGCTTTTGTGTTGCTTTTGCTTGATAAAGAGCTCTTCAAATTTAACCAACTTTACTCTCAAGGTGAATATATAAATTGATTAACGGCATACTCCTTTCGTTACAATTCTATCGTCCACTATTATTTTTTGAGATGTTTTAAATTAGTTGTCCACTTCATAAATGGATAAGAATAATGTGGTAAAGTTATTTTGTGCCCCACTTTATACATGTAAGACAAAATATATGTAAAATATAAGGGGTAAAACTGAAAAATTAACAAAAAAATATATGTGTAAGTTGCTTTTTTCTTAAACTGAATGTTTTTTGTTTCTGGACAACGGATTTGTGACGAAGTGAGTATTATACTATTAATAGTTAATTTTCAAAAAAGGTTTTGACATAAACTTTTTTATGTGATATACATTATATTATAGAATGAACAATCCAATGATTCTCAATCAATTGCTATGGATTTTTTGGGTCTCCAAGAGCACTCTAACTTCAAGTTGTATCACCTTAATAAGCTCGTGATGAAAAACTTTAGTAACTTAGCAATTGAGATGGAGTTTTTGAAGCTCATCGTGACTCAAGCACCAGTGTTGCAAAAAATTCGAATAGAGCTTAATGAAAATTTTCCAGTTGAAGAAGAACTAAAGATATTGAAAGACGAGTTATTTTCAAATGCATCACCTTCCATAAAATTAATGGTTGAACGCCCAATCATGCCTTCTGTCAACAAGATAGAGAAACAATATTACAAAAAGAAACGGAGTGAGACCACAGGGTGCACGTAATGCGCAATTTACCCGCTACCATGTCTCGTGCTCGGAGGGTTTGATTACCCGAGGTCTACTTTTTATGGGAGAGCCAATGTGCTCGTTCATAGGGTGTTTCCTCGCTAATCCAAAAAAGCTAACCCACTACTTATTTCCTATCTAATTGAAATCCAACTACTCTTAAGCAAGACTCTGACTAGACTAGTTGAAGCTAAGGATCTGCCTATTCTATTAGACACAGCTTGGAAAACCTCTACTAATTTTCATTGTGTCCACTTGTAAAGCAAGTGCTCTTGTAAGAGACTCAAACTAAACTAGTTGAAACTTACCATTCTATTAGCTAATCAAGCTTAGAGATTATGGTATTAGGACTTATTACTTAAAATAAAATACTATGATTGTTGAAGTTAGGCAACTCTTATCGGATATTTTAATAGGTTACTAGGTAGATAAAACAAATGAAATAAATAATCGTGTTGACTTCTAACGGAGAAGATCAACAATCTATATCTATCTATATATTCATCTATATATAGTCATATAAAGCTCTAAAATGTTGCTGTTATCATTAAGCTAATTATCCTTTGATTTTCATAATAATGATGTCATAATTTTATATTAATTTAATTAAAAAATAATAAGAAATTTTTTATAAAAATAATATTAATCTCTCCTAAATTGTAAAATCTTCTAAACACCCAAATTCTAAAGCATATTGTACAACTTTTATATAATAATTGTATTTTAATTTTATAAAAAAAATTAAAAGGCATTTATTATTACTAATAATAATTATTATTACTAAAAATATATTCTTATTATGTGCTTTTAATATAATAATTATAATTATAATTATTATATTATTAATATTCAATTATGGATTCTTTTAACGAAATTAATTACGTCACATATGTATGCAAAAATACATGTGTCTATATATTTGTAAAAACAACGACAAGTTTCTTAGTAAAACGGGTTATTAAAATAAATGATTTTAGCATTTACATTCACTTAATACCTAAAACATGTCATTAAATTGTTTCGTTAAAGCAAACCGGTGATTTCACGGGTCATCTCATTAGTACCTTAATAAATATACTGTATATCGACCAATTATTTGTTTCCAAGATAATTCCTTAAATAGCTATAGAATATGCCTTTTCAAAAAAAAAAAAAAAAACGAAAAAAAAAAAGCTATAGAATATGGAAGATGTGAAACTTTACATAAAATAATTATAAAATGAAAATATGAAACTCTATAAAAAGTAATTCAATTTTCTGAACAACAACAAAAAAAAAAAAAAAAAAAAAAAAAAAAAAAAAAAAAAATATATACTTGATGTCTATTTTGAAAATAGACATCAAGTAATCCAATTTCCTAAAAAGGACGCGTCGGCCGAGTCGGGGACGCGTCGGCGACGCGTCGGTCGTTGACCAACGTTGACTTTATTAATAATTTCTTAAATATATATTTATATATGTATAAAATAGTTGATTCTGTACCATAAATTTTTTAAATAAGAACTTGAATTTTAATACAATCAAACTTCAAACTCAATTAACGTTACCGAGTACATAATTAGTAAGAACACAAAGAAAAGAGCGGCCCAGAAAATGAAAACAAACCCTAATTTTAAAACATATCACATCTTGACGAAAATTTGACTGATTTTGACCATTTTTGACCAACTTTGACCGTCTTTGACAGACTTTGACCGAACTTTTAGCTTTGACCGTCTTTTGAGTCGTTTTCAGAAAGAAAGAAAAAATGGATGGAGAACCCAAAAAAATGACGCATCAGCCGACGCGTCGGCCAAGTCGGCCGACGCGTCGGCCAAGTCGGCCGACGCGTCGGCCAATTCGGCCGACTTTTACAACACTGCTATTTTCTTCGGGTATATGGGAGAAAGGGAAATACTACTTGGCTTGGTAGGAGCTTTGCTTGCACCTCAGACTACTTAGTCGCCCATGATGATAATGAGATTTAAACCTTAGACTTCTTATGAGTATGAAGATAATCGAGTGGAATAGTAAAGTGATAGATCTCTTCGAAGATAGAGATCGGGAATAGATTTTAACTAATATAAACTAATTTTAAATTTTTAACCAATATCTTTTCGAACAAATGTGTACAACGAGAATAAAAAGTCCGTGTTTCGTTGCGGGATGATTTGGTAGGTTAACGGAACGTTAAAAACGGTTAACATGTTGGTTGACGATCGGTTAATTGAACGGTGAAAACGGTTAACGACCAGACAATTAAACGTTAAAAGAATTAAGAAATGAAAGTTGAAGGAGAAAAAGAAAGTACAAAAAAGTATAATTTTAAAAGTTTTATAAAAGAAAACAGTTTACCAAAATATCCCTAAAGTTGAGAGTAATTACCAAATTGTCATCGTGAGTAGTTTTAAACCTCATGACATTTAGTATATTATTATAATACAGTGGTGGAAGCAGGAACTTTTTTCACCGTCCAGGGGCGAAATTTTTTTTAATACGTAGCAACTTTTTTTGGGCAAAATATGAAAGTTTTGGGATAAAATATGGACGTTTTTGGGCAAAATCTGGAAGTTTTTGGGCAAAATTTAAGAGTTTTTGGCAAAATATGAAGGTCTTGGGGCAAATTATGGAAGTTTTGGAGCAAAATATGAAGATTTTGGGATAAAATATGGAGACTTTGGGGCAAAAAAAAATTCCACAAGAGTAATTCGTAAAAATCCAAAATTTTTGCACTAAAAATTACAAATCCACTGCCCGCTCTGTCCCTTCTTATTTTCGCCCATGTATGTGTATACGTTAGTGATGTTAAGCGAGGTGTATATAAAATAGTTTATATTTTACTAGGAAAAACTATTAAATACGATACAATTTTACACAAGATATTTATTTATTTATAGAATGGGATATACCTAAACCTTGCTACAACACTATAGGCAGTGTACCTAATCGTAGAGTAGTGTAGTTTTTAGTAAGTCCGGTTCGTTCCACAGGGAGCTGGTGATACTTACTATATTTTTAACTATATTTATACAAAATATATATAATTATATAAGTAGTAATATTATTATAAAAGGGGGTTTTACCGTTTAATGACCGGTTTGTCGATTCTATATTTTAAGCGTAAAGATAAATGACGATAATTAAAGTGCGTAAAATAATGACAATAAATAAAATGACAGTAAATAAAATTGCGAGTAATAAAATGACAGTAAATAAAGATACGATGAGAAATATAATAAAAGAATTATGCTTATTTAAACTTCCGTAATCATGATGTTTGACGTGTTGATTTTAATTTATTACCATGGGTTAATTGTCCTTTGTCCTGGTTTATTTGATACGTCTATCTGGTTTTTTGTCCATAATAGTCCATCGGTCATAAAAATAAAGTGCGAGTATCCTCGTCAAATTACCCTTATACCCGAAGTCAAATATTCCAACTGATTAAGGATTTAAACTGTGACGCAGTTATCACTTCTGTCAACAATTACACCAGTTATCACTGTATGTAATCCACCCCTGTTTTAATTAGTTTATGAATATTAATTCATCCACTTGATCAGAATGAATAATCAATTACCCAACCCAATTGATTAATTAAATGATTATAACAGATTCCATATGAACATCACTAAATAGGACAACCATAATCATTATTAATTATTAGGTTAATTAATTTGAAGATAGGTTCGACAGACTCCAATGAGTTGTCACTCAATTAGACAATACCCCCCATCTATTAATAGTCAATAGTTCAATTTCCACAAGTGTCGGTCTTTTGCCCAAACCTTAATTATGGTCCAAAGTTCAATAACCCCTTCTTAATATTTTAGCCCAACATCACGATTACTTCGGCTCAAATAAGCATAATAATAACTTAGTTACGATACATTAATGTAAAAAGGTTGAACATAACTTACAATGATTAAAAATAGCGTAGCGTTACACGGACAGAATTTCGACTTACACACTCAAACGATCTCTATCATAAATCTTATTATTATCATAATTTAAAATTAAAATTAAGATTATTGTTATATCTTATTAAGTTAACATTATGATAGAGATATAGAATATAGATATTGATAATTGATATTGATAAATAAGAAAAAGATAGAAAAGGTGTGTTTTTACATTACGATTACAAAGCCTTTTATAGGCGAATTTAGAAATTGAATTTTCACTTATGACCCCTGAACTATGCTCAATTAACAACTTTTTATTATTTAATATTATTCTTATTATGAATTATTTAAATATTATATTTTATTCTTGTGCATAGTTGACTCGTAATTTTTACACCGTTGCGTCGAGCGTTGAGAGTTGACTCTGGTCCCGGTTCCGGATTTTCGAACGTCCTTGCGTACAATTTTATATTTTGTACTTTGTGTTTTGTAACTTGTACTCTTGTCATTTTTAGACGTTCCTCATCAATAATTTGAACCTTTTTGATTGTATCTTGTACTTTTGAGCTTTTTGGACCTTTGTGTCTTCAATTCGTCGTTTTCGCCTTTTGTCTTCGCACTTATTTAAAATAAACGAATATTACTTGAAAATGGAACAATTGCAACTAAAATCTTGTCTTTCTTGGGGGATTTTGCTATGAAATATATGTTCCTTTTTAGCCTTATCAATATCCCCACACTTGAGCGTTGCTTGTCCTCAAGCAATACAGTCTTGAAATAATATAATACATCACACGAATCACTTCTTTATTCTTCACACTTTGTACATCAGTGATTTTGATAGAGCGGTATAAACAATGATAGTAACTGTGACGCCCCGTACTAAATCATCATGTACGGACCATCATCAACAGGATCATTACAAGGTTAAGTACTATATGCGTTTTCAAAACAAAGTTTGCATTCATTAATAAAAGTGACGTCATAACATACGTCAATTGTTTTACAAATCAAAGTATGCTTCACAGAGTAGAAGCATTAAATAAGTGTACGTGACCATAATGGTCGTTACATAACATAAGTTCATAAGTAAAAAGTTTGAATGCAACATAAGTAGTCATGCGATAACAACTCTAGGCAGCGGGTTCTACAGCACGACTAGTAAGATAACGGAAGCGACTTCAAGCACCTGAGAAAATACATGCTTAAAAAGGTCAACACAAAGGTTGGTGAGCTATAGTTTAAGTATAACAGTAATGTAAGTAGGCCACGAGATTTCAGTGCTACAACGAGCGTTTCAAAAGTATGTAAAAGTATATGCTTAACCGTGGGCACCCGGTAACTAACTTAACGTTTAATGTACCCCCTTAAAGTGCACATGGCAAGTGCGTATAACCTCGAAGTATTAAACACTCGTTAAATGCTAGCGCTACTAGCCCGAGTGGGGATGTCAAACCCTATGGATCCATATCTAAGATTCGCGTTCACGGTTCAAAAACCAATGATTAAACGTTACCGAGCTAAAGGGAATGTTTCTGCCGTTATATAACCCACACATATATAAAGTTTAAGTACTCGTGCCTAGTATGTAAAACATAAAATCCGCATGTATTCTCAGTTCCCAAAATAAGTTAAAGTAAAAAGGGAAAGCTATAACTCACAATGATTAGTAGTAATGGTAAGGTAGTAGTCGGAAAGTGGTGTGCAAGTAACGGTCCAAACGTCCTCAACCTAAGTCAAATAGCACTAAGTCAATAAGTCGTCTCAAAAGATTTACAAGTACGTAATTAAGGTCATAAGGGTCATCATCAATCATCATTAAACAAAAGGTAACAAGTAAGACTCGTTTATGAAAGTCGTTTAAAACAAAGGCTGACTTCGGTCAGTCACCACGGCCTCTACCCTTACTGAATTAAGGTGAGACCAGTGGTCATGGCTCCGTCTATGAGTCCCTTAAGTGTGGTAAAATTTACAGAAGCAAACTCGTCTTGGTTTGACCGTGGCGACGGTCTAAGTGCGAGTAGGTCAGAAATTTCTGCACAACGTTAAAGGACATGGTAACGATCGGAGGGCCATAAATCCTAAACCGTAACTCGGATTAAGACGAGTCCTATATGAAAAGTTATCTACTCGAAAAGTTCTATCTAAAAATCAAGGTTAGAACAGCCCAGGTCTACTGGTCTGTTCCAGAAGCATCAGGTCAGTAGGTCTTGGACAGAACAGTGGGTTTTGGAGAGTTCCGGTTGTCTCGGTGCTTGATGTTCATCACGGTTCTCATTCTTGATGCGTATAGCTTCAAGTGTACAACTCGTTGATGTGTTAACATCATTTTGACCAAGGTTTGTCCATCATAACTCAAGTGCAAGTGTTGTAGGTGTTTGATGAACCAAGGTTACATGTAAGTTTATGAACAAGTTCATGAACACTAAGAAAGATCACAACCAAGTGTTGGATCCATGATACTTGCACCAAAGTGTAAGCTCTTGTTGTTTTCATGTCCTTGTTCAAATGTGTAGTAAGCAACTATCAATAAGAAATAAAGAAAATGAATTATAAGCCTAAACCAACCATGAAGGTGGTATTCTAGTAACATATATCAAACAAGAACACAAGTAACAATTATAAAGATTATAACTTTAAATCTTTTGAAACAAGATAAAGTAGAAAACTAACTAAATAAGAAAATGGTTCATAGTTGCTCATACTTTTAAAGATTCAACCCAAGTTGATCTTTAAGTGAAGTAACTTTAAAGTTACTTCAAGAACTACAAGTAATGAGTTTATACAACTATGAACTTTAATCTTTTGAAACAAAATATGTAGAACATAACTAGATAGATTATGTTCTTGGATGTTCTTGATAAATACAAAATATAAATGAAGAATCAAACTAAAGAGTTGATTCTTGAAACATGTAAAGAAAGACAAGTAAGTAAGTAAGTAAACAACTTAGTAATCTACAAGTAATTAAACTACAACAAGATTAAGTAACAAACAACAAAAGATGATGATGATTATGGGGTGTTTGTAATTCGGTTTTGGGACAAAGAAAAGAGAAGAAAAGTTGTTCATAATACTTACAATCTTTAGAGAAAAAATGAGAGAGAAAAGAGAGAAAAGTATGCAAGTAATGTGTGTGTAAAATGAAAGAGTAAATGTGAATGAAGTAAGTAATGAAATTTGAAAACCAAAACTCCCATCAAAAGGCTCTAAGGCCACATTTTTCTGCAGCAAAATGGAGGGAGGGAGAAGTCTTATGGTTACTAGCATGTAAAGATGACAAAAGTTGGGTAAAAGAGGGGTTTACATGGGGATCAAGTGTTAACAAGATTCTAAATGGATGTAACTAACTAGTTACACTTAAGTTTGATACTTGCAAGTCTTAATGGGCTAATTAAGTCCAACTAATAAGTAGGGTGGGCTCTCATAAGTCCATGTACATGTATAAAGCCCAAGTTGTATGCAAGTAACAAGTAAGTCCACTAAATGCCCAAGTAATTAACTAATAGCCTTAGTTAATTAAAATGATTAATAAAATTAATCATGAATGTAAATAATATCTTAAAATATTATTCGTGCAAGTTCCGGGTGTCACAAAGACGTTTCGGGCATTTAAAGTTCAAGTACGGGCAATTAAAGCAACATGTAAATGTAATAACATACATTCGTTTAATCAAGCGTATTAATAATAATAATTATTAATAAATAACGTAGGAAAAACCAGGGTCGTTACATTACCCACCTGTTAAAGAAAATTTCGTCCCGAAATTTAAGCTGAAGTAGATGGAGGAGTCGGGAAAAGATGAGGATATTTCCGCATCATTTGATCCTCTCGTTCCCAAGTAAACTCAGGTCCTCGTTTGGCATTCCATCGTACTCGTACAATCGGAATCTTGTTGCGTTTCAAAGTTTTGATCTCACGATCCATAATCTCAACAGGTTCCTCCACAAAGTGGAGTTTGTCGTCAATAGTAAGTTCTTCCAATGGTATGATGAGTTCGGGTGCAGCAAGACACTTCTTCAAGTTTGACACATGGAAGGTAGGATGAACTGAGCTCAATTGTGCTGGTAGATCCAAACGGTAAGCAACTGGTCCAACACGTTCCAAGATTTCGAAAGGACCAATGTATCGTGGGTTCAACTTTCCACGTTTTCCAAAACGGATCACACCTTTCCAAGGTGCAACCTTCAACATTACACGATCACCAGCATTAAATTCAAAGTCCTTACGTTTAAGATCGGCATAACTCTTTTGGCGATCACGGGCAGTCTTAAGTCTAGCTTGAATCTGAGCAATCTTCTCCGTCGTTTCGTGGACTACCTCGGGTCCGGTGATTTGCTTTTCGCCTACTTCGGCCCAACAAATAGGAGATCGGCACTTACGACCATACAATGCTTCAAAAGGTGCAGCATTAATGCTAGAGTGATAACTGTTGTTGTACGAGAATTCGGCGAGTGGCAAATGCCTTTCCCAGGCCTTTCCAAAATCAATGACACATGCACGCAGCATGTCCTCCAAGGTCTGAATCGTTCGTTCACTTTGCCCGTCAGTCTGAGGATGATAAGCAGTACTCATGTCAAGACGAGTTCCCATGGCTTCTTGCAAAGAACGCCAAAATCTGGAAGCAAAACGGGGATCGCGATCGGAGATGATTGATAAAGGTACACCATGACGAGATACAACCTCTTTGATGTACAGCTGAGCAAGTCTTTCCATTGTATCAGTTTCCTTCATCGCTAGGAAGTGTGCAGATTTGGTGAGGCGGTCAACAATAACCCAAATAGTATCGCATCCGCCCACCGTCTTCGGCAGCTTAGTAATGAAATCCATTGTGATCCTTTCCCACTTCCATTGTGGGATTTCCGGCTGTTGAAGTAACCCAGAAGGTCTCTGATGCTCGGCTTTAACCTTTGAGCAAGTCAAACACTTTCCAACATAAGTCGCAACGTCCTTCTTAAGATTCGGCCACCAATACTGTTCTTTAAGGTCGTGGTACATCTTACCTGCACCGGGGTGAATCGAATATCTCGATTTGTGTGCTTCATCAAGTATCAGGCTTCGTAGATCTCCATAGTAAGGTACCCAAATTCTTCCAGCATAACATCGGAGTCCAGACTCTCTAACCTCGAATCGAGAGACAAGTATGTTCAAATGCTCGTGAGATATGTTCTCCTCCTTGAGAGCCTCAACTTGGGCTACTCTGATCTGGTTGTTGAGGTTCGAATGGATGGTGATGTTCAGAGCCCTAACACGGAGAGGTGCCGTTCTCTCCTTTCGGCTTAAAGCGTCAGCTACAACATTGGCCTTGCCAGGGTGATAACGGAGTTCACAATCGTAGTCGTTGAGCGTCTCGATCCATCGACGCTGTCTCATATTCAATTGCTTCTGATCGAAGATGTGCTGGAGACTCTTGTGATCGGTGAAGATAGTGCTCTTAGTTCCATACAAATAATGTCTCCACAATTTGAGTGCAAAGACAACGGCTCCAAGTTCGAGATCATGTGTAGTGTAGTTCCGCTCGTGAATCTTCAATTGGCGGGAGGCATAGGCAATAACCTTTGATCGTTGCATCAGTACACAACCAAAACCACTCTTCGATGCATCGCAATAAACAACAAAGTCGTCACTGCCTTCAGGAAGTGATAGGATAGGTGCGGAGGTTAACTTCTTCTTCAAAGTTTGGAATGCTGATTCGTGTGTGGGTTCCCAAATGAACTTCTTGCCCTTGTGAGTCAGTGCGGTCAAAGGACGCGCAATCAGAGAAAATCCTTCGATAAACCTTCGATAATAACCGGCGAGACCTAGAAATTGGCGAATATGCATTGGAGTAGTGGGGGTCTCCCACTTGCTGATGGCTTCAATCTTGGCGGGATCAACTTTGATACCCTGGTCGCTCACAACATGACCCAAAAACTGTACTTCCTTCAACCAAAATTCGCACTTGGAGAATTTGGCGTAAAGTTGCTCTTGTCTTAAGAGTTCAAGCACTAGCCGAAGGTGTTGCTCATGTTCTTCTTCGCTCTTAGAGTAGATGAGGATATCATCTATGAAGACGATAACAAACTTATCCAAGTAAGGCTTGCAGACACGATTCATGAGATCCATGAACACGGCAGGTGCATTTGTCAAACCGAATGGCATCACGAGGAACTCATAATGACCATAACGGGTCCTGAATGCAGTTTTCATCACGTCACTTTCCTTCACCCTCAGCTGGTGATAACCGGATCGCAAATCGATCTTTGAATAAACGCTCGATCCTTGTAGTTGATCAAAAAGATCATCAATTCGTGGAAGAGGATATCGATTCTTGATAGTCAATTTGTTGAGTTCACGGTAGTCGATACACATACGGAAGGATCCATCCTTCTTCTTTACAAACAACACAGGTGCGCCCCAAGGCGAGAAGCTTGGTTGGATAAACCCTCGATCTAATAGCTCTTGTAGTTGACTCTGTAATTCTTGCATCTCGGAAGGTGCGAGTCTATAAGGTGCGTGAGCTACAGGTGCAGCTCCTGGCACTAAGTCAATCTGAAACTCTACTGCTCTCTGCGGCGGTAATCCAGGCAATTCCTCTGGGAAGACATCAGAAAATTCGTTCACAATTCGTACGTCGTTCACGTCCTTCACCTCAGTTTCTACCGCTTTCACATGTGCTAGGACAGCAAAGCGTCCCTTCTTCATAATCTTTTGCGCTTTCACGCAACTAATGAGGTTCAACTTCAAGGTACATCTCTCTCCATAGATAACCAGTGGTTCGCCATCTCCTTGTGGTATGCGAAGTGCTTTATCTCCACAGATAACATCGGCCTTTATCTTGCTCAACCAATCCATACCGACGATCGCGTCAAAACTTCCCAGTTTGATAGGTATCAAATCAATTTCGAAATCTGCACCAGCTATGTTGATAATAGCTCCACGACTAATATGGTCAACCTTTTCAAGTTTTCCATTGGCGACCTCGACAAGCATACTTTCCTTCAAAGGAACTAACGACCAATCTAACTTATCACAAAAATGTCTACACACATAGCTCCTATCGGCACCAGTATCAAATAGGACAGAAGCTAAAAGATTGTTGATCTTGAATATACCTGTCACCAAGTCGGGGTTGTCGCGAGCGTCCCTTGCATTAACGTTGAAGGCTCTAGCACGTGGTGGTCCGCCATCCTTACGCTTGTTAGGACACTCGTTTCTGAAATGGCCCTTCTTTCCACATTCATAACACTTCTTAGGCCCATTGTTGTTGTGGTTTGGCTTCACGTTCAAAGTGGTAACCTTGCAATCCTTGCCAACATGTCCAGATCGTTGGCACTTCTCACAGATAACATTGCAATACCCAGTGTGGTGCTTGTAGCACCTATTGCATTGTGGTAAGGTTCCTTTGTAGTTCGGATTGGTGCGGTTGTTGTTGTTGGGGTTGGTGTTGTTGTTGTGCATGTTGTTGTTTTGCCTGAACCCTTCATGTCGTTTTGCCGGGTTTTGATCATAGTTCCTACCCCTGTTGTTGTTGTGGTTGTTGTCCCATTTCCTCTTTTCACCACTAACAGTTTCGAACTTAGCCTTCTCCGGCTCGTCAAGGATGATTTGATTCAAGAGAGTATGCGCCATGCGCATTGCTTCGGGAACACTTGGTGGTTTGGATGAGGTAACATTACCCTTGATGGACTTAGGAAGTCTCGAGAAGTATTTCTCCAAACGCTTAAATTCGGGGGTGACCATGGTTGGACACATAAGAGCCAATTCCAAAAACCTACGGTTGTAGCTGTTAAGGTCGTTCCCTACGGTTTTCAATTGCATAAATTCGATTTCCATCTTTTGAATCTCGGTTCTCGGACAGTATTCCTCGATCATAGCACATTTAAATTCTTCCCAAGGCGTAGCATACGCCTCATCAATTCCTTTCGCTTGGGCCATGGTATTCCACCATGTGAGCGCGCCATCAGACAGCGTGCAAGATGCAAATTTCGTTTTGTTAGCCTCAGAACAATTGCTAACCCTGAATACCGATTCCAACTTTTCGAACCATCTGGTGAGACCGACGGGTCCCTCAGTGCCACTGAAGTAGTGTGGCTTGCAGTTTTGAAATTCCTTGTAAGTACACCCATCTCGGACGACAGGTGGATTGACAGGCGGTGGTGGTGGAACTTGGGGTTGTCTTTCAGCTAGTGCAGCAGCGACTCGCTCGTTAATCATTTCCTCAATTTGTGCCGCGGTGGGGATAGATCTCCCGTTGGCCATGATGTTCTATACAAACATTTTGACTCAAGTCAAAATCCATTATGCAAATAATAATAGTACATTATATAACAACCAACATGAAAACAGCACAACACATGTTGATTAAATAACGCAAGCAGATATAGGTACCACAAAACCATGAGATGATAACGTAAATAGAACACTTGCGCAAGAAGTAAGCAACACAAATTCCATTCATTAATGATAATAAGTTCATACATTACAATAAGTTCGTACATTACATAAGTGAAATATGAAATTACAAAAGAGATTACAATACAGAATCTAGTACAAAGTCCTACGGCGATGGTGGGTACAAGATGTCCAAAACATGAGCCAACTGCTCCTCGAGCTCAGTAACTCGAGTCTGGAGAATCTCAATCTCCCGCCTCATTTCCTCATTAGAGGAAGATGGTGGGGCAGGTGGTGCTGGCGGTGCAGGTGGAGCCGGTGGTGCTGAAGTGGATGGTCCGGCTCTGGGTGGGGACGGTAATATCAGTGGGTCGGCGGGGTACGGCACCAGCCGTTTACGAGCAGTGATCCTACGACGCCGACCATAAGCGTCAGTGACAGTACGACCAGGAATTATGCCAGCGAAGCGATACCGCTTCTTCGGCGGGGTAGAAGGTGCCTGAATCGGTCGGTCAGCGGGATCCTCCTCATCACTGGAGTCGTCAGATGAGGTGTCGTCTGAAGAAGCATCGGTGGAAGAACCGTCGTCTGAATCATGCGGTGGTGGCGCGGGTGGCTCAACATATCCGAAAGCGGCCAACATCTGTCGGTGTCGGCCTGGCGTAATCACGGCTAAGCGGCCGTCGGCAGTGCGTCGGCAAGGTGTGCGCCAGTGATTACGGAAGGGTCCTTCCCCGAACTCCGCGGGGATCTCCATGCCACCAATGCGAGCCAGTTGCCTCAGGGGTCTGGAAGAAGACGCCGGGATAGGCACACTAGAGCTAGCTCCAGAACTAGAGGCGCCGGGGTCGCCAGTGGGTGTCGGGGCCGGAATGTCAGCAGCAGCAGCAGCAGCAACAGGTGCAGCAGTGGGAGGAACAACGGGGCCTGAGCCGCTCGGGATGTCAGTAGGTGGAACGTCCGACATCTGAACAAGGAAAAATAAATTTTCCATGTCAGTATGTCATAAAGCAAGCAAATAATAGGCCAACAGTTTAATTCATGTATAACAATAAGTAGCATGGCAATATCAGTAATCGTACGAAACTAGCATGCAATCGAAAGCAAGTAATAGCATGCAGTAGTGAAATCACGTAGCAGCATACGGCATATAGCAGTAACAGTAAGCAGCAGCATGCAGTAAGTTTAGCGGAAACAAGTAAACTAACAAGTTGTAGATTAGCCCTATTAGTGAATCCTACTCGGGTCGGTCTTAGACTCACTAATGCATCCTAATTCCCTACAACCAATGCTCTGATACCAAATGTGACGCCCCGTACTAAATCATCATGTACGGACCATCATCAACAGGATCATTACAAGGTTAAGTACTATATGCGTTTTCAAAACAGAGTTTGCATTCATTAATAAAAGTGACGTCATAACATACGTCAATTGTTTTACAAATCAAAGTATGCTTCACAGAGTAGAAGCATTAAATAAGTGTACGTGACCATAATGGTCGTTACATAACATAAGTTCATAAGTAAAAAGTTTGAATGCAACATAAGTAGTCATGCGATAACAACTCTAGGCAGCGGGTTCTACAGCACGACTAGTAAGATAACGGAAGCGACTTCAAGCACCTGAGAAAATACATGCTTAAAAAGGTCAACACAAAGGTTGGTGAGCTATAGTTTAAGTATAACAGTAATGTAAGTAGGCCACGAGATTTCAGTGCTACAACGAGCGTTTCAAAAGTATGTAAAAGTATATGCTTAACCGTGGGCACCCGGTAACTAACTTAACGTTTAATGTACCCCCTTAAAGTGCACATGGCAAGTGCGTATAACCTCGAAGTATTAAACACTCGTTAAATGCTAGCGCTACTAGCCCGAGTGGGGATGTCAAACCCTATGGATCCATATCTAAGATTCGCGTTCACGGTTCAAAAACCAATGATTAAACGTTACCGAGCTAAAGGGAATGTTTCTGCCGTTATATAACCCACACATATATAAAGTTTAAGTACTCGTGCCTAGTATGTAAAACATAAAATCCGCATGTATTCTCAGTTCCCAAAATAAGTTAAAGTAAAAAGGGAAAGCTATAACTCACAATGATTAGTAGTAATGGTAAGGTAGTAGTCGGAAAGTGGTGTGCAAGTAACGGTCCAAACGTCCTCAACCTAAGTCAAATAGCACTAAGTCAATAAGTCGTCTCAAAAGATTTACAAGTACGTAATTAAGGTCATAAGGGTCATCATCAATCATCATTAAACAAAAGGTAACAAGTAAGACTCGTTTATGAAAGTCGTTTAAAACAAAGGCTGACTTCGGTCAGTCACCACGGCCTCTACCCTTACTGAATTAAGGTGAGACCAGTGGTCATGGCTCCGTCTATGAGTCCCTTAAGTGTGGTAAAATTTACAGAAGCAAACTCGTCTTGGTTTGACCGTGGCGATGGTCTAAGTGCGAGTAGGTCAGAAATTTCTGCACAACGTTAAAGGACATGGTAACGATCGGAGGGCCATAAATCCTAAACCGTAACTCGGATTAAGACGAGTCCTATATGAAAAGTTATCTACTCGAAAAGTTCTATCTAAAAATCAAGGTTAGAACAGCCCAGGTCTACTGGTCTGTTCCAGAAGCATCAGGTCAGTAGGTCTTGGACAGAACAGTGGGTTTTGGAGAGTTCCGGTTGTCTCGGTGCTTGATGTTCATCACGGTTCTCATTCTTGATGCGTATAGCTTCAAGTGTACAACTCGTTGATGTGTTAACATCATTTTGACCAAGGTTTGTCCATCATAACTCAAGTGCAAGTGTTGTAGGTGTTTGATGAACCAAGGTTACATGTAAGTTTATGAACAAGTTCATGAACACTAAGAAAGATCACAACCAAGTGTTGGATCCATGATACTTGCACCAAAGTGTAAGCTCTTGTTGTTTTCATGTCCTTGTTCAAATGTGTAGTAAGCAACTATCAATAAGAAATAAAGAAAATGAATTATAAGCCTAAACCAACCATGAAGGTGGTATTCTAGTAACATACATCAAACAAGAACACAAGTAACAATTATAAAGATTATAACTTTAAATCTTTTGAAACAAGATAAAGTAGAAAACTAACTAAATAAGAAAATGGTTCATAGTTGCTCATACTTTTAAAGATTCAACCCAAGTTGATCTTTAAGTGAAGTAACTTTAAAGTTACTTCAAGAACTACAAGTAATGAGTTTATACAACTATGAACTTTAATCTTTTGAAACAAAATATGTAGAACATAACTAGATAGATTATGTTCTTGGATGTTCTTGATAAATACAAGATATAAATGAAGAATCAAACTAAAGAGTTGATTCTTGAAACATGTAAAGAAAGACAAGTAAGTAAGTAAGTAAACAACTTAGTAATCTACAAGTAATTAAACTACAACAAGATTAAGTAACAAACAACAAAAGATGATGATGATTATGGGGTGTTTGTAATTCGGTTTTGGGACAAAGAAAAGAGAAGAAAAGTTGTTCATAATACTTACAATCTTTAGAGAAAAAATGAGAGAGAAAAGAGAGAAAAGTATGCAAGTAATGTGTGTGTAAAATGAAAGAGTAAATGTGAATGAAGTAAGTAATGAAATTTGAAAACCAAAACTCCCATCAAAAGGCTCTAAGGCCACGTTTTTCTGCAGCAAAATGGAGGGAGGGAGAAGTCTTATGGTTACTAGCATGTAAAGATGACAAAAGTTGGGTAAAAGAGGGGTTTACATGGGGATCAAGTGTTAACAAGATTCTAAATGGATGTAACTAACTAGTTACACTTAAGTTTGATACTTGCAAGTCTTAATGGGCTAATTAAGTCCAACTAATAAGTAGGGTGGGCTCTCATAAGTCCATGTACATGTATAAAGCCCAAGTTGTATGCAAGTAACAAGTAAGTCCACTAAATGCCCAAGTAATTAACTAATAGCCTTAGTTAATTAAAATGATTAATAAAATTAATCATGAATGTAAATAATATCTTAAAATATTATTCGTGCAAGTTCCGGGTGTCACAAAGACGTTTCGGGCATTTAAAGTTCAAGTACGGGCAATTAAAGCAACATGTAAATGTAATAACATACATTCGTTTAATCAAGCGTATTAATAATAATAATTATTAATAAATAACGTAGGAAAAACCAGGGTCGTTACAGTAACGATATGGTTAAAGGTGGGTGTGTCATCCACAGTTGCCTTGGGTTTAGGACAACGACACTTGCAATCAAATAGCCGATTTACTTTCGGTTTCCAAAGCAAAGTGCACATTTGAAAGGCGATTTACAGTCCCACATGACTATAAAAATTTAGATCCTTTAAGGAAATTGGATCTTTATGAAAACATTTGATCTTTTGAAAATTCAAGCTAGATTTTACCCTAGACAAGTTTTCTGATTTGATCCATCATCGGTGTTGCAAAATATATTTGTGGATCAATATTTTAGCTAAAACTTTTAGGTTCGTGTAATCCACTGCTATCCCGGTATCGGAAAGTACACATCCAGTTTACTTGTTCCGTATATTATCTTTCGGTAAACTACCGTCCGGTTGTAAAGGAAAGCGATGAACAAGAAACTGTTAAGGCAATGTCCCGTGACATGCAGATGATTACGGTCTTTTAACGTGTCGGATGCTAGAACTATCCTTGGTAGGAGCGATAGTAAAGATCATCCTATGATTTTTCGGTCTGGCACAAGGTCCTGTCTCCGACCATGCTATGCAACCACCGTTCTTACGGTTGACACCCGATTTGGTTCAGGTGACCTAATGAATTCCAGGTGAATTCCTAGGATTTTACGTTCAATGGTAATGAACGCATTGAAAATGGATTTTCAGAAAACAAATCGGTTTGCAATTTTGATCAAAATATTTTCTCGTTCAAGCTCGAGTTTAGATATCATTGAATTCCATGAGTTTGAATTCTCAATCTTTAAGGTCAATCTCTAGGATTGAGTAATATCAGTCTTAAAAGTTGATTTTTAATCTTTAAGGAGATTATCCTTTCTGGGGATCTGATTCATTAGTCTTACCAAGCTAATTTGCACGGTGCCCCCCCATTGTACGAGATAAATCCTTCTCATGGTTAGGATAAATCTGACCACATGGCGACCCTGTTTGATGCTGAGGTCCGTGGATTTCCTGCTGATTTTAGTGATGACTTTTCTAAATTTTTCGTCAACCTACAGCTGGTCTGGACGACAACTTCATGACCTAAATCAAGAAGCGCGTTTCTTTTTCGGAAGACTTTACTTCCTTTTAATGATGGAATTGATTCATCGTGTAGATCCATCTTTCTTACAGTAAATTGGGTAATACTGATTAAAATCGTCCAAAACAAAAGTACCTGCAATAACTTTACAGAAACATGTGATAGATAGTTTTTAATTGAATAACTTGGTACATTCTCCCCACACTTAGTTTCTTTCTTTGCTTTTTTTATTCTCCTTTATTCCATTTTAAATGAATTCAATCGTTTTAGGGTGTTTCTCAATTTATGTCCTTTCCGAGGTAACGATAATTTCGGTATTATCACCTAGTTTTCACCGTTCATAAATATGTATAAACATGATTTTGACTTCATTTAATTGAAAATTTTTCAAATTTTCACAAAATTTGGCAAATGAACCAAGTATAAACCTGAGAGAATTTATAACCCTTCCCCACACTTAAGATCATGCAATGCCCTCATTTGCATGAAATCAGACTATAATTTAAATTCATGAGGGTGATTAGCGTAGAAAAGTGATTAAAAATACCGAGTTTGTAATTACAAAGCTCGTCGAATGATAGATGGCGCCTCATCGTTCATTCCTTCATTTGTTATATCATATTTGTTGTTTTGCGTCTTGTCGTCAAAATTAGTACCTTTTGCTGAACTTTAATGACAGTCTTTGAAAGTGCATTGTTTTACCCTGTTTTGTACATAAGATAAAATACAAACATATATATATATATATATATATATATATATATATATATATATATATATATATATATATATATATATATATATTTTTGAAGTTTGGTTTATAACCCCACTTTTCAAAAATTTATAAAGTATAATATTTTTGGCATACTTTAAATCAATAAAATTAAAAATAATGATAACAAAATTTGTCGCCCCGCCCTCGGGTAAAGTAATTTCGGCTTAATGACCTAGTCTTCAACTCACGACGAATTTTAGAAATCATTTTTTCAACTTAATGAATTAAAGTAAATTTTGTTTTTAAAAACTTAAATTAAAATGCATATTAATTTCATAAAAAAAACCTACAAAACAAAAATTCAGAATGGAGGGAGAAAACTAGTTCTTTAGTGTCTGCTAGCGGAAAAGACCAATCGGATTCCATTCTCGGAACTACACGAGAACAGAACAACTAACTCCAAACAGCATTTTCTTTTTAGAATATTTGATTCTCCTCACACTTAGGTAGCCGTGGTGTCAAAATTGTGATTAACTTCATCGTTAATTTCTCTTGGTCCATAATCAACTTGCATATCCGTGACTTTTTCTTTAAGCCATTGGTCGGATTCCTGTGTAATATCCACAATTTCAACTAGTTTCTCCTTTTCTTTAGGTGATAGATTGGATACTAACCGGTTACATAACTTAAAGTTCCCCTTGGTTTTAGCATCGCGAATCCGTTTAATAAGTTTCTTCATTGAACTATTAATAACGGGATCATTTAATTTCGTATCAACAACGGGGTTCTTTGTTATCATGTCATCATTAGGTGTTACTTCATTTTCCCCACACTTAGGCGTTTCATTATTGCTAAGTATTACCGTTGGAGTTGGTAAAACAACATGGTTCTTACCAATCGTTTTTGCTGGTTCAACGGTTTTGGTTGGTGGAGATTTAGTCTTTCGAATCATAAAGGTGATCGATTTTTCATCATTACTAAGTGTCATTCTTCCATTTCCTACATCAAATAACGCCCCGGTGAACGCAAAGAATGGCCGACCTAAAATTAGAGGAATGTTTGGGTCCTCTTCTATGTCAATGACAATAAATTCGACTAGAAAGGTTAAATTGCCTACTTGAACGGGTAGGTTGTTAGCAATTCCAACTGGGTGCTTAATGGTTTGATCAAGGAGTCAAACACTCATATCCGTTGGACTTAACTTACCTACACCTAATCTCTTATATAAGGAAAGAGGCATAACACTTACACTTGCACCTAAATCTGCTAGTGCATCATACATGACACAATCACTAAGTAGACAAGGAACAATAAATTCACCCGGATCACCTACCCTAGGTGGAGGATTTGGTGGAACTGTCTTCACCGGGTTT
Source organism: Rutidosis leptorrhynchoides (assembly GCF_046630445.1). Taxonomy (NCBI): domain Eukaryota; kingdom Viridiplantae; phylum Streptophyta; class Magnoliopsida; order Asterales; family Asteraceae; genus Rutidosis; species Rutidosis leptorrhynchoides. The sequence continues at coordinate 203,947,279 of NC_092335.1, read as the reverse complement.
ACTTCTACGGCTTTTGTTTCTTGCACTTTCTTATTCTTCTTCTTCTTCTTCTTTCCAATGGTATCACCAACTTTATTACCTATTACTTGCTCATACTCAACTCCTTTTCTTGGAAACGGGATGGGTGGTTTATATGGTGCCACCACTGGCTTTACATACTCTGGTGGTAGTGGTGTAACTTCTTCATTTTTACTCTCATCTAAAACCTTCCCATCTTCCGGAGCTGGTTTTTCAGAATTTGTTGACACCATGTTAACATTCTCATTCCGAGGATTTACTTCAGTATTACTCGGTAGATTTTCTTGTTCCCTCTCACTCATCATGCTAGCAAGAGTACCTACGTGTTTTTCAAGATTCAAAATGGAAGCTTGTTGAGTTCTTAATGACTGCTCAAACCTCTCATTCGTTTGGGTTTGAGTTTCAATAAATTGTGTTTGAGATTCAACTAGCTTAAATACCACTTCTTCCAGATTTGACTTCTTCTCGTCGGTTTGTTGTGGTGGTTTATACAAGCCAGGTCTTTGTTGATTGAAAGTGTTGTTTTGAGTTGGTTGGTTATTCGAACCTTGTTGGTTGTACGAGTTGTTGTTGGGTCCGTTTGGATTGTAAAGAATGTTTTGATTTCGATTGAAGTTTAACTTTGGCGGTTGATAATTATTTTGATAATTATTTCCAGGCCTTTGGTTCATATAGGAAACATTCTCTCGTTGTTCCATGGTTGGTTCAACATTACAATCTTTCATTAAGTGTGGTCCACCGCATAGCTCACAACTGATTCGTATTGCGTGAATATCTTTATTCATCTTTTCCATTCGTCTTTCGAAAGCATCTATTTTTGCTGAAACGGAATCAAAGTCATGGCTAGAATCGGCTCTAGCCGCTTTAGATGAACGAAAAATATCTTTTTCTTGATGCCACTCATGAGAGTGGGAGGCTGTGTTATCAATAATTTTGTAAGCTTCAGTTGCGGTTTTCTTCATAATGGAACCACCAGCTGTTATGTCGATGTCTTTTCGTGTAGCAACGTCTACGCCTTGGTAGAATATTTGTACTATTTGAAAAGTATCTAATCCGTGTTGAGGACATCCTCTCAACATCCTTCCGAATCTTGTCCACGCCTCATATAATGTTTCATTTGGCTTTTGCGCGAACGTAACAATTTCTCCTTGAAGTCTCACGGCTTTGGATGCCGGAAAGAATTGTTTAAGAAATTTTTCAACTAAAACATCCCATGTGTCAATCGCCCCTTCAGGTAACGATTCTAACCAATCTTTGGCTTCTCCCTTTAAAGTCCAGGGAAACAACATGAGATAGATCTGCTCATCTTCCACTTCTCGGATTTTGAATAGTGTACAAATTCTTTTAAACGTACGAAGGTGTTCGTTAGGATCTTCTTTTGGCGTACCACTATATTGACATTGATTAGTTACCATGTGTAGGATTTGTCCTTTGATTTCATAATCTGGCGCATTAACTTCTGGCTTAATAATGGCGTGACCTTGGCCCGTGCGTGTGGCTCTCATTCGATCTTCCATACTTAGAGGTTCCGTTACTTCCATAATTGAATTTGTTGAATACGAATCACTAGAGGATTCTGATTTAATGGTTTGTGGCTCACGAGGAATAATTAGTGGTTCAGGATCTTGGAATTGTCCTTGAATATGCTCCGGGTTCTTAATTGTGAAGTCGGGTTCAAAAGATGGATTATCGGAAATTTGAGTTGGAGTTCTTGTTCGACTAGATGACGATTCTAAAGAAAAATCAACGGCGACAATATTTGCTAGATGTCTTGATCGAGTTACAGGTGGTGAACGTATGAAAGGTGGTGAACGTTTTGCTCGGTGCATTCACAGAATATCCTATTAGTTATAAAAATAAGAAAAACTTATATAAGTTGTCCAATCAATAGACTTTTCTGATTTTGCCCACGTTTCGAATAGCCAAAAGATGCAGCAGAGGGGCAGGATTCGTTTGGTCTCAATATAATTGAGTACTGTTTGGCTCCAATAACCCGGTCCACGTACAAATCCAACTATTACTACGAACCAGAAAATTTTGATGTCTATCAATTTAACCACTTAAAATAAATTTTCGTAATTTTAAGAAATTTAGAGAAGAAGTAGAAAAAAATCTAAGTCCTAAAAACTAGAATGGCGAGAAATAAGAAAGAAAAAGATTGCGCGTCGAAAAAGGTCGAAAAATAAAAAGGTCGAAAAATAGGCGTCGAAAAATAAAAATAAGAAAGTAGTGCGAAATACGGCGTCGTAAAATTCTAAAGCACCTAAAACTTAATCTAAGGAATAAGAACTTAAGGGATTTTACGGCAAAGCCTAAAAATTCTAGAAGTAAAAATAACTATGGCAAAACTAAACTTAATACTAAAAGTTGCGACTATAGTCTAAAAATCTAAAGGTAATAAAACTAAAAAAAAAAACAAATTTTTTTTTTATAGACAAAATCTTAAAAAATATATATTTTTTTTTTAATAATTTTTTTTTTTTTACGTTTTTTTTTTTACGTTTTTTTTTTAAGTTTTTTTTTTTTTTTTACGTTTTTTTTTTTAAAAACGAATTTTTTTTTAAAAAAAAAAAACGTTTTTTTTTTACAATTTTTTTTTTTTTTTAAAAAAATGATTTTTTTTACAAATTAATACTTTTTTTTTATAATTATTATTTTTTTTTCAAAACTTTTTTTTAATTCATTTACTATTCATGAATAGTAAATGAAAAGAAATTAATTAATTTACTATTCACATGAAAACGACAGGATAGAAATTATTAATTACAATTTACATAATATACCCCTGAAGTATTTAATAAATACGACTTTTTAAAACTTTTACGATTCAAAATATATTCTAAAATATTATTATATTATTATATTCTATTTCAATATTATTATATTATTATATATTCTATTTCAATATTATTATATTTTATTTCAATATTATTATAATTAAAAATATAGCGTTTTAGCGCTCCCCGGCAGCGGCGCCAAAAACTTGATGTTAAGCGAGGTGTATATAAAATAGTTTATATTTTACTAGAAAAAACTATTAAATACGATACAATTTTACACAAGATATTTATTTATTTATAGAATGGGATATACCTAAACCTTGCTACAACACTATAGGCAGTGTACCTAATCGTAGAGTAGTGTAGTTTTTAGTAAGTCCGGTTCGTTCCACAGGGAGCTGGTGATACTTACTATATTTTTAACTATATTTATACAAAATATATATAATTATATAAGTAGTAATATTATTATAAAAGGGGGTTTTACCGTTTAATGACCGGTTTGTCGATTCTATATTTTAAGCGTAAAGATAAATGACGATAATTAAAGTGCGTAAAATAATGACAATAAATAAAATGACAGTAAATAAAATTGCGAGTAATAAAATGACAGTAAATAAAGATACGATGAGAAATATAATAAAAGAATTATGCTTATTTAAACTTCCGTAATCATGATGTTTGACGTGTTGATTTTAATTTATTACCATGGGTTAATTGTCCTTTGTCCTGGTTTATTTGATACGTCTATCTGGTTTTTTGTCCATAATAGTCCATCGGTCATAAAAATAAAGTGCGAGTATCCTCGTCAAATTACCCTTATACCCGAAGTCAAATATTCCAACTGATTAAGGATTTAAACTGTGACGCAGTTATCACTTCTGTCAACAATTACACCAGTTATCACTGTATGTAATCCACCCCTGTTTTAATTAGTTTATGAATATTAATTCATCCACTTGATCAGAATGAATAATCAATTACCCAACCCAATTGATTAATTAAATGATTATAACAGATTCCATATGAACATCACTAAATAGGACAACCATAATCATTATTAATTATTAGGTTAATTAATTTGAAGATAGGTTCGACAGACTCCAATGAGTTGTCACTCAATTAGACAATACCCCCCATCTATTAATAGTCAATAGTTCAATTTCCACAAGTGTCGGTCTTTTGCCCAAACCTTAATTATGGTCCAAAGTTCAATAACCCCTTCTTAATATTTTAGCCCAACATCACGATTACTTCGGCTCAAATAAGCATAATAATAACTTAGTTACGATACATTAATGTAAAAAGGTTGAACATAACTTACAATGATTAAAAATAGCGTAGCGTTACACGGACAGAATTTCGACTTACACACTCAAACGATCTCTATCATAAATCTTATTATTATCATAATTTAAAATTAAAATTAAGATTATTGTTATATCTTATTAAGTTAACATTATGATAGAGATATAGAATATAGATATTGATAATTGATATTGATAAATAAGAAAAAGATAGAAAAGGTGTGTTTTTACATTACGATTACAAAGCCTTTTATAGGCGAATTTAGAAATTGAATTTTCACTTATGACCCCTGAACTATGCTCAATTAACAACTTTTTATTATTTAATATTATTCTTATTATGAATTATTTAAATATTATATTTTATTCTTGTGCATAGTTGACTCGTAATTTTTACACCGTTGCGTCGAGCGTTGAGAGTTGACTCTGGTCCCGGTTCCGGATTTTCGAACGTCCTTGCGTACAATTTTATATTTTGTACTTTGTGTTTTGTAACTTGTACTCTTGTCATTTTTAGACGTTCCTCATCAATAATTTGAACCTTTTTGATTGTATCTTGTACTTTTGAGCTTTTTGGACCTTTGTGTCTTCAATTCGTCGTTTTCGCCTTTTGTCTTCGCACTTATTTAAAATAAACGAATATTACTTGAAAATGGAACAATTGCAACTAAAATCTTGTCTTTCTTGGGGGATTTTGCTATGAAATATATGTTCCTTTTTAGCCTTATCAATATTATTATATTTTATTTCAATATTATTATATTATTATATTTTATTTCAATATTATTATAATTAAAAATATAGCGTTTTAGCGCTCCCCGGCAGCGGCGCCAAAAACTTGATGATGTAGCGTGAGGGTACGAAATAGTATTATTTTTAATACAAAATACTACAAAATATGACACAAGTTTTATTAATTTACGGATGGGATATACCTAAACCTTGCTACAACACTATAGGCAGTGTACCTAATCGTAGAGTAGTGTAGTTTTTAGTAAGTCCGGTTCGTTTCACAGGGAGCTGGTGATACTTACTATATTTTTAACTATATTTATACAAAATATATATAATTATATAAGTAGTAATATTATTATAAAAGGGGGGTTTTACCGTTTAATGACCGGTTTGTCGATTCTATATTTTAAGCGTAAAGATAAATGACGATAATTAAAGTGCGTAAAATAATGACAATAAATAAAATGACAGTAAATAAAATTGCGAGTAATAAAATGACAGTAAATAAAGATACGATGAGAAATATAATAAAAGAATTATGCTTATTTAAACTTCCGTAATCATGATGTTTGACGTGTTGATTTTAATTTATTACCATGGGTTAATTGTCCTTTGTCCTGGTTTATTTGATACGTCTATCTGGTTTTTGTCCATAATAGTCCATCGGTCATAAAAATAAAGTGCGAGTATCCTCGTCAAATTACCCTTATACCCGAAGTCAAATATTCCAACTGATTAAGGATTTAAACTGTGACGCAGTTATCACTTCTGTCAACAATTACACCAGTTATCACTGTAAGTAATCCACCCCTGTTTTAATTAGTTTATGAATATTAATTCATCCACTTGATCAGAATGAATAATCAATTACCCAACCCAATTGATTAATTAAATGATTATAACAGATTCCATATGAACATCACTAAATAGGACAACCATAATCATTATTAATTATTAGGTTAATTAATTTGAAGATAGGTTCGACAGACTCCAATGAGTTGTCACTCAATTAGACAATACCCCCCATCTATTAATAGTCAATAGTTCAATTTCCACAAGTGTCGGTCTTTTGCCCAAACCTTAATTATGGTCCAAAGTTCAATAACCCCTTCTTAATATTTTAGCCCAACATCACGATTACTTCGGCTCAAATAAGCATAATAATAACTTAGTTACGATACATTAATGTAAAAAGGTTGAACATAACTTACAATGATTAAAAATAGCGTAGCGTTACACGGACAGAATTTCGACTTACACACTCAAACGATCTCTATCATAAATCTTATTATTATCATAATTTAAAATTAAAATTAAGATTATTGTTATATCTTATTAAGTTAACATTATGATAGAGATATAGAATATAGATATTGATAATTGATATTGATAAATAAGAAAAAGATAGAAAAAGGTGTGTTTTTACATTACGATTACAAAGCCTTTTATAGGCGAATTTAGAAATTGAATTTTCACTTATGACCCCTGAACTATGCTCAATTAACAACTTTTTATTATTTAATATTATTCTTATTATGAATTATTTAAATATTATATTTTATTCTTGTGCATAGTTGACTCGTAATTTTTACACCGTTGCGTCGAGCGTTGAGAGTTGACTCTGGTCCCGGTTCCGGATTTTCGAACGTCCTTGCGTACAATTTTATATTTTGTACTTTGCGTTTTGTAACTTGTACTCTTGTCATTTTTAGACGTTCCTCATCAATAATTTGAACCTTTTTGATTGTATCTTGTACTTTTGAGCTTTTTGGACCTTTGTGTCTTCAATTCGTCGTTTTCGCCTTTTGTCTTCGCACTTATTTAAAATAAACGAATATTACTTGAAAATGGAACAATTGCAACTAAAATCTTGTCTTTCTTGGGGGATTTTGCTATGAAATATATGTTCCTTTTTAGCCTCAGGCTTTACGTATATATACGCCTGAGGAGTTAGCGTCTGCCGATTGTAGAGGATTGATACTAAACGGTAGAAAGATAGATGAAAATTTTGATACACACGGTGTGTGGAGTCAAATGACAAGCCATCACCGTTTCAAAGGGGGAAATTACTCTTATTTGGATATAGATAGAGCCGAATTAAGAGTGATACATAGGTTTTTAGCTAATTCGATTACACAAAGGGGTAAGAACAAAGAAAAGGTAAATGAACAAGATTTGTTTTACCATATGTGTATTCGAGACCCACAAAGCGCTGTAAGTATACCATATTGTGTGGGTTATTATTTATCAGCTATGGTTCGGGGGATGCGACCACATAGCATAATAGGAGGTGGTATTTTTATTACTTTGATTGGTGAATATCTCGGTGTGGATATAAGTCGGGGGGAATTATTAGTAGAAGAGCCGGAACCCCGCGATACTATAGGTTTAAATGTATACCATGGTGCGAAAGTTTTGAAGAGGCGAAATAACGCCGCAGTACGATACCATGGTAGACATCCACATGTGGAGAGAAACCAGCAACAAGGTAATGTAGGAGGGGGGAATGAGATGCAAGAAATGCATAGGTTTATAGCTTCTCAGGAATACGAAAATGCTAGACATAGAGCATTTGAAGATTGGCAAGTTCATCAGAACCAGATCATAGCTCATTGCCAACATATAGGTAGAAACTATATTCCTACACCGAAACCCGTCTTCCCTCCTTGGTCGATAGAGATGCAGCCACCATATCCTACGTATGACCCTGCCGAAGTATTCTATAGCACTTATGGTTATGCCTGGAACCCCTATTGGTACCAATATCATCCTTAGTTTATTTATTATTATTTTTTTTATTTTGTAATTTGTAATTATTGATACATTTAATATTTTTGTTAATATTGTAATCATTTTTATAATTATCTAACTTTTATTCTTAGATTTTAATAATTTTTTGAATGTGGGGTAATATACCAAACTTCAAAAATATGTATATATGTTTGCAGTTTATCTTATGTACACAACAGGGTAAAACAACGCATTTTCAAAGACTGGCATTAAGTTCAGCAAAAGCAACTAATTTTGACGACAAGATGCAAAATATATGTGAAATAACAACAAGACGGAATGAACAAATGATGTGCACCATTTATCATTCAGCAAACAAACGCCAATATATTTGGAAACTTTGGTAAAATTTAATCATTTTCACACAAATCACCCTCAATAATTTAAATTGTTACTGATTTCTTGCAAATGAGGGCATTGCAAGATCTTAAGTGTGGGAAGGGGTTAAATTCTTTCGGATTTTAAATTTTTTTTACTTTATACACTTGGTTACCATTAAAAATACTAGTAAAGCAGTAGTTGTATTAGAATCTAGTGCTCTCTGATAAAAAAGAACAGCCCTAGTCTTATATACTGACTACCCAATTCTAGTAAAATTTTTATAAATTTTCAATTAAATGAATTCAAAATCATGTTTATACATATTTATGAACGATAAAACTAGGTTTTAACACCGAAATTATTGTTACCTCGGAAAGGACATAAATTGAGAAACAAACTAAAATGTTAAAATTCATTTAAAATGGAATAGAGGACGATAAAAAGAAAAATAAAAAGCCAAGTGTGGGAAAATTTACCAAGTTATTTTAAACATATGTCACATATATCTGTAACAAATAACTGAAAATACTTTTGCTTTGAACTAAACTAAACTGTTTTACCCGATGAAAGAAAAGAAGAGATGGATCTACACGATGAATCAATTCCATCATTAAAAGGAAGTAAAGTCTTCCGAAAAAGACACGCGCTTCTTGATTTAGGTCATGAAGTTGTCGTCCAGACCAGCTGTAGGTTGACGAAAAATCTAGAAAAGTCATCTCTAAAATCAGCAGGAAATCCACGGACCTCAGCATTAAACAGGGTCGCCAAGTGGTCAGATTTATCCTAACCATGAGAAGGATTTATCTCGTACAATGGGGGGCACCGTGCAAATTAGCTTGATAAGACTAATGAATCAGATCCCCAGAAAGGATAATCTCCTTAAAGATCAAAAATCAGCTTTTAAGCCTGATATTACTCAATCCTTGAGATTGACCTTAAAGATTGAGAATTACAAACTCATGGAATTCAATGATATCTAAACTCGAGCTTGAACGAGAAAATATTTTGATCAAAAATAAAACCGATTTGTTTTCTGAAAACCCATTTTCAATGCGTTCATTACCTTTGAACGTAAAATCCTAGGAATTCACCTGGAATTCATTAAGGTCACCTGAACTAAATCGGGTGTCAACTGTAAGAACGGTGGTTGCATAGTGGTCAAAGACAGGACCTTGTGCCAGACCGAAAAAATTATAAGGGAGAGCTTTACTATTGCTCCTACCAAGGATAGTAATTGCGTCCGACACGTTATAGACCATAATCAAAAGCATGTCACGGGACATTGCCTTAACAGTTGCTTGTTCAATGCTTTCCTTTACAACCGGACGGTAGTTTGCCGAAAGGTAATATACGGGACAAGTAAACTGGACGTGTTGCTTTCCAAATACAAGGTTAGCAAGTGGGTGACACAAAACCGCAAGTTTTGAGCTAAAATTTTCAATTCTGAAACCCACCAAACCCACAAAAAATATTTTGCAAACACCGGTAAAGGGTTATTCCGGAAAACTTATCTAGGGTAAAAACTAGATTTCAAAAGATCAAATGTTTTCATAAAGATCCAATTTCCTTAATGGATCTAAATTTTTATAGTCATGTGGGACTGTAAACCATATCGTTACTACCATTGTTTATACCGCCGTATAGAAATCACTGATGTACAAAGTGTGAAGAATAAAGAAGTGATTCTAGTATTTCAAGACGATATTGCTTGAGGACAAGCAACGCTCAAGTGTGGGAATATTTGATAATGCTAAAAACGAACATATATTTCATAGCATTATTCCTCAAGAAAGACAAGCTTTTAGTTGCAATTGTTCTATTTACAAGTGATATTCGTTTAAATAATAAAAGGTGAAGACAAAAGACAGATTCGACGAATTGAAGACGCAAACGACCAAAAAGCTCAAAAGTACAAAAGACAATCAAAAAGGTTCCAATTACTAATAAGAAACGTCTCGAAATTACAAAAGTACAAGATTCAAAACGCAAAGTACAAGATATTAAATTGTACGCGAGGACGTTCGAAAATCCGGAATCGGGACCAGAGTCAACTCTTAACGCTCGACGCAACGGACTAAAAGTTACAAGTTAACTATGTATATAAATATAATATAATATATAATTAATTATATTAATTATATATATATTATATATATATATTAAAAACCGTCGGCAGAGAAAACTCCAAGGACTGAGCTGTAATTTCTATCTCCGCGACTCGCGGAGTTTGAAGAGTATTTTGCCGCGAGTCGCGGAGCCCCAAAAATCAACTCTGGCTATAAAGCCAACCGAATTCTGATCAAAAATCATCATCTTTTCTTCCTCATTCATACGTAAAACTTATATATATATATAATTTATATTTTAATTTTAATTTTAATTCTAATAATAAGGGTATGTTAGCAAATGTTGTAAGGGTGTAAGTCGAAATTCTGTCCGTGTAACGCTACGCTATTTTTAATCATTGTAAGTTATGTTCAACCTTTTTACATTAATGTCTCGTAGCTAAGTTATTATTATGCTTATTTAAAACGAAGTAATCATGATGTTGGGCTAATTACTAAAATTGGGTAATTGGGCTTTGTACCATAATTGGGGTTTGGACAAAAGAACGACACTTGTGGAAATTAGACTATGGGCTATTAATGGGCTTTATATTTGTTTAACTAAATGAAAGTTTGTTAATGTTAATATAAAGATTTACAATTGGGCGTCCCTATAAATTACCATATACACTTAATCGGACACGATGGGCGGGGTATTTATATGTACGAATAATCGTTCATTTAACCGGACACGGGAATGGATTAATAGCCACTAGAATAATTAAAACAGGGGTGAAATTACATTCAAGGGTAATTGGTGTAATTGTTAACAAAGTAGTAAAACCTTGGTTTACACGCAGTCGATAACCTGGTGTATTCATTAAACAAAGTATTAAAACCTTGTTACAATTCGAATCCCCAATTAGTTGGAATATTTAACTTCGGGTATAAGAATAATTTGATGAGGACACTCGCACTTTATATTTATGACTGATGGACTGTTATGGACAAAAACCAGACGGACATATTGAATAATCCAGGACAAAGGACAATTAACCCATGGGCATAAAACTAAAATCAACACGTCAAACATCATGATTACGGAAGTTTAAATAAGCATAATTCTTTTATTTCATATTTAATTTCCTTTATTTTATATTTAATTGCACTTCTAATTATCGCACTTTTATTTATTGTTATTTAATCGCACTTTTAATTATCGTACTTTTTAATTATCGCAAGTTTATTTTATCGCACTTTTATTATTCGCAATTTCATTATCGTTATTTACTTTACGCTTTAATTTAAGTCTTGTATTTTACATTAGGTTTTAACTGCGACTAAAGTCTTAAAATCGACAAACCGGTCATTAAACGGTAAAAACCCCCTTTATAATAATAATATTACTTATATATATGTTTGTATTTTTATAAAAGTAAACTAATATAGCGTTGAGCTTTGTTTAAAGATTTCCCTGAGGAACGAACCGGACTTACTAAAAACTACACTACTGTACGATTAGGTACACTGCCTATAAGTGTTGTAGCAAGGTTTAAGTATATCCATTCTATAAATAAATAAATATCTTGTGTAAAATTGTATCGTATTTAATAGTTTTTCCTAGTAAAATATAAACTATTTTATATACACCTCGCATGACATCAAGTAATTTTACGTTAGTATGTTAGAACTAGTTTTATGATCTATACGAGTTTGTTCAAAAAACATAAATATAAAAAGTAAAGAAACAAATACATTACTAATATAAAGTATGATGTGTAACACGAATTTTGTTAGGAATTATATCTTAAAAGATCATGAAACAAGGTTAAGGTTAGTCGCGCGATTTTTAGGTAGACCTCGACTTATTTTTTTTCAATGCATTCTATGATAGTGAGAAAACTGTTGGTACTACATTTTTTGTTATAATTTTTAACTAATTTAAAATCCCTAAAATTTGTGAGTTTATTTCATGTGTCAATTTTAATACGGTAATTTAGTTTAAATTTAGTTTTAAAAGTTATTTGTATATTATAAAATTGAAAATAGAATAAATCGAAATGAATCCTTAAATAGATAAGCATTAAATAAACAAGTAAATGAACTTAAATAATTCTTAGCACTAAACAATGTTGTTCCCCTCACTTCTCACTTTCCGGTAGAAACCCTCACTTTTTCCAGCGCTGCCGCTTTTCCGGCAGCTCGCCGGATGTGCGGTCGACCTCATTTTTCGTGCTTTTCTCTTCTCCTCTTGCAGATCTGCTCCCTCGTTCCTGGTGGTTTCTCCGGTCGCCATTTTGGTGTTCGCCTGCAGCAGGCGGCTAGTGCTCTCGTGCACTCTGCTCGCCGGTGTAAATCTGTGTCGTCGGTTTTCCTCTAGTCACGTGGGTCTGGTGGTTTTGCTTCAACGCCGATGGCTGGGTTTTGGTTCTTCCCTTCCATTTGCAGGCGGCGACCTCTGGTTGGAGGTCTGTGGATGTTTATGGTATGATCTTCTCCCTATTTTGTTGACCGTTCGTTATCTTTTGTATGCTGCTGTTCACTTTTACTCCGGTGGCTTCGCCGGAATTAGTCTGCTTCTTTTTGGTTTCCCTTTTTTTTTTTTACAAAATGGCGTATTTTGCTTCACCCTTTTCTCACCTCCTTTAGTCTGTTACTGGTTTGCTTCTTGCGGAATCTGACTGCTGACTGGTTGTGTTACTGAAACGACCCATCCATATTACTATAAACACAGTACGTTCTCATTGGTCCCATAGCGAGGTATTTGACCTCTATATGATACGTTTTAGAAAATATTGCATTCGTTTCATAAAAAGCACATCATTGTTATACATAATGCATGTTTTAAACAAGTGGGCGATTATTTAAGAAATAATCCCCAAAATACATCGGTTTCCAAATACTACACATGTGACGTAACAGACGAATATAATACATGACAAAGGTTTTATTGAATGCAACACTTTATTTAAATAAAAGTATGAGACTCCATGCACAGCTTGCTCAGATAATGCAACAGCGGAAGACTTTCTTAAGGACCTGAGAATAAACATGCGTAAACAGTCAACACAAAGGTTGGTGAGATATATAGGTTTATCATCGATATAAATATAGACCACAAGATTTCATAGTTATAAATATATGAACACTCGCAAGTGTATAAAAGTATTCTATAAGTTGTTGAGCGCTTCGGTAACCATACTTAACCATTAATGTGGCATATTCCCTTTATTATGAAATCTCCCTACACTGTACCAAGTGTAGTAAAAATGAAGTACTATGCAACCGTTTACGATACTAGAGCGACTAGCCCGGTTGGGGTTGTGAAACCCGATAGATCTATCAATAGGATTCGCGCTTACATGTTCTTACAACATGTAAATATTAGTTACCAAGCTATTAGGAAAGATATGCAATGTGGTACAACTCAACGTAGAATATATTTTAAGTACTTGTGTCCATGGCGTAAAACATAAAATGCATGTATTCTTATCCCAAAATATTTTTAGAGTTTAAAAATGGGACTATATACTCACAGTAGTAAAAGTATATTAATAATAAGTTTTCAACTTATTAAAAATATGACCGTCGTCCTTGGATTCACGAACCTATAACAATAATAACGATTCAGATAATAATACGACATATGAATAAAATAAAGCAAGTTCATAGAATACTTATATAATAATTTTTAACATTTTATGTTAGTAGTCCATTATTAGTAGTCCTTTGTTAGTAGTCCAAAATAGTCCGAAAAGTCCAACAGTCCAATAATCGGTGTATATATATATATATATATATATATATATATATTCTTAGAATTACCCCACGACGTATTGTATACGTATTGTCTTTGCATCAACCCAGAGACGTATTGTATACATATTGTCTTAGAATTAACTAAGACGTATTGTGTACGTATTGTCTTAGGATTTATCAAAATGTTGTATACTTATTGTGTTAGGACGTACCAAGAATATTATTATACATATATACAATCACAGAATTAACCAAGATTATAATATTTTGTTATACTACTGATAACATGTCCAAATATATATATAGGATATAGGAAAAGTTAACAAGGATATGGTTAATATAGTTTTTATAATATAAATTTCGTCCATACAACGTTAATTTTAGCAGATTTTGTTTTGCTAGTCAAATATTCATTACAACTCCGTTTAAAGTGAATCAAATTGCTATGAATTTCTTATAAAGTAAATTTTACAAAATCAATTCAAAAAGTTCAACCCAAGTAGTAATTTTTAGAGCTTTACCCTCTTTTTGTGTCGGTGGACAGATTTGAAAAAATCCCGGCATCCACCCAATATATGATTTTTGATAAAATACTTCCACTTTGTCTAAAATCATAAAAAAAATATTGGAAGTCTTATTTACATATATTAACATATTTACAAAGTCTTAGCCTCGAACTCAAAGTCTAAGATAGGTTTTTAATTCCCAACCCAAAACAGCCCGTTTTTTACCGAATGGAGATTAAAGGATATATGTTAAGTTTCAAGGTGTTCTTCATATGTACAAGTTATAAGTTCTTATATTTACTTAATATAACATCATAATACATATAAATAAGTGTTATTAGAGTTAAGTTAGAAAGATTAGATTAGTTTTTCAAACAAGCTTGGTGTTCACCAAAACAAGTTCTAGTTTTTACAAGTTTGATAAGTATAATAAGATAGCAACTATACAAGGAATTGAACAAGGATTTTGAGAAGTATTTTACCTTGATTATGAAGAGGAAAGTTGCTGAGATTAAAGTATGATATGAGAGCATTCAAGTGTGTGTTTTTAGTTTAAGAAAATGTGGAGTAAAAATGGTCCTTATTTATAAGCTTATAATTTTGGCTTTTAGTGAAAATATCTAAGATAAGTTAAATTGTATTAAGTCATTCATGACATATTAAATTGATTAGGTCATGGATGACATATTACACAAATAATTGCAGATTTATATTGGTATATACTAATAGTAAATACTTCTAGAAGCTATGTATAATACGGGTAAAAATACCGTATGAATGCGAATAGAATTCTTTGAGGAAATTGAACGGAAATACCAGTATAGCTATCCTTTATATGTATTGGTATATTATAGAGTGTATTCAATACTTGTAAGGATGTATTTATACTCGTAATACATTATATGTAAATACATTTTAACATAATTGTTCGTGAATCGTCGGGAATCTTCATAGGGTAATTGATTACATGATTATAGATTTCGAAACTTTCGAGACTCAACATTACAGATTTTGCTTATCGTGTCGGAAACATATAAAGATTAAAGTTTAAATTTGGTCAGAAATTTCCGGGTCACTACAGTACCTACCCGTTAAAGAAATTTCGTCCCCGAAATTTGATAGAGGTCGTCATGGATAACAATAAAAATGTTTTTATGACAAATATGAGTTGATAAATAGAGTTTTATCATTATTGAGTAATATGGATAAAACCATTTGATTTTGTGAAGAGTACGAGTGAAGCTATCACCAAAGAGTGAAAGGAGTAGGTATAGATTCGTCATATCTTTTGACGTAGATAGGATTGATTTCCAAGTTCAAGGGATTTGGAGAAAATCTTCGTAATCAAATTTGATTCTTCGGTAATCAAGGGAATTAGGATTCGCTTTAAATGCGATCATCTGTTTTGATTGCTCTGTCGAATATTTTACTATAAATCCACCCCCGTCGTTTCCTTAAAACTCACACCTTCTATTCTTCCTCCCTCAACTCATACTTTAAAGCATTCATTAATATGCTCCATCCAATACTGATTCTTGATATACTCCTAACTTTCATATCTGTCATTCTTCTTTTTCATCTACCACCGAGGGAAGTTATTTTTTTCTACCATTACCTTGGGTTTATAGTGTTTTTAATTCTCCCGTGCTTTTATGTTGCGATACGTATTGATATACACGGTTTGTAATTTAGGTGTTGTTGTCGGGGTTTATATCTTCCCTTTTATTCCAGGGTTTCTTGTTTTTGTGCATCTTTTCGACTTTAAGTCAAGCAGATAATGGTCCAGAATTTATAGGTATAAAGTTTTGGGTGAACATAGTTAATGTTCTATAAGGAAATCGTAATGGCACGATCTTGATTTGGCAAATTACCAGAATATCCGAAAAGATAGAACTATTAAGAAGATATGTTCTTAATATGTTTGGAGATTGATTAGAATGTAAGAGTCGTGTAACATGGCACATAATGATGGTACTGTGAATCATCACGTTCCATTAGAAACTCAGCATGACTTACTGTAATATAATCACGTTGATCAAGTGTTATTATATTATACTAACTCATGCATCAGTTCCCAACACTGCTTCAAAAACATTAATAATTTAAATTCGAAGGTTTACATAATATCGAAACTAAACCAGTTTTCTTTTATGATATAACACAGATAGCGCGGAGAGATAATTAATATCAGACGAGAATATTTATGAAGATATCTTCAGAAATATTGAGGTTATTAATAAAGAAGGTACGATGATATCTTAGGATTTCAGAATCAACTTGTGATGAAGAAATTCATTCACGATGATTTAGAGCGGTTAAGGAGTAAGGTATTTGCTAAAGATTTCATCAGAAACAGAATCATCAGGATTCTTTAAATACAGGGTTTGGTCCTTGTATTTGTTCTTGGTATCCTTCATGGTTAGCTCCATCCGGTTTCCAGATCCAACTTTGCTGAGTTTTGTCAACATACTATTCTTTATCACCAAACTTTCGACTGTTAAAGTCGTTTTCAGAGTGGAAGATCATAATTCTAGGAGATAAATGTTATATGTATTCATATAACTACTAATGTATAAATGTTGTGAGATTCAAAATACCAATTGTTGATTCCCGATAATTGGTACGAAAGTGCTCATTACAAGATGCAGATGAGTATTTGATAAGGTTTTAATGAACGAATATAATGATTCTTCGGAGAGACTTAAGTCAATGAGTAGTGAAGTTTCTGGTAAGTTTAATGCTAATGTGGTGGAATATAAACGGTTCTCCGGTAACGATGATGAAAGACAAACTTATATATCAAGGTTATAATAAGGCTTGTCCGACTGAAGAGTCGAAGTGGGCTTCCTGGAGTTGTGACAAATTTGGCTAATTTGAAAAGGAATTGCAAAGTTATTTTCAGTAATAACAACGCCAAAGGAGCTAGCACAGATTCGTGTTAAACGTTTACCCAGATTTCGAGTGTTTTCAGATGCATTACTAAATGCATCAATCTTTTCTTCTGTAGATGAAGTGCGGTTGGTTCATCCTATCGATTGAAGTGTTTTCAAGAATCACGAAAGGTTTGAACGCAGGTTGTAATCGTCGACATACAATGAGGTTTAAGATGAAATCAAGTGGCAAACTTGAAGAAATGTTTAGTTTCATATGTTATAATCAATATTTTAATTCATTTTAATTATCCAATGTCATTAGTCCACAGTCGATAGTCCACAGTTGACAGTCCAATAATTCATATATAGTTTATAATATTCGAATTAATTAATACATATCGTGACCCGTGTACATGTCTCAGACTCGATCACAACTCAAACTATATATATTATTGTAGAATCAACCTCAACCCTGTATAGCTAACTCCCGCATTACTGCATATAGAGTGTCTATGGTTACTTCAAATAATATATATAGATGGGTCGATATGATATGTCAAAACCTTGTATACGTGTCCCGATATTTAAAGTGCGTAAAATAAATAACAGAATTTAAATGACGATAATTTAAAGTGCGAGAATATAAATTGCGATAAATAAACTGCGATAAATAAATTGCGATAAATAAATTGCGATAAATAAATTGCGATAAAATAAAATGTAATCAGTTAGCTAGGAACAGTTAGCTAGGATTTCTTTAGTATAGGTTTAAAGTTTTACGTAGTTAATTAATTGGTTACTAATAAATTTTATTTTGTTCATTATTTTCTTCATTATGCCACTTGTCAAATCTTGATTTGGATTCTCATCGATCAAAATCCGAATATGAACTTAAATTTGAATGAAAATAGTTGTTCTTCGGTGAACAGATACGTATATGTGCCGATTTGAGCAATATTGTTAATGACTGCTGAATCTGAATTGAAGAATGTACAGTGTGACATATTAATGTGAAATCTAAATATTCCTCAGGTATTACCTACCCGTTAAAATATTTTCACCATTAACAGTTTGTACGAAAGAATTTTTAATCACAATCTTTATGAAAATATATATACATATATATTTTCTTCAGATGTAATCATGGATCTAATGAGTTAATATGATATTAAACTCATTTGATTTACCGTTAGAATAAGAATATATAATCTCTAAAACATTAGAGATTACATAATCGCCATGTCGAACGAAGATAACTGATGTAGAACAATTCGTAGAACGATAATTATACTCGAGGTACAGAATGAGATGTTGAGGCATGGATTGTTGATGGTAATGGTGCTGTTACTGATGGTACTGTTGGCGCCGGTGATGTTGTTGAAGCTGGTACATTTTGCACCATATTTTCTAAATTGATTACTCGAGTGCGAAGTTCGTTGACTTCTTGTATTACTCCGGGATGATTGTCGGTCAGAACAAGTGGATGAATAAGGTTTAGAATTGTGGATAGAATATAATTTTGTCGACTACTCTGGAAATGAGGCTGAAAATGGTGTTTCGGATAGATTCGCCGGTAAACGTTTCAGTTTCATTGTCAAGAGGTGAATTCGGTTGATGGAAGGGATCACCTTTCTCGCGTCTCCATTGATTAGGTCGACTACGAACTCATCAGATGAATTGGGGATGGATGATTGATTGATTTATTCTGGTGACACTGCTTTCGGAGCTTAGGTGAAACTCCATATCAGAATAGCTATCAGAATCATAGGAATTTGAACTGGTTGAGGGATTCATCTCGTACGATCAGATGAAGGATTTTCGATAAGAAATAGATTATAGGATATAGATTAGTACCCTACAATACATAATTTACATATGTATATATAATACTAAAATCCCATAAGTTACGGAGGAATCTACGGAATCTGTCAGGCAAAGGTAACAATAACAGATACGCTAAGATATGAAATTAGCAGATACGCTAAGATATGAATTTTGTCTATACACTATTCATGCAATCAATGCAGTAAGATGTGTCTAGACTAAGTGAAAGGACACGTTCTAATCCATCCGGACAAAGTCCACATTGATTACAAACGATTCACAATAGTTGGTTACATCGCGAGGTACTTGACCTCTATATGATACATTTTACAAACATTGCATTCATTTTGAAAAGACAAACTTCCTTATATCGAAAATTGACGATATGCATACCATTTCATAATATATCTAATTATAATTATCTTAATAATAATCTTGATGAACTCGCCGACTCGAATGCAACGTCTTTTGAAATATGTCATGAATGACTCCAAGTAATATCTTTAAAATGAGCAAATGCACAGCGGAATATTTCTTTCATACCTGAGAATAAACATGCTTTAAAGTGTCAACCAAAAGGTTGGTGAGTTTATTAGTTTAACATAAATAATCATTTCATAATTTTAATAGACCACAAGATTTCATATTTCCATTTCTCATAAACATATGTCCCATGCATATAGACAAAAATATCATTCATATGGATTGAACACCTGGTAACCGACATTCACAATATGCATATAAGAATATCCCCATCATTCCGGGATCCTCCTTCGCACATGATATAAATTTTGAAGTACTAAAGCATCCGGTACTTTGGATGGGGCTTGTTGGGCCCGATAGATCTATCTTTAGGATTCGCGTCAATTAGGGTGTCTGTTCCCTAATTCTTAGATTACCAGACTAAAAAGGGGCATATTCGGTTTCGATCATTCAACCATATAATGTAGTTTCAATTACTTGTGTCTATTTCGTAAAACAGTTATAAAAACAGCGCATGTATTCTCGGTCCCAAAAATATATATTGCGAAAGCATTTAAAAAGGGAATAATGAAACTCACCTAATGTATTTTGTAGTAAAAATACATATGTTGACATTAAACAACCGAACAATGCAGGGTTGGCCTCGGATTCACGAACCTAAAACATTTGTATATTTATTAATATTCATATTTGTAATTGAACACATGTATATGTGTATATATAAAAGTATTAGTTATATCATTTTTATGTTGATAATATATATATACTAATAATAATATTATTAGTTTCATTGGAATAATAAAAAAAATACTGATAATAGAAATTAATAATAATATTACTAATCAAATAATACTAATAATAATATTACTAATAATGATAATAATATCACTAATACTAATATTAATGATAATAAATAATGGTAATTAAATTAATAATAAAAAAATGATAATGATCATATTATTAACGATAATAATGAAAATTATGATGATTTTTTTTATTGATAGTACATAAAGATAATATTTATATCTTTCTAATATATATTCCATAATAATACAAATATTAATACTGATAATAATATTAATACTAATAATGAGAGTAATACAAGTAATGTTGTTACAATAAATTATGTTTATCAAATTTCATATTTTTATATTATGTATTATATTAATAATATTAATAATACAGGTAGCAGCAGTATTCATAAGAGATATATTATGGTTTGCAAATTTAATTAATATTTTAATTTTCATATATGTCATTTTTAATATATATATATATATATATATATATATATATATATATATATATATATATATATATATATATATATATATATATATATATATATATATATATATATATATATATATATATATATATATATATATATATATATATATATATATGTAATAATATATCCTGCACGTGTTATATTTATAACTTATATACAATATTAGTTATGTATGGAATTTATATATATATATATATATATATATATATATATATATATATATATATATATATATATATGTAAAACCTAGTTATTATTTTACATTTTAAATTCCAAAGATTACATTTTATTAATTTTAATTATTATATATACCTACATTTATATACATATATGTATTTAGTTAAGAAAAAAAAATGGTTCGTGAATCGTCGGAAACAGTCAAAGGGTAAAAATCACTTCAAACTATTTGAGATTTAATATTACAGACTTTGCTTATCGTCTAGGAAACATATAAAGATTAAAGTTTAAATTTGATCGAAAATTCCCGGGTCATCACAGTACCTACCCGTTAAAGAAATTTCGTCCCGAAATTTGAGTGTGGTCGTCATGGCTAACAATAAAAATGTTTTCATGACGAATATGAGTCAATAATTAAAGTTTTATCACCATCAAGTGATTTGAATAAAAACAACTCAATTATTCGAAGCGTACGAGTGAAATTATCACAAAAGATTGGAATACGATAAGTAAAGATTCATCGTAACTTTTGACAGAGTCAGGGTTGAATTTTGAAAGTAAGATGCATCTTAACTTTTGACGTTTTTGGTTGAATTCCGGAATTTAAGGGATTTGAAGAAAATCTTCGAAATCTAAAAGATTTGATTCTTCTGCGAATAAGGAGATTTAGATTTCTATAATTAAATGCGGTGATCTGCCTCGATTCCTCTGTCTGATATCTCCCTTATAAATTTACCTTTTTCGTTCCATTAGTTTCCACCACTTCTATACCTTCTTTCTCAGTTCATATATCCAAAAGATTATAATAATGCTTAATCCGGTTCTAATCCTTGTTCTTATTCTGACTATCGCAATGATCGTTCTTCTTTTCCTACTCCCTCCAAAAGAATCTGTTTATTTCTACTATGCTCTAGGGATTATTGTATTTATAATCCTCCCGTGTCTTTATATTGCCATACGTTCTGATATCCACGGTTTGTAATTTTGGTGTTGTCATTGGGCTTTATATTTCCTCTTATATTTTGGATCTCTTTGCCTTGTTATTATCCTCTCGACCTCTAGTAAAGCGAGCAACGGTCCAGAATTCATAGATATGAATTTCGGAATGATCATAGTTAATATTTTAAGAAGGAAATTGTAATGGTACGATCTTGACTTGTCAAGTTACCAGAATATCACGGAAAAGATAGAACTATCAAGAAAAATATTTTCTTGATATGTTTATATATCAGATAAGATGTAAGAGTCGTGTACATGGCACATGATGACGTTATAATCTGTGAATCATCATGTCCCATTTAGAAACTCAGCATGACTTACTGTAATATAATCACGTTGATCAAGTGTCTTTATATTATACTAACTCATGCATCAGTTCCCAACACTACTTCAAAACATTCGTATTTTAAACATGAAAGTTTACAGAATATAGAAACTAACAGTTTCTATATGATGTAACACTGATAGCACAAAGAGATTAATGATTTCAGATATGATTAGTTATGAAAATATCTTCAGAAATATGGAGGATATTTATAATGAAAGATACGATGATATCTTGGAATTTCTAATATCGATGGATGATGAAGAAGATTTATCCGTAAAGGTTTAGATTCGGAAGCAAGGTATTCGCTAAAGATTTCATCAGAAACAGAATCATTTGGATTCTTTGAAGTCAAACTTATTATTTGCGATTTGTCCACGGCGTTCTTCATAGTTTCGCATAATCTGCTTTTCGGTACTAAATTTTCTATTGAATGTTTCCAATATAATGATACACATGAAGCATGAAGAGGTATATAATTTCGGACGAGAATATTTATGAAAATATCCTCAGAAATATCGAAGATATTGATGATGATATTTTGGAATTTCTAAGTTCGATGGTTGATGGAGAAAGATTTTCCGCAAGATTTTAACATGACTTCGGAGCAAGATATTCTCTAAAGATTTCAACGGATCCAGAATTATCTGGGTTCTATGAATTTAGGGTATGTTACTTGTATTTCTCCTTGGTTTCCTTTATGGTTAGCTCAATCCGCTTTCCAATTCCAACTTTTCTGAGCTTTTCCAACATACTAATCTTTATCATCAAACTTTCGATGATTATGGTCGTTTATGGTTATCTACAGTTTTTGCTGCTTCATTCAGCTTTTTCAACATTCAGAGTATTAATTTGTGACTGAGTGCTTTTCAGAATTTCAGAATAAGAGATCATAATTCTAAGAGATAAATGTCATATATATAATTGTTGATGTAGATATGCTGTGAGTTTTCAAAGTACTGATTGCTGATTCCCGGTAATTGTTATGGCAATTTTCGTTATAAGGTGCGGATGAGTATATGATAGGGTTTCAATGAATAAATATAATGATTTATCAGAGAGAATTAAGCCAAAAAGCAACGAGGTTGCTGGTACGTCTGCTGGTAATATGGTGGAATATAAAAGAATTCTCCGTTATCAAAAGAGTAATTGTATATATCAGGATTATAGTAAGGCTACTTCGAATGAAAAGTCGAAGTTAACTTGCTGGAGCTGTGACAAAATTGGTTACTTTAGAAAGGGATCGCAAGGTTATTTTTGCTAATAAATGTCAAAGGATCTGACGCGGCTACGTGTTAAACTTTTACTCAGTTGCCGAGAGTTTCTCAGGTGCATAACTATATGCATAAATCTTTCCTTTCGTTAATGAAGTGCGGTTGATTCATCCTATCGATTGAGGTGTTTTCAAGAATCATGAAACGTTTGAACACAGATTGTAATCGTCAAGATACAAATGAGGTTTAAGATGAAATCAAGTGGCAAACTTGAAGAAATATTTAGTTTCATATGTTATATTCAATATTTTAATTTATTTTAATTGTCCAATATTATTAGTCCACAGTTGACAGTCCAATAATTCATATATAATTTAATATATAATATTCGAATTAATTAATACGTATCGTGACCCGTATACATGTCTCAGACTCGATCACAACTCAAATTATATATATTATTGTAGAATCAACCTCAACCCTGTATAGAGAACTCGTTCATTACTGCATATAGAGTGTCTATGGTTATTCCAAATAATATATATAAATGCGTCGATATGATATGTCAAAACCTTGTATACATGTCCCGATATTTAAAGTGCGTAAAAATAAATAACAGAAATTTAAATGACGAATAATAAAGTGCGTAAAGTAAATAACAGAAATTAAATGACGATAAATAAAATTGCGAGAATATAAATTGCGATAAATAAACTGCGATAAATAAATTGCGATAATTAAATGGTAATACGGAATTAACAGTTAGCTAGGAACAGTTAGCTAGTATTTTGTTAGCGTGGATTCTTAATAGAATTTCATATTGTTAATTAATCTGTTTCTAATCAATTTTTATTGTGTCCATTATTTCTTCGTTATGCCACTTGATGGATCCTGATTGATCAAAATCCAAATATGTAATTAGATGAATATGGTTATTCTGTGGTGAACGGATTTGTATATCGGTAGATGTAAGTAGGATAGTATATGACTTGTTGAAACAGATTCGAAGAACGTACAATGTAACTTATTAATGTGAAATTTAAATAGTCCTCGGGTATTACCTACCCGTTAAAATATTTTCACCATTAACAGTTTGTACAAGAGAATTTTTAATTACAATCTTTATGAAAACATATATACATATATATTTTCTTCAGATGTATTCATGGATTTAATGAGTTAATATGATATTAAACTCATTTGCTTTTCAGTTGGAACTAGAATAAATAATCTCTAAAACTTTAGAGATTACATATTTGCCATGTCGAACGAAGATAAATGAGGTAGAACGATACGTAGAACGAAGATCATACTCAAAGTACAGATGATGATATTGAAGCATGGATTGTTGATGGTACTCGTGCTGTTATTGATGGTACTGTTGGTGCCGGTGATGTTGCTGAAGCTGGTACATTTTGCACCATATTCTCCGAATTGATTATTCGAGCGCGAAGTTCGTTGGCTTATTACTCCAGGATGATTGTCGTTCGGAACGAGCGGATGAATAAGGTTCAGAATTGTGGATAGAATATAATCTTGTCGAGTTACCCTGGAAATGAGACTAAAAATGGTGTCTCGAACAGGTTCGCCGGTAAACGCTTCAGGTTCATTGTGAGGTGAATTCGGTTGGTGGAAGGGATTGCCTTCTGCGCGTTTCTATTAATTAAGTCGACTACGAACCCTTCAAATGAATTGATAATGGCTGATTGGTTGATTCATGCTGATGACGCTGTTTTTGGAGTTTAGGTGAACATTTATGTCGAAATAGCTGTCGGAATAAATATCGGAATAGCTATCAGAATCTGAGGGACTCGAACTGGTTGCAGGATTCATCTCGTATGATCAGATGAAAGATTTTTGATAATAAATAGATTATAGGATGTAGATTAGTACCCTGCAATACATAATTTACATATGCATATATAATACTAAAATCCCATAAGTTACGGAGGAATCTTCGGGAGTTGTCAGGCAATAATAACAGATACGCTAAGATATGAATTTATCTATACACTGTCTATGCAATAGAGGCAGTAAGACATGTTTAGACTAAGAATGATAAGCAGGTAATTTCCTAAGGATGATAAGCAGACGATTTCCGACAAGAAATGATAAGCAAAACTTTTGACATGCAGACACGGTCGAAGTCCAGACTCACAAATGCATCCTAACGACTTATCAGTTAGACACACTATTGCAGACCTGGTTCGCTAAGACCATTGCTCTGATACCAACTGAAAGGACCCGTTCTAATCCATCCTGAAAAAGTCCACATCGATTACAAACGATTCACAATAGTTGGTTACATCGCGAGGTACTTGACCTCTATATGATACATTTTACAAACATTGCATTCGTTTTGAAAAGACAAACTTCCTTACATCAAAAATTGATGATATGCATACCATTTCATAATATATCTAATATAATTATCTTAATAATAATCTTGATGAACTCGCCGACTCGAATGCAACGTCTTTTGAAATATGTCATGAATGACTCCAAGTAATATCTTTAAAATGAGCAAATGCATAGCGGAATATTTCTTTCATACCTGAGAATAAACATGCTTTAAAGTGTCAACCAAAAGGTTGGTGAGTTCATTAGTTTAACATAAATAATCATTTCATAATTTTAATAGACCACAAGATTTCATATTTCCATTTATCATAAACATATGTCCCATGCATAGAGACAAAAATATCATTCATATGGATTGAACACCTGGTAACCGACATTCACAATATGCATATAAGAATATCCCCATCATTCCGGGATCCTCCTTCGGACATGATATAAATTTCGAAGTACTAAAGCATCCGGTACTTTGGATGGGGCTTGTTGGGCCCGATAGATCTATCTTTAGGATTCGCGTCAATTAGGGTGTCTGTTCCCTAATTCTTAGATTACCAGACTAAAAAGGGGCATATTCGGTTTCGATCATTCAACCATATAATGTAGTTTCAATTACTTGTGTCTATTTCGTAAAACAGTTATAAAAACAGCGCATGTATTCTCAGTCCCAAAAATATATATTGCGAAAGCATTTAAAAAGGGAATAATGAAACTCACCTAATGTATTTTGTAGTAAAAATACATATATCGACATTAAACAACCGAACAATGCAGGGTTGGCCTCGGATTCACGAACCTAAAACATTTGTATATTTATTAATATTCATATTTGTAATTGAACACATGTATATGTGTATATATAAAAGTATTAGTTATATCATTTTTATGTTGATAATATATATATGTTTTATATGTTCATTTTGTATATATATATATATATATATATATATATATATATATAATGATTTTAAGTTTTGTTATGTTGTATGTGGTAAATATATATATATATATATATATATATATATATATATATATATATATATATATATATATATATATATATATATATATATATATATATATATATATATATATATATATATATATATATATATGTATGTATTTAATTTGTCTAACAAAACAATAGTTTTAATATACTAAGTTAATATTAGTGGAAAATATATAATGATAATAACAATGATTTTAATATTAGCACTTGTAACAATATAAATTTTATTGTTTTTGGTAGATATGTTATTAATGATTTACTTATATTAATAATAATAATTACTTTATTAAAAATGATAATATTAATAAAGGTATTGTTAATAACGATACCTTTGTTTAATAATAATAATAATCATACTAATTGTTACAAAAGTGATACTAGTACTAATATTAATGAGAAAAATGATAACATGTAATTATATTCCCTAATAATAATGATAATCCTTAATGATAACAACAATAACACTTATACTAATAATAATAGGATTCTTATTAAAAATGATACTATTAATAATTATACTACTTAAGACTAATACCTATAATAATAATAATTTTAGTATTAATCCTAGTGTATTTAATAACAATTACAATTATTAATAATAATCATAACAAATATCAACAATAATAATACTAATAATCATAATGATTTTAATATTTCATGATAATAATAACAACAATAATACTAAGTGTAATAATAATGATAACAATCATGATAATAACAATTCTAATAATAATCTAATAACAATATTCATGATAATAATTATAATCTAATAACAATATTCATAATAATAATAATTAAAATAAAAGAAATAAAAATATACCCTTGAAGTTTGTTTGTAAAAAGAAATGTCCAATATGGGACTCGAACCCGCGACCTTCGGTTACAACAAACACTCTCACGACCATCCTTCCATCTCTGTCTTTCTGAAATTATTCTAACTTAAAATGTATTTAACTCGATATAATTGTTCTTCATCTTCTTCAACTTGGAATTCGATCAGACCCCATTTAATATAACAACAATAACCACTTTAATCGATTTTAAGATTCTCAAATTAAACAGAACGTCTGGGATTTCCTTTAACTTGAATTATATAACAGCAAACAAAAAAAAATATACTTAAATAACACAGTCGTGTTCTTGAGTTCATGAACTCAATATTTGATTTTGATTTTAAGACCTTTTAAAAAGAAACTTTATATATGAAATAGATTTCAAAAGACTCCTATAAACTATATGAATTCTCAATTTAACAGGAAATAACTTACAGAATTCAAATTTCACGATAAACTCATTTGTTGACTTTTTAAAAATAAAATTTGACTCTTAAATTTGAATTCAATAAACGAAATTGGAATTTAGAAACTTACAGATAGTTTGAAAGAAGGGTTTCTAACAAATTGGCATTAACACAATTTAACTTTTAACTCGAATTTGATCTATTGTAAAAACGAATATGAAACAGGGTAAGGCTGTGTTCTTGCTGCTTTCTGTTTGAATTTTAATCAATACACAGAGTGTTAATTATTATGTGATAATGATAATTAGGACATATATTAACCTCCCTCAGAAACACGAGTTAATTGGCTATTTTATAGCAAAAAGAAATCGCCAGTTTTAATAATTGTACAGACAAATAAAAAAAAAAAGGTGATAACAATGGTTAACGGATTTTTGGATTTAATTGTTGTCTCTATCCTGATTCGTACAAGATAGAATATTGGAGAATCAATTACATATAGTCTCAATTGAGACTTTCAACAAAAAGTGATATTATACAATTTTATTTATTGTAAATATTAATATTAAGAATTTGTAAATGTAAATAAATTTATCAATAATAATATTATTAGTTTCATTGGAATAATAAAAAAAATACTGATAATAGAAATTAATAATAATATTACTAATCAAATAATACTAATAATAATATTACTAAT
Source organism: Rutidosis leptorrhynchoides (assembly GCF_046630445.1). Taxonomy (NCBI): domain Eukaryota; kingdom Viridiplantae; phylum Streptophyta; class Magnoliopsida; order Asterales; family Asteraceae; genus Rutidosis; species Rutidosis leptorrhynchoides. The sequence continues at coordinate 203,918,528 of NC_092335.1, read as the reverse complement.
AATGATAATAATATCACTAATACTAATATTAATGATAATAAATAATGGTAATTAAATTAATAATAAAAAATGATAATGATCATATTATTAACGATAATAATGAAAATTTTGATGATTTTTTTATTGATAGTACATAAAGATAATATTTATATCTTTCTAATATATATACCATAATAATATAAATATTAATACTGATAATAATATTAATACTAATAATGAGAGTAATACAAGTAATGTTGTTACAATAAATTATGTTTATCAAATTTCATATTTTTTATATTATGTATTATATTAATAATATTAATAATACAGGTAGCAGCAGTATTCATAAGAGATATATTATGGTTTGCAAATTTAATTAATATTTTAATTTTTATATATATCATTTTTAATATATATATATATATATATATATATATATATATATATATATATATATATATATATATATATATATATATATGTAATAATATATCCTGCACGTGTTATATTTATAACTTATATACAATATTAGTTATGTATGGAATTTATATTTATATATATATATATATGTATATATATATATATATATACATATATATATACATATATATATATACATATATATATATATATATATATATATATATATATATATATATATATATATATATATATATATATATATATATATATATAAGACCTAGTTATTATTTTACATTTTAAATTCCAAAGATTACATTTTATTAATTTTAATTATTATATATACCTACATTTATATACATATATGTATTTACTTAAGAAAAAAAAATGGTTCGTGAATCGTCGGAAACAGTCAAAGGGTAAAAATCACTTCAAACTATTTGAGATTTAATATTACAGACTTTGCTTATCGTCTCGGAAACATATAAAGATTAAAGTTTAAATTTGATCGAAAATTCCCGGGTCATCACACTAAGAATGATAAGCGGATGATTTTCGACTAGAAATGATAAGCAAAACTTTTGACATGCAGCCACGGTCGAAGTCCAGACTCACTAATGCCTCCTAACGACTTATCAGTTAGACACACTAATGCAGACCTGGTTCACTAAGACCTCCGCTCTGATACCAACTGAAACACAGTTGGGGACAACCACCGTCCCACCAAGTGCCTTCCCAGCTAACCGCCTGGTGACCACTGAGTGTACCTCAGATACTAATTTTAGGACCTGCCTCTCGGCTATTGCTAACCCTCGTAAGGGATCGCAAGGAGTAAGATCCAATGCTTCGTCACAGGTAACACTGTGAGAACCTCCTTTACGACTAACCCGCCATACATGGACGGCGTTATACCAGCTCTGATACCAACTGAAACGACCCATCCTAATCCATCCGGATGAAGTCCATATCGATTATAAACGATTCACAACAGTTGATTACATCGCGAGGTACTTGACCTCTATATGATACATTTTACAAACATTGCATTCGTTTTTGAAAAGACAATCTTTCATTACATCGAAAGTTGACAACATGCATATCATTTCGTAATATATCTTACTATAATTGACTTAATAATAATCTTGATGAACTCAACGACTCGAATGCAACGTCTTTTGAAATATGTCATGAATGACTCCAAGTAATATCTCTAATATGAGAAAATGCACAGCAGAAGATTTCTTTCGTACCTGAGAATAAACTTGCTTTAAAGTGTCAATCAAAAGGTTGGTGAGTTCATTAGTTTAACATAAATAATCATTTCATAATTTTAATAGACCACAAGATTTCATATTTTCATTTCTCATAAACATACGTCCCATGCATAGAGACTAAAATTTCATTCATATGGATTGAACACCTGGTAACCGACATTAACAAGATGCATATAAGAATATCCCCTATCATTCCGGAAAACCCTTCGGACATGATATAAAAACAAATCGAAGTACTAAAGCATCCGGTACTTTGGATGGGGTTCGTCAGGCCCATAGATCTATCTTTAGGATTCGCGTCAATTAGGGTGTCTGTTCCCTAATTCTTAGATTACCAGACTTAATAAAAAGGGGCATATTCGATTTCGATAATTCAACCATAGAATGTAATTTCAATTACTTGTGTCTATTTCGTAAAACAGTTAACGACATTGAACATATATTTTGCAAAATCATTTAAAAAAGGAGCAAATGAAACTCACTGTATTGTATTTTGTAGTAAAAATACATATAACGACATTGAACAACTAAACAATGCAAGGTTGGCCTCGGATTCACGAACCTATATCATTTATATATATTAACACATATAATTGAAGTCGAATAACTTTATATTTTATTATTAATATAACTGTTAGTTTTAGTATTTCATGTGTTTCATTATTAACTTAAATATATTTACTTTATATACTTTAAATAAATAATAATAAAAATGTAGTTTTATTAAATATAACTAACTTTTATAATAATAATATTAATAGTAATATTGATAATAAAAATAATATAGTTGTAATAATAATAATGGTAAAAGTAATAATAATGATAGTACTAATACTAAAAATGATAAAGATATTAATAATAATGTTAATATAATAATAATAATGATAAAATAATAGTAATGCCCCTAAAAATATTAATTTTAATAATAATGATAAAAATGATAAGAATAATAAAGATAATGTAAATAAATGATAAAAAAATGTTCTATGTTAATAATGATAATTATAATAATAAAAGTGATAAAAATAATAGTAATAATAATTTATAATTCTAACATTCATAAACTTAGTAATCATAATAATAACAATAATCATTAATACACATAATAATAATAATACAAAGGAAGAAAAATAAAGCTACCTTAAAGGAAAATGGCCTAAAAAAATGTAATGCAGCTCCAGGGACTCGAACTCGCGACCTCTCGCCACCCGACACCACCCCTTAACCGTCCCACTGTTTCTGCCTTTTGATTTAATACGCGATTAAATTCTTTTTAGCATGTTTTTCGTGGCCTTAGTATAACAAGGTAGCCCCATTTCCAAAAGCCCAAGACCTATTAATTTGTTATCTTAAGAACCGGATCATGAAGCCCAATCGTGACCCAAGAAAATATAGTATTCGGTCTACTATTTGAAAGAGAAAAATCTCGGCCCAAAGTGGAACAATGTCCACGAAATTGTTTTCATAGGATTCGATACTGGAGCTGTCCCTATCTAAACTGATCCAACTTGTTTTTAAAGGATTTCGATCGATAAAAAAAATAAACGAAAAATTAGTTGCCATCCTCTTTACAGCTCATCATCATTATCTATTCTTTCTTCTTCTTTTTTTTTATACCGCAACTACTATCATCAATCATTTGATACCATAACCAGCGTAAACAGTAACCCTAATCACTTGTTTTGATCGACACTCTAAACAGAAATAGTAGCTGGGTATTAGAGGGTTTCGTGATTAATCAAATAGAAATCAAAAGCATAGTAGTATGTTGTGGCAGTAGTCTTTGGTGGGTATTTGATCAATGTTAGTAAACAGATACATGGTAGTAGCGACAGTAGAAAAGAAAGAGAACAGAAGGTGTTTGGTTATGGTGACTTTCGATTAAACAGATAGTCATAGAAACAGAAGAAAACAGTAGCAGCTCGTTATTGGGTGGTTTTCGTTTGTTGATATCATAAAGGATATTATCATTCAAAAGTTAAGTGAAGGTCGAATTAGTTTAGAATGATTGTCTATGGTGGTGATGGAGGTGAGTTAGTTGTTTGGTGTCGATGAACAAACAGAAAACAGACGGAAAGAAAATAATGGAATAATGATGGTGGTAGTAGTTGTTCTTAAGGAAGAAAAAGAAAGAAGGTGGTTAAAGATGGTGAAGATAAGGTGGTGGTTTGATCATGGTGACAAACAATGGTAGTGGGGATCGGTTGAAGGTGTGTGGTGATACCCGAGGTGGTAGTTTGTGTTAGATGTGGTGTCGATGAGTTTGTGGTTCTTGGTGTGGCATTTGGGTCGAATTAAACAAGAGAAGACGGAAGTAATTAGCTGCAGTTAATTACAATAGGTTAGGTGTTGAAGGTTAATGATTAATGAGAACATAAGTAGAAGGTTATTTGTTAATGGTATGAGTAGTGATATGGGTGGTGATCAAGTTTCTGATTCTCTCATTTTGTATGCATGTTTCTATATGTATATCTATATATTGTAAAAGATAGAAAGAGTATAGAATAGATAGGATGGATAATGATAGATGGGATAGGTAACAGAAAGTAGAAACGGATGAATCGGTAGATTCGTTTGGTTCTATGAGAAGTCAAATAATAATTGGTGATAGTGGGTTGAAATTTAGATATGGAGAAAGAAGAAAGGATGCAAGGAATAAGTGGGTCTTACACTGGATGTAATCACATTGTATATTAATTAAAGGTCCACACATAAATATTCAATCAAATAAATCAAGCAGAAGAAACAAGAAAATAAAAATAAAGGTGAAACAGACATCTAACAAATTTTGGATTTGAGTTAGATTCAGTACTACTTGATATCGATCTGGCATCAATTAAGAAAACAGATTATACAGTGTGATGGTGATTTGCAAATGAATACATAATTATTCTGTATTTATATATATCTGAATATATATCAGTGTTTTTGTATCTGTATTTATATATTTATTTGTATTTCTCTTTTATTTAGATAATTATATTTATTTTTATAGATTATAATTAATCTTTTAATAAATATCATAATAATAATAGAATTAATATTAATTTTAATAATGTTAATAATACTAATAAAATAATACTAAGAAAAATGATAAAAGTAATAAAAATATTGATTTTGATAATATGAGTATAACAATATAATAACTTTTTCATATTAAATTTTATATACTTTATTTTAGAATCATTAATATTAATAATACAATTATTAATACTTACAATAATGATAATGAAAGTAAAAGCATTTATATATCGATCTTATTTTACATAATTAACTTTAATGTTTATATTTTATTTTATTATTTTTGATTATTATTATATATATATTTACATTTACATTTACGTATTTATTACACACAATTTTTCGTGAATCGTCGGGAATCTTCATAGGGTAATTGATTACATGATTATAGATTTCGAAACTTTCGAGACTCAACATTACAGATTTTGCTTATCGTGTCGGAAACATATAAAGATTAAAGTTTAAATTTGGTCGGAAATTTCCGGGTCACTACAAACTCAACGTAGAATATATTTTAAGTACTTGTGTCCATGGCGTAAAACATAAAATGCATGTATTCTCATCCCAAAATATTTTTAGAGTTTAAAAATGGGACTATATACTCACAGTAGTAAAAGTATATTAATAATAAGTTTTCAACTTATTAAAAATATGACCGTCGTCCTTGGATTCACGAACCTATAACAATAATAACGATTCAGATAATAATACGACATATGAATAAAATAAAGCAAGTTCATAGAATACTTATATAATAATTTTTAACATTTTATGTTAGTAGTCCATTGTTAGTAGTCCTTTGTTAGTAGTCCAAAATAGTCCGAAAAGTCCAACAGTCCAATAATCGGTATATATATATATATATATATATATATATATATATATATATATTCTTAGAATTACCCCATGACGTATTGTATACGTATTGTCTTTGCATCAACCCAGAGAAGTATTGTATACGTATTTTCTTAGAATTAACTAAGAAATATTGTGTACGTATTGTCTTAGGATTTATCAAAATGTATTATATACTTATTGTGTTAGGACGTACCAAGAATATTATTATACATATATACAATCACAGAATTAACCAAGATTATAATATTTTGTTATACTACTGATAACATGTCCAAATATATATATAGGATATAGGAAAAGTTAACAAGGATATGGTTAATATAGTTTTTATAATATAAATTTCGTCCATACAACGTTAATTTTAGCAGATTTTGTTTTGCTAGCCAAATATTCATTACAACTCCGTTTAAAGTGAATCAATTTGCTATGAATTCCTTAAGAAGTAAATTTTACAAAACCAATTCGAAAAGTTCATCCCAAGTAGTAATTTTTAGAGCTTTACTCTCTTTTTGTGTCGGTGGACAGATTTGAAAAAAATCCCAGCATCCACCCAATATATGATTTTTGATAAAATAGTTTCACTTTGTATAAAATCATAAAAAAATACTGGAAGTCTTATTTATATATATTAACATATTAACAAAGTCTTAGCCTCGAACTCAAAGTCTAAGATAGGTTTTTAATTCCCAACCCAAAAGAGCCCGCTTTTTACCGAATGGAGATTAAAGGATATATGTTAAGTTTCAAGGTGTTCTTCATATGTACAAGTTATAAGTTCTTATATTAACTTAATATAACATCATAATATATATAAATAAGTGTTATTAGAGTTAAGTTAGAAAGATTAGATTAGTTTTTCAAACAAGCTTGGTGTTCACCAAAATAAGTTCTAGTTTTTACAAGTTTTATAAGTATAATAAGATAGCAACTATACAAGGAATTGAACAAGGATTTTGAGAAGTATTTTACCTTGATTATGAAGAGGAAAGTTGCTGAGATTAAAGTATGATATGAGAGCATTCAAGTGTGTGTTTTTAGTTTAAGAAAATGTGGAGTAAAAATGAGTTAAAATGGTCCTTATTTATAAGCTTATAATTTTGGCTTTTAGTGAAAATATCTAAGATATGTTAAATTGTATTAAGTCATGCATGACATATTAAATTGATTAGGTCATGGATGACATATTACACAAATAATTGCAGATTTCTATTGGTATATACCAATAGTAAATACTCTAGAAGCTGTGTATAATACGGGTAATAATATCGTATGAATGCGAGTAGAATTCTTCGAGGAAATTGAACGGAAATACCAGTATAGCTATCCTTTATATGTATTGGTATATTATAAAGTGTATTCAATACTTGTAAGGATGTATTTATACTCGTAATACATTATATGTAAATACATTTTAACATAAGTTAGTTACGTCGTTTAAATAGTAACATGTATATTGTTTGAAAACTCTTTAAATTAGTAGTATGAAAATATATATATAATACTTTGTTAATATACTTAATGAGATATCTAATTATCATATTTTCAAGTTAATATATATATATATATATATATATATATATATATATATATATATATATATATATATATATATATATATATATATATACACACACACACACACATACATATATATATATATATAATTAATAAAAGTTATAACGTTCGTGAATCATAAGAATAAAAGGGTGACCAAAAGCTTGTGTAAAAATCTTTCCGGAGGTTCAAGATTTATTAAAATTCATTGCTTATCAAGTCGGAATTATATAAAAATTAAGTTTAAATTTGGTTGGAAATTTCTGGGTCGTCACAGTTACCTCCGTCTCTGGTGGGTTCCTTTTTGGGATTGTGGGTTTGAGCTCGAGGTTTTGACTTGGGTTTATTTGCTGCTATTCTGGTTTGGATTTTGGTGGGTTGCTCGGTGTTGCAGGCTTTAGGTTCGTTTGAACCTTGGCGGTTTCGTTGGGTCTGGTCTCGTACGTCCTTCCTCCTCGTCGCCGGATTCGGTTCGGAACGGTCCTATGTAGTTGCCGCCTTAGTGACTTTAGGGTTGTTAAGAGCAAAAGATTGGTCTCCTGGAGTAGTTTTCTCGGTTGGTGCCCGATCATCCGTATGGTAGGGGTTTTGACAGGATGGGATTTTCGAGCTGATTGCTAGGTGTGCTTGGTTGTGCTGGCCAACGGGGTTATGATTTGGGTTTCTGGTTGATGCGGTCTCGAGGGGTTGTTCTGGGTTGCCCAGCGTGCGAATTGGGTTCAGTGTTATGTGTCTGGGGATGATGTGGCTTGGTGAGTGGGCTCGTGGATTGTTGTTTGCTGATGCTGACTTCAGTTCAGGTGAGGACTTTTTTCAGGATTCGGTGATTTAGATGGCGGTTACTTCAAGGAAGCATCAGCTTCTGGTTCATGTTATTGTTGTATCGGGGTTCTCCCGAGTAGTGTTGTACTATGGTTTGTCTTACGGTATAGTGCACTTCCAAGTTCATGTTTGAACGCTTGTAGTATTTGTCAAACAGATGCATATATGTCAATGTAACAGCTCATGTAACGCCCTAGATCATCGGATCTATTTTTTTTATTTATAATAATATGTTTTTCGCCAAAAAAAAAACTAAACAATGTTGTTAATTTGATTAAACAAAGAACTTCAACAAAAATTGAAGTCCCAAATAAACATACAACTAAAGAAAATTGAGCTCAAACAATAAGGTAAAACTAACCTAGCTCGCAACGGACAAAAATAACGAAGATTACAGTGAAGAACAAGAAAGCATCCAAAATAAAGAGGGTGGTCAATCAGACGAATAACGAGTGATTAACAACCATCTTCATCACAACCATACAACAACAACAACAACAACAACAACAACAACAACAAAAAATAGAAGAAAAGACATCAAGCGTCTTTGATGAATTCTCCAAACCTCTCCATCTCAGCTCCTTGTACCAGACGTCATCTTCTTGAAACCCTTGGTTTAGTCGTCTTCGATGAAGACACTTCGGCAGAATTGGGGATGTCATCCCCATTAACGGTATCGGCCGCCAAATTAGTCATCAATGTAAAAAAATTGGCAAAAGATTGAGCCGATCTCGAAACACCAACAACCATGGAAAAGTCGAAGCATCACAAGGTTCACCAAATTTGGATGTGGCGTCTCGAAATTAACCGTAACACCCTTAGCACTACTATCTACCGGCATTGACCCGGACGAAACCAACCCGTTCTTACCAATCGAGGAAGAAGATCCTCTTAACACAATGGGAGGAGTAGCCACTTCATAAAACGTTATCCAAATCTACGATCGGGGAACAAATAGGTATAGTTAATTTGATGGTCGAGTTTTTCATAGATTAGCGATTGATTGTAATGACTTACAATTCTATGTTTGTGACAATGGCTTATAACATCCACAAATGTGTCGAAGACAATACAACATCCACAAATGTGTCGAAGACAATGTCACAGCAAAATCTAACCAAATACTGGTAGGCTTTTGAACGCACGGGCATTAAAAAAATTATGATAAGCAGTGTAGTTAGGTATCAATTAGCCAGATACAAACATCCCCGATGTACTTGATTTCTTTTGTAGCTCAAGTGTCGAGACGGTTCAAATTACAATGAATACAGATTGAGATACTTTATCATTAGACCATTTGTAGTGGTAGTTGGTGTTGTGAGTTCGTGTTGTGCACTTTTTGTTCTTTTTTGATGACTAGGACGTGTTGTGTTGTTGAGTGGAGTAGTGGTGGTGTTGTGAGTTGGTGTTGTGAGTTGGTGTTGTGTTAGTGGAATGCTGATGTGGCATTTAATTTTATATTTTTTCTGTTTTATTTATTTGTTTTATTTTATTTTTATTATTAATATGATTATATTATATTCTAAAAAATATTATTTAAATTCAACGGCTATATTTTCAACGGTTTGAATTTTTTTTTTCAAACGGCTATATTTTTCCCTATATAAACACTCACCCATTACAAACTATAACACACACTTCATTTCTCCTAAAAATCTTATAATTTATCTCAAATTTCAAAATGAGTCCGTTGAATGTTTGGGTAAAAGTTCATTACGGAGGTGAATTTGATCAAGAATTGATGAATTATGCAGCTCACGAAACACGTGATTATTATATTAATGTACGTGAGTATCATTATTTTTATAGTTTTGTGATGACCCGAAAATTTCTGACCAAATTTAAACTTAATCTTTGTATGATTAACATTTCCGACACGATAAGCAAAGTCTGTAAAACTGAATCTCAAAATTTTTGAACTACTTTTATATATTTAAATACCCTTCGGTTGTTTTCGACGATTCGCGAACAATTATATGTAAATAGATACATATATACTATAACTTGAAAAGGTAACAATGTATTAATTGTTTGATACCGTACATTAAACTTATTGGTGTAAATATCTATTTGAATATATATGATAAGTTGAAATATTTATTATTAAAATATATTTATAAATAACTTCCAATGTGTATTTAAAAACTGATTTATGTATATTAAAAAGATATATACATATATATAATTTCAAGTTATTTAGTAAACGATAGTAACATTCGTTTATTGATTCGATTGATATTCAGATAAGTTAACTAAAGCGTTTAAGATGAACCAGTAAAACACTAATTTGCTACAGTATTTTCAAATTGCTACAGTACCCAAAATGCTACAGTGTTTTCGAAAATCACTACTTGCTACAGTGAAATTGAATGACTTTATATGCTGCTAAGGTGAGTTTCATTTGCTCCCTTTTTAAATGATTTTGCAATATATATTTTTGGGCTGAGAATACATGCACTTTATTTTAAACGCAATAGATACAAGTACATACTAAATTCTACACTGAGTTTGAACCGAAAATCCCTTAGCTTTGGTAACTGTTAACTGCCAGTTATAAGAACTGGTGGGCGTGAGTAGTAGTATATGGATCCATAGGGCTTGATATCCCCGTCCGAGCTAGAGCACTAGCCTTTTAACGGACGTATGCTATTTGAGAAGCGTACACGTTGGTTTGCGTGTATTATTAAGATGATTATACAAAGGGTACAAATTATATATACGTTAAGTTTAGTTACCAGGGTGCTCAATTTTGTAGAATATTTTGATAAACGTTTCTGGATGAAATAATTGAAATCTTGTGATCCACTTTTATATACAGATTATGCGAAACACTAAAACTATGAACTCACCAACCTTTGTGTTGACACTTGTTAGCATGTTTATTCTCAGGTTCCTAGAAGTCTTCCACTGTTTGCTTATATGTTAGACAAGCTATGTGCATGGAGTCTTACATGGCATATTTATCAAGGAAATGTTGCATTCACCAAATCATCACCATGTATCTTATTTTGACTGCATTGTCAATGGAAGTACTATTGTAAACTTATTTACGGTGATTGTCTATATGTAAAAATCATCAGATGTCAAAAACCTTTGATTTAAATATTCATTTATGGTGTGCCTTTTCAAAAGAATGCAATGTTTACAAAACGTATCATATAGAGGTCAAATACCTCGCAATGAAATCGATGAATGACGTGTTCGTCCATATGGATTTGGAGCAATCGTCACAAGTTTGCTTGCAGTTATCCATCAAGACATACCATACCCATTCAGACAAGTATGGTATTTTAAAAAACCCGGAGTTCCTGCCACGCTACTTGAAGATGACCACGATTATTATGTTTTGATTGGAAAAGCTTTGGTACGTAGGCAAGCAATTACGATTTATACCGAATTTAGGGATGAAAGCTACGCTCTTTCTGATTCTCCAAGAGAAGTTGCTTCATCTTCGAGTAGCGATGGCGGATTTCAGCAATATGATATCCGCGATTACTTATCTGATTGATGAAGGTGCTTGTTGAAGATAGCCGTTAGGAAAATAATGTAATCGTTTTAGGAACTAAGTTGTTTTTCAATTTTTAGGAAAATAATGTAATCGTATGTTTGCGAATGAATGAAATAAACGGCTACTTTTTATGAATGACAATAAAGTACATTAATTCCTAAAACAATACATCAATATAAAATTCATAAATGAAAATATAAAATACATAACAGATTATTAATTATCAATATTAATATTATCGCTACGAAAATAAGGTGATAAGTTTCAAACGTGCTCGGTTAAATCTGACTCCAACCGATTGTGAACTTGCTTATCTCTGATTTCCTTAATCCTAGCATCTCGAACCCTCAAATTCCTTTCCAACCTTATAGGTCGGTTACTTGGGTGAGCAATCATTTTTTCATCCCTTTTCGAAATCACAAAACCATTATTTTCTTGAATCATGTTATGTAATACAACACAAGCGTACATATGTCTTCTAATTTTGTTGAAGTCCTTAGATCTTGCCGGAGTCTTTAACATGGCAAATCTACCTTGTAGTACTCTAAATGCACGTTCAATATCTTTCCTTGCACTTTCTTGAAACCGTTTAAACTTTTTACACTGTTCATCAATTGGATTGTGGGGAGCTTTGACCAGCATAGCCCTATCTGGGTATCTACCATCACCTAGGTAATACCCTCTCTCGTAGTGATGACTGTTTACATTAAATGGTGAAGGTGGAGCAGTGCACTCTTTAATAGTGTTAAACAAAGGTGAATAATTTAAAACGTTAATGTCGTTGTTTGTACCATCCATTCCAAAGAATGCATGTCATATCCACAAATCTTGAGAACCTACTGCTTCAAGCATAATAGATGGGCCTTTTTGATCCCCTCGAGTATATTGTCCTTGCCAAGCAATTGGAAAATTCTTCCATTCCCAATGCATACAATCTATACTACCGAGCATACCCGGTAGACCATGTTTTTGTTCGTGAAAATTATAAAGTCGGACAATATCATCTGCGGTTGGTTTTCTCGAATACACGGGAGCAAACAAATGAAATACGTGTAGTGACCCGTACTTTTCCATGTTTATATATATTAATTGAGATTGATATTTACATGACTAAATATTTCCAACATGTTAAGCAATCAAACTTGTTAAGACTTGATTAAATGAAATAAGTTTCATATAGACAATTGATCACCCAAGTTGACCGGCGATTCACTAACGTTTCAAATTTATAAAAACTACATGTTGTGGTATATATAGACATATATATATGGTTGACATGAGATTATGATGAGTAAGTATCTCACTAAGTATATTAACAATGTGTGATATACATAAGAAATGAGATTACTAAGTTAAGAAACTCGAAATGATATATATAACGATTATCGTTATGATAACGTCTACTAAATAAAAATGTATCATATTAAGATATTGATACACTATATTTAACATGATAAAATGATATTTAAATATATCATTAAGTGTGTTAACAATGAACTACATATGTAAAAATAAGACTCCTAACTCAAGAATTACGAAACGAGACTTATATGTAACGATTATCGTTGTAACGATATTTTAATGTATATATCATATTAAGAGATATTCATACATCATAATATCATGATAACATAATAATTTAACATCTCATTTGATATAATAAACATTGGGTTAACAACATTAATTGAGATCGTTAACTTAAAGGTTTCAAAACAACACTTACATGTAACGACTAACGAAGACTTAACGACTCCATTAGAATGTATATACATGTTGTATTTTGATATGTATTCTTACACTTTTAAAAGACTTCAAGACACATATCAAAGTACTTCTACTTAACAAAAATTCTTACAATTACATCCTCGTTCAGTTTCATCAACAATTCTACTCGTATGCACCCGTATTCATACTCGTACAATACACAACTTTTAGATGTATGTACTATTGGTATATACACTCTAATGATCAGATCTTAGCATCCCATGCGATTCACCTAACACATGTGGGAACCATCATTTGGCAACTAGCATGAAATATCTCATAAAATTACAAAAATATTAGTAATCATTCATGAATTATTTACATGAAAACAAAATTACATATCCTTTATATCTAATCCATATACCAACGACCAAAAACACCTACAACCACTTTCATTCTTCAATTTTCTTCATCTAATTGATCTCTCTCAAGTTCCATCTTCAATTTCTAAGTGTTCTTCATAAATTCCATAAGTATAGCTTCATAAAAATCAAGAATACTTCTAAGTTTGCAAGTCTACTTCCAAGCTTTCTAATCCATTCCATGCAATCATCTAAGATTAAGGAACCTTTGTTATTTATAGTAGGTTATCTTTCTAATTCAATGTAATATTCATATTCAAACTTTGATTCAATTTCTACAACTATAACAATCTTATTTCGAGTGAAAATCTTACTTGAACTGTTTTCGTGTCATGATTCTGCTTCAAGAACTTTCAAGCCATCCAAGGATCTTTTGAAGCTAGATCCATTTTTCTCATTTCCAGTAGTTTTATCCATAAAACTTGAGGTAGTAATGATGTTCATAACATCATTCGATTCATACATATAAAGCTATCTTATTCGAAGGTTTAAACTTGTAATCACTAGAACATAGTTTAGTTAATTCTAAACTTGTTCGCAAACAAAATTTAATCCTTCTAACTTGACTTATAAAATCAACTAAACACATGTTCTATATCTATATGATATGCTAACTTAATGATTTAAAACCTAAAAACATGATGAACACCATAAAATCGGATATACGCCGTCGTAGTGAAACCGGGGGCTGTTTTGGTTTGGATAATTAAAAACTATGATAAACTTTGATTTAAAGGTTGTTCTTCTGGGAAAATGATTTTTCATATGAACATGAAACTATATCCAAAAATCTTTTTTAAACTCAAAGTGAAAGTATGTTTTTCAAAATGGTCATCAAGATGTCGTTCTTTCGACGGAAATGACTACCTCTTTAGTAATTGACATGTAACTTAAATTTCCGACTATAAACCTATACTTTTTCTATTTAAATTCTTAAATTAGAGTTCAATATGAAACCATAGCAATTTTATTCACTCAAAATGGATTTAAAATGAAGAAGTTATGGGTAAAACAAGATTGGATATTTTTGATCTTTTTAGCTACGGGAAATGTTTAACAAATCTATACAAATCATATCATTGCTAACTTATATTGTATTATACATGTATTCTAATATATTATGTAATCTTGGGATACCATAGACACGTATGTAAATGTTTTGACATATCATATCGACCCATGTATATATATTATTTGGAACAACCATAGACACTCTATATGCAGTAATGTTGGAGTTAGCTATACAGGGTTGAGGTTGATTCCAAAAATATATATACTTTGAGTTGTGATCTAGCCTGAGACGTGTATACACTGGGTCATGGATTGATTCAAGATAATATATATTGATTTATTTCTGTACATCTAACTGTGGACAACTAGTTGTAGGTTATTAACGAGGACAGCTGACTTAATACACTCAAATCTCTAAAACATAATAAAAATGGTTGTAATTATATTTTGATCATACTTTGATATATATGTACATATTTGTATAGGTTCGTGAATCGATCCGTGGCCAAGTCTTATTTCCGAGGAAGGAAATATCTGTGAAAGTGAGTTATAGTCCCACTTTTAAAATCTAATATTTTTGGGCTGAGAATACATGCAGGTTTTATAAATGATTTACAAAATAGACACAAGTACGTGAAACTACATTCTATGGTTGAATTATCGAAATCGAATATGCCCCTTTTTATTAAGTCTAGTAATCTAAGAATTAGGGAACAGATACCCTAATTGACGCGACTCCTAAAGATAGATCTATTGGGCCTAACAAACCCCATCCAAAGTACCGGATGCTTTAGTACTTCAAAATTTATATCATATCCGAAAGGTGTCCCAGAATGATGGGGATATTCTTATATATGCATCTTGTTAATGTCGGTTACCAGGTGTTCACCATATGAATGATTTTTATCTCTATGTATGGGATGTGTATTGAAATATGAAATCTTGTGGTCTTTTGTTACGATTTGATATATATAGGTTAAACCTATAACTCACCAACATTTTTGTTGACGTTTAAAGCATGTTTATTCTCAGGTGAATACTAAGAGCTTTCGCTGTTGCATACTAAAATAAGGACAAGATTTTGAGTCCATGTTTGTATGATATTGTGTAAAAACTGCATTCAAGAAACATATGTCGATGTAATATATTTCTATTGTAAACCATTATGTAATGATCATGTGTAAACAGTATATTTTAGATTATCATCATTTGATAATCTATGATAATGCTAAAAACGAACATATATTTCATAGCATTATTCCTCAAGAAAGACAAGCTTTTAGTTGCAATTGTTCTATTTACAAGTGATATTCGTTTAAATAATAAAAAGTGAAGACAAAAGACAGATTCGACGAATTGAAGACGCAAACGACCAAAAAGCTCAAAAGAACAAAAGACAATCAAAGAGGTTCCAATTATTGATAAGAAACGTCTCGAAATTACAAGAGTACAAGATTCAAAACGCAAAGTACAAAATATAAAATTGTACGCAAGGACGTTCGAAAATCCGGAACCGGGTCCAGAGTCAACTCTTAACGCTCGACGCAACGGACTAAAAATTACAAGTTAACTATGTATATAAATATAATATAATATATAATTAATTATATTAATTATATATATTATATTTATAAATAAAAACCGTCGGCAGAGAAGACTCCAAGGGACTGAGCTGTAATTTCATTCTCCGCGACTCGCGGAGTTTGAAGAGGATTTCACCGCGAGTCGCGGAGCCCCAAAATGAAATTCTGCCTATAAAGCCAATCGAATTCTGATCGTAAAAATCAATCTTTTTCTTCCTCATTCATACGTAAAATTTATATTTATATTTATAATTTATATTTTAATTTTAATTATAATTCTAATAATAAAGGTATGTTAGCAAATGTTGTAAGGGTGTAAGTCGAAATTCTGTCCGTGTAACGCTACGCTATTTTTAATCATTGTAAGTTATGTTCAACCTTTTTATATTAATGTCTCGTAGCTAAGTTATTATTACGCTTATTTAAAACGAAGTAATCATGATGTTGGGCTAATTACTAAAATTGGGTAATTGGGCTTTGTACCATAATTGGGGTTTGGACAAAAGAACGACACTTGTGGAAATTAGACTATGGGCTATTAATGGGCTTTATATTTGTTTAACTAAATGATAGTTTGTTAATGTTAATATAAAGATTTACAATTGGGCGTCCTTATAAATTACCATATACACTCGATCGGACACGATGGGCGGGGTATTTATATGTACGAATAATCGTTCATTTAACCGGACACGGAAATGGATTAATAGTTAATAAACTTGTTGAAACAGGGGTGAATTACATTCAAGGGTAATTGGGGTAATTGTTAACAAAGTAGTAAAACCTTGGTTTACACGCAGTCGATAACCTGGTGTATTCATTAAACAAAGTATTAAAACCTTGTTACAATTCGAATCCCCAATTAGTTGGAATATTTAACTTCGGGTATAAGAATAATTTGACGAGGACACTCGCACTTTATATTTATGACTGATGGACTGTTATGGACAAAAACCAGACGGACATATTAAATAATCCAGGACAAAGGACAATTAACCCATGGGCATAAAAATAAAATCAACACGTCAAACATCATGATTACGGAAGTTTAAATAAGCATAATTCTTTTTTTTTCATATTTAATTTCCTTTATTTTATATTTAATTGCACTTCTAATTATCGCATTTTTATTGTTATTGTATTTAATTGCACTTTTAATTATCGTACTTTTTAATTATCGCAAGTTTATTTTATCGCACTTTTATTATTCGCAATTTCATTATCGTTATTTACTTTACGCTTAAAATTAAGTCTTGTATTTATTTATTATTTTACATTTGGTTTTAACTGCAACTAAAGTTTTAAAATTGACAAACCGGTCATTAAACGGTAAAAACCCCCCTTTATAATAATAATATTACTTATATATATGTTTGTATTTTATAAAAGTAAACTAATATAGAGTTGAGCTTTGTTTAAAAAAGATTCCCTGTGGAACGAACCGGACTTACTAAAAACTACACTACTGTACGATTAGGTACACTGCCTATAAGTGTTGTAGCAAGGTTTAAGTATATCCGTTCTCTAAATAAATAAATATCTTGTGTAAAATTGTATCGTATTTAATAGTATTTCCTGCAAAAATTCAATAGTATTTTATACCCCTTAGCTTTGACATCAAGTATTTTTGGCGCCGCTGTCGGGGAACTTTCTAAACGCCGGAAGCGCAACGCTAATATAAAAAAAAAGATTTTTAGTTAACTTTTATTAAAATTCGTTTTTGTAAAAATACGTTTTAATTATTCAAAAATATAAAAAGAAAAACAAAAATATAAGTATTTTTAAGATTTTGTTAAATATTTAAGTTTTATAAGTTTCTTTATTTTTATTTTAGTTTATAAAAATATAAGTTTTATTTAAATATCTTTTATTTATATAAAAACAGAAAACAGAAAATAAAAAAAAAATAAATAAAGAAAAACGCGTCGAATTTAATAAGCTGTCATCTGAATTTCTGAACCCCGCGACTCGCGGGGTTTTCTTTATAAATTACCGCAAGTCGCGGAGATAACCTGACACGCCGACAGAAGCCCTAATTCAGCATTAATTACGGTTAATTATTAATTATTATTATTATAACCCTAACTAATTATTATTATTATAATTACTTTTACTTTTTATTTAATTTATGTATTTAATATTAATTAGTTTTATTAAATCGTAAAATTAGTAGTTTTATTAAATAAATAATATAAAAATAATATTTTTATAAAAATTGTAATTTTTACAACTTTTTGTATATTTTTATAGTTTGTCCCTTTTTAATCGTTGTAGCGTAATATTTGTATTTTTCGCTCATATTTAATTTTAAACTTAGTTTTTGCCATAGTCATTTTTACTCCTAGATTTTTAGGCTTTGCCGTAGAATTCCTTAAGTGCTTTTTCTTTAGACTAAGATTTAGGTACTCTAGAATTTTGCGACGCCTTTTTAAGTTTTAGTTTCTTTTTAAGTTATTTCCATTTGGGATATAGTTTTTCCTATAAGCTTTAATATTTTTAGACACTTTTTACTATGTATCAATTATCATTCCAATTAGTAATTTCAATTTGCGATTATAATTTTAAGTTAGTTGTAGTAATAAGGTTAGGTTAGTCAAGTATTTTTAAGTTTTATAAGTTTCTTTTATTTTTCCGTCACCTTTTATTTTTTAACCATTTTTTCTTTTTCGACCTTTTTCGACGAACTCTTTTTCTTTCTTATTTCTCGCTATTCTAGTTTTAGGACATAGATTTTTATTCTACTTCTTATCTAAATTTCTTAAAATTACGAAAATTTATTTTAAGTGGTTAAATTAATAGACATCAAAATTTTCTGGTTCGTAGTAATAGTTGGATTTGTACGTGGACCGGGTTATTGGAGCCAAACAGTCCTCAATTATATTGAGACCAAACGAATCCTGCCCCTCTGCTGCATCTTTTGGCTATTCGAAACGTGGGAAAAATCAGAAAAGTCTATTGGTTGGATAACTTATTATAATTTTTCTTTCCTTTTTAAAACTAATAGGATATTCAGTGAATGCAACGAGCAAGACGTTCACCACCTGTAACTAGATCAAGACATTTAGCAAATATAACCGCCGTTGATTTTTCTTTAGAATCGTCATCCAGTCGACCAAGTACTTCAGTTCAAATTTCCGATAATCCATTTTTTGAACTCAACCTCACAATTGAGAATCCGGAAAATATTCAGGAACGGTTCGTAGATCCTGAACCACTAAACTTTCCTCCGGAACCACCAATCATTCAAACAGAGATTGTTGAGGAACGAACCATTAAATCAGAAACCTCTAGCGATTCTGATTCAACAAATTTAATTATGGAAAATCTGGAACCTTTAAGTATGGAAGACCGAATGAGAGCTAAACGCACTGGCCAAGGACACGCAATTACTCATCCAGACATTAATGCGCCAGATTATGAAATCAAAGGACAAATTCTACACATGGTGACTAATCAATGCCAATTTAGTGGTGCGCCGAAGGAAGATCCAAATGAACATCTACGTACCTTTAATAGGATCTGCACACTATTTAAAATCCGAGAAGTGGAGGATGAACAGATATATCTCATGTTATTTCCCTGGACTTTAAAGGGAGAAGCCAAAGATTGGTTGGAATCGTTACCTGAAGGGGCGATTGATACATGGGACGTTTTAGTTGACAAATTTCTTAAACAATTCTTTCCTGCATCTAAAGCCGTAAGACTTCAAGCAGAAATTGTTACGTTCACACAGAAGCCAAATGAAACTCTATATGAGGTGTGGACTAGATATGGAAAGTTGTTAAGAGGATGTCCGCAACATGGTTTAGACACCTGTCAAATAGTACAAATATTCTACCAAGGATGCGACATCACTACAAGGAAAGACATAGATATAGCAGCTGGTGGTTCTATTATGAAGAAAACCGAAACTGATGCTTACAAAATTATTGATAACACTGCTTCCCATTCACATGAGTGGCACCAAGAAAAAGATATCGTTAGATCATCTAAAGCAGCTAGAGCCGATTCTAGCCATGACTTAGATTCCATTTCCGCAAAGATAGATGCTGTGGAGAGACGAATGGAAAAGATGACTAAAGATATTCACTCAATACGATTTAGTTGTGAGCAGTGTGGAGGACCACATTTGACAAAAGATTGTCTCAGTATTGAATTAACAATGGAACAAAGAGAGAATATTTCATACATAAACCAAAGGCCTGGAAATAATTATCAGAATAATTATCAACCGCCAAGACCGATTTACAATCAAAACCAGAATTATAACAGAAATATTCCATACAACAACCAACAAGGTCCTAGCAATCAACAAGTATCCAATAATACTTATAATCAGCAAAGACCTAATTTTCAAAACAAGCCACCACAATAAACCGATGATAAAAAGCCAAATTTAGAAAATATGATGACGAAGCTAGTTGAAACTCAAACGCAGTTTTTCACATCTCAGAAACAAACCAATGAACAAAATGCTCAAGCATTTAGAAATCAACAAGCTTCTATTCAAAATCTGGAACAAGAAGTAA
This sequence comes from Rutidosis leptorrhynchoides, assembly GCF_046630445.1. Lineage (NCBI taxonomy): Eukaryota > Viridiplantae > Streptophyta > Magnoliopsida > Asterales > Asteraceae > Rutidosis > Rutidosis leptorrhynchoides. The sequence goes on along the minus strand of NC_092335.1, from coordinate 203,897,840 downwards.
GTAACCTAGCAAGGTTAATAGGTGAAAGAAAACCGAGAAGTCTACCTAGTGATACAAATGCTAACCGCCGGAGTGAAACAGCTAAAGCCATTATCACAAGAAGTGGCACAACACTTAAACCACCTGAAATACCTGTAACTTCTGATGAAACCATTCCTACTCCACAAGAACCACAACCTGATCAAGATAAGGAAAAAGAACCGGTAGTTGAAAAGGTTAATGAAGATAACACAGTTAAGGAGAAACCTTATGTTAAACCATACGAACCACCACTTCCTTACCCGAGTAAAATGAAGAAAGAGAAACTTGAAGCCGAGCAATCCAAATTCTTGGATATGTTTAAACAGATAAATGTAAATCTTCCTTTCATTGATGTGATTTCAGGAATGCCTAGATATGCTAAATTCTTGAAAGATCTAATCTCAAATAGAAAGAAAATGAAAGAACTCTCGGCTGTTACTATGAATGCTAATTGTTCAGCAGTGCTGTTGAATAAGATACCAGAAAAACTATCTGATCCAGGAAGTTTCACAATTCCATGTTTTCTGGGTAGTCTTAGTTCAATAGAAGCATTGGCAGACTTAGGTGCTAGTATAAATCTAATGCCATATTCACTATACACTAAACTAGACCTTGGAGAATTGAAACCAACCAGAATAAGCATACAGCTAGCTGACAGATCAATAAAATATCCTAGAGGGATAATGAAGAACATGCTAGTTAAAGTTGGTACTTTAGTATTTCCAGTAGATTTTGTTGTTCTGGACATGGAAGAAGATTCTCAAGTTCCTCTCATATTAGGAAGACCATTCTTAAACACGGCTAAAGCAATGATAGACGTGTTCGGTAAGAAATTGACCCTAAGTATAGAGGATGAGAGTGTTACCTTTTCAGTTGATAGTTCAATGCAACAACCACAATCTGCAGATGATACATGTTATTATATTCAAACTATAGATGCACATGCAGAATTATTAGAAGAATTTCCAGAATTACAAGGAACAGGAGAATGTTCTTTAGGAGAAGGTAATGAACCAATTGATGAAGCTGAAATGTTAGCTACACTTATAGCTAATGGATATGAACCAACAACAGAAGAAATTCAAATGCTAAAAGAAGAAGACAGATATCGATATAAATCATCGATAGAAGAACCTTCAAAATTAGAGTTAAAGCCACTTCCAAACCATTTGGAATACGCTTATTTACATGGTGAATCTGAATTACCTGTAATAATATCGTCTTCTCTTACTGAAAATGAGAAATCACAACTCATTTCTGTGTTGAAAGCTCATAAACCAGCCATAGCATGGAAGATTCATGATATTAAAGGAATAAGTCCTTCGTATTGCACACATAAAATCTTTATGGAAGAAGGTCATAAAACGTATGTGCAACGCCAACGAAGACTAAATCCTAATATGCAAGATGTAGTTAAGAAAGAGATTATTAAACTGCTAGATGCAGGTTTGATATATCCAATTTCTGATAGTCCATGGGTAAGCCCAGTTCAATGCGTGCCTAAGAAGGGTGGCATGACTGTCATTACAAATGAAAAAAATGAGCTTATTCCTACTAGGACTGTAACAGGATGGCGTGTATGTATTGATTATAGAAAATTAAATGACGCCACCAGAAAAGATCACTTTCCCTTACCTTTCATAGATCAAATGTTGGAAAGATTAGCCGGAAATAGTTACTATTGTTTTCTAGATGGATTTTCCGGATATTTTCAAATTCCAATAGCACCCGAAGATCAAGAGAAAACCACATTTACGTGCCCTTATGGTACTTTTGCTTACAAACGCATGCCATTTGGACTTTGCAACGCCCCTGCAACCTTTCAAAGGTGTATGATGGCGATTTTTCACGACATGATAGAAGAATGCATGGAAGTATTCATGGATGACTTTTCAGTCTTCTGTGATACATTTAAATCATGTCTAATTAATCTGGAACGAATGCTAATTAGATGCGAACAATCAAATCTAGTACTTAATTGGAAGAAATGCCATTTCATGGTTAAAGAAGGCATCGTTCTTGGACATAAAATTTCAAAAGAAGGAATTGAAGTGGATAGAGCTAAAGTAGATGTAATTGCTAAACTTCCACATCCCACCAATGTTAGAGGAGTTAGGAGTTTTCTAGGGCATGCCGGTTTTTACCGACGTTTCATAAAAGATTTTTCTAAAATTGCCACTCCTATGAATAAACTCCTAGAAAAGGATGCTCCATTCATCTTTTCAGATGAATGTATCAAATCTTTTAATATTCTTAAAGAGAAACTCACTAATGCGCCGATCATGATAACACCAAATTGGAATCTACCATTTGAACTAATGTGCGATGCAAGTGATTTTGCAATGGGAGCCGTTTTAGGACAAAGGATTGAAAAACGATTTCAACCTATATATTATGCTAGTAAGACGTTACAAGGAGCACAAACGAACTATACAACTACTGAAAAAGAACTCCTTGCTATTGTCTTTGCTTTTGACAAATTTCGATCATATCTCGTTCTAGCAAAAACGGTGGTCTATACCGACCATTCTGCTCTTAGATACCTATTTTCAAAACAAGATGCTAAACCAAGATTAATCCGTTGGATCTTACTCTTACAAGAGTTTGATATTGAAATCCGAGATAAAAGAGGAGCAGAAAATCTCGCCGCTGATCATCTTTCTCGTCTTGAAAATCCCGAATTAGAAGTTCTAAATGAATCAGCCATACAAGACAACTTTCCTGATGAATATCTATTGAAGATAGATTATAAAGAAATCCCATGGTTTGCAGACTATGCAAACTACTTATTTTGTGGATTCCTTGAAAAAGGATTATCGTACCAAAGACGAAAGAAATTCTTCAGTGATATAAAACACTATTTCTGGGAAGATCCACACCTGTTTAAAAGTTGTCCCGATGGAATAATACGCCGATGTATATTTGGAGATGAAGCTAGTAAAATTTTAAACCATTGTCACACAGGACCAACAGGAGGGCATTATGGGCCTCAACTAACAGCAAGAAAAGTTTATGATGCTGGATTCTATTGGCCTACAATTTACAAAGACGCACACCTTCTTTGCAAATCCTGTGATGCATGTCAAAAGGCCGGAAAAATAAGTCAACGTGATGAAATGCCACAAAATGTCATCCAAGTATGTGAAGTATTTGACATTTGGGGTATTGACTTTATGGGTCCATTTCCAAAATCTCATAATAATCTATATATACTCGTAGCCATTGATTATGTATCTAAATGGGCGGAAGCACAAGCTCTCCCAACTAACGATGCACGAGTTGTAGTCAACTTTTTAAAACGTCTTTTTGCAAGGTTTGGAACACCGAAAGCTTTAATAAGTGATCGGGGTACTCATTTCTGTAATAATCAACTTGAGAAAGTTCTTAAAAGATATGGAGTAACTCATAAAATCTCCACCGCATATCATCCACAAACAAGTGGACAAGTTGAAAATACCAACCGAGCTTTAAAACGTATTTTAGAGAAAACCGTAGGATCAAATCCGAAGGAATGGTCCATTAAATTGGAGGATGCACTCTGGGCTTTTAGAACAGCCTACAAAACTCCAATTGGAACCACACCTTTTAGACTTGTTTATGGAAAAGCATGTCATCTTCCTGTAGAAATTGAACACAAAGCATTTTGGGCTTTGAAAACATGTAATCTTGATTCACATGAAGCCGGACGTCTACGATTAAGTCAACTAAACGAATTAGAAGAATTAAGACATGAAGCATACGAAAATTCGTTAATCTATAAGGAAAGAACGAAGAAATGGCATGATAAAAGAATCAGAAGTTCAAAAGAATTTAAAGAAGGAGACAGAGTTCTTCTTTTCAATTCACGATTCAAGCTATTTCCTGGAAAATTGAAATCAAGATGGTCTGGACCATTCATAGTCAAAAGAGTTTTCCCATACGGAACGATAGAATTAATAAATTCAAATGGGATTGAATTTAAAGTTAATGGTCACAGAGTTAAACATTACATACATGGTCCGATGGAAGTCGACAACGAAGTTAATCACAATTTCGACACCACAGCTAACTAAGTGTGGGGAGAATCAAGTCTTTAAAGGATAATATGTATTTCTGTTAGAGTTAGATTGTCTGTTTTCGTGTAGTTCTCGAAAATGGAACCCGAATGGTCTTTCCCTAGCAGACCCTAAAGAACTAGTCTTCTCCCCCCATTCTGAATTTTTATTTTTTTTTAGGTTTTTACAAAATGAAGACTGCTTGTGAACTAAACCATGGTCTAATGCTACACGCTTTGATCACTAAACGTAATAATGACATACTACCGAGTGAATTAGTATCAGTAATCAGAGAAAGAATGGACGGAGTTAGAAAAGAATCCAGATGCGAAGATAATAAGTTACAATTTGGTAAAGGAAAATCAAAATCCGCAGCGAAAAGAAGAGCACGACACCTAGAAAGATGTCACAAATGCGGAAAATGGTCACATGGAGGTAAATGTTCAAATAATCAAACTTATTCAAATACCGAATTTGTTACTTTATGCAGAGACGGACCGTTCATATGTTTAGAAGAAAAGACACTGAATGCTCGAGGTTACGCCTATGTAGCCATGGAAAACCAATTAAACCGACTATCTTATGAATGGGATAGATCATATAACTAAGAAATCTATTTCACAGGTATGTCTGTACAGTTTTTATTTTTATTTTTATTTTTAACCTTTTGATAATAAACGCTAATTTGTTCGCTAAAAAGTATTAAATTGGCATTGAATAAAATTAGGTTTGGCGACCGAAATTATTGATATCATTCAAAAATTTATTACATCACTGCGAAATTTAACGTTTATTCTTAAGGTATAAATATCTTTAATTAATCAACCCAAAATATTTCAAAAATTCGTCATGAGTTAAATTAGGTCTTGGAACCGAAATTACTTTACCGAAAAGAGGGGCGCATATTTTTGATAATATTTGATTGATTAAAGTGGGATAAAAAGCCAAAAAGATTTTTAAATTTATTTTTACCATGTTTTTAAAATTAATATTTAAATCTTAAATTAATATTGTAAACTTTGTAAAAACAATATATTTAAAATTGTAAATATTTGAAAAATTAATATAAGTTTGATATGAATTTATGAATTTTTAAAATTAAGTTTGGTGTGAATTTTTAATTTTTAAAATATGAATTTTTAATTTTTAAAATATGAATTTTTAATTTTATACATTTCAAATTTTAAGTTTGGTGTAAATTTTTAATATAAATTTTGAATTTTATATTTAAGTTGTGTGAATTTAAAAACAAAAATTTACTCTATCTCATTAAGTTAAAAATATGATTTTTAAAATTCGTCGTAAGTTGAAGACTAGGTCTTTGAACCGAAATTGCTTTACCCGAGGGAGGGACGAGAACTTTTATTATCATTATTTTTAATCTTATTGAATTAGAGTATGCCAAAAACATTGAAAAAACCCAAAAATCTTAGCTTTTAAAACAATCGCTACAAAAAGACAAATTTTAAAATTTTGTCGAGGGACAGACTAGGACATCGATCCGAAACGACCTCGTCCTAAATAACAAGGGAAACAAAATTTTAAAATTAATTACTTAATTGTTTTAATAAGTTAATGATTATAAAAAAAAAAAAAAAATACCAAACTCCGCGACTCGCGGAGTTTGGAGCTTAAATCTCCGCGACTCGCGGAGATATCGGATACAGAAAAAAAAATAAAGAGCTGCAACAGCTCAGTTTCACACACCCAAAACAGAAAATAACTGCGAAAACCTCCACGAAAAACCCGAAAAATACACCCCAAAATCACAATTTTTAACCGTTAATCACCAAATCTTTTACTAAAATCATGTTGAGAAGGATGCTATCTAAGAACTACTCAAGAAAAACGGTAAATTTCTACACCTAAACACCATTTAATCCGAAATTTGGTGTTCTTGAGTCAATTTTTTTCCAATTTGATTTTGATGCTTTTTAGTGTAATTATGCTTAAATTGTTTATGTATTATGCTTGTATAACCTAGATTGATGCTGTTTAACATGATTAGAAGCCTTAAACTTCAAATTTTGAGTAATCTAGGGTTTGTGTTCTTGAGCAAATTTGGGGCTTTTTGATATAAACAGGTTATGGCCGATTTTTGTCATGAATTGTTGCTAAAATAAGTAATGTAACATGTTTAGGTAGTTAAATGATCCAAACTTTGAGCCTAAACATGATTTTGAGAATTAAAGTGGACTTTTTCAAGTCTAAAATTCATGAAAATGATTTTTGAAAGATAATGCCATTTGAGACTTGTTTAATTGCTAGTAATGATTATTTTGACATGTTATTTGAGTTAAATGCTCATGAACTTGGCGAACATTTTCGTATATGCTTATTTGAAAAAGTGTAGATTTGATAAAAATGTGAAAATGAGCTTAAGTTTGATATAAATTGATAATGTCATTGTAATTATTTTGATTGATGATTTTGCTGACACTAATGCATATTTGGATGCACAAAAATTGTGTTTGATATGTTTTGCAGAATGAAAGGGGTGAATCTTCATCCCAAGCCCGCAATGCTCCTGCTGAGAATATGGAACAACAGGAGGTGGATAACTACTACAAGCAGGATATACCTCATCCAGTCATGACCTTTTCCGATATGCACTTGGAAGAGTTGCACCCGAACCTGAGATTTGACAGACTTTGGATAGATTATCCAAAATATCAAAGGGGTTTGCATACTCTTCATTCTAAGGTTGTTGAGGTACCGAGGGTCATAGAATGGGGACCCTTAGAAGCTGTAGAATTGGCCGGGCCAATTAGGGAATTACTTGTACAGAGGTATGGTAATTCTTCTTTTAATGACTGGGTACGTTTATTCACCATGCGTAGACCTGTATATAAAGTATGGTGTGAAGAATTGTTATGTAGTATAGAGTTGAATGATCGGGTAGCTAGTTTAACCGATCGTTCTTTTATTAGATTTTTGTTAGGCGGTTCGATGCGCCACATGTCTTTACTAGACATGGCTCAGGCTTTATGTATATATACGCCTGAGGAGTTAGCGTCTGCCGATTGTAGAGGATTGATACTAAACGGTAGAAAGATAGATGAAAATTTTGATACACACGGTGTGTGGAGTCAAATGACAAGTCATCACCGTTTCAAAGGGGGAAATTACTCTTATTTGGATATAGATAGAGCCGAATTAAGAGTGATACATAGGTTTTTAACTAATTCGATTACACAAAGGGGTAAGAACAAGGAAAAAGTAAATGAACAGGATTTGTTTTACCATATGTGTATTCGAGACCCACAAAGCGCTGTAAGTATACCGTATTGTGTGGGTTATTATTTATCAGCTATGGTTCGGGGGATGCGACCGCATAGCATAATAGGAGGTGGTATTTTTATTACTTTGATTGGTGAATATCTCGGTGTGGATATAAGTCGGGGGGGATTATTAGTAGAAGAACCGGAACCCCGCGATACTATAGGTTTAAATGTATACCATGGTGCGAAAGTTTTGAAGAGACGAAATAACGCCGCAGTACGATACCATGGTAGACATCCACAGGTGGAGAGAAACCAGCAGCAAGGTAATGTAGGAGGGGGGAATGAAATGCAAGAAATGCAAAGGTTTATAGCTTCTCAGGAATACGAAAATGCTAGACAGAGAGCATTTGAAGATTGGCAAGTTCATCAGAAACAAATCATAGCTCATTGCCAACATATAGGTAGAAACTATATTCCTACACCGAAACCCATCTTCCCTCCCTGATCTATAGAGATGCAGCCACCGTATCCTACATATGACCCTGCTGAAGCATTCTATAGCACCTATGGTTATGCCTGGAACCCCTATTGGTACCAATATCATCCTTAGTATACTTATTTTTTTTTTTTGTAATTTGTAATTATAGATACGTTTAATGCTTTTGTTAATATTTTAATCATTTTTATAATTATCTAACTTTTATTCTTAGATTTTAATAATTTTTGAATGTGGGGTAATATACCAAACTTCAAAAATATGTATATATGTTTGCAGTTTATCTTATGTACACAACAGGGTAAAACAACGCATTTTCAAAGACTGGCATTAAGTTCAGCAAAAGCAACTAATTTTGACGACAAGAAGCAAAATATATGTGAAATAACAACAAGACGGAATGAACAAATGATGTGCACCATTTATCATTCAGCAAACAAACGCCAATATATTTGGAAACTTTGGTAAAATTTAATCATTTTCACACAAATCACCCTCAATAATTTAAATTGTTACTGATTTCTTGCAAATGAGGGCATTGCAAGATCTTAAGTGTGGGAAGGGGTTAAATTCTTTCGGATTTTAAAAATTTTTACTTTATACACTTGGTTACCATTAAAAAATACTAGTAAAGCAGTAGTTGTATTAGAATCTAGTGCTCTCTGATAATAAAGAACAGCCCAGGTCTTATATACTGACTACCCAATTCTAGTAAAATTTTTCAAAATTTTCAATTAAATGAACTAAAAATCATGTTTATACATATTTATGAACGATAAAACTAGGTTTTAACACCGAAATTATTGTTACCTCAAAAAGGACATAAATTGAGAAACAAACCAAAATGTTAAAATTCATTTAAAATGGAATAGAGGACGATAAAAAGGAAAATAAAAGCCAAGTGTGGGAAAATTTACCAAGTTATCTTAAACATATGTCACATATATCTGTAACAAATAACTGAAAATACTTTTGCTTTGGACTAAACTAAACTGTTTTTACCCGATAAAAGAAAAGAAGAGATGGATCTACACGATGAATCAATTCCATCATTAAAAGGAAGTAAAGTCTTCCGAAAAAGACACGCGCTTCTTGATTTAGGTCAAGAAGTTGTCGTCCAGACCAGCTGTAGGTTGACGAAAAATCTAGAAAAGTCATCACTAAAATCAGCAGGAAATCCACGGACCTCAGCATTAAACAGGGTCGCCAAGTGGTCAGATTTATCCTAACCATGAGAAGGATTTATCTCGTACAATGGGGGGCACCATGCAAATTAGCTGGATAAGACTAATGAATCAGATCCCCAGAAAGGATAATCTCCTTAAAGATTAAAAATCAGCTTTTAAGACTGATATTACTCAATCCTAGAGATTGACCTTAAAGATTGAGAATTCAAACTCATGGAATTCAATGATATCTAAACTCGAGCTTGAACGAGAAAATATTTTGATCAAAATTATAAACCGATTTGTTTTCTGAAAACCCTATTTTCAATGCGTTCATTACCATTGAACGTAAAATCCTAGGAATTCACCTGGAATTCATTAGGTCACCTGAACTAAATTGGGTGTCAACCGTAAGAACGGTGGTTACATAGTGGTCAAAGACAGGACCTTGTGCCATACCGAAAAATTATAAGGGTGAGCTTTACTATTGCTCCTACCAAGGATAGTAATTGCGTCCGACACGTTATAGACCATAATTAAAAGCATGTCAGGGGACATTGCCTTAACAGTTGCTTGTTCAACGCTTTCCTTTACAACCGGACGGTAGTTTATCGAAAGGTAATATACGGGACAAGTAAACTGGACGTGTTGCTTTCCAAATACAAGGTTAGCAAGTGGGTGACACAAAACCGCAAGTTTTGAGCTAAAATTTTCAAATCTAAAACCCACCAAACCCACAAAAATATTTTGCAAACACCGGTAAAGGGTTATTCCGGAAAACTTATCTAGGGTAAAAACTAGATTTAATTTTCAAAAGATCAAATGTTTTCATAAAGATCCAATTTCCTTAATGGATCTAAATTTTTATAGTCATGTGGGACTGTAAACCATATCGTTACTACCATTGTTTATACCACCGTATAGAAATCACTGATGTACAAAGTGTGAAAAATAAAGAAGTGATTCTAGTATTTCAAGACGATATTGCTTGAGGACAAGCAACGCTCAAGTGTGGAAATATTTGATAATGCTAAAAACGAACATATATTTCATATCATTATTCCTCAAGAAAGACAAGCTTTTAGTTGCAATTGTTCTATTTACAAGTGATATTCGTTTAAATAATAAAAGGTGAAGACAAAAGACAGATTCGACGAATTGAAGACGCAAACGACCAAAAAGCTCAAAAGAACAAAAGACAATCAAAGAGGTTCCAATTATTGATAAGAAACGTCTCGAAATTACAAGAGTACAAGATTCAAAACGCAAAGTACAAAATATAAAATTGTACGCAAGGACGTTCGAAAATCCGGAACCGGGTCCAGAGTCAACTCTTAACGCTCGACGCAACGGACTAAAAATTACAAGTTAACTATGTATATAAATATAATATAATATATAATTAATTATATTAATTATATATATATTATATTTATAAATAAAAACCGTCGGCAGAGAAGACTCCAAGGGACTGAGCTGTAATTTCATTCTCCGCGACTCGCGGAGTTTGAAGAGGATTTCACCGCGAGTCGCGGAGCCCCAAAATGAAATTCTGCCTATAAAGCCAACCGAATTCTGATCGTAAAAATCAATCTTTTTCTTCCTCATTCATACGTAAAATTTATATTTATATTTATAATTTATATTTTAATTTTAATTATAATTCTAATAATAAAGGTATGTTAGCAAATGTTGTAAGGGTGTAAGTCGAAATTCTGTCCGTGTAACGCTACGCTATTTTTAATCATTGTAAGTTATGTTCAACCTTTTTATATTAATGTCTTGTAGCTAAGTTATTATTATGCTTATTTAAAACGAAGTAATCATGATGTTGGGCTAATTACTAAAATTGGGTAATTGGGCTTTGTACCATAATTGGGGTTTGGACAAAAGAACGACACTTGTGGAAATTAGACTATGGGCTATTAATGGGCTTTATATTTGTTTAACTAAATGATAGTTTGTTAATGTTAATATAAAGATTTACAATTGGGCGTCCTTATAAATTACCATATACACTCGATCGGACACGATGGGCGGGGTATTTATATGTACGAATAATCGTTCATTTAACCGGACACGGAAATGGATTAATAGTTAATAAACTTGTTGAAACAGGGGTGAATTACATTCAAGGGTAATTGGTGTAATTGTTAACAAAGTAGTAAAACCTTGGTTTACACGCAGTCGATAACCTGGTGTATTCATTAAACAAAGTATTAAAACCTTGTTACAATTCGAATCCCCAATTAGTTGGAATATTTAACTTCGGGTATAAGAATAATTTGACGAGGACACTCGCACTTTATATTTATGACTGATGGACTGTTATGGACAAAAACCAGACGGACATATTAAGTAATCCAGGACAAAGGACAATTAACCCATGGGCATAAAAATAAAATCAACACGTCAAACATTATGATTACGGAAGTTTAAATAAGCATAATTCTTTTTTTTCATATTTAATTTCCTTTATTTTATATTTAATTGCACTTCTAATTATCGCATTTTTATTGTTATTGTATTTAATTGCACTTTTAATTATCGTACTTTTTAATTATCGCAAGTTTATTTTATCGCACTTTTATTATTCGCAATTTCATTATCGTTATTTACTTTACGCTTAAAATTAAGTCTTGTATTTATTTATTATTTTACATTTGGTTTTAACTGCGACTAAAGTTTTAAAATCGACAAACCGGTCATTAAACGGTAAAAACCCCCCTTTATAATAATAATATTACTTATATATATGTTTGTATTTTATAAAAGTAAACTAATATAGCGTTGAGCTTTGTTTAAAAAAGATTCCCTGTGGAACGAACCGGACTTACTAAAAACTACACTACTGTACGATTAGGTACACTGCCTATAAGTGTTGTAGCAAGGTTTAAGTATATCCGTTCTCTAAATAAATAAATATCTTGTGTAAAATTGTATCGTATTTAATAGTATTTCCTGCAAAAATTCAATAGTATTTTATACCCCTTAGCTTTGACATCAATCTACGTAATGCTTTTGAAACCTTTATTGATAAAATAAAGGTTATGGTTGTTTTAAAAATGAATGCAGTCTTTGAAAAACGTCTCATATAGAGGTCAAAACCTCGCAACGAAATCAATTAATATGGAATGTTTATAATCAATATGAACAGGACATTTCAGTTGGTATCCGATCATTGGTCTTAGAGAACCAGAAAATTTGCATTAGTGTGTCTTATCGAGTTTGTTAGGATGCATTAGTGAGTCTGAACTTTGACCGTATTTTCTTTAAAAATGATTGCTTAACATTTTTGTTGGAAACTATATATTATTAACATGTAAATATTATGTGGTATATTAATCTCTTAACATGTTTGATATTGTGTGATATATGTCTACCTCTAGCATAAATCCCATTGACTCACCTAATAATAACGAAGAGTCGAATATATATCAGCAAGATTCACAAGTTCCCGAAGAACCGGAAGAAGAGGAACCAGAACCGGAAGAAGAGGAACCAAAAGAAGAGGAACCGGAAGAAGAAGAGGTTTCGGAGGGGGAAATAGTAGGAACCATAGAAAACCGGTCAAATAAAAGAAAATCCTCAACCAATGGACCAAAGTTAATAATGGTCAATGGTGTTTCCGCTATGGAAGCAAAATATTGGGAAAATTACCAATTTTCTGATGAATCGGATCCTGATGAGGATTCTGATGATGTTATAGAAATTACCCCGACCCAATTTAATGAGGCAAAAGAAAATAATAAGGGAAAAGGCATCAAAATAGAGAAATCTGATACCGACCCCGATGAACTTTATATGTACCGTCAACACCCGTATTTTCAATATCGTGACAATAACCCGGGAACCTCTAAACCACCAGGTTTTTCTAAACCAATGTGGAAAATGATGGCTCGTATTAGAGGAACATCATATATCCCTAGAAAATTAGGAAAAAGAACCAAGTCCGAAGAAGAAGAAACCAGTGATTCAGATTAGAGGGGTGTGAGCATGTTGTGTAATAAATGTATTGTAGTGTGCTTGTACTTTTATGTTCTATGTAAAAATTGCTTGTATTGTTTGTTATTACGAATCTAATCATTGTCTATTTTACAGTATAAAAATAAAATGGACGTTAAGGGTAGACAACCGAATATTTTAGAAGACCTACCAGAGGATATGATTGAGGAAATCTTGTCTAGAGTCGGTCAGAATTCATCAGCACATTTAGTTATGGCGAAATTAACTTGTCAAACATTTGAAAGACTTTCCAGAAATGCCTTAGTTTATAAAAGGCTTTCCTTTGATAGGTGGGGTATATCACATTGGGGAGACTTTAAGTTATGCCGTGTTTTCTTTAAAGCATTAAATGCTGGGAACCCAAATGTAATTTTACGCTACGGGTTAAGAACCTATTTTGACTCAACATATCCCAACATAGGATTTCGTGAAATAGAAAGAGCTTCTAACATGCAACATAAAGAAGCATGTTATGCTTACGGGTTAGTGATGTTCGCTTCTTACCTAAGTGAGAAAAAGAACATCGGATTGCAGCTTTTAAATAAAACTTTCCCACAAGTGACGGATTCAGTAGTTGGGGTGAGAAACAAGGCTTTTAGATTATTACGGGGCTGTTGGACATTACGAAACCCTCGTCCTTTTGACGACATTACAACATGCTGCCTAGCCAATGGTCATAACGGTTATTTTCCACAAGACCAAGGATGGGAAGTCGTCTTAGTAAAACCAGAATGCATGACTTGTTTCTGGACTTATGAATTACGTGTATTTATTTCCTTTGCTGAACAACTTGCGTATTAACTAGATTTATCTTCAAAACTGTCCTGTATCATAGTGTACTATATTTCATGTTATATGTAATATAGCGAAGTTGTAAGTTTGAAGAATATTTGTATGTGATATATTATTATAATCAGTTTTTCATATGGAATTGTAGTAGTTGAATTGTATATTAGCTACTAAGTATGAACTTAACGGGTAGGTTGTACCCGAATTTAAACTTATAAAACGCTAATATGAAGAAAAAGCTTTTATAAATGAGTTCATATTATGCTACGAGATACTATTGAATACTCTTAATATTCTGTATGATTAACTTGTTTCATTTGACTATTTTGAAGGAAATGGCACCGACTACTCGACACACCTTGAATATGAGCGAAGAAGAATTTCGTGCCTTTCTTGCTTCAAACATAACCGCAGTACAGGCCGCGCTACATACCAACAATAACTCTGAATCTAGAAATACAGCTAACGGCGCAAGAAATTGTGTAAGATGCTCCTACAAGGAATTCACTGCCTGCAAACCTTCAGAATTTGATGGGACCGAAGGACCAATCGGATTGAAACGGTGGATCGAGAAAGTTGAATCGGTGTTTGCCATAAGTAAGTGTGCTGAAGGAGACAAAGTGAAGTACGCTACGCATACCTTCACAGGTATTGCGTTAACATGGTGGAATACCTATCTAGAGCAAGTAGGACAAGATGCTGCTTACGCGCTACTGTGGTCAGCATTCAAGCACTTGATGAACGAGAAGTACCGTCCCAGAACCGAGGTCAATAAGCTCAAGTCATGAAATGCCCCATCCTAATCCATCCGGACGAAGTCCATATTGATTATAAACGATTCATAATAGTTGATTACATCGCGAGGTACTTGACCTCTAAATGATATATTATACAAACATTGCATTCGTTTTTAAAAGACTAACTTTCATTACATCGAAAGTTGACAGGTATGCATACCATTTCATAATATCCAACTATAATGACCTAGTCCGTCATTTACTTAATAATAATCTCTAATGAACTTCAATGACTCGAATGCAACGTCTTTTGAAATATGTCATGAATGACTCCAACTAATATCCTTAAAATGAGCTAATGCACAGCGGAAGATTTCTTTCAAACCTGAGAATAAACATGCTTTCAAGTGTCAACCAAAAGGTTGGTGAGTTCATTAGTTTATAGTAATCATTTCATTTTCATCATTTTAATAGACCACGAGATTTTAAATATTATAAAATGTACAGAAGTCCCATTCCAACTGCACAAAATATATCTTTCATATGAAGAACACCTCGTGAGGATTCCAAATATAATAGTAACCATCTGTGGCGGTCTTTCACCCCACGGCTGAATACATGTGCCTTCAAAATATAGAACCTCTGTGCCGGTCTTTACACCCCACGGCTGAACACATGTTTATAAAATATAGGATAACCGGTGCCAAAATGTCATAAATAATAAACCATCCACCCGGCTCGGGAGCTCATACGCTCTAACGGAAACCGGGGGCTAATGCGTGTCATAATAATCAACCCCAATCCCAGATAATTCTATCATAGAATGCAGTTAAGGTACTTGTGTCTATTGCGTTAAACATTTATAAAAGCGCATGTACTCTCAGTCCCAAAAATATATATTGCAAAAGCATTTAAAAAGGGAGCAAATGAAACTCACCGTATTGTATTTTGTAGTAAAAATACATATGACGACATTGAACAACTAAACAATGTAGGGTTGGCCTCAGATTTACGAACCTATATAATTTGTATTTTCATCAATACTTATAAGTTTAATTGGACCAATAATAATTATATTATTATTAGTGATAATTTTTATATGAATATCTTATATACTTTATTATATATTCATCTTGTATATTTAAGTAAAGTGTTTATATATTTAAGTTATGGTTATTATACGTATTTTTATCTACTTAATATTTTTTTTACAAATATTAGTTATAGTAATACTAGAGTAATATTAATAATAATAAAATTGATAATAGTTATATTACCTAATATTACTAATTAAGATACTAATGGTTATGATTTCATTAGTGATAAAAATAACGATATTAATAATAATAATAATATACTTGTATTAATAAAAATGGTTCTAAAAATGGTAATAATGTTAATATTTACGAAAATACTAATAATTTATAATAATACCCTTTAACGAATAATACTACTTAATAATAATATTAGTAGTTATATTTTCGTAAACTATATTAATGATACTAACTTTTAATAACCATGTTAATAATAATGATAATGATGTTAATACTAAATATAATAAAAATTCTAGTTGCAACTATAATTATATTAACAATAGATGATACATAATATTTGTATTAGAAATAATAATAATAATAATAATAATAATAATAATAATAATAATAATAATAATAATAATAATAATAATAATAATAATAATAATAATAATAATAATAATAATAAAAGTTATAATTAATACTAATAATAATATCAATAAATAAAATACTACCTTAAAGGTTTCAAAAGGCTTTCCAAAAAGAAATGCTCTAGATAGGATTCGAACTTACGACCCGTCGCTCAAGCATAAACACCCTTAACAATTGGATCTGTCACGCTTTGTTGAAATTAATATAACCGTAAACCTACTTAACCCGTCTATTTCTAGCTCGGCCCAGCGGCATCCTCTCAGCCCACTGCACACTCTCGGCCCAACATAAACTTAGAAGCCCAATTACTACATCAGATTCATAACAGCCCGCTGTGCTTCTTTTCTCCTTTTATTTATTACACGTAAAGTAGAATGGTAGGGATACATGTTAGTTGTTACGGTGGGACCAGAGAAAAAAAAAATAGGTTGGTAATCATCATCGCTAATTAAAACATATTAATCATTCACCATTTTCTTAACATAAGATCATAATCCTATTCTCATCTATCATCATCAAATCATCTTAATTATCATCACCTACATCCTAACATAAAATCACGGTTTTACCATCACTATCGTCTTCTTCGTAGCATCATTAATATTTTTCAATTCATCATCGTCTCTAGTCATCATCATGTCATCGTTCCTTATCGACATCTCTCATTATTATAATCGTTAATCATATTGCAACAATAGTGGAGTTGTGGTCGAGGTTGGTTTTTCTCATAAACTAGGCAAGATCAAATAGAACAATCTATACATACTCATTGATTTGATACATAGTGGGTTTCCTTTTTGTCCCACCACAAATATGAAAAGAATAAACAGCAAAGATTATCGGCACCCCTTTTAAATCGTTCCATATTCACAATTTTGGGTCCCGTGATTTTATAATAATTACGTTTGGCTTAAATAGCCGTGTAACATTTTAGCAATCGAGACCCAACAAAAAAACAAAAAAAAATATATCTCGGTCCAAATAAAGGAACAAGAAAAGGTGGCTCACAATGATTTGTAACAATCTTTTCTTTTAAAAAAAAATGCAAGTGGGGTTATTGATTGGCAAGCATGGGAATAATTTAATCAAAGTGGTTTGTCAATTGGTGTTGTCGGCCAATAAAAGAAGAAAAGGGATATGTGCAGCATAAATTAGGAATGCTATATAGAAACAGAAGCCCGAGTTGCAGGCTTGAAGTTTAGAAGGAAAAGACGAAAGAAAGAAAATTAATATTCGCAGTTGTAGTAGGAAATTTCTCTATGAATTAGAAAGGTGAATTGTTGTGTCGTTGAACAAGAACAAGAAGTAATTGAAGTAGTATTTGTGGTGTTTTCTTGCAGCATTTATATTCGAAACAGAAAGCTGAAAGAAGAGAGAGACAAGATGAGAGAGAGAGATATTAGAGATATAGGGATGGTTGTCGCTGGTGACTGTGGTGGTTGATTGGGAAAAGGTGATGGTTTTGTTTGGTTTAGCTCACGGTGAGGGTGATAGTTGGAACAGAAAATAGAAAACAAGTGCAGAGAGTTTTAGTGAGTTTTGGGTTTAGGTTGGTGAAGGTGATCGATTTACAAGATAGTGAATTAAACAGAAAATCGTGTAGGTGAATGACCAGGAGCACTAGATCAAAGGTTATGATGAGGGTTTTGTTTATCAATGAAAGAAAGTAGAAGAAAGGAGTGTAGCAGCAGCTTGGTTATCGTTGAGGGTTCTAGGATTGTAGTTGATAATGGTAATAATAATTTGAATGCTGTTATCTGAGACACCAACTACCTCGATTGTTTTAAAGCAAGAGTATGTCGACAGAAGTTATTCCCTTAAGAATGAACAAAAAGAAGACGTTAAAATTTGATTTAGACCCGCAACTGATTTTGGCTTCTGCTGCAGATATTAAACTTGATTTGTATGACCAAATAACAAAGATTAATCTCCTACAATTTTTGGAAAACGATGGAAAACAGAATACCAAAATTTCTGTATTTATGTTTACATATATATCTGTACGTGTATATATCTGTATATATCTTTCTATCATTATATCTTTATCTTATATCTGTATTTTATATATCTTTGTATCTATATTTATATTTATTTATATAGATTATCTATATTCAATATATGTTTATGTATTTATATTTATTAATTATGTATTTGTGTATATATATATATATATATATATATATATATATATATAATTCTTACATTTGATAAGTAACTAATATATTAATATTAATTCTACTAATATTAATAATATTTACATTACAACTACATTATAACTTTTAATTATTCTTATAATAGTATTTATACTATATCAATAATAATAATAATATTGATATAAATGTTAATAATAATGAAAGTAGTAATGATATTAGTGTTAATACAATAATTTTATTTTAACTTGTAATTTCATTTAATTATATTGATATTATATATTATCAATTTTTTAATATTTAATAATTATATAATATTTATAATATCTAATTACATCTATAGAATATTTAATATTATGTATGTATATATATATATATATATATATATATATAATATTCATATAATAATTATACCCATATATCATATTTATTTACAAACCAATGTTCGTGAATCGTCAGGCATGGTCCAAGGGTAATTGATTACATGAATATATATTTTAAAACTTTCGAGACTCAACATTACGGATTTTTCTTATCGTGTCGCAAACATATAAAGATTAAAGTTTAAATTTGATCGGAAATTTCCGGGTCATCACAGTACCTACCCTTTAAAGAAATTTCGTCCCGAAATTTGATCGAGGTCGTCATGGTTAACTATAAAAATGTTTTCATGACGAATATGAGGTGATAATAGAGTTTTATCATCATTGAGTAATATAGATAAAACAATTTGATTATACGAAGAGTATTAGTGAAGTTATCGCAAGAGAGTGAAATGAGTAAAGGTAGAATCGTTTTAACCGATGACGTAGTCACGATTGATTTTCGGAATTCATGGGATTTAAAGAAAATATTCGTAATAAGATTTGGTTCTTTGGCGATTAAAGAAATCAGAATCTTCTTTGATTAAATGCAATAATCTGTTTCGATTGTTTTGTAGGATATTTCACTATAAATCCACCCCCTTCTTTTCCTTATTTTCCATATCTCACATCTTTTATTCTTTCTCCTCAATTCATGCTTTAAAACATTATCAATATGCTCCATCCCATTCTGATCATTGATATACTCTTAACTTTCATATCTGTCATTCTTCTCTTTCATCTACCACCAGAAGAATCTATTTACTTCTACTATACTCTTGGGTTTATAGTGTTTCTAGTTCTCCCATGTCTTTATATTGCTATATGCATCGACATATACGGTTTATAATTTCTGTGTGGTTGTTATTTTTTATATCTTCCCTTATACTTCGATGTCCCTGCTTCTGTCTTCTATAATCATTGTCATCCACAGTTAATGTCCTCTCCCATTTGCTGCGATTTATACCCCCAATTTATACTTCAATACTTCATTCTTTCGTTTCCTCTTCTTGCCATTAGGCATTGCATGTAATGGTCCAGAATTCGTAGAAATGAAGTTTTGGATGAACATAGTTAATGTTCTAAGAAGGAAATCGTAATGGCACGATCTTGATTTGGCAAATTACCAGAATATCCAGAAAAATAGAACTATCAAGAAGATATGTTCTTAATATGTTTGGAGATTTGGTAGAATATAAGAGTCGTGTAACATGGCACATGATGATGGTACTGTGAATCATCATATTCCATTAGAAACTCAGCATGAATTACTGTAATATAATCGCGTTGATCAAGTGTCATTATATTATACTAACTCATGCATCAGTTCCCAACACTACTTTAAAAACATTCATATTTTAAACTCGAAGGTTTACAGAATATAGAAACTAAATAGTTTCCTTTATGATGTGATACAGATAGCGCAGAGATATAATTAACATAGAACGAGAATATTTATGAAGATATCTTCAAAAATATTGAGGATATTTATAAAGAAAGGTACGATGATATCTTAGGATTTTAGAATCAAATTGTGATGATGAAATTCATTCACGAGGATTTAGAGCGGTTAAGGAGTAAGGTATTCGCTAAAGATTTCATCAGAAACAGAGTCATCTGGATTCTTTATGTACAAGTTTAATCCTTGTAATTTGTTCAGAGTCTCCTTCATGATTTGCTCAATCCGGTTTCCAATTCCAACTTTTCTGAGCTTTGCCAATATACTATTCTTTATCTTTATACCTTCGACGGTTAAGGTCGTGTACAATTTTTGATGTATTGATTTGTAGACTGGGTGCTTTTCAAAATTTCAGAGTGGAAGATCATAATTCTAAGAGATAAATGTTATATGTGTACATATAACTGTTGATGTAGAAACGCTGCGAGATTCAAAATATTGATTGCTAATTCCCGATTATTGATGTGGTAATTCTCGTTATAAGATGTGGATGAGTATATGAATAGGTTTTAATGAACAAATACAATGATTCTTCGGAGAGACTTAAGTCAATGAGTAATGAAGTTGCTGGTAAGTTTAATGCTAATGTGGTGGAATATAAAGGGTTTCCTGGTAATGATGATGAGGGGTAATCTTATAATAGGGTCTATTTGAATGAAAATCTTGAAGTTGATTTGCTGGAGCTGTCTCAAAATTGGCTAATTTGAAAAGAAATTGTGTTGTTATTTTCGAAAATATCAATGCTAAAGAAGTTTGCACAGATACGTGTTATACGTTTACTCAGATTCCGAATGTTTTCAGGTGCATAACTATGTGTATAAATCTTTCCTTCCGTAGATGAAGTGCGGTTGGTTCATCCTCCCGATTGAGGTGTTTTCAAGAATCATGAAAGATTTTAACGTAGATTGTAATCGTCAAGATACAAATGAGGTTTAAGATGAAATCAAGTTGCAAACTTGAAGAATTGTTTAGTTTCATATGTTATAATCAATATTTTAATTCATTTTAATTGTCCACTGTTGATAGTCCTTAGTTAGCAGTCCACAGTTAGCTAGGAACAGTTAGCTAGGATTTTGTTAACGTGGATTCTTAACAAAATTTCTCATAGTTAATTTGTTTGTTTCTAACAAATTTTATCCCGTCAAATGTTTTTCTTCATTATGCCACTTGTTGAATTCTGATCGGTCATAATCTAAATATGAAATTTGAATGAAAATGGTTATTCTGTGGTGAACGGATTCATTTATCTGTGGATGTACGTAGGATAGGAAATGGCTGTTGAATCAGATTTGAAGAATGTACAGTGTAACTTATTAATGTGAAATCTTAAATATTCCTCGGGTATTACCTACCTGTTAAAATATTTTCATCATTAACAGTTTGTACGAAAGAATTTTTAATCACAATCTTTATGAAAATATATATATACATATATATTTTCTTCAGATGTAATCATGGATTTAATGAATCAATTTAATATTAGACTCATTTGATTTTCGGTTTAAGCTAGAATAAGTAATCTCTAAAACTAGTAGGATCCACATATTCTTCACAGAATATTAATGAAGTTATGGATCAATACTTCATCGTTAATTATTAGGATCCACATATTCTTCGCAGAATATTAATGAAGTTATGGTTCAATACTTCATCGTTAATTGCTGTTGGTACTCCTTGGTATCTATGGTGCGTATGATGTTGATGTTCGTGGAACAGATTATGATGTTGAGGTGTGGGATGCGGATGTTGTTGTTGGTGGTACTGTTGATGTTGTTGAAGCTGGTACATTTTGCACCATATTTTTCAAGGCTACATCTCGAGTGCGAAGCTCGTTGACTTATTACTCCGGGATGATTGTCGGTAGGGACGGCGAGTGAATAAGGTTTTGAATTTGAGATAGTATATAATCATAGCGAGATATTCGAAAAATAAGGGTGAAAATGGTGTTTCGAACAGGTTCGTCGGTAAGTGTTTCAGGTTCATCGCCAAGAGGGGAATGTGGTGGATGAAAAGGATCGCCTTCTTCTCGTCTCCATTGATTTAGTCGACAACGAACCCATCAGATGAATTGGGGATGGCTGATTGATTGATTCATTCTAGTTATGCTGCTTTCGGAGCTGGAGTGGGAATCCATATCGGAATCCGAGGGACTTGAACTAGTGGTGAGTTCCATTGCGTACGATTTAATAAAGGATTTTTTAATATGAAATGAATTTTGGATATCGGATGATATTCTAATTACATCGAATATCTATACATAGTACTGAAGATCCCATAGATTACGGAGGAATTTACGAAATATATCAGGCATAGTTTATGGTAACAGATACACTAAGATATGAATTAGTAGATACGCTAAGATATGAATTTTGTCTGTACACCATCTATGCAATAAATGCCATAAGACGTGTCGAGACTGAAAATGATAAGTAGATATTTTTTGACAAATGGTGGTAAGCAAAAACTTTTAACTTGCAGACCAGGTTCAAGTCCAGACTTAATAATATAACCTAACAACTACTAGGTCGAAGTCCAGACTTCACTAATGCATCCTAACAACTACCTGTTAGACACACTAATGCAGACTCATTAATGCATCCTAACAACTACCTGTTAGACACACTAATGCAGACCTGGTTCGCTAAGACCACCGCTCTGATACCAACTGAAACGCCCCATCCTAATCCATCCGGACGAAGTCCATATTAATTATAAATGATTCATAATAGTTGATTACATCGCGAGGTACTTGACCTCTAAATGATACATTATACAAACATTGCATTCGTTTTTAAAAGACAAACTTTCATTACATCGAAAGTTGACAGGTATGCATACCATTTCATAATATCCAACTATAAATGACCTAGTCCGTCATTTACTTAATAATAATCTCTAATGAACTTCAACGACTCGAATGCAACGTCTTTTGAAATATGTCATGAATGACTCCAACTAATATCCTTAAAATGAGCTAATGCACAGCGGAAGATTTCTTTCAAACCTGAAAATAAACATGCTTTCAAGTGTCAACCAAAAGGTTGGTGAGTTCATTAGTTTATAGTAATCATTTCATTTTCATCATTTTAATAGACCACAAGATTTTAAATATTATAAAACGTGCAGAAGTCTCATTCCAACTGCACAAAATATATCTTTCATATGAAGACCACCTGGTGAGGATTCCAAATATAATAGTAACCATATGTGCCGGTCTTTCACCCCACGGCTGAATACATGTGCCTTCAAAATATAGAACCTCTGTGCCGGTCTTTACACCCCACGGCTGAACACATGTTTATAAAATATAGGATAACCGGTGCCAAAATGTCATAAATAATAAACCATCCACCCGGCTCGGGAGCTCATACGCTCTAACGGAAACCGAGGGCTAATGCGTGTCATAATAATCAACCCCAATCCCAAATAATTCTATCATAGAATGCAGTTAAGGTACTTGTGTCTATTGCGTCAAACATTTATAAAAGCGCATGTATTCTCAGTCCCAAAAATATATATTGCAAAAGTATTTAAAAAGGGAGCAAATGAAACTCACCGTATTGTATTTTGTAGTAAAAATACATATGACGACATTCAACAACTAAACAATGTAGGGTTGGCCTCAGATTTACGAACCTATATCATTTGTATTTTCATCAATACTTATAATTTTAATTGGACCAATAATAATTATATTATTATTAGTGATAATTTTTATATGAATATCTTATATACTTTATTATATATTCATCTTGTATATTTAAGTAAAGTGTTTATATATTTAAGTTATGGTTATTATACGTATTTTTATCTACTTAATATTTTGTTTACAAATATTAGTTATAGTAATACTAGAGTAATATTAATAATAA
Source organism: Rutidosis leptorrhynchoides (assembly GCF_046630445.1). Lineage (NCBI taxonomy): Eukaryota > Viridiplantae > Streptophyta > Magnoliopsida > Asterales > Asteraceae > Rutidosis > Rutidosis leptorrhynchoides. The sequence continues at coordinate 203,873,840 of NC_092335.1, read as the reverse complement.
TAAAATTGATAATAGTTATATTACCTAATATTACTAATTAAGATACTAATGGTTATGATTTCATTAGTGATAAAAATAACGATATTAATAATAATAATAATATACTTGTATTAATAAAAATGGTTCTAAAAATGGTAATAATGTTAATATTTACGAAAATACTAATAATTTATAATAATACCCTTTAACGAATAATACTACTTAATAATAATATTAGTAGTTATATTTTCGTAAACTATATTAATGATACTAACTTTTAATAACCATGTTAATAATAATGATAATGATGTTAATACTAAATATAATAAAAATTCTAGTTGCAACTATAATTATATTAACAATAGATGATACATAATATTTGTATTAGAAATAATAATAATAATACTAATAATAATAATAATAATAATAATAATAATAATAATAATAATAATAATAATAATAATAATAATAAAAATAATAATAATAATAATAATAATAATAATAATAATAATAATAATAATAATAATAATAATAATAATAAAATTTATAATTAATACTAATAATAATAATAATAAATAAAATACTACCTTAAATGTTTCAAAAGGCTTTCCAAAAAGAAATGCTCTAGATAGGATTCGAACTCACAACCCGTCGCTCAAGCATAAACACCCTAAACAATTGGATCTGTCACGTTTTGCTGAAATTAACATAACCGTAAACCTACTTAACCCGTCTATTTCTAGCTCGGCCCAGCGGCATCCTCTCAGCCCACTGCACACTCTCGGCCCAACATAAACTTAGAAGCCCAATTACTACATCGGATTCATAACAGCCCGCTGTGCTTCTTTTCTCCTTTTATTTATTACATGTAAAGTAGAATGGTAGGGATACATGTTAGTTGTTACGGTGGGACCAGAGAAAAAAAATAGGTTGGTAATCATCATCGCTAATTAAAACATATTAATCATTCACCATTTTCTTAACATAAGATCATAATCCTATTCTCATCTATCATCATCAAATCATCTTAATTATCATCACCTACATCCTAACATAAAATCACGGTTTTACCATCACTGTCGTCTTCTTCGTAGCATCATTAATATTTTACAATTCATCATCGTCTCTAGTCATCATCATGTCATCGTTCCTTATCGACATCTCTCATTATTATAATCGTTAATCATATTGCAACAATAGTGGAGCTGTGGCCGAGGTTGTTTTTTCTCATAAACTAGGCAAGATCAAATAGAACAATCTATACATACTCATTGATTTGATACATAGTGGGTTTCCTTTTTGTCCCACCACAAATATGAAAAGAATAAACAGCAAAGATTGTCGGCACCCCTTTTAAATCGTTCCATATTCACAATTTTGGGTCCCGTGATTTTATAATAATTACGTTTGGCTTAAATAGCCGTGTAACATTTTAGCAATCGAGACCCAACAAAAAAACAAAAAAAAATATATCTCGGTCCAAATAAAGGAACAAGAAAAGGTGGCTCACAATGATTTGTAACAATCTTTTCTTTTATAAAAAAAATGCAAGTGGGGTTATTGATTTGCAAGCATGGGAATAATTTAATCAAAGTGGTTTGTCAATTGGTTTTGTCGGCCAATAAAAGAAGAAAAGGGATATGTGCAGCATAAATTAGGAATGCTATATAGAAACAGAAGCCCGAGTTGCAGGCTTGAAGTTTAGAAGGAAAAAACGAAAGAAAGAAAAAATAATATTCGCAGTTGTAGTAGGAAATTTCTCTATGAATTAGAAAGGTGAATTGTTGTGTCGTTGAACAAGAACAAGAAGTAATTGAAGTAGTATTTGTGGTGTTTTCTTGCAGCGTTTATATTCGAAACAGAAAGCTGAAAAAGAGAGAGACAAGATGAGAGAGAGATATTAGAGATATAGGGATGGTTGTCGTTGGTGACTGTGGTGGTTGATTGGGAAAAGGTGATGGTTTTGTTTGGTTTAGCTCACGGTGAGGGTGATAGTTGGAACAGAAAATAGAAAACAAGTGCAGAGTTTTTTAGTGAGTTTTGGGTTTAGGTTGGTGAAGGTGATCGATTTACAAGATAGTGAATTAAACAGAAAATCGTGTAGGTGAATGACCAGGAGCACTAGATCAAAGGTTATGATGAGGGTTTTGTTTATCAACGAAAGAAAGTAGAAGAAAGGAGTGTAGTAGCAGCTTGGTTATCGTTGAGGGTTCGAGGATTGTAGTTGATAATGGTAATAATAATTTGAATGCTGTTATCTGAGACACCGAGTACCTCGATTGTTTTAAAGCAAGAGTATGTCGACAGAAGTTATTCCCTTAAGAATGAACAAAAAGAAGATGTTAAAATTTGATTTAGACCCGCAACTGATTTTGGCTTCTGCTGCAGATATTAAACTTGATTTGTACGGCCAAATAACAAAGATCAATCTCCTACAGTTTTTGGAAAACGATGGAAAACAGAATACCAAAATTTCTGTATTTATGTTTACATATATATCTGTACGTGTATATATCTGTATATATCTTTCTATCATTATATCTTTATCTTTATATCTGTATTTTATATATCTTTGTATCTGTATTTATATTTATTTATATAGATTATCTATATTCAATATATGTTTATGTATTTATATTTATTAATTATGTATTTGTATGTATATATATATATATATATATATATATATATATATATATATATATATATAATTCTTACATTTGATAAGTAACTAATATATTAATATTAATACTACTAATATTAATAATATTTACATTACAACTACATTATAACTTTTAATTATTCTTATAATAGTATTTATACTATATCAATAATAATAATAATAATAATAATATTGATATAAATGTTAATAATAATGAAAGTAGTAATGATATTAGTGTTAATACAATAATTTTATTTTAACTTGTAATTTCATTTAATTATATTGATATTATATATTATCAATTTTGTAATATTTAATAATTATATAATATTTATAATATCTAATTACATCTACAGAATATTTAATATTATGTATATATATATATATATAATATTCATATAATAATTATACCCATATATCATATTTATTTACAAACCAATGTTCGTGATTCGTCAGGCATGGTCCAAGGGTAATTGATTACATGAATATAGATTTCAAAACTTTCGAGACTCAACATTACGGATTTTTCTTATCGTGTCGGAAACATATAAAGATTAAAGTTTAAATTTGATCGAAAATTTCCGTGTCATCACAAGTCAGAACTTAGAGGGTTACGAACACAGGGATTCGATATTACTTCGTACGAAAGACAATTCACAGAATTGTGCCTATTGTGTCCGAGAGCGTTCGAAGATGAGGAAGAGAAGATCGACGCATTTGTGAAAGGGTTACCGGAGAGAATCCAAGAAGATATAAGTTCACACGAGCCTGCCTCCATACAAAAGGCATGTAGAATGGCTCACAAACTAGTGAACCAGATTGAGGGAAGAATTAAAGAACAGGCAGCCGAAGAGGCCAACGTGAAGCTAGTCAAAAGAAATTGGGAGGAAAACGGTGATAAGAGTCACCAATACAACAACAACTATCCCAACAATCGCAACATCAATCGCAATTGCAACAAACGGCTCAACAACAACAACAACAACAACTACAACAATCATCCCAACAATAATAACAACTACAACAACAACAACAATCAGAAGCAGCAATGCCAAAGGTGTGAAAATTATCACTCGGGGTTCTGCACCAAATTTTGCAACAAGTGTAAAAGAAATGGTCATAGCGCGGTGAAGTGTGAGGTCTACGAACCAGGGGTTAACAGAACAAAAGGAACAAATAGTGTCGGAACGAGTAATGGCGAAGCAAGTAGTGTCGGAACAAGTTATGCCAATGTAGTTTGTTATAAATGTGAAAAACCAGGCCACATTATTAGAAATTGCCCGAACCAGGAGAACACGAATGGACAAGGCCGCGGAAGAGTTTTCAATATTAATGCGACAGAGGCACGGGAAGACCCGGAGCTTGTTACCGGTACGTTTCTTATTGACAATAAATCTGCTTACGTTTTATTTGATTCGGGCGCGGATAGAAGCTATATGAGTAGAGATTTTTGTGCTAAATTAAGTTGTCCATTGACGCCGTTGGATAGTAAATTTTTACTCGAATTAGCAAAACGGTAAATTAATTTCAGCAGATTATATATGCCGGAATCGAGAAATTAAACTGGGTAGCGAAATATTTAAGATTGATTTGATACCAGTAGAGTTAGGGAGTTTTGATCTAACAGTTGGCATGGACTGGCTGAAGGAGATGAAAGCAGAGATCGTATGTTACAAAAATGCAATTCGCATTGTACGAGAAGAAGGAGAACCCTTAATGGTGTACGGAGAAAAGGGCAACACGAAGCTACATCTTATTAGTAATTTGAAGGCACAAAAACTAATAAGAAAAGGTTGATATGCTGTTCTAGCACACGTCGAGAAAGTACAAACTGAAGAAACGAGCATCAATGATGTTCCCGTCGCAAAAGAATTTCCCGATGTATTTTTGAAAGAATTACTGGGACTACCTCCACATCGATCTGTTGAATTTCAAATAGATCTTGTACCAGGAGCTGCACCAATAGCTCGTGCTCCTTACAGACTCTCACCCAGCGAGATGAAAGAACTGCAAAGCCAACTGCAAGAACTATTAGAACGTGGTTTTATTCGACCAAGTACATCACCATGGGGAGCTCCTGTTTTGTTTGTCAAGAAGAAGGATGGTACATTTAGGTTGTGTATTGACTACAGAGAGTTGAATAAACTTACCATCAAAAACCGTTATCCACTGCCGAGAATTGACGACTTATTTGATCAACTACAAGGCTCGTCAGTTTATTCGAAAATCGATTTACGTTCTGGATATCATCAAATGCGAGTAAAGGAGGATGATATTCCAAAAACTGCTTTTAGGACGCGTTATGGTCATTACGAGTTTATGGTTATGCCGTTTGGATTGACTAACGCACCAGCTGTGTTCATGGACCTTATGAACCGAGTGTGTGGGCCATATCTTGACAAGTTTGTCATTTTTTTCATCGATGACATACTTATTTACTCAAAGAATGATCAAGAGCACGAAGAACATTTGAGAAAAGTGCTAGAAGTATTGAGAAAAGAAAAACTGTACGCTAAGTTTTCAAAGTGTGCATTTTGGTTTGAAGAAGTTCAATTCCTCGGTCACATAGTGAACAAAGAAGGTATCCAGGTGGACCCGGCAAAGATCGAAACTGTTGAAAAGTGGAAAACCCCAAAAACTCTGAAGCATATACGTCAATTTTTAGGATTGGCTGGTTACTACAGAAGATTCATCCAAGATTTCTCCAAAATAGCAAAACCCTTAACTGCATTAACGCATAAAGGGAAGAAATTTAAATGGAAGGATGAACAAGAGAAGGCGTTTCAGTTATTGAAGAAAAAGCTAACTACGGCACCTATATTGTCATTGCCTGAAGGGAATGATGATTTTGTGATTTATTGTGACGCATCAAAACAAGGTCTCGGTTATGTATTAATGCAACGAACGAAGGTGATTGCTTATGCGTCTAGACAATTGAAGATTCACGAGCAAAATTATACGACTCACGATTTGAAATTGGGTGCTGTTGTTTTTGCATTAAAGACTTGGAGGCATTATTTATATGGGGTCAAAAGTATTATATATACCTACCACAAAAGTCTCCAACATATATTTAATCAGAAGCAACTGAATATGAGAAAACGCAGGTGGATTGAACTGTTGAAATGATTATGATTTTGAGATTCGATACCACCCGGGGAAGGCGAATGTGGTAGCTGACGCTTTGAGTAGAAAGGACAGAGAACCTATACGGGTAAAAGCTATGAATATAATTATTCGTACTAACCTTACTACTCAAATAAAGGAGGCGCAACAGGGGGTTGTAAAAGAAGGAAAGTTGAAGAATGAGATACCCAAAGGATCAGAGAATCATCTTAATATTCGAGAAGACGGAACCCAATATAGGGCTGATAGAATTTGGGTACCAAGGTTTGGAGATGTGAGAGAAATGGTACTTAAGGAAGCACATAAACCCATATATTCAATACATCCCGGAGCGGGGAAGATGTATAAAGATCTCAAGAAACACTTTTAATGGCCGGGTATGAAAGCCGATATTGCTAAATATGTAGGAGAATGTTTAACGTGTTCTAAGATCAAAGCTGAACATCAGAAACCATCAGGTCTACTACAACAACCTGAAATCCCGGAATGGAAATAGGAAAATATTACCATGGATTTCATTACTAAATTGCCAAGGACTGCAAGTGGTTATGATACTATTTGGGTAGTAGTTGATCGTCTCACCAAGTCAGCACACTTCCTGCTAATGAGAGAAGATGACAAAATGGAGAAGTTGGTGCGATTCTATTTGAAGGAGGTTGTCTCCAGACATGGAATACCCGTCTCTATTATCTCTGATAGGGATGGTAGATTTGTTTCAAGGTTCTGTCAGACATTGCAACAAGCATTGGGGACTCGTCTAGACATGAGTATTGCCTATCATCCACAAACTGATGGGCAGAGTGAAAGAACGATACAAACGCTTGAAGACATGCTACGAGTATGTGTTATTGATTTCGAAAACAGTTGGGATCGACACCTACCGTTAGCAGAATTTTCCTACAACAACAGTTACCATTCTATTATTGAGATGGCGCCATTTGAGGCACTTTATGGTAGAAAGTGCAGGTCTCCGATTTGTTGGAATGAAGTGGGGGATAGACAGATTACGGGTCCGGAGATAATACAAGAAACTACCGAGAAAATCATTCAAATTCAACAATGATTGAAAACCGCCCAGAGTCGACAAAAGAGCTACGCGGACAGTAAAAGAAAAGATATAGAGTTTGAAATTGGAGAAATGGTTATGCTTAAGGTTTCACCTTGGAAAGGCGTTGTTCGATTTGGTAAACGGGGGAAACTAAATCCAAGGTACATTGGACCATTCAAGATTATAGATCGTGTCGGACCAGTAGCTTACCAACTGGAGCTACCTCAACAACTCGCGGCTGTACATAACACTTTTCACTTCTCGAATTTGAAGAAATATTTTGCTAAAGAAGATCTCACTATTTCGTTGGACGAAATCCAAATCAATGAAAAACTTCAATTCATTGAAGAACCCGTCGAAATAATGAATCGTGAGGTTAAGAGACTTAAGCAAAACAAGATACCGATTGTTAAGGTTCGATGGAATGCTCGTAGAGGACCCGAGTTCACCTGAGAGAGTGAAGATCAGATGAAGAAGAAATACCCGCATCTATTTCCAGAAGATTCGTCAACACCTTCAACAGCTAAAAATTTCGGGACGAAATTTATTTAACGGGTAGGTACTGTAGTGACCCGAACTTTTCCATGTTTATATATATTAATTGAGATTGATATTTACATGACTAAATGTTTCCAACGTGTTAAGAAATCAAACTTGTTAAGACTTGATTAAATGAAATAAGTTTCATATAGACAATTGATCACCCAAGTTGACCGGCGATTCACGAACGTTACAAATTTGTAAAACCTACATGTTGTGGTATATATAGACATATATATATGGTTGACATGAGATTATGATGAGTAAGTATCTCACTAAGTATATTAACAATGTGTGATATACATAAGAAATGAGATTACTAAGTTAAGAAACTCGAAATGATATATATAACGATTATCGTTATGATAACGTCTACTAAATACATATGTATCATATTAAAATATTGATACACTATATTTAACATGATAAAATGATATTTAAATATATCATTAAGTGTGTTAACAATGAACTAAATATGTAAAAACAAGACTACTAACTCAAGAATTACGAAACGAGACTTATATGTAACGATTATCGTTGTAACGATATTTTAATGTATATATCATATTAAGAGATATTCATACATCATAATATCATGATAACATAATAATTTAACATCTCATTTGATATAATAAACATTGGTTTAACAACATTAATTGAGATCGTTAACTTAAAAGTTTCAAAACAACACTTACATGTAACGACTAACGAAGACTTAACGACTCCATTAGAATGTATATACATGTTGTGTTTTGATATGTATTCTTACACTTTTGAAAGACTTCAGGACACATATCAAAGTACCTCTACTTAACAAAAATGCTTACAATTACATCCTCGTTCAGTTTCATTAACAATTCTACTCGTATGCACCCGTATTCGTACTCGTACAATACACAGCTTTTAGATGTATGTACTATTGGTATATATACTCCAATGATCAGCTCTTAGCAGCCTATGTGAGTCACCTAACACATGTGGGAACCATCATTTGGAAACTAGCATGAAATATCTCATAAAATTACAAAAATATTAGTAATCATTCATGACTTATTTACATGAAAACAAAATTGCATATCCTTTATATCTAATCCATATACCAACGACCAAAAACACCTACAAACACTTTTATTCTTCAATTTTCTTCATCTAATTGACCTCTCTCAAGTTCCATCTTCAAGTTCTAAGTGTTCTTCATAAATTCCATAAGTATAGCTTCATAAAAATCAAGAATACTTCCAAGTTTGCAAATCTACTTCCAAGCTTTCTAATCCATTCCAAGTAATCATCTAAGATCAATGAACCTTTATTATTTACAGTAGGTTATCTTTCTAATTCAAGGTAATATTCATATTCAAACTTTGATTCAATTTCTACAACTATAACAATCTTATTTTGAGTGAAAATCTTACTTGAACTGTTTTTGTGTCATGATTCTGCTTCAAGAACTTTCAAGCCATCCAAGGATCCTTTGAAGCTAGATCCATTTTTCTCATTTCTAGTAGTTTTATCCAGAAAACTTGAGGTAGTAATGATGTTCATAACATCATTCGATTCATACATATAAGGCTATCTTATTCGAAGGTTTAAACTTGTAATCACTAGAACATAGTTTAGTTAATTCTAAACTTGTTCGCAAACAAAAGTTAATCCTTATAACTTGACTTTTAAAATCAACTAAACACATGTTCTATATCTATATGATATGCTAACTTAATGATTTAAAACCTGGAAATACGATGAACATCATAAAATCGGATATACGCCGTCGTAGTGAAATCGGGGGCTGTTTTTGTTTGGATAATTAAAAACTATGATAAACTTTGATTTAAAGGTTGTTCTTCTGGGAAAATGATTTTTCATATGAACATGAAACTATATCCAAAAATCTTGGTTAAACTCAAAGTGAAAGTATGTTTTTCAAAATGGTCATCAAGATGTCGCTCTTTAAACGGAAATGACTACCTCTTTATTAATTGACATGTAACTTAAATTTCCGACTATAAACCTATACTTTTTCTGTTTGGATTCTTAAATTAGAGTTCAATATGAAACCATAGCAATTTGATTCACTCAAAACGGATTTAAAATGAAGAAGTTATGGGTAAAACAAGATTGGATATTTTTGATCTTTTTAGCTAAGGGAAATGTTTAACAAATCTATACAAATCATATCCTAGCTAACTTATATTGTATTATAAATGTATTCTAATATATTATGTAATCTTGGGATACCATAGACACGTATGCAAATGTTTTGACATATCATATCGACCCATGTATATATATTATTTGGAACAACCATAGACACTTTATATGAAGTAATGTTGGAGTTAGCTATACAGGGTTGAGGTTGATTCCAAAAATATATATACTTTGAGTTGTGATCTAGCCTGAGACGTGTATACACTGGGTCGTGGATTGATTCAAGATAATATATATCGATTTATTTCTGTACATCTAACTGTGGACAACTAGTTGTAGGTTATTAACGAGGACAGCTGACTTAATACACTCAAATCTTTAAAACATAATAAAAATGGTTGTAATTATATTTTGATCATACTTTGATATATATGTACATATTTGTATAGGTTCGTGAATCGATCCGTGGTCAAGTCTTATTTCCGAGGAAGGAAATATCTGTTGTAAAGACCTCGACCTTATCCTCCCGGACGAAGTCATCAACATTTGGTCCCATTGCGAGGATCGACTCCAAGTAATGTCCTTAACATGAGCAAATGCACAGCGGAAGACTTAATTTGTACCTGAGAATAACATGCTTTAAAATGTCAACATAAAGTTGGTGAGATATATAGGTTTGATGCTAGCAGCGTTATAACAATGGACCACAAGATTTCATATGTAAACATTTTAATAAAAATATTCTAAGTGGTTGAGCACTTGGTAACCATACTTAACATTTAATCACGTCGCATATTCCCTTTATTATGAAATCTTACTACACCGTACCAAGTGTAGTCACGAAACGAAGTACTGTGCAACCGTTGAATACTGGTCGTCCAGTCCGGTTGGGGTTGTCAGGCCCGATAGATCTATCAACAGGATTCGCGTTTACAATACCGCTGTAAATAATAGTTACCAAGCTACAGGGAAGTATGCCAGTGGTACAACTCAACGTAGAATATATTTTTCAGTTACTTGTGTCCATAACGTAAAACATAAAATACATGTATTCTCATCCCGAAATATTTAGAGTTTAAAAGTGGGACTATATACTCACCTAGTGTATTTTGTAGTAAAAATACATATAACACCATTGATCAATTATAAGGTTGGCCTCGGATTCACGAACCTATTATTCAATCATGTATATTTATTAATACACATAATCGTAATCGAACAACTTTATTTATTATATCTTAATTTATTTATACACATAATACTGCTCGACTAAGTATATATATTTATTTTATAATGTATAACGTATTATGATTAATACCTTTATATATATATATATATATTTTTATTAATACTTATAATAGATTATATTATATATGTAATACATAATTTAATGAATGTTATAACAATATTAATTTTTAATAAAACAGATACTTTTAATAAAAATGTTAAATTTTCATAATAATGATAAAAAAAAAAAAAAAAAAAATTGGTCTTACTAGTAATAACAATGATAATACTATATTTTCTTTTAGTAATGATAATAAAATCATGTTATTAACTTTAGTAATAATATTAAGTTATTTTAATTATAATAACAACAATAATAATAATAATAATTATAATCAAAATCATATTGGTAGTAACGTTAATAATTATAATAATAATCATTATAACAATAATAACAATAATAAAAATTTTTGTAAAGGAAAATACCTTCAAAAAGCCTTTCTAAAAAAAAAATGCCCCGAGCAGGGCTTGAACTCGGGACCTCTCGTATCCACACCAACACCCTCACCATTCATCTGACGCATTTTATCTGATTATACACAGACCCTTAATTACATAACCCGTCTTTCTTGTTTTATATTTTCACGGCCCAACAACAAAATTGGGTCTCGGCCCAACCAATATATATATTTTCTTTTTTTATACGGTCCGTATTTTCTAAAGTCCATAAATCCACTAGGTTATAAAAATATCTGTTGTTTAATTCATACCACCGTGACTTGCTTTTAATCAGAATAATCGACAGGTTTGATCTTTACAGCTGTACATCGTTATCCTAAATCACTTTATCATCACGTGTTTATCATCACACTCGTCACTTTATAATATGCATCGAGATGTTGATTTAACCAGAAAAATAAAACCCAACCGTTGGGAGTAGCAGATCAGAAGGGAAAACAGGTATAGCAGCAGCTCTCCATGGTTGTGAAGTTCTTTGAGCAGAAATAAGAAGAAGAAATATGGCGGTAGCGTATAGGAAATCATAAATAGAAGTACTGGTTATCGAAGGTTTATAAATGGTTTTCGACGGACTGTAGCAGCAGTCGTGTAGTTTGAGAAGCGAAACAGAAAAAGAAACGTATAGCAATTTGATGGTTTGAGAGAGAGAAAGGAAAAGAGAGAGATGATTGGAGATAATGGTTTATGGTGACAGAAGTAGAAAACGTATGCAACTTAACAGCAGCTATGGTTCGTTGATGGTTGAAGTGGTTGGTTACTAACTCGAAACTGGAACAGGAGATGAGGGTTTTTGGGTGGTTTGTTGTTTTGGTTTTCGTTGGCTAAAACAGTAGCAGCAATCCGTGATTGTTTGTTGTGGTTTATGGTGGGTTTACAATGGTGGGTTGTGACGGTTTTCAACAATCACAGGAGAGAGAAAGAGGGACGATAGAGAGAGAGGAAGATGGATGTGGTATTATTCTTAGTTCCAATAGAAACAGAAACTAGAAGTAATCGGATTTCATTGGTTTCGATCGTACAATCCAACGAACACAGGCTCGAAATTAGCAGTAGTTTACATGGGATTTAGGTGGTTCATGGTGGTGCTTTTTAATTGAATACGAAAGGAAGAGAGAGAGAGATTATAGGGTGATGACAAAGGTGTTGTGATTTGCGAATGGAAGCAAAACAGGAAAATAGATGGGTGTATGTGGGTTTGATCAAAGTAGAACACAGAACAAGTACTAGCAGTATAGCAATTTACAATAGTTATAGAAAGTTAAGGAAGATAGATATTGAGATGGTTGAGGGCTTGTTCTTGTTGATAGCTCACGATGGTATTGGTGTCAGGAAGGTGGTTTGAAGATCGGTTTTCTTATGAGCTGGAGTGGTGATGGGTGTTCGGTGGTGGTGGCAGCCGGTGGTAAGTGATGGTTGCGGGTTTATGGTGGTGAAGGTGTTTAATTGTAGGAAGAAGAAGAACACACTGAGGTGGAGATTAAGAAGTAATATAAGAGTGTAAGGCTGAGTGAATTCATTCATAAAGTAAAACATTTGTTTGTTTTATACACGATTGAATGTTTGACAGGAAATTCCATTAAGAAAATTACAAAAAGAAGAAAGGGATTTGTAACAAACTTTGGATCACTTGTTTGTTTAAATACTGTTATAAATTTGTACTATCAATCAATCAGCTACAGAATGGAGAAAGACATGACACAGATTTTTGGCTCTTTGGAAAAAAAAAATTCGTATAATATAACAATATATAATAATGCATATTTGTTTAAGTTATATAATTTACTCAATGTATTTATCCATATATATATATCGGTGTGTATATATATATATTATATATCTTTTATGTTTATAGCTGTGTTCAAATATCTAGTGAATATTTATAATAATTTCAATTAATAAAAAAAAATTTGTATTTATAATACTTATGATTAATTATAGAAACGGAATTACTACTAATAATATTACATATAAAAATACTCATAATAATAAAAGTAGATAAACTAAAAAAAATATATTATTACAATTGATTTTATGTTTTATTTTACACATTTAATTTTTAATGTTTAATTTATATTTATTTATTATTTATATTTATTTATTTATATACATACCTAATTACATCCAATTGTTCGTGAATCGTCGGGCATGGTCAAAGGGTAACTGATTAACCGGATATAGATTTCAAACTTTCTAGACTCAAAATTAGGGTTTTTGCTTATCGTGTCGGAAACATATAGAGTTTAAAGTTTAAATTTGGTCGGAAATTTCCGGGTCGTTACAGTACCCACCCGTTAAATAAATTTCGTCCCCGAAATTTGGTAGAGATTGTCATAAATAACAATAGGAATGTTTTCATGACAAATATGAGGTAATAATAGAGTTTTATCATTATCGAAAGATATGAATAAAACGTTTCGATCATGTGAAGCGCACGAGTGAAGCTATCACAAAAGAATGAAATGAGTGAATATGAAATTGTTTTAACCGATGACGTGACTAGAATTGATTTCCGGGATTTAAGGGTTTTAAGGAAAATCTTACGTAACAAGATTTGGTCCTTTGGCGATCAGGATCTTCTTTAATTTATTGCGGCAATTGGTTTCGATTTCTTTGTCGGATATTTCACTATAAATCCACCTATTCGTTTCTTCTCCCGTCCTAGAGTCAAGCGAGCAATGATCCGGAATTCGTAGGTATAAAATTTGAAATGAACGTAGCTAATGCTCTAAGAAAGATATGGTAATGAAACGATTTTGATTTGTTAAATTACAGATTATCCTGGAAAAGATAATATGTTCCTAATATGTTTGGGAATTGGATAGAGTGTAAGAGCCGTGTAAATGGCACATGATGATGGTACTGTGAATCATCACATTCCATTAGAAACTCAACATGACTTACTGTAATATAATGAAGTTGATCAAGTTTCATTATATTATACTAATTCATGCATCAGTTCCCAACACTACTTCAAAACATTCATATTTAAACTCGAAGATTTTAGAACTTAGAAACTAACACAGTTTCTTTTATGTTGTAACGCAGATGTTAGGGAGTGGTAAATGTTTTCAGATAAAGATTGTTGTGAAAATATCTCCAGAAATATGGAGAATGTGTATAACGGAAGATATGAAGATGTCTTATAATATCTAAGATAAGATGATGATGAAGAATATCATCCAGAAAAGGTTTAAAATAAAGAGTAGGGTTCTTACTAACGGTTTCAGTGGGCACTGAATCGTTTGGATTTTTTTTTTAAGTCGGGTTTAGTTTTCATGATTTGTCCACGGTCTCCTTCATACTTTGCTCAATCCGTTTTCCAGTTTCAACCCTTCTCTTTTTCTGGGGTTTTCCAACATACTGTACTTCATTGTAAACTTTTGACTATTAAGGTCGTTTACGGTTTTTGCTGCTCCATCAGCATTTCAAGAACTACTTCATAGTCCAGGGTGTTTTTCAGAAACCCCACATTCGAAATATGTAATTCTTAGGGATAGACGTTTTCGGTATAACTGAGAGAATTTCTACGAGATTTTCAAAATACTGATTGCGGATTTCGCCAAAGAGATAACGAGTTGCTGGTACATCTGCTGATGATGTTGTGAAATATAAAAGGTTCTCCGGTAACAACGGCGAAAGTACAAGGTATAAATATCGAGGTTATAGTAGGAGTAGTCTCACTGAGAAGTCGAAGTGGAGCTGTGACAAAATTAGCTTTTTGAAAAGGAATTGTAGGGTTGTTTTTGCTAATAAATGGCAAAGGATTCTTTACGGTATGTGTTAAACTATGAATTTGGATTCGAGAGTTCTTCAGATGCATAATTATATGCATGAATCTTTCTTCCGTAAACGATGTGCGGCCGGTTCAACTTCTTGATCAAGGTGTTTTCAAGAATTATGAAAGATTTGAATGCGAATTGTAATCGTCAAGATACAAATGAGGTTTAGGATGAAATCAAGTGGCAAACTTGAAGAATTATTTAGTTTCATATGTTATAATCAACATTTTAATTCATTTTAATTGTCCAAAGTTAGCAGTCCAATAGTCCGATCGTCCAATGGTCCTATAAATTCATATATAAATTAAGTATATAACATTCGAATTAATTAATACGTATCGTGACCCGTGTACCGGTCTCGGTATTGATCACAACTCAAACTATATATTTATTTTGGAATCCACCTCAACCTTGTATAGCCAACTATAGAGTGTCTATGGTCGTTCCGAAATATATATATAGATGGGTCGATATGATAGGTCGAAACCTTGTATACGTGTCCCGTTATTTAAAATGCGTAAAATAAATATATATATATCATGACCCATTATACAACGTGTTGTCTCAGAATTAATCCGACGTATTGTTGTACATGTGTCCCGAAGGTATTTAAAGTGCAGAAATTAAATAACAATAAATAAAATTGCGAGAATGTAAATTGCGATAAATGAAATGTAATACGAAATTAACAGTTATCTGGGAACAGTTAGCTAGGAACAGTTAGCGTGGAATCTTAACAATATTTCAATTAATTAATTCGTTTGTTTCTAACAAATTTTAATTTGTCCAATGTTTCTTCATTATGCCACTTGTTGGATTCTGATAGGTCAAAATCCAAATATGAAATTTGAATGGAAATGGTTATTTTATGGTGAACAGATACGTATATCGGTGGTTGTAAGTAGAATAGTAAATGGCCGTTGAATCAGATTCGAAGAATGTACAGTGTAACTTATTAATGTGAAATCTAAATATTCCTCGGGTACTACCTACCCGTTAAAATATTTTCATCATTAATAGTTTGTACGAAAGAATTTTTAATTACAATCTTTATGAAAATATACTTGCATATATATTTTCTTCGGATGTAATCATGGATCTAATGAGTCAATAAAATATTAAACTCATTTGATTTAATCGTTATTACCAGATTACATGATCTCTAAAACATTAGAGATTACATAATCGTCATGTCAAATGAGGATAAATGAGGTAGAACAATATGTATAGCGAAGATAATCGATATAGAATGATATGTAGAACGAAGATTATACTCAAAGTACAGATGGTGATATTGAGACGTGCGAGGTTGATATCCGAGGTACATATCATGATGTTGAGGTTTACAACACGGTTGTGATTTGGGGGTGATAAGGGTACTGTTGACGTTGATGATGGTGGTATAGATTATGCGGCTGGTGCTGCTGCTGGTGTTTGCAACCTTCGCACCATATTCTCTAGAGCCACTACCCGAGCGCGAAGCTCGTTAACTTCTGCTAGTACACCGGAATGATTGGCGGTTGGAGCGAGCGGATGAATGAGATTCGAAATATGAGATAATATATAATTGTGACAAGGTAATCTGGAAATGGGAGGGAAAATAATTTCTCGAACAGGTTTGCCGGTAAATGCTTCAGGTTCGTTGCTAAGAGGACAATTTGGCGGATGGAAGGGATCTTTGATGTGAAATGATTTTCAGATATCGGATGATATTCTAACTATATAGAATATCTATATATATATAGTCCTAAAGATTTTGTAGACTACAGAGGAATTTACGGCATATGTGAGACAAATCTACAGATGCGCTAAGATATGAATTTTGTCTATACACTATCAATGCAGTAAATGCAGTAAGATGTGTTTAGACTTATGAATGATAAGCAGACAATTTTCTAAGGATGATAAGTAGATGATTTCCGACTAGAAATGATAAGCAAAACTTTTGACATGTAGACACGGTCAAAGTCCAGACTCATTAATGTATCCTAACAACTACTAGTCAGACACACTAATGCAAGACCTGGTTCGCTAAGACCAACGCTCTGATACCACCTGTAAAGACCTCGACCTTATCCTCCCGGACGAAGTCATCAACATTTGGTCCCATTGCGAGGATCGACTCCAAGTAATGTCCTTAACATGAGCAAATGCACAGCGGAAGACTTAATTTGTACCTGAGAATAACATGCTTTAAAATGTCAACATAAAGTTGGTGAGATATATAGGTTTGATGCTAGCAGCGTTATAACAATGGACCACAAGATTTCATATGTAAACATTTTAATAAAAATATTCTAAGTGGTTGAGCACTTGGTAACCATACTTAACATTTAATCACGTCGCATATTCCCTTTATTATGAAATCTTACTACACCGTACCAAGTGTAGTCACGAAACGAAGTACTGTGCAACCGTTGAATACTGGTCGTCCAGTCCGGTTGGGGTTGTCAGGCCCGATAGATCTATCAACAGGATTCGCGTTTACAATACCGCTGTAAATAATAGTTACCAAGCTACAGGGAAGTATGCCAGTGGTACAACTCAACGTAGAATATATTTTTCAGTTACTTGTGTCCATAACGTAAAACATAAAATACATGTATTCTCATCCCGAAATATTTAGAGTTTAAAAGTGGGACTATATACTCACCTAGTGTATTTTGTAGTAAAAATACATATAACACCATTGATCAATTATAAGGTTGGCCTCGGATTCACGAACCTATTATTCAATCATGTATATTTATTAATACACATAATCGTAATCGAACAACTTTATTTATTATATCTTAATTTATTTATACACATAATACTGCTCGACTAAGTATATATATTTATTTTATAATGTATAACGTATTATGATTAATACCTTTATATATATATATATATATATATATATTTATTAATACTTATAATAGATTATATTATATATGTAATACATAATTTAATGAATGTTATAACAATATTAATTTTTAATAAAACATATACTTTTAATAAAAATGTTAAATTTTCATAATAATGATAAAAAAAAAAAAAAAATTGGTCTTACTAGTAATAACAATGATAATACTATATTTTCTTTTAGTAATGATAATAAAATCATGTTATTAACTTTAGTAATAATATTAAGTTATTTTAATTATAATAACAACAATAATAATAATAATAATAATAATAATCAAAATCATATTGGTAGTAATGTTAATAATTATAATAATAATCATTATAACAATAATAACAATAATAAAAATTTTTGTAAAGGAAAATACCTTCAAAAAGCCTTTCTAAAAAAAAAATGCCCCGAGCAGGGCTTGAACTCGGGACCTCTCGTATCCACACCAACACCCTCACCATTCATCTGACGCGTTTTATCTGATTATACACAGACCCTTAATTACATAACCCGTCTTTCTTGTTTTATATTTTCACGGCCCAACAACAAAATTGGGTCTCGGCCCAACCAATATATATATTTTCTTTTTTTATACGGTCCGTATTTTCTAAAGTCCATAAATCAACTAGGTTATAAAAATATCTGTTGTTTAATTCATACCACCGTGACTTGCTTTTAATCAGAATAATCGACAGGTTTGATCTTTACAGCTGTACATCGTTATCCTAAATCACTTTATCATCACGTGTTTATCATCACACTCGTCACTTTATAATATGCATCGAGATGTTGATTTAACCAGAAAAATAAAACCCAACCGTTGGGAGTAGCAGATCAGAAGGGAAAACAGGTATAGCAGCAGCTCTCCATGGTTGTGAAGTTCTTCGAGCAGAAATAAGAAGAAGAAATATGGCGGTAGCGTATAGGAAATCATAAATAGAAGTACTGGTTATCGAAGGTTTATAAATGGTTTTCGACGGACTGTAGCAGCAGTCGTGTAGTTTGAGAAGCGAAACAGAAAAAGAAACGTATAGCAATTTGATGGTTTGAGAGAGAGAAAGGAAAAGAGAGAGATGATTGGAGATAATGGTTTATGGTGACAGAAGTAGAAAACGTATGCAACTTAACAGCAGCTATGGTTCGTTGATGATTGAAGTGGTTGGTTACTAACTCGAAACTGGAACAGGAGATGAGGGTTTTTGGGTGGTTTGTTGTTTTGGTTTTCGTTGGCTAAAACAGTAGCAGCAATCCGTGATTGTTTGTTGTGGTTTATGGTGGGTTTACAATGGTGGGTTGTGACGGTTTTCAACAATCACAGGAGAGAGAGAGAGGGACGATAGAGAGAGAGGAAGATGGATGTGGTATTATTCTTAGTTCCAATAGAAACAGAAACTAGAAGTAATCGGATTTCATTGGTTTCGATCGTACAATCCAACGAACACAGGCTCGAAATTAGCAGTAGTTTACATGGGATTTAGGTGGTTCATGGTGGTGCTTTTTAATTGAATACGAAAGGAAGAGAGAGAGAGATTATAGGGTGATGACAAAGGTGTTGTGATTTGCGAATGGAAGCAAAACAGGAAAATAGATGGGTGTATGTGGGTTTGATCAAAGTAGAACATAGAACAAGTACTAGCAGTATAGCAATTTACAATAGTTATAGAAAGTTAAGGAAGATAGATATTGAGATGGTTGAGGGCTTGTTCTTGTTGATAGCTCACGATGGTATTGGTGTCAGGAAGGTGGTTTGAAGATCGGTTTTCTTATGAGCTGGAGTGGTGATGGGTGTTCGGTGGTGGTGGCAGCCGGTGGTAAGTGATGGTTGCGGGTTTATGGTGGTGAAGGTGTTTAATTGTAGGAAGAAGAAGAACACATTGAGGTGGAGATTAAGAAGTAATATAAGAGTGTAAGGCTGAGTGAATTCATTCATAAAGTAAAACATTTGTTTGTTTTATACACGATTGAATGTTTGACAGGAAATTCCATTAAGAAAATTACAAAAAGAAGAAAGGGATTTGTAACAAACTTTGGATCACTTGTTTGTTTAAATACTGTTATAAATTTGTACTATCAATCAATCAGCTACAGAATGGAGAAAGACATGACACAGATTTTTGGCTCTTTGGAAAAAAAAAATTCATATAATATAACAATATATAATAATGCATATTTGTTTAAGTTATATAATTTACTCAATGTATTTATCCATATATATATATCGGTGTATATATATATATATATTATATATCTTTTATGTTTATAGCTGTGTTCAAATATCTAGTGAATATTTATAATAATTTCAATTAATAAAAAAAAATTTGTATTTATAATACTTATGATTAATTATAGAAATGGAATTACTACTAATAATATTACATATAAAAATACTCATAATAATAAAAGTAGATAAACTAAAAAAAAAAATTATTACAATTGATTTTATGTTTTATTTTACACATTTAATTTTTAATGTTTAATTTATATTTATTTATTATTTATATTTATTTATTTATATACATACCTAATTACATCCAATTGTTCGTGAATCGTCGGGCATGGTCAAAGGGTAACTGATTAACCGGATATAGATTTCAAACTTTCTAGACTCAAAATTAGGGTTTTTGCTTATCGTGTCGGAAACATATAGAGTTTAAAGTTTAAATTTGGTCGGAAATTTTCGAGTCGTTACATCTGTGAAAGTGAGTTATAGTCCCACTTTTAAAATCTAATATTTTTGGGATGAGAATACATGCAGGTTTTATAAATGATTTACAAAATAGACACAAGTACGTGAAACTACATTCTATGGTTGAATTATCGAAATCGAATATGCCCCTTTTTATTAAGTCTGGTAATCTAAGAATTAGGGAACAGACACCCTAATTGACGCGAATCCTAAAGATAGATCTATTGGGCCTAACAAACCCCATCCAAAGTACCGGATGCTTTAGTACTTCGAAATTTATATCATATTCGAAGGGTGTCCCGGAATGATGGGGATATTATTATATATGCATCTTGTTAATGTCGGTTACCAGGTGTTCACCATATGAATGATTTTTATCTCTATGTATGGGATGTGTATTGAAATATGAAATCTTGTGGTCTATTGTTACGATTTGATATATATAGGTTAAACCTATAACTCACTAACATTTTTGTTGACGTTTAAAGCATGTTTATTCTCAGGTGAATACTAAGAGCTTCCGCTGTTGTATACTAAAATAAGGACAAGATTTGGAGTCCATGTTTGTATGATATTGTGTAAAAACTGCATTCAAGAAACATATGTCGAGGTAATATATTTCTATTGTAAACCATTATGTAATGATTGTGTGTAAACAGTATATTTTAGATTATCATTATTTGATAATCTACGTAATGCTTTTGAAACCTTTATTGATAAAATAAAGGTTATGGTTGTTTTAAAAATGAATGCAGTCTTTGAAAAACGTCTCATATAGAGGTCAAAACCTCGCAACGAAATCAATTAATATGGAACATTTATAATCAATATGAACGGGACATTTCAATACGCATCTACAAAAATTATCTAGACATAAAGCATCCGTTTTCTCACCAATTTTTATATATTGGTCAAACATATCTGGTGTAGTTTCATACGCCATTTGACTTATGGCCGCGGTGCACTTTTGTAGGATGGTCAAACTTTGACGACCAATTGCGTCTGGACGTTCCCTAAAATACAAAAAATAATCGGGAATATTTGTACTATTAAAGTTAGATATACCTTCGATGATTCGAAGAAATAATTCACGACTCATTCGAAAACGTCATTTGAATTTTTTTTCCGGATACACGGGTGTCTCCGAAAAATAATCATTGTATAACCTCACAGCCGCATCTTCACGATCCCTTGCAACATAACCCCGTGTTCGAGGGACTCGTGAACTACTCGCTTCTCCCTCCACCTCTTCTTCCGTTAAACTCTTCACAAAATTAACCACCTTTTCATCATCGGAATCATCAATGATAAAATCGAACATTTTGCATGCATTTTCCATTGTTTGTGATTAAATAATAGAAATATAGAAAGAAAGATTTTTTTTGTGTGTAAAATGAATAATAGAGTATGTATATATATAGATAAATATAAAAATAAATAAAAAATTTTTATTTTATTTCCAACAGCTCAATTCACAAACCACTAGGATTTCGCCACGTCGCATAAACGGCCGTTGGGGTAGCCGTTGAACGCAGTAAAACGCGGTTAAAGCGAGGCCAAAAAATGCGGCGATACGACAGGGGGACGGCGTTTTGGTGCTGCCACGTCGGTGCCAACGACGTTGGTGGCCTCCCGATACAATTGGTCTTATATGAATCGTTACACATAATATTCATATAAAACATTCAACTGGCACCTCTCGACTCATATGAACTGACATAAGAAAAGAGATTGTACTACTAAGGCTGGAAATTCTATTAAACTGATGAAGAAGTCTAACCTTACATAAATATTAGGAGTTTCTGCAAGCTTATATAAATCTATCTAGTATCTACCATAATTTCATATTAAGGTCTTCAAAATGCTTTTGATGAGCTCCTGTTTTTAAATTTGTTAGTACTTTCCAAAAAACCAATGGCATGAGTAGAATTTATAGGAAATAAGTAGAACTATGAAAGTATAAAACATCGGGTGTACCCCGTTATTTTTTAATTAATATTTAGTTTTCGTTAATTGGTATCCTTGCCGTGACATTTCTATATGATTAATTATATTCTAAATAATTTAAATAATTTAAATAATATTTCAATATTATTTATTGAATGGAAATGTGTAATTATGTAATATTACGTTCTAGCGTATAACGGTCATAATTCGATAAATCGTCTCGGTTTCTAAACCAAGGATTAGATTTTCGTGATTTTCAAATTCAAATTATTTTTATCGATGACATTTCAATGTCGTATGAAATCATAAAATAATTCTATATTTTATTTCATGGATTTTTATCCTTCTCTCGTATTAAATCACGTAACGTGTAGTTTCATGTTAAAAATTCCGACATAACTCTTATCATTCACTTTTGACATTTATTGGTGCATTTCATGTGTTGTATATTATGTCTAGTTACAACTTCAAGTTATGAAATCGACAAAATTGCACCGGGGGTCCCTATGGTATGTTCGAAATAACAAGTGGAGTCCAAAAGAATTTTTTCACCTTGGGGGGTCACTGTGGTTTGCAATAGTTTCACGGGGAGTCCATTTGCTAAACGTCCGTGTAATTCTAACGGTTTAATGGTGCACATGACTTGCACATGAGGGTAAAATGGTCACTAGATTGTTTCTCTTTCCTTATTTACTTTTCATTTTTAATTATGTCTATTTGATTACAAGAGAAACATTAGCAAACCCAGTTCATTTAACCACTCATAATTTATGATTCAAGAAAGAAGATGTGATTCCAAGTCGAGAGCTATAAATCCAAATTAATTTCAACTATAAATCCAAATTAATTTCAACTGCAACTTTTTCATACATGAATGCATGTAAACACAAACACAAATCAAATCAAGAGCTGTAAATCCAATTCACAATTCACAAATTTAAGGAACCTGCAAAACTTCAATTCACAAATTTAAATCTGAAATCAATTCTAACATCTACTTGATGATTCCTGAATCGTAATCAACTTAAATCCTGCAAAATCACCCAATTTAAAATTGATTAATATGAACAAAATATAACGAATAGTGATGAACATCAAATTATGATCCAAAACCAAAATTTTATTTAGAGTTGTTTTTACGTTATAACTTCTACACGAAATTCGTTCTAAATCGATTATAGAACACTCGAAAACTATATTCAGAGCCTGAAAACAACTATGTGATCTGAATTTGTGATTTCAAGTTCTGAAAAACAAGTTTGACCTTTTTTATCGTGACGCTTATAATCTTCTCGTGATGTTGTTAACTTCGATTTGATGATGAATGAAGGTTATGTTTAGGCTAAGAAATTCGAATTCGTGCTTTTATTGAAGTTTAATCCACAAAATGAGAGATGCCCAATTTTGATGAAAAACACACAAAATACGGATGAAGATGAGATCTGGATTTGATTTTTGTTTCTGTTTTGTTTAAGTTTTATAAAAAAAAGTAGATCTATCAGATTTGTTAATGATCTTCGAATTTAAGAAATTTTGCGAGGTTGAAGATGATAGATGACGATGATGATGATGTATAACGATGATGAAGCTTTTATGGGGTGAGATAAGGATATGATTTTATGATATTTTGTGAATTTAATTTTTGACCTGTAAAGGGATTTGGTGACAGTTGGTTTTCCCCACGTAAGACTTAAAAGGAAAATAACTTAAAAAGATAAGTTTACCCTCATGTGCAGGTCATGTGAGAGACTAAACCGTTAGAATTACACGAAGGTTTAGCAAATGGACTCCCCGTGAAACTATTGCAAACCACAGTGACCCCTCAAGGTGAAAAAATTCTTTTGGACTCCACTTGTTATTTCGAACATACCACAGGGACCCCCGGTGCAATTTTGTCTATGAAATCACTTAAAGTGAGATATGTAGCGACCCGATAAAATCGTCATTGACGGCGCCGTCTACTTAGGTCCCGTTACGTGGTCATAAGTCTTTCAAACAACGTTTGACCAAAAGTATGTCGCATTCATTTCAAAAGTAAAGATGTTTCAAGGTTTACAAAGTAGTTCGACAACTAGTTACATAACAAAGTTTCAAGTACAATTGAAACATATGCGACACAATTTAAAAGTAGCCAAAAGACGCTCCACGTATGCATGTATACTCGACATCCAAGCAAGTATCAAAAGTAATGAGCGTAAGCATGTATCATAAAACGTTCAAGGACCTGAGAAAAACATAGAAATCTGTCAACGAAAACGTTGGTGAAATCATAGGTTTAAGTAAGTAAGTACAAGTGAACCACAAGATTTGTAACATTGATATAATAGTAATACATTCTAAAAGTTAATATTCACGAGCACCCAATTATCAATGCTTAACATTCCTTCCATAGAACCCCATCACAATAGTGTTAGAACATACACTGTTTCTCGAAAATATATTCCATTCGTAAACGGTAGCGAACCGTCTGAATGAGGGTTTGTCAAACCCATATGGATCCATACAACATAAGTTCTCGCTTACACCCGGTAAGTGTAACTAATGATAATCGAATTGAGGATTTTGTTCTAAACTCATATGTAGAATGTTTGTTTTCCTGTACTTGTGTTCACTTAGTAAAAAGAAACGTTTATGTTTTCTCATCCCAAATGTAAGTTCAAAAGAGTAAAGTTGGGACTATGATCTCACCTTGAGTGCACGTATGTAAAAGTACTTCAACAAGTAAACGTGTGCAAGAACGAATGCTAGTCTTGACCTAAACAAATAGGTTTGTATCAATATCGGTAAACACGGTCGGTCAAAGCGTTCAATTAGTCATATGGCTCGTTAAGACTCGATTATAATAGCATGTGAATCAAATTGTCATGTTTCATGCAAAGTACAAGTATAAAAGCATGTTAGAACGATTGCACAAACATTTGGTTAAGTTTGATTAAAAGTCAACTTTGGTCGGGTCAAAGTCAACGAAAAGTCAACACATTCGGGTCGGGTCCCGAACTATTTTTCTGAGGTTTTTAATCATATATGAGCATGTTAGAACAAGTTACATGTGAATCGGAGGTGCGTAGCATAGCAAACATTTTTCGTAAAATGGTAAAACAAAACAGAAACTGGCAGTGTAACTGGACGGCGTCCAGATTTGCTGAACGGCGTCCAATAATCTGGACTGCATTCAGATTGGTATGCAGACCCTGTTTCTGCTGCAACAAATAAATGCACGAACCAAACTTCAAACATTCCCAATTTATGACCCGCAAACAACCAAAACATGTATCTTATATCATCGGGAAGGTATTTTGACGAGGAAAACAACTAAACATATTTCAACAAACAAACCAATACTTGCAACTACCCAAATCACATTCAATGCTCATCATTTAATGCATTCAAGTTCATAAATGCAATTCAATTATTTGGGCAACCAATTTACACGAAAGATATGCCGTTTCGAAGATAATTAAACATACAATACAACTAAACACTTACTAATAACATCTCATGTCATTCAAAGCATCAAAGGTTCATTTCAAGTTCATCAAACCCTAACCCAAATCCACCAAAATCAATAATCAAGTTTATGAAGTTTTCTAAAGCAACCTACACATCAAATTGAAGCTAGTGATACTAGGAACACATTTAATACTTGCACTTTATCATAACAACAACATTAAATCATCCAAAACTCAAAATCAAATACACACTTTTCATGTTCATGCTAGTTATACTAAAACAACGAGATCGAGCATATAAATCATATATTCATGTTAGACTTGAGCCATAGACACTAATTAACAACTTTATAAGTTAAAAACATCAAGAACACAAAATCTAGTGATTTTAGAAAGTTACCCAAATGTAATGAAATCGGTATGGAATCGAAGAGGAAGTTGCAAGGATTCCAAAAATGCAATTTGTTTTGCTGTTAGCTTCCTAATCCGAATTTAGATGATGAATTCTTGTTGGTGTTCTTGAGAGAAAAAGGAAGTAGTAAAAGTGAAAGGGAAGAAATGAATGGATGAGCAGTGTTGTAAAAGTCGGCCGACTTGGCCGACGCGTCGGCCGATGCGTCGTTTTTGGGTTCTCCATCCCGTTTTTTCTGAAAAAGACTCAAAAGACGGTCAAAGCTAAAAATTCGATCAAAGTCCATCAAAGTTGGTCAAGAACGGTCAAAATCAGTCAAATTTTCGTTAAGATGTGATATGTTTTAAAATTAGGGCTTGTTTTCATTTTTTGGACCGCTCTTTTCTCTGTGTCCTTGCTGATTATGTACTCGGTAACATTAATTGAGTTTGAAGTTTGATTGTTTTTAAATTCAAGTTCTTATTTAAGAAATTTATGGTACATAATCAACTATTTTATACATATATAAATATATATTTAAGAAATTATTAATAAAGTCAACGTTGGTCAATGACTGACGCGTCCCCGACTCGGCCGACGCGTCCTTTTTAGGTCTCGACCGATGCGTCCCCGACTCGCGACTTTTACAACCTTGGATGAGAGTGAAGTGTTGACCCTTTGACCTAGTCAAAGGTTTGGTCATTTGGCAAGTTTGGTCCCTCTAGTTTCATTCGGGTGCGTGAATTACCTAAACGAGATAATTTAAAACGCATATCAACGAGAGATGTTATAAATATATAACGGACTTTAAAATGAATAAACGGAAAGTAAACGGAAAAAGGCGGGATGTTACAAGATATGTTATAGTAACTCGAATTTCGTAAATATTATATTACATAGTATAATAATAAATAAAAGAATAATTATAACAATGTAATTATAAAAGATTAATTAAAAGTGATTCTACGTTCTACATAGTAATCATTTTATATAGTTGTCACCTATCTAACTAAATATATTAATTTGTTGAAATTGTAATGTGGTTCAGCGGTTGGTGGCATGCCTCCTTTAGGGGAGGTCAGGAGTTCGACCCCCGTTGGCTACATATTAAAAAGATAAAATTTCATTTCTCGTCTCTGAAGTTTATATCAACTTTGACTCCCTGTCTTTTTTCTTTTTTTTTTTGTGAATTCCTCGTCCCTAATGTATCAAAAAACTACATCCCTCGTCCTCCCGTCTACTTTCTGTCAAAACCAGTCGTTACCTCTTATCACGTGCATATCATGTGGGGGTATTTTAGTCTTTTTGGTGTTTTCTTCCCCAAGCTGATCTTTCTCAAATAAAATATACTACTACTAAAACACATAGTACAAGTACTCAATTCGTCTTCATCTTTATCTTCAAGATACACATAAAGAAAAAAGCCAAATACAAATACAAACACACTCAAATCCAAATCACATTAAACGATTAAATCTAATAAATTTAGAAATATTCCATTTACATAATGAATAACAAATCCAAACTGATGAGTTGAATGGATAAACAAATCCAAACTCATGAGTGGAATGGATAAACAAATGCTACAGGTATATATGTATATGTATATGTAAATGTAAATGTAAATTCTAATCAACAAACAAACTCAATTTTACATATTGTCAAAATCTCTCTGTAAACTAAGAAACGAAATACATATATGAATGAGTTTCAGATCTGGGTTACCGCTTTGGTTTAAAAAACCACCACTTCCTTTCTTCATCTTCGATTCAGATTTGTTACCTTGTGAAACTCAAATTCGTCTGTTACCTCGTCCTTTCGGCATCTTCGTTTTTGAATTCGTTGTTAATTAAGGAAACCTCAAAGTAGGAACCATGGTTTTCAGTCGATTGGGTCTAACGACTCTTGGTGTGGCTGTGTGTTGTTTGATTTAGGGTTTCAATAGTAGCCCCAGATGTAGACAAAACAATTGTGAAACAGAAGTGTATTGACGATAAGGTGTTCGACGAAATTTCGCAATGAAAATTCTTTCGATTTTTTATCCAATTTAATTTTTTAAAACAGAAAAGATGAAATTTGGGAACTTACGATGAAGCTTCTGGTTCCATTTTGTCAATATGAAATTGAAATTTTGCTTTTTTGAATTGGATATTGAAATTCAAGCAACAAATTTGTATATGTGTCAGTATGTGATTAAATCATCACTTTGTTGATATAATGGTTATATGGGGCGGATTTGGGTAAAAGTTGGGTCGTCTGTGGAGTAAACAAATAAATAAATTTTGGATATTGAAGAAGAAGACATAATTACGCATGCTCTGCACGTGATAGAGGGTAACAGAAACATAGACAGAAAATAGATGGGAGGACGAGGGATGTAGATTTCTGATACATTAGGGACGAGGGATGCACAAAAAAAAGAAAAAGGACAGGGAGTCAAAGTTGATGTAAAGTTCAGGGACGAGGAATGAAATTTTGTCTATTAAAAACAAAATTTCATCTCTGTCATGAAGTATCCACCTATGGCACCTTTCCCATATCGGTTGGGGGGGGGGTTAAAGGGGAGGAGGTTTTACTTGGCCGTTCCCTTGGATCAGTTTCAAGGTTTCCTCCCGGGCAGCGATGGGGCATGGTTTATCGCTGCATCAGTATAGTCGAAACGAGAGATGATCGCAACGGGTGGTTAAAGTCCCCCTTGAATGATCCCAATCGCTGTTAAAAAAATATTAATTTGATTAATGTTAATTAAAGTCCATACATTTAAATACGTATCTATTTGTCTATATATTATTTTACATCATGCCCAATATATATCTTATCCTATAGAGTATTGAGTGTATGTAACTGAAATTTGGAACGTGGAAAGATTGTGCAATTGGAATTGGAATTCCATTTATTTCGTAACTACTCGTGGGAATATGAATACATCAAAAAATGTAGTTAATTTGTTTAACAAGTCAAACTCTATCAAAATTTATCCCAAACTTCAAGGCTTATTTTGAGAACTATGTAAACCACCTTGTACATCCTAACCCTGCACATATCAACACATTCTTCACCTTGTTATACCGTGATTTATCGGGTACAACGAGTTGTATCTATATCTATATAGCTATATAGAGCTCTAAAATAATAATAATATTATTAAACTAATTACTCTTTAATTTTCATAATAATAATGTCATAATTAAATATTAATTTAATAAAAAATAATACGAAATCTTTTATAAAAGAAAATATTAATCTTTTCTAAATTGTAATTTTAATTTTCTAAAAGAATTTAAAAGACATTTATCATTACTAATAATTATTAATTATATTAAAAATATAAATACTCAACTTTAAGCGAACTTTAATATTATTATTTACTTTTAATATAATAATTATAATTATAATTATAATTATAATTATAATTATAATTATTATATTATTAATATTCAAATATGAATACGAAACTAGTGAAATGACCCGTGGAAACACGGGTTTATTTAAACAAAACAGTTTAATGATATGTTTTAGGTATTAAGTGAACGTAAATGCTAAAGTCATTTAGTTTAATGACCCGTGGAATCACAGAGTCCGACTAAGAAACTCGTCAGCTGAACATTTTATCAACACCTAAATTGCATATTAAACAATCCACATCCAATCATAAGAGATAATATTGGTTGTCATTTTATTATAAAAGTGTAAATTAAAATATAAATTTAGAATTGATTTTCTTCTGCCTAGCTTTTATATCTTCTCGTACTCAATTCAAAATAATTAATTAAAATAATTCAAAATTATTTAATTTTAATAATTAAAATAATTATTAATAAGATTTAATAATAATAATTAATTAATAAGATTTAATTTTAATTTAAAATTATTTAGATTAATGACATCACCCACCATGCTTAGATTTTTTTTTTTTGTTTTTTAATTTTTTTAATAAAAGAATTAGCCTAATAATGACATCATCATTATAGAATTTTAATAGAAACTATAGATTAATTACGTTATATATGTATGCGAAAATACATGTCTCTATATATTTGTAAAAACAACGACAAGTTTCTTAGTTAAACGGGTCATTAAAATAAATGACTTTAGAATTTACATTCATTTAATATTTAAAACATGTTATTAAATTATTTTGTTTAAACAAACCCGTGATTTCACGGGTTATTTCACTAGTATATACTATACTTCATATCCACCTTATTCAGTTCCCAAGTAATATTGAATTCACTATCACAAACCAAATAACTAAAAAGACGTAAACATCTACGTATAAAGAGCCGGTGGCAAGGAAGCTTAAACACGAACGAGGAGCTTTAGGTACTATCGGCCACAATTCGGTTTCGCTTTGAAGGTATACCCGATTCTAACTTTATTATTAATATTAATATTAATTAATAGTACTTTATATTATTAAATTGACATCAACAATAATTAAACATCTATCATCTAATTTTAAGTTAATATTCAAATCAAAACGACTCTTAACTAACTGTTATTGTCGTCCGCTATCGTCGATTGTATTGTAAAGTTTGGAGATTTAAACGTAACATGTATTCTCAGTAATACACCAAAAGTTTAAATAGTTGTAATAATCAACTTATGAAGATCTGTATGGAAGACATGTAAATTATATTACTTTAATAGCACTGAGATCATGATATATAATATATAATATATAATATATAATTATAATTATAATTATATTATATGTATCGAATGACTTCATTAATGTATCCAAAAGTTTTGTTTTCAAAGAAGTCATCATAACTTTCTATACAATCAATCCTTAGTCAATATATAAGAACTAAGTTACTATAAAATGAACCAATCTAGCATTGCTTCAACGGTACCAGGTGCTAGGGCCTGAGCTTCCGGGAAGTCTCAGGTTCGAATCCCACACGGGGGGTTTACTTCTGGATTCCGCCCGCTCTTCGGAAGGGTTTATGGGCCAGGGGTTCCTCCTGGAAACGCGTGAGTCGAGTCTAACCATTAACAAGCCGTTTTAAAAAAAAAAAAAAAAAAAGTTACTATAAAATGAATTATATTAGTATTAAATCGTTTTTTTTTTTTTTTTTTTGTGACGATGCATATATGTTTGAAATAGTTTTAAACTACAATCAATAAAAAAAAACTGATAAATATACATCGAAAAAAAATCTACACAACATATGTACCAAGAATCTGTCGAAGATGTGTCATGAATTTTAGAAATTTACGTTTTTAATCCTGAACTATATGTTATTTTACAATATTTATATAAAGAATATAATAATTATGTTTAAATCCATGTACTACATATTAGTTATTTAAACAACCTATTTATTTTTAATTAAGGCATGGAAATAAAAATTATGGCAAAAAATAAAATAAAATAAAATAAATAAATAAATAAAACGATGTAAATAATTATAGTCAACATGATTATTTTACTAACTTAAATTTACGAATTTAGTCCCTAGTTTATGTTTACTATTACAAAAATAAGTTGAAAGAATCTCATAATTATTGTTTACTCCCCTACCTAAACTTTATACAAAATCTATAAAGAATATAAGTAATATATTAAAGAATGTGATAATAACTTTTAAAGGTGTTGTATGAACACTGACCAACCTTATTACTCTAGGTTAAACGCTTCGGAACATTTTTACAGATTTTTGGTTTTGAGTTATCTACTGTGCTATCGAAGGTGAGTTATAGTCCCACATTTTCTACTCTTTTAAATTTGTTTTGGGATGAGAATACATGTTTTTTGTTTTACATATTAGACACAAGTGGCAAATTATTGTATTATTCATTGTGAGTTGAAACAAAAATATTTCCTAATTTGGTAACTTTTAATTACTGGTTTCTACTGGTAAACGCGAATCATATGGATAGATTTATCGGGCCTGGCCGCCCCATTATGTGCTAGTCGCGCTAGTTTTTAACGGAATGTCTAGTACTTCGTTAGAAGATACACATGTTTCTGTGTATATTATATAATGCAAGGATAAATAAAATGAGACAAGTTAAGTTACCGATTGCTCACGGAAGATGTAATAATCATTTTATATGTTTTTCAACATTAAATCTTGTGGTCTAATTTTATATTTTATATAATTGTTATAATAAACCTATAATTCACTCAACATTTTTATGTTGACAGTTTACTCGCATGTTTTATTCTCAGGTGATGATTGATTATTTGCTTCCGCTGTTGATAGAGGTCATGACAGTGGTTTTGGGACTGATGATAACAAGCTGCGTCAATAGCGATTTTGACGGGTCTTTATATCGGGACTCGGGAGAATACAATAAAATACATGGTGTTTAACACTGAGACAATGAGTGTAATGGTAGTCTTCGTTCGTTTCTATCAGAATTATGAACACGGGGCTGGTTAGATGAACACGGGTTGATATTCAAGATAGGTTAAGGTTTACCTTCAAAATGAAATGGGATTGGCACCGAGCTAAACACATTACAACATCATCAAGCTCTAGATGTAGTCTTCAACTAAGGTATACGATATTTTGGTGTTCATTGCTCCTTAATGATCTTCAGATGTAAGCTTACGGATGAAAAGAGAGAAGGTAATTATGCAAAAGTAAGCAACATGATGATGATATCAACAGATGGTCTTGCACCCGTAACCCTTTACAAATGGTCACTCAAATAAGTCCAAATAAACATTAACATGTAGACGTCTATACATATATACATTAAGGAGACATGTGGTTGGTGTTTCTAAAACAATTTTAATGGGCGCCTCTGTTATGATCATGATCATGATATTACTCAAATCATACACATTTTCAGTCGCAATCACTACAAGAAAAATGAGCTTTAGTGACGAAAGCTATTGGTCACTAATAACACTAAATTGGTCACTAAATCAATTTAGTGACCAAAATAGGTTAATCACTTCTCGTCACTATAGATCCGTCACAAAATATTTTTAGAGATAAAAATACCAAAATTGATCACTATAGTGACCATTTGTTTGGTCACTAATATCGTATAGTGACCAAAATTTAGTGACCACTTTTTTAATGGTAACTAATGTTGGAAAATCGTGTGTACTTTTACCAAAACAGATTAACGCAGCGGATAGTTAAAATAATAATCTTTTATTATTTTATGAACAAAATTTAACAAGATTAAATTTTCACTTATTTAATGAAACATGCACATGATTAACGATCCCAAAAATTCAGTTACACCATAATAATTGTCAAGAATATAAATCATAAGATGAGTAAACGATATACCTTTCTTGAAGAAACTGATTGAAGGAGAGAAACCTTTCTTGAAGAACCTGATTGAAGGAGAGAAACCTACGATCAAAAATATGACCGTCTCTTTGGATAGTCCACACTACACTTCAAACAACGTCAATGGATGCTAGTCCAAACCCAAGTAATAATCAATCAACCTTTGATTAATATTATGAACCCAAAATATGTAATATGTGTTTTTCCTTTTAGTTCATCGAAAGCATTAGAATGATTCAAAAATTACTTCGTAATCTGATACACATATATGAATATATAATATATCCCATTTGTTTGGTAGCATAAAGTAAATCAAAAGAAATCAAGATTCGTTTGTTTGATAGCAAAAAGCAAATCAAAAGAAATCAAGATCATTTTCAAATACAATGCTATATTTTAAAAAGTCGTATTTTACAAATACTTCAGGGGTAGTTTATGAAACTTATAATTAATAATTTCTATCATGTCACTTTCATGTAAATAGTAAATTAATTAATTTCATTTCATTTACTATTCACATGAATAGTAAATGAATTAATTTCGATTTACTATTTTGTTACTTGAGTAATATATATACATCATATATATATTTTATTTGACGTCTCGGTGTATATGTGTGTGACCCCGAAGGCTCAAATGAGGTTGGCCATATAGTTATATGTTGTACCTTGCACATTAATCCTACAGACTCCCACTTGTGCATGGCACAACACCAAGTAACTATACAAACAATGATAAACGTCTAGCAACACGTCATTGTCCCCAAATTCACGTGAGGATAGTTTCTCGAAACTGTTTATGGTAAGTGTTAAATGTCATTCGTCCTTTTGTTTCAGATACTTTAGTTAAACTTGAGATATGGATCATCGGTCATTCTCATTTGTTTAACAATTTTATTTATCGATCTTAGAACTGAATTAGATCACCAAATTAATTAAGTATCATCTTAATTACATCTGGGTGCGGCCACACAAATATCTTATTCATTCATCGAGGAGCTCAAAAAGTATCTAACTCCAAACATTTTAGAGGAACAAATCCTATATTGCATACACGTGTCTATCACGAGCTTTACATTATACCCAATAATGGCCTTTATAACAGCCTTATTCAGGACAGCGTTTAACCATATCAAAATACAATGCTACACTCATCAAGACGGGCGTGCATCTCAAGTCTAAGGACACAAAGACATAATCACTAAAAGATTCACTACTGACTACGATCCATGTAGTGACATCTCATGGTTGGGTCATTCCAATATTCATCATCAATGAATACATATGAATTTTGGTCTCAACAAGTTAACTATTCATCATCAATGAATATAACCAAAATTTCACATTAATCTTAATTCATGTTATTCCCATAACATGACCGATTATGGAGATTTTGAATAATCAACAATTATTCATGGATTAAACATGCTAATATAGAACACAGTGATATAAATGAAAACGACCATATCAAGTATGTCAGTTCATTAATATAAAACTGCTTAATGTTCCAAAAATATCCAAATATTAAATTACAAATGAAAAAGATCAGCAGCATAACGAAGTCCAATATTACTAGCATGATCATCATGCTTGTTGTGCATCATGGGCTTCGTGAACGGGTCAGCCACATTATCATTTGTATGAACCTTTAAGAATACTAATATCATTCCTCTTAATGACTTAATGAATGTAGTCAAACTTTTGAAGAATGTGCCGGATACTTTTATATACATGTGATTCTTTCAAAAGTATATTAACACTCGAACTATCACAGTACATATTATAGAAGATTAAATGTTGTGTACTACTCTGAGTATAACAACGAACTTCCTTACCCAGACAGCTTTCTGAGTAGCTTCTCAGTCAACAATGTATTCTGTTTTTGTTGTAGATTGTTCAATAGTGCTCTGCCTAGAGCTCTTCCAATCAAATGTCTTGCCCATCATGACAAAGAAACAACGTGACTGGATCGAGAATCATCTTGATCAGTTTGGAAACTAGAATAAGTATAAAACTTAATACTTAACTCTTTTTCCAAATCACCGTAAACCAAGAACATATCATTAGTACTATGCAAATACTAAAGAATATTCTTAACAACAATCCAATGTACTTCACCCGGATTATGTTGACAATGACTCGTCAAACTCAAAACTAACGAAACATCGAGTATAGTACATATCATGGCATACATAATGGATCATATAGCCGAAGCATATGTGATACATTTCATTTGTCTCATCTCATCTACTGTGATAGGACTTTTGAGACTTTCTCAAGGTTATGCCCTTTTGCATTGGCAAAGCTCCATGCTTGGAGTTTTGCATGCTAAATCTCTGCAAGATAATGTATGTACTTTGATTCAAACCAATAAGCCAATTGGATCTATTGTATAGATCCTCATTCTAATAATATAAGTAGCTTCATCAAGATCCTTTATGGAAATACATTTTCCAAGCCAAGACTTGACATCTTGCAAGTTAGAATGTTATTTCTAATAAGTAATATGTCATCAACATATAAGATCAAGAAGACTACTCTGCTCCCACTAGCTCTAATGTAAACTCAGAGCTTATCTTGGTTTTGAGAATTGATTTTCTCATTAAACTTAAGATTCTAGCTCCTGGATGCTTGCTTTTATCCATAAATGGATTTTAGAAGCTTGCATACTTTATTAGGATGCTTAGGATTCATAAACCCTTCCGGCTGAACCATATATACGTCCTCGCTTAGGTCGCCATTTAGGAAAGCGGTTTTGACATCCATTAGCCATATTTTATTATCATGAAAAGTAACCATGGCAATAAGTATCCTAATTGTTTTAGGGCTCACGACTGGTGAAAAACTTTCATCATAACCTTTTGTCACCAATAGAGCTTTAAAAGTGTTTACATTACCGTCCATA
The DNA here is from genome assembly GCF_046630445.1 of Rutidosis leptorrhynchoides. Lineage (NCBI taxonomy): Eukaryota > Viridiplantae > Streptophyta > Magnoliopsida > Asterales > Asteraceae > Rutidosis > Rutidosis leptorrhynchoides. The sequence goes on along the minus strand of NC_092335.1, from coordinate 203,837,280 downwards.
TCAGTCTTCCTTTGAAGACCCATTTTTACCTCATTGTCTTACAATTGGGTAGAAGATCAATCAAGTCTCATACTTGATTATCCTTCATGGACTGCATATCTGTATTCATAGAATCTAGTCATTTTCAGATTCAGAATCTGATATGGCCTCACACAGCTAGAGGGTTCATCATAATCCCTTAGTTGAGGTTTATCTGAATTAATCAGATAATTAAACCTCATAAGCCGATGAGCTCTACTAGATCTATAAAGTGCAGGTGTAACACGTTCTGGCTTACCAACAGTGTGCTCAGTTTCAACGTGTGGATTGCTAGTGCTTATTGAAGGTATGTTACTTTAAAGTACTTGAATTTCTTCAAGATCTACTTTACTCCCACTGACTTCTTGTAAGAGAAGATCTCTTTCTAGGAATTCAGCAGACCGAGCAGAAAACACGTTGTCTTCAGCTTGGTAGTAAAAGTAGTAACCTGTTGTTTCCTTTATGTATCGTACAAAGTAACATTGGATAGTTCTGGGTACTAATTTGTTTGAAGTGTCATGCTTCACATACGCTTCACAACCCCAGAATTTGAGATAAGACAACTTGGGATTCTTCCCATGCCATAACTCATATGGTGTCTTTTCTACCTTCATAGTTGGAATCACATTGAGTATGCCTGCAGCAGACTCTCATACATATCCCTAAAAGACGGTAGTAGAGAAATCAGACTCATCATAAATCAAACTATATCAAGTAAAGTTGATTCCTCTTACTCAGACACACCATCGTGTTGTGGTGTGTAAGGTAGAGTGAACCATGAGACAATCCCACAATTCTTTAGGTGGTCCAAAAACTCTTGACTCATAAACTCACTTACTCCATCGGAGCGAAGTGCTTTAATGGTCTTTCCAAGCTGATTATCTACTTTATTTTGGAATACTTTTGAATGGTAAAATAGTTGTATGTTTATGTTTCAGCAAGTGAACATAATCATAGCTACTATACTCATCAGTAAATGTAATGAAGTAAAATTAACTAAATCTATACATTGTTCTTAAAGGGCTACATACAACAGTATGTATTAGTCCTAAAAGATCTTTAGCTCTTTTACCTAAATCGGAGAAAGAAGCATTTGTCATCTTTTCACATAAACATGACTCGCATACATCAAATGACTCAGAGCCAATTGATTCCAAAAGTCCATTAGACTGGAGTTTTGAAATGCATTGTTTGTTTATATGACTCATATGACAATGTCATAGATAGGTCTTATTCAAGTCTTGCTTGAAGACTTTGGCGATGTAGGTATACACAGAATTCTCATTTGAAATTACACTATGCATATCAATTTCAAAAATACCATCACGTGGATAGGTATTAAGATAAATATATTATCCTTAGAAACTGAAATATCTAAGTGTGTAAATGCAAGTTCAAAACTAGCATCTTTCAAACTATGTCGCTCGCAGTATTGAGAGCATAATGCTATTGTTCCAACAAAACAATAAGACCACTTAGAGAAGTAAGTTCAGAGGTACCAATAGCTTTAACAAAAGCTTGATCCCCCTTGCCTACTTGCAAATCCAGTGTGCCTTTCTTTAGTCTATTACTTCTTCTCATTCCCTTCATATTGTTACAGGTGTGAAGGCCACAACCAGTTAACAAAGATATAGGAATCACTAGAAGAAGTATATAACTATTTATGGAATATACCTGATTTGCTAGTCTCACCAGCGTTGCCTTTTCTCAGCTCAGATTGGAAGATAGGACAACTTCCTTCTCCAATTGCCAACCTTTCCACAATGGAAACATTCGGCATCTTTTGTTGGGCTTTCCTTCTTGGAAGGTGGAATATTTTTCCTAGCAAATGATTTGTCATTTTCCTTCCACAAAATATTCGGCTTATTCTTTTTCACCCTTCAATCATATTTCTTCCTGATCATCGAACAACATCCGATAGAAATTTTGCTGAGCAGCAGCAACTGCCACAACAGGAAGTATGAATAAGGGTTCTAAATTTTGTTCAACTTCCATGTATGCTTGAGAACAATTCTCAGGTTGCAGTGTCAGTCTAGGAAGTTTGAACATTGAGTTTATCCTTCTCCAACAAAGAAGGAAGTGTGTTTTGGTTTACGTCTTGATTATTTGACATCTACAATAGATATAAGATTCAATTTAGTATTTTCGATATTGAGCTTTAATAAATTAACTACCCAAGTTTTTATAATATTATAAAAAAAACAATTAATTTACGAAAGCCTAAGATCCACATAGAGGTTCCATAGCCACATCTGTTGATCAGCTAGCAGTTATGGAGTCTATTGGTAGGTAACGGGTACCAATTGCATTACAAGTGCAACTCTTAGATCTTTATGAGACCTTGAGATATGTGTAGTTCAACAAACCACTATTATCTACTAACATGTTTGTCTCATCCTTGCCTCGAACTCAGGTCTCACCATGAATACGATTAAGTCGTCCAATTTGAAAACAGTGGAAATTCACGCTAGTCTCACTAGATCGAAAAATCCACCTCGTGGCTATAATTCAGCCTAGTCTCACTAGATCAGAAAAATAACGAGGAGTGTTTGCAAGCTCATTGGATGGCATGACTTAAATTTGATGGGTATTTTGTAAAAAGTTTGTGTCAACGAATAATGCATGCACACAAGATTCGCTACACTACTAGTTAAAAAAACATTTTAACCAATTGTATATGTCGATTATGTTTGTGATCTAATTTGTTATTTAATTTATAGGATATAAAAATAACAAATACACAAACGTGTATCGTTTTAAAACAGTTTTAAAAGATGTCGTCCATATATTTTATTTGTCTTTCAAAATCATTTATCATTAAACTCGTTAGAGTTTAACTTATTCTAAAATCATCAATTTTAATCTTTGAAACTCGTTTAGAGTTTTAGTTAATGTTTTCATCAAAAAACATATATATATAATTTGAGTCTCAAAATTATTTAACTTTAAACTCGTTAGAATTTAACCTTTTAAAATCATCAATTTTAATATTTGAAACTCGTTACCGGTTTTATTTAATGTTTTCATCAAAAACATTTAGCATATATTATAATCAACCATTAAATATAAATGCGTAAAATAAAACACAACCATGCATCACACACACATAGCCTAGCCCAAAAAATCCTATGCTTAATCCCATGAGCCGACATGGGATCAAGAGGTCAAACTAAGGGTAATATCGTAGCTCCCACTTAATTCAAGAATCAAGTGAAAACTTGACAAACGCCATCGTTGTCAACTTGACCTGTTCGCCATCTTCTAAGTCAAACTTCGTGTTGCATCTTTATCTTCAATTTTCATCTTGTTACATTTATTTAAATTTGAAAATACAACTAAACTAGTACTTTTACAAATTAAAATAAACTGAAATACAATACTATGAAAATGAAAAATAAATACAATACAACTTTGGCTTCAAAATGGCCTTTCTAATAAAATAAATAATCAACATGATATAATATTGCCGTAATCAATAATCACAACAATCACATAGGTCGGGGCATTACGGGCTATGTATGCAATCACAATTTTAATAACTACATTATTAAAACCTATATATGGCTTGTCCATGGTTACAATACATGTGTATAACCATGGAATATAACAATCAACAATTATAATAAATATTCAAGCCATAACAATTAAATCTACAATTTAAAATAGTGATATTCTTTCAATCATATTTGTGCGTCATGAGGTTAAGTCTAAATCAACCGCGTTGACTTTAAAAACCAAAAAGGTTTCGACTTTTACCAATTCACCACAAAGCTAAATTTAAAGAAAATCACGCGACAATTAAGATGGTGTAAAAGCGGCTCTGATACCACTGTTGGAAAATCGTGTGTACTTTTACCAAAACAGATTAACGCAGCGGATAGTTAAAATAATAATCTTTTATTATTTTATGAACAAAATTTAACAAGATTAAATTTTCACTTATTTAATGAAACATGCACATGATTAACGATCCCAAAAATCCAGTTACACCATAATAATTGTCAAGAATATAAATCATAAGATGAGTAAACGATATACCTTTCTTGAAGAAACTGATTGAAGGAGAGAAACCTTTCTTGAAGAACCTGATTGAAGGAGAGAAACCTACGATCAAAAATATGACCGTCTCTTTGGATAGTTCACACTACACTTCAAACAACGTCAATGGATGCTAGTCCAAACCCAAGTAATAATCAATCAACCTTTGATTAATATTATGAACCCAAAATATGTAATATGTGTTTTTCCTTTTAGTTCATCGAAAGCATTAGAATGATTCAAAAATTACTTCGTAATCTGATACACATATATGAATATATAATATATCCCATTTGTTTGGTAGCATAAAGTAAATCAAAAGAAATCAAGATTCGTTTGTTTGATAGCAAAAAGCAAATCAAAAGAAATCAAGATCATTTTCAAATACAATGCTATATTTTAAAAAGTCGTATTTTACAAATACTTCAGGGGTAGTTTATGAAACTTATAATTAATAATTTCTATCATGTCACTTTCATGTAAATAGTAAATTAATTAATTTCATTTCATTTACTATTCACATGAATAGTAAATGAATTAATTTCGATTTACTATTTTGTTACTTGAGTAATATATATACATCATATATATATTTTATTTGACGTCTCGGTGTATATGTGTGTGACCCCGAAGGCTCAAATGAGGTTGGCCATATAGTTATATGTTGTACCTTGCACATTAATCCTACAACTAAATAACATTATTAGTGGCCAAATATTAAGTCGTCACTAAAAGATCGTCACAAATGAGCATTTTTCTTGTAGTGAATATGATTCTCGTTTGTATTAGTTTCGCGCATTATTTAAGACATATTGTTAGTATTTGATGAAGATTGATGCGTTTGTTTAAAGAGTGGTGTTTGAAGTGTTTATGAGGATTTATATATATGTATGTTAGATAAATATTATTTATTTATCTATTTATCTATCTATTTATATTATATTATATTATATTATATTATATAACCTAATATAATTCTTAAGCATTTGCCACGTGGCTATCTATCCTACTGCCTACTCCCTATTCTATTCTATCTGAAAGTTTTTCTCACAGCGTGACATCTGTCCTTTTCTAATTCGCCACATATTGAAAGCAAAATCAAAGCAGACGTTTCTTGCTGTTTCTTGTGACCCCTAAATTTTTGTCATTCAAATCCCTAACTCCATACCTATCTTCAATTAGGGCTTTCGAGATTTAACTCCCTAATTGACGATCAGTCTTCCACAGCACACAAATTAGGTTTACGAAATTGCAATTCAAATCCACCACAAAAAGAAATTCCATTCAAACTGTCTATACATCAATTTAAATAGAAGTATTTGTTCAACATCAATCAACATTCGATGCCCTATGCGTATTCGAGATGATTGTACTCGGTCCTCTAATGCTGCCGTTCTTGGCTTGTCCGATGAAATCAGAGCTTCTGATAGTGTTGGTATGTTTGTATTGTTTCTTAACTCTTTAAATTATGTGTTTGTCGACAATGTTTTTTAATAAGTATTAGTGTTTGAATAAATATGCAGATAATGTGTTCTGTGTTTCTAATTCTTCCTTTGATTATGGATTCAAAGGATCTGTATTTGCAACCCTAAAAACGCGTTTCAAAGACAAACAATTCAGTCGTTACGATTCTAAGGTACGTTATTATTGATTAATTCTATATGGATTTTGAAACAATATACCTAAGAGAAAGTAACATTTGTGGTACTCAAATTCATTGATTATATCAATAGGTATTATAATTGATTTGCACTACCAATCGTTTTAAGTGTGTTTCATTTTAAGTGATTTTGGATGTATTTTTTTGCTATTGGGGTTTGATTTTCTGATTTCATATTCTTAAGTTTGTATTAAGAGGTGGCAATTCTAACCCGTTTTTTATGAATGAATGTTTGGGTTTAGTTTATCTAAAATGTGGTCAAACATACCAACAAATTTTGCTAAAAGGGGATTTGAAAATACAGTTTTGATAGGTGAAATGGGTCGAAATTTCTCCAAATTTAGTGCAAGTTATAAAAATTTTGTCCAAAATTTGTCCAGATTTGGGTGGAGTGTAACACTCGCGACTCAGATCTGGTATGCCTCTTGGTGATACGTTCAATGTCTAAATAAACACAAGTTGGATTCGAAGGCCTCTTAGTGATGTTTGTTTTATTTTCACATAAGTGAGGGCTTAATTTCCTGATCGTATTTGTGTTTCAGATTTAGGAGACTCATTCGAAGTCATTGTAAGCACATTTATGATTCTCAATTGTTTTATTGTTAACTTTTAATCAATTTACGGTAACTAGATAATCTTACGAATGATATGTTTATCTCAATTTACTTCACCTTTTGACGATTGAAGCAGAAATGGAAAACAAAAAATTATTTAAATGATGATGCTATTGCAATGAAGAAGAAGGAATCGAAATCTGTACATCAGAAACTTGTGATACTTAAGTAGGCTGAATTGGCACAAGTGTTTGGGAAATCGTTAAGGTTAATTCATTGGAGGTATAACCCTTAATGAACAAGTAATTTTGATTATTCTATAGGCAGTTATAGGTATAACATATGATACCGCAAAAGGTACTCTCTCTTTGTTCAGTATAAAAGAACTGTGTTTTCTTACTGATTTATGTTTATTTGTTAGTGTGGTATGTTTGAAAAAGGAAGCAATTGCAGCAAATCCGTTGTTATAACTCTGACTCAACGGTATGTTGAATAGATTTGTTAGCAATGGACGCTTTTGTTGTGATATGAATATGTTGAACTTTGTGTGATCTCAATTTTACAGGTTCATCTTACATAGCGGAGTATTGTTGTAGCTAAAAAAGATTTCACCTTGTATGAAGGAAGACTTGAAATCGGATGGGGTGAGCTTATTTTTTACATTGCAACATCTACGCTTTTCTTTATCGAGTCAACATGTGAGTTTATAATCTTAATGGTTTTGTGAGTGGTTGTAGCTTGATTAAATTTTAATCAAGGGTTTTTATTAGAATGATATAACTGTTGTAATTATGCCAGTGTGAAGTTCCACCGGGTAGAAGTTATTTATTCAGATCGAAAGTCCTCTAAACTATGTTATACTATTTTTGGAATATACTGAATCGAAAGCACCTTTTACGTGTGAAATTGATTTGAAATGTTAAAATGTTGTCTTTGTACAGATCTTTAGATGCTTCTTTTGTTATTTGCCTACAATTTGCCGTAAATTACCAAGTATGTAAGTAACCCATGACATATAAATTAAAGATTTGACAATAAAACATCTACTTAAATAACACTAAAATTATCAAGTGGCAACATGGGCAATGGGTCAAAATGTGTTTGGTTCCCGCTGACACAATTTAGAGATCATTTCAATAATGGTTTGGGTAGTTCCATACTTCCATCTACATTTTTTGGCAATATTTAGAGAATTTTTTTTTTAGCAGGAACGTATACAGAGTTGACCAAGCGTCTGACTTTTTATAATGCTATGATTCTAATTCACCACAAATAGGTACTATGCATTCATAATGGTATGCTATTGTCACGTAACTTATTTTATTACAATGTGTATGCTTAAACATTTCCTTATGGTGGATGTTTTGTTTAATATGCAGATGATTGACTTTAGAGTCTATGTCTGATTGTGTATGGAGAACATACTTGGTAAATTTACTATACATGCATCTTTCTATCTAAATTCTTAATTGAGATAATGGTTCAAACATTATTCCAAGTGTTAAAATGACTAATGTTTTCTTAATGTGTGTTTTTTGTATTTGATATGCAACACATTTAGTTTTTACGAAAATTACAGTGTGATAAAAGTGTGATAAAAGTACTGATATTTTTTCTATTTGATAAGCATTTCTCTTACGATCTTATAGTTTCTATAAATCTGTGCGACGATAGTTTATACAAAATGAACTATAGTTTGGGCCGTTTGGTGTCCAATTGGGAACCGGTCAATGTGGACACGTCCCATATGCTGATTTAAGAAATTATGCACAGTTTGGTGTGGTGAAACCATGTTTTCGGCTTATTTTGGTTATTGTGGAAAGTATGACCCATTTGGGTCATAAGGGTCCAATGTAACCCATTTGCGTGAACTTTGATGATGTGAAGTCACCATCTTCGTTTCAAATGTAATTTTCAATATGTGCTATGATTTTCGAGATATGGGATGTGTCCACATTGAACATTTCCCAATTGGTCACCAAACGGGTCAAGCGTTTAAAGTTAGATGTATATTCAGATTTTTTATGTCATTAATATTGTTGTATTTACGTTAACGTCTTAATTGTTCAGATGTTATTTGGTCAAAGGAAACTAATGCAACTTGCGCCAACAAAATTGAAGAAATATCACGACGACATTTGGCACTTGGACTCAGATATCTGTACATGCATTGTTATTGTTATGGCTTTCTATTTTCGTGGAGAAAATCTATGGTGTAAAATTGGGTTAAAATGGTTGTAACAAGTCTGGATGTATAATGTCATCATTTGAGTTGTTGCGGGTTTGTGAGTGATCAAAATGGGTTGCATCAGCTTTTTCTAGGTCAAATAAAAAGGAATTAAAATGTATTTGCAATTTACGTGGATGTGGAGCTGGTCAAATCGTAAAGTCACTGATTGAGGATTGTCCACGTTGAAGTCCTTTTCGACTATGTTGACTTCTGATAGTCAACTGCATCAGAATGTGAGGGATTTGGTCATTGTAAGTTTTTACATGGGAATAATTAACTAAGAACAAGAATTTTTGAAAGGGAAGAGCAATGGAATTTTTCAGTAGGTAATTTAGTGATGATAGTTTGACTTTAATGTCAAATGTCTATATTGGACAACACATGTTAATAGCAAAAATTTAAGTGTCTATGGTCACCCTCTGTTCATTTCGTTAATTGATATAGTCGTCATAATAGTCATTTGTAAAATATCTTAAATTGCTTATATTAGAGTCAAATGAGTATAAAACGGGTGTTATAATGTTACAATTGTTTTTATTGTCCATTTCGACTCTTTGACCAGTTTGGCCCTTCTGCATCGAATTGGTCAATTATCACTTTGAGAATTTGTAGAGTTAGTTTTGTGAGATATTAGTTACTCCCTGACCCAAATACTTGGGAAAGTGTTGACCCATTTTTTGAGTATAATGGTGACCATTTTGACCCGTTTGAGTAAATACGCGGATTTTGCAGGTTGCTTCTTTACCATATGCTACAATGTAACAAAAAAACGTTTAATTGCGTATTTAATGTATAACACATACAATATGTACCAACATTAACGTATTAGTATACTAGGTTTTTAAGCCACCGTGCAACGCACGGGCTATTAAAACTAGTGCATTTATATATTAGATTATTTAGCCCGTGTTGTATAAGGACTCATTAGCTTATCTAATCCATTAGGTTTAGCACTTGCTCAATCCTATTTATATGTGTAATCCATTATAATTATTCACAATAATATAAGCACTTCAATATTCTCCTTAACATGGTATCAGATGTACACCTAATTTCCACACCCTACACCGCCGTAGACATTGCCCAAAAATAAAATCGGTCGCTGCCGTAATAAAGGTTCATCTATTATCTATTTTTTTGTCTCTTCCAATCGTGTAAGAGACATAGCAATTATTTATTCAATTGTTGGCATTTGATCCAGTAGTTGTCAGTCACGAATCTCAATTGTGGTAATTCACAAAATTTATTAATTGATTATTGATCCACTACCTCCGTATTATTCTTATATATATATATATATATATATATATATATATATATATATATATATATATATATATATATATATATATATATAAATGTAATCATGGGAGAACATTTTCACAATTTAAAAATGATGAGAACAAATCTGTGCCATCCATTTATTAAATCAATGGTTAGAAAGATTACAACACTATCAAAGTTAAATATAGTCAAAAAGGGTATATATGGAACATTACATACTTTCCCTAAAATTCCTCATTTAGTTACTCATAAATCTTTTTTTATAGAGTTTGTGATAACCGTCTCTTTTCTCTTCATGTAAACTTCTTGCACTGAGTTTTATATACCACCATGGCTGCATCCATATTCCTTCTTTATCTTAAGTAGAGTGATTGTATTTATCACACAAAATGAATTAATATACATTAACATTCACCACCGCATGTCCGCATATATATATATATATATATATATATATATATATATATTAGAAATTCCAATTTTGTACTTAAAAACGCGGAGGGGTATTTTGGTCATTTTCATAATTTAATTTCGGCAGCAATAAAAATAAAAGAAAAGGAAATACTCCGTAAAAGACTGCACAGTACGGTTCATACGTTCTTCAACTTTCATCTCCTTCATCTCCTTTAACTTTTAACTGATATCTTATCCAATCTCAGATCCTTGTAACACGATTTTGATTTCACGTTACGGACTCAAATAGAAAGCTTCAAAACCATGATTCCGAGACGATGAAGCCGTTAAGTTATTACACTCACCTGAAGATACTGCACCGAGTGTTTCCACTTTCGAGCCCTATTAACTGTAATCTGGAGAAATCGGTGTGTTCTAGTATGGAAGCTGACAATTCTTTAGGGAATTCGAGCCCTAATGACAGCAATCTAGTTAAATCGGTGTTTTCGGCTATGGAAACAGACAAATCATTGTGGAATTCGAGTCTTAATAACTTTAATTTGGTGAAACAAGAGCCAATTGACTCTGATTCGTTGCAGAATTCGTCACAGATCAATTCAGATCCACTAATTTCATAGTTAACCAAGCTGAAGGAACGAGAGAAGAAGGTTTGTGTTAATAAGTGAATTATTAACGTTTTTAGTTGTTATATGTTTAATTTTGAGTAATTGAGCTATATTTTTCAGCTCAATTATTAACGTTTTTAGTTATTTTATGTTTATTTTTGAGCAATAGACACTTCTCGCTCACTTTTCGGTATGCAGTTTTATTAGTATTTTTATATAAATATAAAATAACCTACATAAATGATGTATGTATAGTATGATGTGAGGTACCTGCATTTTGCTAGGGTTTACCTAATATTGATATTTGCTTGTTGTTTTGCACAGTCAGCGAGAGTGCTTAAAGCACTAATTAGTATGATAATGTGCGGTACGTGTTTCGTATAACTATGTGTTTTTCATATATGTGATGTATGTATGTATTAATGAATTTAGCTACGGATTAAAGTTAAAAATGTTTGTGTAGTAAAAAGAAATTTAGAAGCTACTCATTGTTATTGATGATTATGTATAGTAATAAACAATTGCAGAAATTAAATTGAGCTACAAATAATATGAATCTGATAAGTTGAGTTGAGCTACAAATTGCTGTTATGAATGGTTATATGTAGTAATAAGCATTTCAGAAGTTAAAATGAGCTACGTTTCACTACGTTATTGAACACTTTGTTAATACGGTAGCTTGATTGATGTTCTTTAATTTTCAGTGAATCATTTTTGTACTTACTATTGTAAATTTGCAGAAGATAAAGATGATTTACAAGAGTTAGTTGAGAACCAATCCGTATACAGTTGTTGGATATACCGTGGTCAGAAAGTGCAACCCTAATAAATATGTTGTTTTGTAGGAAAGAACGATCCCGGGATAGGAAGCAAGATTGGACATTCAAGTCTACCCAGGGAAATCGGTTTGCGCGTCTAGTCAAAATGTGTACACAAAAACTTGGTGCAAATGGTACTTTACAAGTTTTTGGTAGATTGCTCCGTGAAACGGATTTAAAGGAGTTTAATACCATGATAGAAATATGCATACAACGTGCTAGGAATACAGACGATGAGGATGTTGCGTTAGAAGAGTTTCATAAGGCTTATATGGTTTTTGAAACTATGAGGGAGCGAGGTTTTGAAATTAGTGAAGTAACTTGTGGATCATTTCTTATGTTTCTTATTGACATGGGCATGGTTGAAGAATTTCACTTTTTCTGTGCTATCATTAAGAAAGAAAATCCCATGTCTCTTAAAAGATTGGCATATTATGAGATGATTCTATAGATAAGAGTAGGTGATGAAGATAAGATACAAAACTTGATTGCACATACATGTGACAACAACGAATCCAACTTTAACGGTTTGTCTTTAATATCCAAAAACCTTTTTGTTCAATACATGAATTATCATTAAAAATACTTGAAAATTTGAGTTTATTCACATATGCTCTTGCTGTTCACTTTAAAATGGTATCTACTCGGACACCGGAGCTCTTTTATAAATTTTATTGTTTCATTCATAGTGGCCATTTTTGTCATGTAATTGTTAATGACTAAAATGGCATGCGATGGATATAAATGGGAAAGAATCTTCATATTAGGAACCTTCATGTCACTTTTGATGTTGCAGAGTGTTATTTGGTAGCTTTGGAAGCGGATCGGCAAGAAGAGGTGTCGATGCTTCTAGAAGCAATAGATGTAAAAAAGATTTCATCAAAGGAGAGTATGGAAAGGATTTTCATATCGTTGGGAAGGCTTCAATTGGAGTCCTATGCAAAGAAATTTATGGAAGAACTTAAAAACCGAAGGTTTCTTCATTTAATATCAAATTGAATTTGTTCTAAAATATAAATCAGACATTTATGATTTTTATGAATTATCTAGGATTATGACTTGAGAAAGAATTTTACTCTTTTTGGTTTTTTGCTTTCAGATACAGGTAATGGAAGTGAACATCTACCGAAATTAATTTACAATTATGCAATAAGCATACCAAACATATACCCATCGTAAATGTAAGTTGTAACTGTTATATTTGGTTTAGAATTGCAAATTTAGTAATAATTTTTGGTTGACTTGAATGTTGAATATCTTTGAGATTTGTGAATCCGTACTTGCATTACTAGTGAACAAGTTTCTTTATCAATGTCTGTTTATATTAGTTTTAATCTTTATTGGTTTGGTATTTAGTTAGCTTCATGGTAATAGATCCTTAGTGAAGCTTAAATCCTTTTAGACGAAGCCTTTATTCATTTGTGTGTAATGCTCAATTTTTTTTCTAATTTTCAATGTTTTTGAAATGTCCCGTTCATATTGATTATAAACGTTCCATATTAATTGATTTCGTTGCGAGGTTTTGACCTCTATATGAGACGTTTTTTAAAGACTGCATTCATTTTTAAAACAACCATAACCTTTATTTTATCAATAAAGGTTTTAAAAACATTACGTAGATTATCAAATAATGATAATCTAAAATATACTGTTTACACACGACCATTACATAATGGTTTACAATAGAAATATATTACATCGACATATGTTTCTTGAATGCAGTTTTTACACAATATCATACAAACATGGACTCCAAATCTTGTCTTTATTTTAGTATGCAACAGCGGAAGCTCTTAGTATTCACCTGAGAATAAACATGCTTTAAACGTCAACAAAAATGTTGGTGAGTTATAGGTTTAACCTATATATATCAAATCGTAACAATAGACCACAAGATTTCATATTTCAATACACATCCCATACATAGAGATAAAAATCATTCATATGGTGAACACCTGGTAACCGACATTAACAAGATGCATATATAAGAATATCCCTATCATTCCGGGACACCCTTCGGATATGATATAAATTTCGAAGTACTAAAGCATCCGGTACTTTGGATGGGGTTTGTTAGGCCCAATAGATCTATCTTTAGGATTCGCGTCAATTAGGGTGTCTATTCCCTAATTCTTAGATTACCAGACTTAATAAAAAGGGGCATATTCGATTTCGATAATTCAACCATAGAATGTAGTTTTACGTACTTGTATCTATTTTGTAAATCATTTATAAAACCTGCATGTATTCTCATCCCAAAAATATTAGATTTTAAAAGTGGGACTATAACTCACTTTCACAGATATTTCCTTCCTCGGAAATAAGACTTGGCCACGGATCGATTCACGAACCTATACAAATATGTACATATATATATCAAAGTATGATCAAAATATAATTACAACCATTTTTATTATGTTTTAAAGATTTGAGTGTATTAAGTCAGCTGTCCTCGTTAGTAACCTACAACTAGTTGTCCACAGTTAGATGTACAGAAATAAATCGATATATTATCTTGAATCAATCCATGACCCAGTGTATACACGTCTCAGGCTAAATCACAACTCAAAGTATACATATTTTTGGAATCAACCTCAACCCTGTATAGCTAACTCCAACATTACTGCATATAGAGTGTCTATGGTTGTTCCAAATAATATATATACATGGGTCGATATGATATGTCAAAACATTTGCATACGTGTCTATGGTATCCCAAGATTACATAATATATTAGAATACATGTATAATACAATATAAGTTAGCTAGGATATGATTTGTATAGATTTGTTAAACATTTCCCGTAGCTAAAAAGATCAAAAATATCCTATCTTGTTTTACCCATAACTTCTTCATTTTAAATCCGTTTTGAGTGAATCAAATTGCTATGGTTTCATATTGAACTCTAATTTAAGAATCCAAATAGAAAAAGTATAAGTTTATAGTCGAAAATTTAAGTTACATGTCAATTACTAAAGAGGTAGTCATTTCTGTCGAAAGAACGACATCTTGATGACCATTTTGAAAAACATACTTTCACTTTGAGTTTAACCAAGATTTTTGGATATAGTTTCATGTTCATATGAAAAATAATTTTCCCAGAAGAACAACTTTTAAATCAAAGTTTATCATAGTTTTTAATTATCCAAACCAAAACAGCCCCCGGTTTCACTACGACGGCGTATATTCGATTTTATGGTGTTCATCGTGTTTCCAGGTTTTAAATCATTAAGTTAGCATATCATACAGATATAGAACATGTGTTTAGTTGATTTTAAAAGTCAAGTTAGAAGGATTAACTTTTGTTTGCGAACAAGTTTAGAATTAACTAAACTATGTTCTAGTGATTACAAGTTTAAACTTTCGAATAAGATAGCTTTATATGTATGAATCGAATGATGTTATGAACATCATTACTACCTCAAGTTTTCTGGATAAAACTACTGGAAATGAGAAAAATGTATCTAGATTCAAAGGATCCTTGGATGGCTTGAAAGTTCTTGAAGCAGAATCATGACACGAAAACAGTTCAAGTAAGATTTTCACTCGAAATAAGATTGTTATAGTTGTAGAAATTGAATCAAAGTTTGAATATGAATATTACCTTGAATTAGAAAGATAACCTACTGTAAATAACAAAGGTTCCTTGATCTTAGATGATTACTTGGAATGGATTAGAAAGCTTGGAAGTAGACTTGCAAACTTGGAAGTATTCTTGATTTTTATGAAACTATACTTATGGAATTTATGAAGAACACTTAGAACTTGAAGATGGAACTTGAGAGAGATCAATTAGATGAAGAAAATTGAAGAATGAAAGTGTTTGTAGGTGTTTTTGGTCGTTGGTATATGGATTAGATATAAAGGATATGTAATTTTGTTTTCATGTAAATAAGTCATGAATGATTACTAATATTTTTGTAATTTTATGAGATATTTCATGCTAGTTGCCAAATTATGGTTATCACATGTGTTAGGTGACTCACATGGGCTGCTAAGAGCTGATCATTGGAGTGTATATACCAATAGTACATACATCTAAAAGCTGTGTATTGTACGAGTACGAATACGGGTGCATACGAGTAGAATTGTTGATGAAACTGAACGAGGATGTAATTGTAAGCATTTTTGTTAAGTAGAAGTACTTTGATATGTGTCTTGAAGTCTTTCAAAAGTGTAAGAATACATATCAAAACACAACATGTATATACATTCTAATGGAGTCGTTAAGTCTTCGTTAGTCGTTACATGTAAGTGTTGTTTTGAACCTTTAAGTTAACGATCTCAATTAATGTTGTTAACCCAATGTTTATTATATCAAATGAGATGTTAAATTATTATATTATCATGATATTATGATGTATGAATATATCTTAATATGATATATACATTAAAATATCGTTACAAAGATAATCGTTACATATAAGTCTCGTTTCGTAATTCTTGAGTTAGTAGTCTTGTTTTTACTTATGTAGTTCATTGTTAACACACTTAATGATATATTTAAATATCATTTTATCATGTTAAATATAGTGTATCAATATCTTAATATGATACATATGTATTTAGTAGACGTTATCAAAACGATAATCGTTATATATATCATTTCGAGTTTCTTAACTTAGTAATCTCATTTCTTATGTATATCACACATTGTTAATATACTTACTGAGATACTTACTCATCATAATCTTATGTCAACCATATATATATGTCTATATATACCACAATATGCAGTTTTTACAATTTTGTAACGTTCGTGAATCGCCGGTCAACTTGGGTGATCAATTGTCTATATGAAACTTATTTCATTTAATCAAGTCTTAACAAGTTTGATTGCTTAACACGTTGGAAACATTTAGTCATGTAAATATCAATCTCAATTAAGATATATAAACATGGAAAAGTTCGGGTCACTACAGTACCTACCCGTTAAATAAATTTCGTCCCGAAATTTTAAGCTGTTGAAGGTGTTGACGAATCTTCTGTAAATAGATGCGGGTATTTCTTCTTCATCTGATCTTCACGCTCCCAGGTGAACTCGGGTCCTCTACGAGCATTCCATCGAACCTTAACAATCGGTATCTTGTTTTGCTTAAGTCTCTTAACCTCACGATCCATTATTTCGACGGGTTCTTCAATGAATTGAAGTTTTTCATTGATTTGGATTTCGTCCAACGGAATAGTGAGATCTTCTTTAGCAAAACATTTCTTCAAATTCGAGACGTGGAAAGTGTTATGTACAGCCGCGAGTTGTTGAGGTAGCTCCAGTTGGTAAGCTACTGGTCCAACACGATCTATAATCTTGAATGGTCCAATGTACCTTGGATTTAGTTTCCCCCGTTTACCAAATCGAACAACGCCTTTCCAAGGTGTAACCTTAAGCATGACCATTTCTCCAATTTCAAACTCTATATCTTTTCTTTTACTGTCCGCGTAGCTCTTTTGTCGACTCTGGGCGGTTTTCAATCGTTGTTGAATTTGGATGATTTTCTCGGTAGTTTCTTGTATTATCTCCGGTCCCGTAATCTGTCTATCCCCCACTTCATTCCAACAAATCGGAGACCTGCACTTTCTACCATAAAGTGCCTCAAACGGCGTCATCTCAATACTAGAATGAAAACTGTTGTTGTAGGAAAATTCTGCTAACGGTAGGTGTCGATCCCAACTGTTTCTGAAATCAATAACACATGCTCGTAGCATGTCTTCAACCACTTGTATTGTCCTTTAGCTCTGCCCATCAGTTTGTGGATGATAGGCAGTACTCATGTCTAGACGAGTCCCTAATGCTTGTTGCAACGTCTGCCAGAACCTTGAAACAAATCTACCATCCCTATCAGAGATAATAGAGACGGGTATTCTATGTCTGGAGACAACCTCCTTCAAATACAATCGCGCCAACTTCTCCATTTTGTCATCTTCTCTCATTGGCAGGAAGTGTGCTGACTTGGTGAGACGATCAACTATTACCCAAATAGTATCATAACCACTTGCAGTCCTTGGCAATTTAGTAATGAAATCCATGGTAATGTTTTCCCATTTCCATTCTGAGATTTCAGGTTGTTTTTGTAGACCTGATGGTTTCTGATGTTCAGCTTTGACCTTAGAACACGTCAAACATTCTCCTACATATTTAGCAATATCGGCTTTCATACCCGGCCACCAAAAGTGTTTCTTGAGATCTTTATACATCTTCTCCGCTCCGGGATGTATTGAATATCTGGTTTTATGTGCTTCCTTAAGTACCATTTCTCTCACATCTCCAAACCTTGGTACCCAAATTCTATCAGCCCTATATCGAGTTCCGTCTTCCCGAATATTAATATGTTTCTCTGATCCTTTGGGTATCTCATTCTTCAACTTTCCTTCTTTTACAACCCCCTGTTGCGCCTCCTTTATTTGAGTAGTAAGGTTAGTACGAATAATTATATTCATAGCTTTTACCCGTATAGGTTCTCTGTCCTTTCTACTCAAAGCATCGGCTACCACATTCACCTTTCCCGGGTGGTATCGAATCTCAAAATCATAATCATTCAACAGTTCAATCCACCTGCGTTGTCTCATATTCAGTTGCTTCTGATTAAATATATGTTGGAGACTTTTGTGGTCGGTATATATAATACTTTTGACTCCATATAAATAATGCCTCCAAGTCTTTAATGCAAAACAACAGCACCCAATTCCAAATCGTGAGTTGTATAATTTTGCTCGTGAATCTTCAATTGTCTAGACGCATAAGCAATCACCTTCGTTCGTTGCATTAATACATAACCGAGACCTTGCTTTGATGCGTCACAATAAATCACAAAATCATCATTCCCTTCAGGCAATGACAATATAGGTGCCGTAGTTAGCTTTTTCTTCAATAACTGAAACGCCTTCTCTTGTTCATCCTTCCATTCAAATTACTTCCCTTTATGCGTTAATGCAGTCAAGGGTTTTGCTATTTTGGAGAAATCTTAGATGAATCTTCTGTAGTAACCAGCCAATCCTAAAAAATGACGTATACGCTTCGGAGTTTTTGGGGTTTCCCACTTTTCAACGGTTTCGATCTTTGCCGGGTCCATCTGGATACCTTCTTTGTTCACTATGTGACTGAGTAATTGAACTTATTCCAACTAAAATGCACACTTTGAAAACTTAGCGTACAGTTTTTCTTTCCTCAATACTTCTAGCACTTTTCTCAAATGTTCTTCGTGCTCTTGATCATTCTTTGAGTAAATAAGTATGTCATCGATGAAAACAATGACAAACTTTTCAAGATATGGCCCACACACTCGGTTCATAAGGTCAATGAACACAGCTGGTTCGTTAGTCAATCCAAACGGCATAACCATAAACTCGTAATGACCATAATGCGTCCTAAAAGCAGTTTTTAGAATATCATCCTCCTTTACTCGCATTTGATGATATCCAGAACGTAAATTGATTTTGAATAAACCGACGAGCCTTGTAGTTGATCAAATAAGTCGTCAATTCTCGGCAGTGGATAACGGTTTTTGATGGTAAGTTTATTCAACTCTCTGTAGTCAATACACAACCTAAATGTACCATCCTTCTTCTTGACAAACAAAACAGGAGCTCCCCATGGTGATGTACTTGGTTGAATAAAACCACGTTCTAATAGTTCTTGCAGTTGGCTTTGCAGTTCTTTCATCTCGCTGGGTGCGAGTCTGTAAGGAGCACGAGCTATTGGTGCAGCTCCTGGTACAAGATCTATTTGAAATTCAACAGATCGATGTGGAGGTAGTCCCAGTAATTCTTTCGGAAATACATCGGGAAATTCTTTTGCGACGGGAACATCATTGATGCTCTTTTCTTCAGTTTGTACTTTCTCGACGTGTGCTAGAACAGCATAGCAACCTTTTCTTATTAGTTTTTATGCCTTCAAATTACTAATAAGATGTAGCTTCGTGTTGCCCTTTTCTCCGTACACCATTAAGGGTTCTCCTTCTTCTCGTACAATGCGAATTGCAATTTTGTAACATACGATCTCTGCTTTCATCTCCTTCAGCCAGTCCATGGCAACTATTACATCAAAACTCCCTAACTCTACTGGTCTCAAATCAATCTTAAATATTTCGCTACCCAGTTTAATTTCTCGATTCCGGCATATATAATCTGTTAAAATTAATTTACCGTTTGCTAATTCGAGTACAAATTTACTATCCAATGGCGTCAATGGACAACTTAATTTAGCATAAAAATCTCTACTCATATAGATTCTATCTGCACCCGAATCAAATAAAACGTAAGCAGATTTATTGTCAATAAGAAACGTACCCGTAACAAGCTCCGGGTCTTCCTGTGCCTCTTTCGCATTAATATTGAAAACTCTTCCTGTAGTGACCCGAACTTTTTCATGTTTATTTTATATATATATTAAATGAAATTGTTATTTACATGATTAAGTGTTTCCAACATGTTAAGCAATCAAACTTGTTAAGACTTGATTAATTGAAATAGGTTTCATATAGACAATTGACCACCCAAGTTGACCGGTGATTCACGAATGTTAAAACTTGTAAAAACTATACGATGACATATATATGGTTATATATATAGTTAACATGATTTTATTATAAGTATGTATCTCATTAGGTATTTTAACAATGAGTTATATACATAAAAATGAGACTATTAATTTAAGAAACTCGAAAACGATATATATAACGATTATCGTTATAACAACGTCTTACTAGGTACATATGAATCATATTAAGATATTGATACACTTGGTTAATTATGTTAAATGATAAGTAAATATATTATTAAGTGTATTAACAATGAAATACATATGTAAAAATAAGACTACTAACTTAATGATTTCGAAACGAGACATATATGTAACGATTATCGTTGTAACGGCATTTAACTGTATATATATCATACTAAGATATATTATATATCATAATATCATGATAATATAACAATTTAACATCTCATTTGTTATAATAAACAATGGGTTAACAACATTCAACAAAATCGTTAACCTAAAGGTTTCAAAACAACATTTACATGTAACGACTAACGATGACTTAACGACTCAGTTAAAATGTATATACATGTAGTGTTTTAATATGTATTCATACACTTTTGAAAGACTTCAAGACACTTATCAAAATACTTCTACTTAACAAAAATGCTTACAATTACATCCTCGTTCAGTTTCATCAACAATTCTACTCGTATGCACCCGTATTCGTACTCGTACAATACACAGCTTTTAGATGTATGTACTATTGGTATATACACTCCAATGATCAGCTCTTAGCAGCCCATGTGAGTCACCTAAAACATGTGGGAACCATCATTTGGCAACTAGCATGAAATATCTCATAAAATTACAAAAATATGAGTAATCATTCATGACTTATTTACATGAAAACAAAATTACATATCCTTTATATCTAATCCATACACCAATGACCAAAAACACCTACAAACACTTTCATTCTTCAATTTTCTTCATCTAATTGATCTCTCTCAAGTTCTATCTTCAAGTTCTAAGTGTTCTTCATAAATTCTACAAGTTCTAGTTACATAAAATCAAGAATACTTTCAAGTTTGCTAGCTCACTTCCAATCTTGTAAGGTGATCATCCAACCTCAAGAAATCTTTGTTTCTTATAGTAGGTTATCATTCTAATACAAGGTAATAATCATATTCAAACTTTGGTTCAATTTCTATAACTATAACAATCTTATTTCAAGTGATGATGTTACTTGAACTTGTTTTCGTGTCATGATTCTGCTTCAAGAACTTCGAGCCATCCAAGGATCCGTTGAAGCTAGATCCATTTTTCTCTTTTCCAGTAGGTTTATCCAAGGAACTTAAAGCTATCTTATTCGAAGGTTTAAACTTGTAATCACTAGAACATAGTTTAGTTAATTCTAAACTTGTTCGCAAACAAAAGTTAATCCTTCTAACTTGACTTTTAAAATCAACTAAACACATGTTCTATATCTATATGATATGCTAACTTAATGATTTAAAAACTGGAAACACGAAAAACACCGTAAAACCGGATTTACGCCGTCGTAGTAACACCGCGGGCTGTTTTGGGTTAGTTAATTAAAAACTATGATAAACTTTGATTTAAAAGTTGTTATTCTGAGAAAATGATTTTTATTATGAACATGAAACTATATCCAAAAATTATGGTTAAACTCAAAGTGGAAGTATGTTTTCTAAAATGGTCATCTAGACGTCGTTCTTTCGACTGAAATGACTACCTTTACAAAAATGACTTGTAACTTATTTTTCCGACTATAAACCTGTAACTTTTCTGTTTAGATTCATAAAATAGAGTTCAATATGAAACCATAGCAATTTGATTCACTCAAAACGGATTTAAAATGAAGAAGTTATGGGTAAAACAAGATTGGATAATTTTTCTCATTTTAGCTACGTGAAAATTGGTAACAAATCTATTCCAACCATAACTTAATCAACTTGTATTATATATTATGTAATCTTGAGATACCATAGACACGTATACAATGTTTCAACCTATCATGTCGACACATCTATATATATTTCGGAACAACTATAGACACTCTATATGTGAATGTTGGAGTTAGCTATACAGGGTTGAGGTTGATTCCAAAATATATATAGTTTGAGTTGTGATCAATACTGAGATACGTATACACTGGGTCGTGGATTGATTCAAGATAATATTTATCTATTTATTTCTGTACATCTAACTGTGGACAACTAGTTGTAGGTTACTAACGAGGACAGCTGACTTAATAAACTTAAAACATCAAAATATATTAAAAGTGTTGTAAATATATTTTGGAACATACTTCGATATATATGTATATATTGTTATAGGTTCGTGAATCAACCAGTGGCCAAGTCTTACTTTCCGACGAAGTAAAAATCTGTGAAAGTGAGTTATAGTCCCACTTTTAAAATCTAATATTTTTGGGATGAGAATACATGCAGGTTTTATAAATGATTTACAAAATAGACACAAGTACGTGAAACTACATTCTATGGTTGAATTATCGAAATCGAATATGCCCCTTTTTATTAAGTCTGGTAATCTAAGAATTAGGGAACAGACACCCTAATTGACGTGAATCCTAAAGATAGATCTATTGGGCCTAACAAACCCCATCCAAAGTACCGGATGCTTTAGTACTTCGAAATTTATATCATATCCGAAGGGTGTCCCGGAATGATGGGGATATTCTTATATATGCATCTTTTTAATGTCAGTTACCAGGTGTTCACCATATGAATGATTTTTATCTCTATTTATGGGATGTGTATTGAAATATGAAATCTTGTGGTCTAGTGTTACGATTTGATATATATAGGTTAAACCTATAACTCACCAACATTTTTGTTGACGTTTAAAGCATGTTTATTCTCAGGTGAATACTAAGAGCTTCCGCTGTTGCATACTAAAATAAGGACAAGATTTGGAGTCCATGTTTGTATGATATTGTGTAAAAACTGCATTCAAGAAACTGATTTCGATGTAACATACTTGTATTGTAAACTATTATGTAATGGTCGTGTGTAAACAGGATATTTTAGATTATCATTATTTGATAATCTACGTAAAGCTTTTTAAACCTTTATTTATGAAATAAAGGTTATGGTTTGTTTTAAAAATGAATGCAGTCTTTGAAAAAACGTCTCATATAGAGGTCAAAACCTCGCAACGAAATCAATTAATATGGAACGTTTTTAATCAATAAGAACGGGACATTTCAGTTGGTATCCGAGCGTTGGTCTTAGAGAACCAGAATTTTGCATTAGTGTGTCTTATCGAGTTTGTTAGGATGCATTAGTGAGTCTGGACTTCGACCGTGTTTATTTGAAAAATGATTGCTTAACAAATTTTGTTGGAAACTATATATTTTTAACATGTGAATATTATGTGATATATTAATCTCTTAACGCGTTTGATATTATGTGATAGATGTCTACCTCTAGAACAAGTCCCATTGACTCACCTAATAATAATGAAGAGTCAAATGTAAATTGGAATGATTCGTGGACTGATTCACAAGTTCCCGAAGAGGAACCGGAAGAAGAGTCGGAACCGGAAGAAGAATCGGAACCGGAAGAAGAATCGGAACCGGATGAAGAAATAAAACCGGTGGGGGAAATAATAAAACGGTTAAGTAAAAAAAAATCCTCAACCAACCGACCAAGGTTAATTATGGTCAATGGTGTTTCCGCCAAGGAAGCAAAATATTGGGAGGATTACCAATTCTCCGATGAATCGGATTCCGACGAGAATTCCGATGATGTTATAGAAATTACCCCAACTGAATTTAAAAAGGCAAAAGAAACTAATAAGGGAAAGGGCATAAAAATAGAGAAATCTAATTCCAACCCCGATGAACTTTATATGTATCGTCAACCCCCGAAGTCCTTAAGTTGTAACAATGACCCGGGAACCTCTAAACCACCAGATTTTTCTAAACCAATGTGGAAAACGACGGCTCGTATTAGGGGAACATCATATATCCCTAGAAACTTGGCAAAACGAACTAAAACCGAAGAAGAAGAAACAAGCGAGTTGGAATAAGATAGTTGTATTCGTGTGGTGTAATATAGTGTGCTTATGCTTTATGATATATGTAAAAATTGCTTGTATTAATAAGTATTTTTTTTTTATGAATCTAACTCTTGTCTATTTTACAGTATAAAAACACAAAATGGATAGACAACCCAATATTTTAAGAGACCTACCCGGAGACATGATTGATGAAATCTTGTCTAGAGTCGGTCAGAATTCTTCGGCACAACTATTTAAGGCGAGATCAGTTTGTAAGACATTCGAAGAACGTTCCAAGAATGCCTTGGTTTATAAAAGGCTTTCGTTCGAAAGATGGGGGATATCACATTGGGAAATCCATAAGTTACGATGTGTTTACTTTGACGCATATATTGCGGGGAACCCAAATGCTATTTTACGCAATGGGTTAAGAAATTATTTTGACTCAATATATCCGAATATTGGACTTCGTGATTTAGAAAAAGCGGCTAACATGCAACATAAAGAAGCATGTTATGCTTACGGATTAGTAATGTTCGCTTCTCACCAAAGTGAGAATAAGAACATCGGGCTACAACTATTTAACAAAATGTTCCTACAAGTAACGGAGTCGGTAATTGGGGTAAGAAATGAGGTTTTTAGATTGTTACGGGACTGTTGGACATTACGTAACCCTCGTCCCTTTGACGACGTTACAACACGCTGTCTTATCAACGGCCATAACGGTTATGTTCCACAAGACCAAGGATGGGAAGTAATCCTAGTAAAACCAGAATGCATGACTTGTTTCTGGACGTATGAATTACGTGTCTTTATTGCCTTTGCTGAACGACTTGTGTACTAGCTAGAATTATCTTCACAACCATCTTGTATCAAATTTATTGTGTGCTATATTTCATGCTATATGTAAAATAAGCGGTATTGTAAGTTTGTAAAATATTGTGTAAAAGTTTGAACGCGAAATATTATTATAATCAATTTTTCATATAGAATTATAGTAGTTGAATTGTATATTAGCTACTAAGTATGAACTTAACGGGTAGGTACTACCCGAATTTAAACTTATAAAACGCTAATATGAAGAAAAAGCTTTTATAAATGAGTTCATATTATGCTACGAAATACTATTAACTACTCTTAATATTCTGTATGATTAACTTGTTCCATTTGACTATTTTGAAGGAAATAGCACCGACTACTCGACACACCGTGAATATGAATGAAGAGGAATTCCGTATTTTTCTAGCTTCAAACATAGCCGCAGTACAGGCTACGCTACATACCAACAATAACCTTGGATCTAGCAGTACAGGAAATCATGTAGGATGCACCTACAAAGAATTCACTGCCTGCAAACCTTTGGAATTTGATGGAATCGAAGGACCGATCGGATTGAAACGGTGGACCGAGAAGGTCGAATCGGTGTTTGCCATAAGTAAGTGTACTGAAGAGGACAAAGTGAAGTACGCTACGCATACCTTCACAGGTTCTGTGTTAACATGGTGGAATACCTATCTAGAGCAAGTGGGACAAGATGATGCGTACGCACTACCGTGGTCAGCATTCAAGCACTTGATGAACGAGAAGTACCGTCCCAGAATCGAGGTCAATAAGCTCAAGACAGAACTTAGAGGGTTACGAACCCAAGGATTTGATATTACCACGTACGAAAGACGATTCACAGAATTGTGCCTATTGTGTCCGGGAGCGTTCGAAGATGAGGAAGAGAAGATTGACGCGTTTGTGAAAGGATTACCAGAAAGAATCCAAGAAGATATAAGTTCACACGAGCCCGCCTCCATACAACAGGCATGTAGAATGGCTCACAAACTAGTGAACCAGATTGAGGAAAGAATTAAAGAACAGACGGCTGAAGAGGCCAATGTGAAGCAAGTCAAAAGAAAGTGGGAGGAAAACGGTGATAAGAATCACCAATACAACAACAACAGCAATTACAATAATAATCACAACAATTATCCCAACAATCGCAACATCAATCGCAACTAAAACAAATGGCCCAACAACAACAACAACAACAACAACAACAGCAACTACAACAATCATCCCAACAACAATAACAATCGCAACAATAACAACAACAATCATAAGCAGCTATGCCAAAGGTGTGAAAAGTATCACTCGGGGTTCTGCACCAAATTTTGCAACAAGTGTAAAAGAAATGGTCATAGCGCGGCGAAGTGTGAGGTCTACGGACCAGGGGTTAACAGAACGAAAGGAACAAATGGTGTCGAAACGAGTAATGGCGGAGCAAGTAGTGTCGGAGCAAGTTATGCCAATGTAGTTTGTTATAAATGTGGAAAACCGTGCCACATTATTAGAAATTCCCAAATCAGGAGAACACGAATGGACAAGGCCGCGGAAGAGTTTTCAATATTAATGCGGCAGAGGCACAGGAAGACCCGGAGCTTATTACGGGTACGTTTCTTATTGACAATAAATCTGCTTACGTTTTATATGATTCGGGTGCGGATAGAAGCTATATGAGTAGAGATTTTTGTGCTAAATTAAGTTGTCCATTGATGTCGTTGGATAATAAATTTTTACTCGAATTAGCAAATGGTAAATTAATTTCAGCAGATAATATATGCCGGAATCGAGAAATTAAACTGGGTAGCAAAATATTTAAGATTGATTTGATACCAGTAGAGTTAGGGAGTTTTGATGTAATAGTTGGCATGGACTGGCTGAAGAAGGTGAAAGCAGAGATCGTATGTTATAAAAATGCAATTCGCATTGTACGAGAAGAAGGAGAACCCTTAATGGTGTACGGAGAAAAGGGCAACACGAAGCTACATCTTATTAGTAATTTGAAGGCACAAAAACTAATAAGAAAAGGTTGCTATGCTGTTCTAGCACACGTCGAGAAAGTACAAACTGAAGAAAAGAGCATCAATGATGTTCCCGTCGCAAAAGAATTTCCCGATGTATTTCTGAAAGAATTACCGGGATTACCCCCACATCGATCCGTTGAATTTCAAATAGATCTTGTACCAGGAGCTGCACCAATAGCTCGTGCTCCTTACAGACTCGCACCCAGCAAGATGAAAGAACTGCAAAGCCAATTACAAGAACTTTTAGAGCGTGGTTTCATTTGACCAAGCACATCACCGTGGGGAGCTCCTGTTTTGTTTGTCAAGAAGAAAGATGGTACATTCAGGTTGTGTATCGACTACCGAGAGTTGAACAAACTTACCATCAAGAACCGCTACCCACTACCGAGAATTGACCACTTATTTGATCAACTACAAGGCTCGTCTGTTTATTCAAAGATTGACTTACGTTCCGGGTATCATCAAATGCGGGTGAAAGAAGATGATATTCCAAAGACTGCTTTCAGAATACGTTACGGTCATTACGAGTTTATGGTCATGCCGTTTGGTTTAACTAATGCACCAGCTGTGTTCATGGACCTTATGAACCGAGTGTGTGGACCATACCTTGACAAGTTTGTCATTGTTTTCATTGATGACATACTTATTTACTCAAAGAATGACCAAGAACACGGTGAACATTTGAGAAAGGTGTTAGAAGTATTGAGGAAGGAAGAATTGTACGCTAAATTTTCAAAGTGTGCATTTTGGTTGGAAGAAGTTCAATTCCTCGGTCACATAGTGAACAAAAAAGGTATTAAGGTGGATCCGGCAAAGATAGAAACTGTTGAAAAGTGGGAAACCCCAAAAACTCCGAAACACAAACGCCAGTTTTTAGGACTAGCTGGTTACTACAGAAGGTTCATCCAAGACTTTTCCAGAATAGCAAAACCCTTGACTGCATTAACGCATAAAGGGAAGAAATTTGAATGGAAGGATGAACAAGAGAAAGCGTTTCAGTTATTGAAGAAAAAGCTAACTACGGCACCTATATTGTCATTGCCTGAAGGGAATGATGATTTTGTGATTTATTGTGACGCATCAAAGCAAGGTCTCGGTTGTGTATTAATGCAACGAATAAAGGTGATTGCTTATGCGTCTAGACAATTGAAGATTCACGAGCAAAATTATACGACGCATGATTTGGAATTAGGCGCGGTTGTTTTTGCATTAAAGACTTTGAGGCACTACTTATATGGGGTCAAAAGTATTATATATACCGACCACAAAAGTCTTCAGCACATATTTAATCAGAAACAACTGAATATGAGGCAGCGTAGGTGGATTGAATTGTTGAATGATTACGACTTTGAGATTCGTTACCACCCGGGGAAGGCAAATGTGGTAGCCGACGCCTTGAGCAGAAAGGACAGAGAACCCATTCGAGTAAAATCTATAAATATAATGATTCACAATAACCTTACTACTCAAATAAAGGAGGCGCAACTAGGAGTTTTAAAAGAGAGAAATTTAAAGGATGAAATACCCAAAGGATTGGAGAAGCATCTTAATATTAGGGAAGACGGAACCCGGTATAGGGCTGAAAGAATTTGGGTACCAAAATTTGGAGATATGAGAGAAATGGTACTTAGAGAAGCTCATAAAACCAGATACTCAATACATCCTGGAATGGGGAAGATGTACAAGGATCTTAAGAAACATTTTTGGTGGCCAGGTATGAAAGCCGATGTTGCTAAATACATAGGGGAATGTTTGACGTGTTCTAAGGTCAAAGCGGAGCATCAGAAACCATCAGGTCTACTTCAACAACCCGAAATCCCGGAATGGAAGTGGGAAAACATTACCATGGATTTCATCACTAAGTTGCCAAGGACTGCAAGTGGTTTTGATACTATTTGGGTAATAGTTGATCGTCTCACCAAATCAGCACACTTCTTGCCAAAAAGAGAAGATGACAAGATGGAGAAGTTAGCACGACTGTATTTGAAGGAAGTCGTCTCCAGACATGGAATACCAATCTCTATTATCTCTGATAGGGATGGCAGATTTATTTCAAGATTCTGGCAGACATTACAGCAAGCATTAGGAACTCGTCTAGACATGAGTACTGCCTATCATCCACAAACTGATGGGCAGAGCGAAAGGATGATACAAACGCTTGAAGACATGCTACGAGCTTGTGTTATTGATTTCGAAAACAGTTAGGATCGACATCTACCGTTAGTAGAATTTTCCTACAACAACAGATACCATTCAAGCATTGAGATGGCGCCGTTTGAAGCACTTTATGGTAGAAAGTGCAGGTCTCCGATTTGTTGGAGTGAAGTGGGGGATAGACAGATTACGGGTCCAGAGATAATACAAGAAACTACCGAGAAAATCATCCAAATTCAACAAAGATTGAAAACCGCCCAGAGTCGACAAAAGAGCTACGCGGACAGTAAAAGAAAAGATATAGAGTTTGAAATTGGAGAAATGGTCATGCTTAAGGTTTCACCTTGGAAAGGCGTTGTTCGATTTGGTAAACGGGAGAAACTAAATCCAAGGTACATTGGACCATTCAAGATTATAGATCGTGTCGGACCAGTAGCTTACCAACTGGAGCTACCTCAACAACTCGCGGCTGTACATAACACTTTCCACGTCTCAAATTTGAAGAAATGTTTTGCTAAAGAAGATCTCACTATTCCGTTGGACGAAATCTAAATCAATGAAAAACTTCAATTCATTGAAGAACCCGTCGAAATAATGGATCGTGAGGTTAAGAGACTTAAACAAAACAAGATACCGATTGTTAAGGTTCGATGGAATGCTCGTAGAGGACCCGAGTTCACCTGGGAGCGTGAAGATCAGATGAAGAAGAAATACCCGCATTTATTTCCAGAAGATACGTCAACACCTCCAACTGCTTAAAATTTCGGGACGAAATTTATTTAACGGGTAGGTACTGTAGTGACCCGAACTTTTTCATGTTTATTTTATATATATATTAAATGAAATTGTTATTTACATGATTAAGTGTTTCCAACATGTTAAGCAATCAAACTTGTTAAGACTTGATTAATTGAAATAGGTTTCATATAGACAATTGACCACCCAAGTTGACAGGTGATTCACGAACGTTAAAACTTGTAAAAACTATACGATGACATATATAAGGTTATATATATAGTTAACATGATTTTATTATAAGTATGTATCTCATTAGTTATTTTAACAATGAGTTATATACATAAAAATGAGACTATTAATTTAAGAAACTCGAAAACGATATATATAACGATTATCGTTATAACAACGTCTTACTAGGTACATATGAATCATATTAAGATATTGATACACTTGGTTAATTATGTTAAATGATAAGTAAATA
Source organism: Rutidosis leptorrhynchoides (assembly GCF_046630445.1). Taxonomy (NCBI): domain Eukaryota; kingdom Viridiplantae; phylum Streptophyta; class Magnoliopsida; order Asterales; family Asteraceae; genus Rutidosis; species Rutidosis leptorrhynchoides. Next base: position 203,806,908 of record NC_092335.1, on the reverse strand, counting down.
TATTATTAAGTGTATTAACAATGAAATACATATGTAAAAATAAGACTACTAACTTAATGATTTCGAAACGAGACATATATGTAACGATTATCGTTGTAACGGCATTTAACTGTATATATATCATACTAAGATATATTATATATCATAATATCATGATAATATAACAATTTAACATCTCATTTGTTATAATAAACAATGGGTTAACAACATTCAACAAAATCGTTAACCTAAAGGTTTCAAAACAACATTTACATGTAACGACTAACGATGACTTAACGACTAAGTTAAAATGTATATACATGTAGTGTTTTAATATGTATTCATACACTTTTGAAAGACTTCAAGACACTTATCAAAATACTTCTACTTAACAAAAATGCTTACAATTACATCCTCGTTCAGTTTCATCAACAATTCTACTCGTATGCACCCGTATTCGTACTTGTACAATACACAGCTTTTAGATGTATGTACTATTGGTATATACACTCCAATGATCAGCTCTTAGCAGCCTATGTGAGTCACCTAAAACATGTGGGAACCATCATTTGGCAACTAGCATGAAATATCTCATAAAATTACAAAAATATGAGTAATCATTCATGACTTATTTACATGAAAACAAAATTACATATCCTTTATATCTAATCCATACACCAACGACCAAAAACACCTACAAACACTTTCATTCTTCAATTTTCTTCATCTAATTGATCTCTCTCAAGTTCTATCTTCAAGTTCTAAGTGTTCTTCATAAATTCTACAAGTTCAAGTTACATAAAATCAAGAATACTTTCAAGTTTGCTAGCTCACTTCCAATCTTGTAAGGTGATCATCCAACCTCAAGAAATCTTTGTTTCTTACAGTAGGTTATAATTCTAATACAAGGTAATAATCATATTCAAACTTTGGTTCAATTTCTATAACTATAACAATCTTATTTCAAGTGATGATGTTACTTGAACTTGTTTTCGTGTCATGATTCTGCTTCAAGAACTTCGAGCCATCCAAGGATCCGTTGAAGCTAGATCCATTTTTCTCTTTTCCAGTAGGTTTATCCAAGGAACTTAAGGTAGTAATGATGTTCATAACATCATTCGATTCATACATATAAAGCTATCTTATTCGAAGGTTTAAACTTGTAATCACTAGAACATAGTTTAGTTAATTCTAAACTTGTTCACAAACAAAAGTTAATCCTTCTAACTTGACTTTTAAAATCAACTAAACACATGTTCTATATCTATATGATATGCTAACTTAATGATTTAAAACCTAGAAACACGAAAAACACCGTAAAACCGGATTTACGCCGTCGTAGTAACACCGCGGGCTGTTTTGGGTTAGTTAATTAAAAACTATGATAAGCTTTGATTTAAAAGTTGTTATTCTGAGAAAATTATTTTTATTATGAACATGAAACTATATCCAAAAATTATGGTTAAACTCAAAGTGGAAGTATGTTTTCTAAAATGGTCATCTAGACGTCGTTCTTTCGACTGAAATGACTACCTTTACAAAAACGACTTGTAACTTATTTTTCTGACTATAAACCTATAACTTTTCTGTTTAGATTCATAAAATAGAGTTCAATATGAAACCATAGCAATTTGATTCACTCAAAACGGATTTAAAATGAAGAAGTTATGGGTAAAACAAGATTGGATAATTTTTCTCATTTTAGCTACGTGAAAATTGGTAACAAATCTATTCCAACCATAACTTAATCAACTTGTATTGTATATTATGTAATCTTGAGATACCATAGACACGTATACAATGTTTCGACCTATCATGTCGACACATCTACATATATTTCGGAATAACCATAGACACTCTATATGTGAATGTTGGAGTTAGCTATACAGGGTTGAGGTTGATTCCAAAATATATATAGTTTGAGTTGTGATCAATACTGAGATATGTATACACTGGGTCGTGGATTGATTCAAGATAATATTTATCGATTTATTTCTGTACATCTAACTGTGGACAACTAGTTGTAGGTTACTAACGAGGACAGCTGACTTAATAAACTTAAAACATCAAAATATATTAAAAGTGTTGTAAATATATTTTGGAACTTACTTTGATATATATGTATATATTGTTATAGGTTCGTGAATCAACCAGTGGCCAAGTCTTACTTCCCGACGAAGTAAAAATCTATGAAAGTGAGTTATAGTCCCACTTTTAAAATCTAATATTTTTGAGATGAGAATACATGCAGGTTTTATAAATGATTTACAAAATAGACACAAGTACGTGAAACTACATTCTATGGTTGAATTATCGAAATCGAATATGCCCCTTTTTATTAAGTCTGGTAATCTAATAATTAGGGAACAGACACCCTAATTGACGCGAATCCTAAAGATAGATCTATTGGGCCTAACAAACCCCATCCAAAGTACCGGATGCTTTAGTACTTCGAAATTTATATCATATCCGAAGGGTGTCCCGGAATGATGGGGATATTCTTATATATGCATCTTGTTAATGTCGGTTACCAGGTGTTCACCATATGAATGATTTTTATCTCTATGTATGGGATGTGTATTAAAATATGAAATCTTGTGGTCTATTGTTACGATTTGATATATATAGGTTAAACCTATAACTCACCAACATTTGTGTTGACGTTTAAAGCATGTTTATTCTCAGGTGAATACTAATTCCGCTATTGCATACTAAAATAAGGACAAGATTTGGAGTCCATGTTTGTATGATATTGTGTAAAAACTGCATTCAAGAAACTGATTTCGATGTAACATACTTGTATTGTAAACCATTATGTAATGGTCGTGTGTAAACAGGATATTTTAGATTATCATTATTTGATAATCTACGTAAAGATTTTTAAACCTTTATTTATGAAATAAAGGTTATGGTTTGTTTTAAAAATGAATGCAGTCTTTGAAAAAACGTCTCATATAGAGGTCAAAACCTCGCAACGAAATCAATTAATATGGAACATTTTTAATCAATAAGAACGGGACATTTCACTTCCGCGGCCTTGTCCATTCGTGTTCTCCTGGTTCGGGCAATTTCTAATAATGTGGCCCAGTTTTCCACATTTATAACAAACTACATTGGCATAACTTGCTCCGACACTACTTGCTCCGCCATTACTCGTTCCTACACCATTTGTTCCTTTCGTTCTGTTAACCCCTGGTCCGTAGACCTCACACTTTGCCGCGCTATGACCATTTCTTTTACACTTGTTGCAAAATTTGGTGCAGAACCTCGAGTGATACTTTTCACACCTTTGGCATAGCTGCTTCTGATTGTTATTGTTGTTGCGGTTGTTATTGTTGTTGGGATGATTGTTGTAGTTGTTGTTGTTGTTGTTGTGCCGTTTGTTGTTGTTGCGATTGATGTTGCGATTGTTGGGATAGTTGTTGTTGTATTGGTGACTCTTATCACCGTTTTCCTCCCACTTTCTTTTGACTAGCTTCATGTTGGCCTCTTCGGCCGCCTGTTCTTTAATTCTTCCCTCAATCTGGTTCACTAGTTTATGAGCCATTCTACATGCCTTTTGTATGGAGGCAGGCTCGTGTGAACTTATATCTTCTTGGATTCTCTCCGGTAACCCTTTCACAAACGCGTCAATCTTCTCTTCATCATCTTCGAACGCTCTCGGACACAATAGGCACAATTCTGTGAATCGTCTTTCGTACGAAGTAATATCGAATCCCTGTGTACGAAGTAACCCTCTAAGCTCTGACTTGAGCTTATTGACCTCGGTTCTGGGACGGTACTTCTCGTTCATCAAGTGCTTGAATGCTGACCACGGTAGCGCATAAGCAGCATCTTGTCCCACTTGCTCTAGATAGGTATTCCACCATGTTAACGCAATACCTGTGAAGGTATGTGTAGCGTACTTCACTTTGTCTCCTTCAGCACACTTACTTATGGCAAACACCGATTCAACTTTCTTGGTCTACCGTTTCAATCCGATTGGTCCTTCGGTCCCATCAAATTCTGAAGGTTTGCAGGCAGTGAATTCCTTGTAGGAGCATCCTACACGATTTCTTGCGCCGTTAGCTGTATTGCTAGATTCAGAGTTATTGTTGGTATGTAGCGCGGCCTGTACTGCGGCTATATTTGAAGCAAGAAAGGCACGAAATTCCTCTTCGCTCATATTCAAGGTGTGTCAAGTAGTCGGTGCCATTTCCTTCAAAATAGTCAAATGAAACAATTTAATCATACAGAATATTAAGAGTAGTCAATAGTATCTCGTAGCATAATATGAACTCATTTATAAAAGCTTTTTCTTCATATTAGCGTTTTATAAGTTTAAATTCTGGTACTACCTACCCGTTAAGTTTATACTTAGTAGCTAATATACAATTCAACTACTTCAATTCCATATGAAAAACTGATTTTAATAATATATCACATACAAATATTCTTCAAACTTACAACTTCGCTATATTACATATAACATGAAATATAGTACACTATGATACAGGACAGTTTTGAAGATAAATCTAGTTAATACGCAAGTTGTTCAGCAAAGGAAATAAAGACACGTAATTCATAAGTCCAAAAATAAGTCATGCATTCTGGTTTTACTAAGACGACTTCCCATCCTTGGTCTTGTGGAAAATAACCGTTATGACCATTGGCTAGGCAGCATGTTGTAATGTCGTCAAAAGGACGAGGGTTTCGCAATGTCCAATAGCCCCGTAATAATCTAAAAACCTTGTTTCTCAACCCAACTACTGAATCCGTCACTTGTGGGAAAGTTTTATTTAAAAGCTGCAATCCGATGTTCTTTTTCTCACTTTGGTAAGATGCGAACATCACTAACCCGTAAGCATAACATGATTCTTTATGTTACATGTTAGAAGCTCTTTCTAATTCACGAAATCCTATGTTGGTATATGTTGAGTCAAAATAGGTTCTTAACCCGTAGCGTAAAATTGCATTTGGGTTCCCCGCATTTAACGCTTTAAAGAAAACACGGCGTAACTTAAAGTCTCCCCAATGTGATATATACCCCACCTATCAAAGGAAAGCCTTTTATAAACTAAGGCATTTTTGGAAAGTATTTCAAATGTTTGACAAGTTAATTTCGCCATAACTAAATGTGCTGATGAATTCTGACCGACTCTAGACAAGATTTCCTCAATCATATCCTCTGGTAGGTCTTCTAAAATATTCGGTTGTCTACCCTTAACGTCCATTTTGTTTTTATACTGTAAAATAGACAAGGACTAGATTCGTAATAACAAACAATACAAGTAATTTTTTCATAGAACATAAAAGTACAAGCACACTACAATACATTTATTACACAACATACTCACACCCCTCTAATCTGAATCACTGGTTTCTTTTTCTTCGAACTTGGTTCTTTTTCCTAATTTTCTAGGGATATATGATGTTCCTCTAATACGATTCGTCGTTTTCCACATTGGTATAGAAAAACCTGGTGGTTTAGAGGTTCCCGGGTTATTGTCACGATATTGAAAATACGGGTGTTGATGGCACATATAAAGTTCATCAGGGTCGGAATTAGATTTCTCTATTTTGATGTCTTTTCCCTTATTATTTTCTTTTGCCTCATTAAATTGGGTCGGGGTAATTTCTATAACATCATCGGAATCTTCATCAGGATCTGATTCATCGAAAAATTGGTAATTTTTTTAATATTTTGCTTCCTTAACGGAAACACCATTGACCATTATTAACTTTGGTCCATTGGTTGAGGATTTTCTTTTATTTGACCGGTTTTCTGTGGTTCCTACTATTCCCCCCTCCGGAACCTCTTCTTCTTCCGGTTCCTCTTCTTCTGGTTCCTCTTCTTCCGGTTCCTCTTCTTCCGGTTCCGTTTCCTCTTCTTCCGGTTCTTCGGGAACTTGTGAATCTTGCCAATATATATTCGACTCTTCGTTATTATTAGGTGAGTCAATGGGATTTGTGCTAGAGGTAGACATCTATCACACAATATCAAACATGTTAAGAGATTAATATATCACATAATATTTACATGTTAATAATATATAGTTTCCAACAAAAATGTTAAGAAATCATTTTTAAAGAAAATACGGTCGAAGTCCAGACTCACTAATGCATCCTAACAAACTCGATAAGACACACTAATGCAAATTTTCTGGTTCTCTAAGACCAACGCTCGGATACCAACTGAAATGTCCCGTTCATATTGATTATAAACGTTCCATATTAATTGATTTCGTTGCGAGGTTTTGACCTCTATATGAGACATTTTTCAAAGACTGCATTCCTTTTTAAAACAACCATAACCTTTATTTTATCAATAAAGGTTTTAAAAACATTACGTAGATTATCAAATAATGATAATCTAAAATATACTGTTTACACACGACCATTACATAATGGTTTACAATAGAAATATATTACATCGACATATGTTTCTTGAATGCAGTTTTTACACAATATCATACAAACATGGACTCCAAATCTTGTCCTTATTTTAGTATGCAATAGCGGAAGCTCTTAGTATTCACCTGAGAATAAACATGCTTTAAACGTCAACAAAAATGTTGGTGAGTTATAGGTTTAACCTATATATATCAAATCGTAATAATAGACCACAAGATTTCATATTTCAATACACATCCCATACATAGAGATAAAAACCATTCATATGGTGAACACCTGGAAACCGACATTAACAAGATGCATATATAAGAATATCCCCATCATTCCGGGACACCCTTCGGATATGATATAAATTTCGAAGTACTAAAGCATCCGGTACTTTGGATGGGGTTTGTTAGGCCCAATAGATCTATCTTTAGGATTCGCGTCAATTAGGGTGTCTGTTCCCTAATTCTTAGATTACCAGACTTAATAAAAAGGGGCATATTCGATTTCGATAATTCCACCACAGAATGTAGTTTCACGTACTTGTGTCTATTTTGTAAATCATTTATAAAACCTGCATGTATTCTCATCCCAAAAATATTAGATTTTAAAAGTGGGACTATAACTCACTTTCACAGATATTTCCTTCCTCGGAAATAAGACTTGGCCACGGATCGATTCACGAACCTATACAAATATGTACATATATATCAAAGTATGATCAAAATATAATTACAACCATTTTTATTATGTTTTAAAGATTTGAGTGTATTAAGTCAGCTGTCCTCGTTAGTAACCTACAACTAGTTGTCCACAGTTAGATGTACAGAACTAAATCGATATATATATTATCTTGAATCAATCCACTACCCAGTGTATACACGTCTCAGGCTAAATCACAACTCAAAGTATATATATTTTTGGAATCAACCTCAACCCTGTATAGCTAACTCCAACATTACTGCATATAGAGTGTCTATGGTTGTTCCAAATAATATATATACATGGGTCGATATGATATGTCAAAACATTTGCATACGTGTCTATGGTATCCCAAGATTACATAATATATTAACATACATGTATAATACAATATAAGTTAGCTAGGATATGATTTGTATATATTTGTTAAACATTTCCCGTAGCTAAAAAGATCAAAAATATCCAATCTTGTTTTACCCATAACTTCTTCATTTTAAATCCGTTTTGAGTGAATCAAATTGCTATGGTTTCATATTGAACTATAATTTAAGAATCCAAATAGAAAAAGTATAGGTTTATAGTCGGAAATTTCAATTACATGTCAATTACTAAAGAGGTAGTCATTTCCGTCGAAAGAACGACATCTTGATGACCATTTTGAAAAACATACTTTCACTTTGAGTTTAACCAAGATTTTTGGATATAGTTTCATGTTCATATGAAAAATCATTTTCCCAGAAGAACAACTTTTAAATCAAAGTTTATCATAGTTTTTAATTATCCAAACCAAAACAGCCCCCGGTTTCACTACGACGGCGTATATCCGATTTTATTGTGTTCATCGTGTTTCCAGGTTTTAAATCATTAAGTTAGAATATCATATAGATATAGAACATGTGTTTAGTTGATTTTAAAAGTCAAGTTAGAAGGATTAACTTTTGTTTGCGAACAAGTTTAGAATTAACTAAACTATGTTCTAGTGATTACAAGTTTAAACCTTCGAATAAGATAGCTTTATATGTATGAATCGAATAATGTTATGAACATCATTACTACCTCAAGTTTTCTGGATAAAACTACTGGAAATGAGAAAAATGTATCTAGCTTCAAAGGATCCTTGGATGGCTTGAAAGTTCTTGAAGCAGAATCATGACACGAAAACAGTTCAAGTAAGATTTTCACTCGAAATAAGATTGTTATAGTTGTAGAAATTGAATCAAAGTTTGAATATGAATATTACCTTGAATTAGAAAGATAACCTACTATAAATAACAAAGGTTCCTTGATCTTAGATGATTACTTGGAATGGATTAGAAAGCTTGGAAGTAGACTTGCAAACTTGGAAGTATTCTTGATTTTTTTGAAACTATACTTATGGAATTTATGAAGAACACTTAGAACTTGAAGATGGAACTTTAGAGAGATCAATTAGATGAAGAAAATTGAAGAATGAAAGTGTTTGTAGGTGTTTTTGGTCGTTGGTATATGGATTAGATATAAAGGATATGTAATTTTGTTTTCATGTAGTCATGAATGATTACTAATATTTTTGTAATTTTATGAGATATTTCATGCTAGTTTCCAAATGATGGTTCCCACATGTGTTAGGTGACTTACATGGGCTGCTAAGAGCTGATCATTGTAGTGTATATACCAATAGTACATACATCTAAAAGCTGTGTATTGTACGAGTACGAATACGGGTGCATACGAGTAGAATTGTTGATGAAACTGAACGAGGATGTAATTGTAAGCATTTTTGTTAAGTAGAAGTACTTTGATATGTTTCTTTAAGTCTTTCAAAAGTGTAAGAATACATATCAAAACACAACATGTATATACATTCTAATGGAGTCGTTAAGTCTTCGTTAGTCGTTACATGTAAGTGTTGTTTTGAAACCTTTAAGTTAACGATCTCAATTAATGTTGATAACCCAATGTTTATTATATCAAATGAGATGTTAAATTATTATATTATCATGATATTATTATGTATGAATATCTCTTAATATGATATATACATTAAAATATCGTTACAACGATAATCGTTACATATAAGTCTCGTTTCGTAATTCTTGAGTTAGTAGTCTTGTTTTTACATATGTAGTTCATTATTAACACACTTAATGATATATTTAAATATCATTTTATCATGTTAAATATAGTGTATAAATATCTTAATATGATACATATGTATTTAGTAGACGTTATCATAACGATAATCGTTATATATATCATTTCGAGTTTCTTAACTTAGTAATCTCATTTCTTATGTATATCACATATTGTTAATATACTTAGTGAGATACTTACTCATAATAATCTTATGTCAACCATATATATATGTCTATGTATACCATAACATGTAGTTTTTACAATTTTGTAACGTTCGTGAATCGCCGGTCAACTTGGGTGATCAATTGTCTATATGAAACTTATTTCATTTAATCAAGTCTTAACAAGTTTGATTGCTTAACACGTTGGAAACATTTAGTCATGTAAATATCAATCTCAATTAAGATATATAAACATGGAAAAGTTCGGGTCACTACAGTTTTAATGCCACCTAGCCCCATGAATCCAAAATTAATGATAATTTTGATGAATGATTAACTGTTTGATGAATGATTAACTATTTGATGCACGCTAACTGTTTAATGAATTAAAATATTCTAATGAATGGTAATTATGGAGTAGATCTGAATATTATTATTATTATTTTTTTTTATAATGGATGTGCTTTTCTATTTTACTTGCCAGATTAGGTGAGGCAGTTGATAGAACGCTCCTCAGTCATCTCCTGAAGATGTTTACTGCCTTGGGAATTTACTCTGAGTGTTTTGAGAAGCCATTCCTTGAATGTACGTCAGAGTTTTATGCTGCCGAAGGAGTAAAATATATGCAAAATTCTGACGTTCCAGATTATTCGAAACATGTGGAGGTGTGTATCTCCTCTTTTACCTCATTTAACAATTCTGTGTTTGGTCAAACTCTGCCCACAGGCAAATGGCAAGACATAAACTAAGAGGCAGTAAAATGGGCGAGTCTGGGGTGAAAACCTTCATTTGGTTTTGGGTAATACTCAAAACACTTGTTTTTATCATTCATCACCTTCTTTTTTTTTATCATTCATTGTCTCATTTTTATCATTCATCACCTCCTTTTTATCATTCATCTTTTTTTTTTTTTTTTTTTTTTTTTTTTTATCATTTATCACGTTATCTTGTCATTCTTCGCTTATCATTCATCAGCTATATTTACCATTCACTGATATTTTTATCATTCATCGAATATTTTTATCATTCATCGGGTACTTTTTATCATTCATCAGGTTCTTTTATCATTCATCAGCTACTTTTATCATTCATTTGGTATTTTTATCAATTATTAGGTATTTTGATGAATGATAAATGCTTGATGAATGATAATGTTTTTTGATAAATGAGAAGTGTTTGATGAATGATAGCATTATGATGAATGATAACCGTATTCTGATAAAAGATAAGTGTTTTTTTATATGATGACAACAATTAGATGAATGATAATTGTTTGATAATTGGGCATTTGGTCTAGTGGTATGATTCTCGATTTCGGTGCGGGAGGTCCCGAGTTCGATTCTCGGAATGCCCTATTGTTTTTTATAAAACTAATCATATTATATCAACTATTCGAAATTTCACTACTTTTGTAACTCTATTAAAATTTAAAATGTTTAATGATGTAAAATATTTTAATGCAAGATAATCATTTTGTGATGAATGGTTATTGTTTTTTTTTGAATGATAACCGATTTTTTAAAAACTGATAACTATTTGATGAAAAATAATTTAGATGAATCATAATTTTTTCTAATAAATGATAAATATTTGAAGAATGATAATTTTCTGATGTAATGATAACTATTTGATGAATGATGATGGTTTTTCGATGAATGTTAAATGTTTTTTGATGAATTATAATTTTTTTCGATGAATGATAATAATTTTTCGATGAATGATAATTATTTTTTGATGAATGATAAATGTTTTTCAATGAATGATAAACTTTTTTCGATGAATGATAAATGTTCGATGAATGATAAATATTTTTCGATGAATGATAATTGTCTGATGATAATTAATTTTTGATGAATGATAAATGTTTTTCTGATGGTTGGTGGCGGTGGTGGGTGATGGTCATGGTGTGGGTGGCGGTTGTAAGTGGTGTTTATTGATGGTGATGGTGGGTGGTGGTGGTGGTGGGTGATGGTTGTGGTGGCAGTAGTGGTGGTGGTTGGTGGTGGGTTATGGTGGTGGTTGATGGTGGTTAGTGGTGGTGGTTGGTGGTGGGTGGTGGTGGTGGCTGGAGGCAGGTGGTGGTTGTGGTGGCGCGTGGTGGTTGGTGTTGGCAGGTGGTGATGGTGGCGGGTGGTAGGTGGTGGTGGGTGGTAGGTGGTGGTGGGAGGCGGGTGGTGGTGGTTGGTGGGTTGTAGGTGGTGGTGGTTGGTGGAGGTGGGTGGTTGTTGTTAGTGGTGGGTGGTGGTGGGTGGGTGGTGGTGGTTGTGGTGTGGGTTGTGTGGGTGGTGGTGATGGTGGGTGGTAGTGGTGTGGGTGGTGGTGGTGCGTGATGGTGGTGGTTGGTGGTGGGTGGTGGTTGATGGTGGCGGTTGCTGGTGGTTGGTGATGGTTGGTGGTGGTGGTTGGTGGTGGTTGGCGGTGGTGGTTGGTGGGGGTGGGTGGTGGTGGTGGTAGTGGTTGGTGGTGGGTGGTGGTGGTGGGTGATTGGTGGTGGTGGGTGGTGGTGGTGGGTGGTGGTTGGCGGTGATGGTTGGTGGGGGTTGGTGGTGGTGGGTGGTGGTGGTGGTGGGTGGTGGGTGGTTGGTAGTTGGTGGTGGTGGTGGGTCGTGGTGGTGGTTGTTGGTTGTGGGGGGTGGTGGTGGTGGGTGGTGGTGGTGGTTGGTAGTGGTTGGGGGTGGTGGTTGGTGGGGGTTGGTGGTGGTGGGTTGTGGTGGGGGGTGGTGGGTGGTGGTTGTTAGTGGTGGTGGGTGGTAGTGGTGGGTGGCGGTGGTGGGTGGTAGGGGTGGTGGTAGGTGGTTGGCGGTGGTTGGTGGATGGTGGTTGGTGGGTGGTGGTGGTTGGTAGTGGTGGTGGTGGGGGATGGTGGTGGTGGTGGTGGTGGTGGTGGTGGTGGTGGGTGGTTGGTTGTGGTTGGTGGTGGTGGTGGTTGGTGGTGGTGGGTGGTGGTGGTTGGTGGTGGTGGTGGGTGGTTGGTGGTGGTGGGTGGTGGTTGGTGGTGGTTGGTGGTGGTGGGGTGTGGTGGTGGGTGGTGGTGGTGGTTGTTGGTGTTTGGTGGTGGTGGTGGTTGTTGGTGGTTGGTGGTGGTGGCTGGTGGTTGGTGGTGGTGGTTAGTGGGTGGTGGTGGTTGTTAGTGGTGGTTGTTAGTGGTGGAGGGTGGTGGTTGGGTAGTGGTGGTTGGTGGTGGGTGGTGGTTGTGGTGTGTGGTGGTGGTTGGTGGTGGTGGGGGTGGGTTGTGGGTGATGGTGGTTGGTGGTGGTGGTGGAAGGTGGTGTGGATAGTGGTGGTGGGTGGTGTTGATGAAGGTGGTTCATAATATGTTAACTTTTGTATAATTAATTTTTATTAATTATAATTATTAAAATGACCTTTTTACCCTTCTATGCATTTTAAACTAAATTAAAGTTTTATAATATTTTGTGGTCCATATTTGCTTATCCGGTTTGTACTCATTTTAAGCTTAGCCATGGATCGTGCCCTATATATATATATATATATATATATATATATATATATATATATATATATATATATATATATATATATATATATATATATATATATATGAAAGAGATTAAAATAGTTTAGGTGTCATTAGGGCCGTAATTGCAGCTTAATACGTCAAGTGTATATTCCACGTGTACCATCCACAGTACCTTTTATACGAATTCGATGATAAATACGGAGTAAATAATTGCAGCACATTAAATCACAACCAAATATATCTCTCATTGATTTTTTTTGCCCCAATTCTACTCAGAAGATCTCTCATGGGCAAGACACAATTTAATGCTTTTGTGAAAACGAATTAAATCGGGATGGGAACAGTGATATCAATCCAACAACAAAAAATATTGATGAATACGATTACTTCACTCCGATCAAGCTGTGTAAAAAGGTACCAAATTTACAATTTAGGTTTAATCCAATCGATTTCTTCGCGGTTATGTCGATCGAGGAATTATGAATTAGTTTAATAATTTTAACGATTTACTTTTTGGTGGGTATTAGCAGTGTTGTAAAAGACGGCCGAAACGGGCGTCGAAACGGACGCCGCAACGGATTTGCCTTACTATCGTTGCAACGGGCCTTGAAACGGCAAAAAAGACGGTCAACGCTTAAAAACGGTCAACAACGCTAAAAAACAGTAAAAACGGTAAAAGACGGAAAAAACGGTCAAAGACCGAAAAAACGAAAAACGAAAAAAAACGGTCAAAGACGGAAAAAAACGGTCAACTTTATATATATATATATATATATATATATATATATATATATATATATATATATATATATATATAAGTCAACGTTAGTCAACATCCGTTTCGACCCCGTTTTTCCGTTGCGACGTTTTGAGGTCGCTAACGTTTCGGTCCCGTCTCACGTCTTTTTCAACCTTGAGTATTAGTAATAAGTATGCTAATATCGATCATCTATTCAATCCCGTTTTTAACGATTCCCGATCGAATATGTATTCAATATTTCTTAATCCTTCATGTTTTTGATTTAGTTTTTGATTTCATCGTTTTTTTCATCCCTAAATTCACTGCTCTTGAATATTGCGTTTTATATTGAACAATTATATTTCTTTTATACTTTTATCAGCTTTAAAACCACGTGTCTTCAAAATGAATATTTAAATAATTAGTTTAATTTAGTAGTAAAATATTTAGTTGTGACTTTTCATCGTGGCGATTGACAAAATTGATAGGAGTTGAATGATAAAAGTTAGGAGTCTTTTGTTTTGGCTATATGTATTTGGATATAAGCTTTAAAAATATACTTTCTTTATACAAAATTAACTTTTATAATGCCACTTTAGACACGACTATTTATTGATTAATATTTTGCCTATGATCTTTTAATAGGCCTTTTTAATTGTTTGGATATATGGTTTTCCCATCAGTTGTGAATTGCATTGACATTTCAATTGTATATATTGACAATTAGTGATGGCTCATTTGGTACTCGTATTATATCTATGGTATATGGTATATGGTTTCATGTTCAGTTTTTAATATGACACCTGAATTTTTGTCTTCATGTAATGTAATATCATATGCAAGTAGAGTACTTTTTGTCACTACAAGAATGTTTTAATGAGTTTGATGTACATATTGAGTGCAAATCCAAGTGTTAGGAGGCCGTTTGAACCATCAGGGAATTCAGTTTGACTTTTTAAAAAAGTCAATGTGAACGAAAATTTCAATTGATATGTAAACAAAGACAGATTATACAGGATATTAGCTGATGTTATATCTTAAACATAATTTGCAACGGAGATTGGTTGGTTATATAAGCAATGGATCATGACTTTCTTTGGATGTTCACTTTCCCACATAGTTAAGATTTTATAGATTATCATTGGATTCATATGACTTTCTTTGAGTATCCACTTTGCAACATACTTTATATTATAGATTATTATTATTCGAGTCATGTGTGACCTTAATTATTTGCATAAAAGCTTATTTCTACATTTATGGTATATGAAGGAAATTTATATGGACCATACTTGTAATTTCACAAATTATAATACTGGTATTATCTAACATATATTTGTATCAGAAGAAACGTTATGTAACATGTTTTAAACTATAATATATCGTTAGCCATATAGTCTTTCATTGATGCAACTATTTACACAACAACAACAAAACCCAATACAACAAGAGTGGGGTATGGGGGAGGTGAGATGTAGACAATCATTCCCCTATCCGAGAATAAAAACAAGTCATTTATCCACTCAGAGTGAAACACTCTCAAAATTAGAGAAAATCATCTTCTCTCTATTCGACGGATAAAGAGATTGCTTCCGAGTGGACTTCCGGCCAATAAGTAAAAAATTCTTTTTAAAAATATAGTAAAATAAAATTAAAAATATAATTGAGACGCCATGAAAATGATAGAATCAAATTTTCATGGGTTTTAAATCCTTCCTGAAATTCAATTTGAACTCTAAACGGCACTAAAGACGCCACTAAATCGACGCTTGCTGTTGACTCAAAAATAGAGCCTAATTGATGCAACTATTTATAGACTATAAAATCTTTGCAACGCTTTATAGACTATAAAATCTGTATCTAAATATAACTAATTTGAATTGTTTTTTTTAATAGCCGTGCAACGTACGGGCTCAAAACCTAATGTGTGTGTGTATATATATATATATATATATATATATATATATATATATATATATATATATATATCATCTATCCTTCTAAAATGGTAGTGTAAATCCACGTGGCGCTTCCTGGTGCCTCCTCAGCCTTATCTATTTTTTCTCATTATTTTGAGTTATTTTCAATAATTATTATAATTAATAATTAATAATAACTAGTTTAATACCCGCGAATTCGCTGGTTTAGGTAAGTAAATTTCGATTATCGTTGTAATATTAAAAGACGTACTCAAAGTGTTTGATGATATACATGTTATTCTGATTGTAACTTAATGCCAATTTTTGTTGAAAACACAGTTGTGGCAAATTTTGTCATATAGGTATGGGAGTGTATCTGCTGAAATGGATCCCTCTAATGGTACCACTAACCAACCGCTTTAGCATGTATGGCATAATCAGCGGATCGATACACAACTAAGCATTTAACCGAAATTTACCTTTTACCATCAACTACAACAAATATGTAACAATTATAGTGGTCAGAGAAGCTGAAGTTAAACAATTGATTAATTTTTTAAGATTTCACATAATAGGCCTATAACATTTTCCTGGTTGGTCCAATTGACCGAAATGTTTGACCCAATATAAAAGTTCATCACTTTGAAATTTGAACAATAACCAACTCAGCTCCCCCTCATTGACAGCTCTAACTTAACTAATATATACATGATGCATAACCAAATTTTTATGATTGTACTCTACTAATTATAATAATTTAGTTAGACGTTATGTAGATGAAATCTATAATACCTGGATTTTATTTACTATAGGTTATGATAAGTTAATTGGACCCATTTCATATATGATCATCTGTTTATGCAAAATACTCTTTTTGAACTGTTTGAACATACATCTATTGTAATACTCATTGTTACACTATTCAATTACTCACGAACCCAATAAGCAAATGGGTCAAAAACGTACTTGGTTATATCTCTAGGTACCATCTGGTTCCATAAACAGGGACGACAACAACAAAAGCGGGATGTTTCACATAATTCCTCGACAATGAATAGTCTTCATGGTTAGCATAATCATCATCACTATCATACTGTCTTTTTCGATGTGGCCCAATAGCTTTGAGAATCACATCCAGAAACATAGACAACCCCTGCATTTCAGATACAATACTTTGTTTAACAGTAAAAAACTATCATACTTGAAAAAAAAAGGAATGGAATAAGTATTGAATACAAAAAGATAAATGAAGGGATAATGCTAAAGCAGCAAAAAATGGAAGTTAATAATGATTTTTATTTCTAAACGTGCATGGACAAACAACGTAGTAAAGACATGGGTTAAGTGTCTGAAAATGTTTCATATCGCCCAAAACTTTACTGTATGGATCCAACTATTTACGTGTTCACTTTAATCCATTATCTCAAACACCCAATATAATTATCTTCTTTTTTTGAACGGCGAATTTGCATCAGCGCATCATTTATTTCAACGACCCTCATAATTTGCACCCACACACGCTAGAAGGAAACTCCTACCCGGGTTGCTTGACAACTAATCGCGGGACCTGGGTTGCTTGACAACTAATCGAAGGAAATTGGAGAGAAAACCTTCCGCCCTCAGGAATTGAACCCGGGTTGCTTGGCAACTATAACACCCAAGATGTAGTCTACTAATGTAAAGTTATTTCTTAATAAGTAGAGACTAATTAATTATGCATGGAAATTATATCATATATATATATATATATATACATATATATATATATATATATATATATATATATATATATATATATATATATATATATATATATATATATATATATATATATATATATATATATATGAAGAGATAAAATACAAAATTACAAATATATGTAGATCTGTATAAGATTGAAAGAAAATGGATATGCATACATCATAACAGTTTTAAACTAAAACTTATATCACTGATGTTTTAAGCAGATTTATGCTATACTTCTCTATGTATACTGTAAAAACTGCCACCATTCCAACTTGAAATGTTTTCCATAAACATCTTTTAAAGTCATTTGAAGTTGATACAGTCATTACATATTCGAAGACCAATATATGCCAGACAACGCTATCCAAACCCAACATGTCTACATGATTACTTATATACAATGCTCATAAAATTAAGTTTCACTAGCATAGATTTAATTCGACAAATATACGATAATGCTAAAAATTCAGGAGTTGGGTCATGAACATGTATAATAGAGGAGTGAAACTACAAACAAATGATTCAATGATAAAGAGAGTATAAGGTAAACAAATGAGAGTTAGTGAAGTTACCTCGATCGCCATGTGCAGAAATTAAAGTAACTGCTAGCTAACTGCTTTTGACCCATACTATTGCACGAGTGTGCCTGAAGGATATTATATTGAAGTTAGAAACCAAACTTAACTTAAAGAACATGAATTATAAGTACATTTCCATCTACCTGACTATAGGTGAAACTTTGATTCCGATCATGCTGAAAATCTTGCCATGGAACCTCATTTGAATGTATCAACAATAGAAGTATCAATTAAATCACATAACATGGCTTATATTCGCGGAATCTTTTCAAACATGAGTATCAATGTACTTAATAAAATGTTAGACATACCTCTTTAGAAAACAAATCCCTAACATGGCTTATAAACGATTGAAGGATAAAGAAATTACATTCGTTATGCACCCCTTTTCTGCAAGCTATTCGACATATAAGCTACTTCAAAATGCAAACTGCAGCAAGATGAATCCTACATGAACAATCCATATAAGTTACTTCAAACAGCAGCAACAATAGTTCAATATAGCAACCTTTAAATGGAATTAAATGGAACTAAATCCATCCTTTCTAACCAGTGAAAAAAAGAATGTTCTGAATCCAAGCTCTGTAAGATGAATCCTACATGACCATACACAAATAAGGTGTTAAACAAAAAAATCTAAGCTTAGTAACATGTAATAAACACCAAAGCAATTGAGTAGTCAGTGAAGAACTGAACTGACCAATATAAAGCACAACATCGGTTATAAATGAAGTAACTAAAAGTATAGTAACAACGGTTTACTAATTGTTCGAAACGTAAAATTGACACTGCATAGTAATTACATACGTAAAAGAACTGAACTGACCAATATAATTCGCAACTGATTCTAGTGTTATGTATTGAGTTGCTTGAATGGTCCGAGAGGTAACAGAATATCCAGATGGTGATCGAAGCGAACCTGCAATATAAAAAAAAACCTAAGAATTTGTCATTGTAATTATATCGTTTTGCCTTATAAAAATCAACAACAAATATTTTATCATGAGTTATAAATTCTCAAAACAATAAATTGAATGTCGATAGTAAACAAATAGGGTTATGTGACGGGTAACAAAAAAATAACAAAACAGACAATAAAGTAACGATAATCACATATATGTAACCAAATAAATGTAGAACTGAAAGTTTTGTAAAACAAATTCAATCAATTCTTTATTATTTGAGATAGATAAAAACTGTTACTAACCATTGTTAGTAACATAAGGCAATGGCGTTCTGATCGAAGCTCCTTGCAGGTTCTCGAGCATGGTCATGTGAAGACGGTAACAGGGACAAACCAGTATTAGGCGAATGTAAAGATGAACAAATTTGATATGTGGGATCAAAATACATATTGTTAAAACCATAAATATATGACTTATAATGTAAGGCAATAGATAACATTAAGACTTATAATTCTCATCCTCAATCTCATATAATTGATAACACTGGATGTAGAAAATGAAAACGAATTGCGAAACGAATTAAGAATTGAATCATGTTACTGAGTAATAAGAAACCCTAAAAATCCTAAATTTTTAAATTTGATAATCATTAGCACTATAGAAACAAATTAAAAATCAATACAATTACGTACCATGGATATATTGGTTCGAAGGTTGATCTCAAATAAACCTGCAATTACCTTCAATTGTAAAATCGTTATGGTTGATTCAAACAGAAACCTTCAATTACCTTCAACCTATATCATACGAACCTTAAAGCGGAATCGATAAAAAACGACTTCTTTTCAAGCTTTAACACTCGAAATCCATAACCGGCCTTCTCCAGAGAAGCAGAAGTATCAGATGAATTGACTGGTAGGAATCGACTAACAGTGATGAGCGGAAAGGTATTAGGGAATTTGACGGTGATTTATGGTAAAGAGGAAGTTTAGAGAGAAACCGTAAAGAGGGAAGGAGGTAACTTCCGTTCATTATTTCCTAAATTAACAAATAATAGGGTAACGGGGAAGTTATAAGAATAACTGTAAAGTTTTAAGGAGAAGTTTAAGGAGAAGTTTTAAGGGTAAAATAGATAAATACAATTAGTCTTTGTAACTATCGCTGGCCACTTCGTTTTTTCAAAATTAGGGTTTCACAAAATTACCAAAATAGTCCCTATGTTTGTTCATTTTATCCCAAATAGTCCCTCCCAATTATTTTCTGCAAAATCAGTCCTTATTTGCATTTTGGAGTCCCAAATAAGTCCCTGTGTTTGTTCATTTTATCTCAAATAGTCCCTGGTAACATGAACAACATATAGCAGCACAATGCGCTTGAGAAACGATTTTTGAAAGGCTATAACTTCTAAACCGTATATCCATTTTTGATGAATAAGCTGTTGATAGAAAGGTGAGATAGTCAACTTTTCATTGGTCAGGTCATAATAGGTTAAATCGGATTTTACGGGACCCGAAACATATCCTAAATTTGCTGAAAAGAACAAAAAATCAAATTTTTGGTTTTTTTCAGCAACTTTAGAGTACGTTTAGGGTCCCATAAAATCCGATTGAACCTATTATGACCTGACCAACAAAAAGTTGACTATCTCACCTTTCTATCGACAGCTTATTCATCAAAAATGGAGTTACGGTTTAGAAGTTATAGCCTTTCGAAAACTGCCTCTCTAGCGCACTGTTGCTGCCATCCGCTGTTTTCCTTCAGCGCATAGTGCGCTTGAGGGAAGTTTTCGAAAGGCTATAACTTCTTAACCATAACTTTATTTTTGATGAATAAGCTGTCGATAGAAAGGTGAGATAGTCAAATTTTTGTTGGTCATGTCATAATACGTTAAATCGGATTTTATGGGACCCTAAACATACCCTAAAGTTTCTGAAAAAAACCAAAAATTTGATTTTTTGTTCTTTTCAGCAAATTTAGGATACGTTTCGGGTCCCGTAAAATCCGATTTAACCTATTATGACCTGACCAATGAAAAGTTGATTATCTCACCTTTCTATCAACAGCTTATTTATCAAAAATGGATATACGGTTTAGAAGTTATAGCCTTTCGAAAACCGCCTCTCAAGCGCACTGTGCTGCTATTTGTTGTTCATGTTACCAGGGACTATTTGAGATAAAATGAAAAAACACAGGGACTTATTTGGGACTCCAAAATGCAATTAAGGACTGATTTTGCAGAATATAATTGGGAGGGACTATTTGGGATAAAATGAACAAACACAGGGATTATTTTAGTAATTTTGTCTTAGGGTTTTTTCAAATAATTACCCTAAATCGATATCCAGTCCTCAATCGTCCCTAAACCCATTCTCTGCATCGTGGATGAATAAAAAAAACAATGGTCATTCCAGTCACAAAGTGCGATTGTGGATGAATCAGTAAATCAAGCGCCTTCAGAATGTTTAATCATATGAGTCGCAGATGGTTTAATCGAGTGAATCGCGCTTGGTGATGAGATTGGTTCCCGATTGGGATGATGATGTAGTTATTTTTAGTTTTTTCTGTTTTACTTGCAGTTAGTCAATCATTCAACCATCCGAAAATCGACGAGCGACACCAAACTGATGAATCATCGATTAACAGTTTTTTCCTCCCAGAATCGGCGACTGATTAACCGTTTGATTCTTATCGATCTACAGGTATTTTATCTTAATATAGTAATCAAATGTTATCTATGGATTTTAGCACTTATATTGATATTTGTCGTAATATTCAACTGTACTTATAAGAAACTTATTTTTAGGGTTTTCGTTTGAGAAGTGATTTTACAGTTATAAATTATTAGGCATGATTCTAGATAACTTTTTTCAAAAATACATCATCTTGATTCATAAACAAATATTACAGTTTTATATAAATTTGTAAGTATGAATATTATTGTGATTGTTATTTAGTAGTATAAATTTGTTACTATTTACAACATCTTCATTCAACCATAAATTTGTGTCAAATCATGATGAGTATTGATTCAATAGTTTTATAAATTAGAATGTACGATTGTGATTTTAAGAACCACAAAGTTGTGTTTCAGGTTTGGATGTAAGATTAAAAGCATTGTTTAGATAGCTCAACATAGACCGGATTCCGTCATTCTCACCAATATGGTTCGATCCTGACAGATATTTAGTAGAGTGATTAATAGAAGAAATTGTAAGCTTCCTCATATTCACTTATTTGTATAAACTACTATGACCCACTTACTTACGAATCAGGTTGATTCGGGTTGTTTTTCATCTAGAATAGGTCAAACAAAGAAATTTAGCTTTATTGACATTAATTTAAGAGCATGGGCGATGAAAGTGTTTTCATGTAACTGCAAACCAACCTAATATTCCAGTATGGACTATAATTTTAAGAACGAATGTCTTATTTAGATAAAAATTCCAGTTTTTACAACTGTGATGGTAGTTTGTTACTTGATTTTTTGGTATTTATGCTATGAAGCTGATATAAAATATATAATAATACTCATGTGTTCTTCTTTTTATTTTCATGTTCAGCATGAATCGTATTTGCTTTGTTCTGGTTCGACATTTTCTTCGCTGTTTGGCTTCGTAAGTATTTTCGTTTTCTTTTTTCATTAGTTCTTCTTTTTCCAGTATGTGTAATCTATGTTTATCTTCTATGATAATTTGTAGGTGCATTGTGCATGTTATTTGTAGTATTTGTTGTTGTTGTTTACGGTCTTTAGTATTCGTATATAAGGCTTTAATTATGAATTCTGCTTTGATGTTCAATGTCATTGTTATTATGTGAGCTTGAGTGTCTGGCGGTCTATTATACAGTATTATATTGCGATTCTTCATGGCGAGTGTAAACGTCATAGAGTATTAGCTCCAGATAAGGCTGTCGTCGGTGGGGATGTTGGCAAATGTAGTAATCATTCTGAGCTGCCTGCTATTTCTTCGAGGCAAAACTCTGCTAAAAATACTCTACTATTCTGACTAGGCAGTCTGTGTTGTGGTCGAGTTCCAACGTGAAAAATCATCATCCATCAAGCTCTGGGCTGTCTACTTCTCTTGACCTTGAAGGTATATTACTTCACATTTATTTATCTTATACATATTCTTAATAGTATAATTTTTTTTATCTGACATTGGAAGGTAGTGTATAATATAGTTGATGTTTTTTGTAGGTTACCATATGTGTCTAATTCTGTTATGATGTCTTTTGTGTTTTGCAATTTGCATATATGTGGTATATGATTTTCTTTGATAGGTTGTCTATTGTATTTTTTCATACTGCAGATATTATATGACTGGCAATATGCATGATGTTTTTAATCTAAAAGTTTTACAAGTTGAAAGTTTATTGTTGGTAAGGAGTTATAATATAGTTCTTGCCGTAGGAATTTTTTTATGTTGATTAATGAAGCATATATCATTTCATTATAAATCAGTCAATACTCCTCTATCTTTATACAAATGCAATTTCTTTATTTATGCATGCTGCATGTTTAGCCATTAATGTTCCGTTTTTATTTGGTTAGTGAGAGCCCTTTGGGTCGTTGCTCTTGTATGGCAAATAAGAAGCGACAATCTGGTAGCAGACCTACTTTCTCAGAAACTATCGGTACGTATCAGTCCTTCATTAATGTGTAAGATTGGTAGATTTTGTAATACGATACCTTAAAGGCTGAAATCAGGGGGATGTGGAAACATATCAAAATGGGTAATGGTTTAGTTTGGGTACAAACAGATCAGTTGGTGAGTCATAATATGTAGTATCTTGTCTCTTGATATGAATATTTAGTATGTATAAAATGATATAACAAAATATTACGATAATGATGCATCATTTTAGTATTTGTGTCATGCACACTTTTAGCCGTTTTCCCTTCCATTAAACTTTTCAGATTTTACCTTAGTTTTTTAACTTCAACCCGTTAGAAATGAAATAAAAACCCATATTTAACCGTTTGTTAATAATCATCTTGATTCATAAACAAATATTACAGTTTTATATAAATTTGTAAGTATGAATATTATTGTGATTTTTATTTAGTATAAATTTGTTACTATTTACAACATCTTCATTCAACCATAAATTTGTGTCAAATCTTGATGAGTATTGATTCAATAGTTTTATAAATTAGAATGTACGATTGTGATTTTAAGAACCACAAAGTTGTGTTTCAGGTTTGGATGTAAGATTAAAAGCATTGTTTAGATAGCTCAACATAGACCGGATTCCATCATTCTCACCAATATGGTTCGACCCTGACAGATATTTAGTAGAGTGATTAATAGAAGAAATTGTAAGCTTCCTCATATTCACTTATTTGTATAAACTACTATGACCCACTTACTTACGAATCGGGTTGATTCGGGTTGTTTTTCATCTCAAATAGGTCAAACAAAGAAATTTAGCTTTATTGACATTAATTTAAGAGAATGGGCGATGAAAGTGTTTTCATGTAACTGCAAACCAACCAATATTCCAGTATGGACTATAATTTTAAGAAATAATGTCTTATTTAGATAAAAATTCCAGTTTTTACAACTGTGATGGTAGTTTGTTACTTGATTTTTTGGTATTTATGCTATGAAGCTGATATAAAATATATAATAATACCCATGTGTTCTTATTTTTGTTTTCATGTTCAGCATGAATCGTATTTGCTTTGTTGTGGTTCGGCATTTTCTTCGCTGTTTGGCTTCGTAAGTATTTTCGTTTTCTTTTTTCATCAGTTCTTCTTTTTCCAGTATGTGTAATCTATGTTTATCTTCTATGATTATTTGTAGGTGCATTGTGCATGTTATTTGTAGTATTTGTTGTTGTTGTTTACGGTCTTTAGTATTCGTATATAAGGCTTTAATTATGAATTCTGCTTTGATGTTCAATGTCATTGTTATTATGTGAGCTTGAGTGTCTGGCGGTCTTTTATACAGTATTATATTGCGATTCTTCATGGCGAGTGTAAACGTCATAGAGTATTAGCTCTAGATAAGTCTGTCGTCGGTGGGTATGTTGGCAAATGTAGTAATCATTCTGAGCTGCCTGCTATTTCTTCGAGGCCAAACTCTGCTAAAAAATACTCTACTATTCTGACTAGGCAGTCTGTGTTGTGGTCGAGTTCCAACGTGAAAAATCATCATCCATCAAGCTCTAGGCTGTCTACTTCTCTTGACCTTGAAGGTATATTACTTCACATTTATTTATCTTATACATATTCTTAATAGTATAATTTTTTTTATCTTACATTGGAAGGTAGTGTATAATATAGTTGATGTTTTTGTAGGTTACCTTATGTGTCTAATTTTGTTATGATGTCTTTTTGTGTTTTGCATATGTGGTATATGATTTTCTTCGATAGGTTGTCTATTGTATTTTTTCATACTGCAGATATTATATGACTGGCAATATGCATGATGTTTTTAATCTAAAAGTTTTACAAGTTGAAAGTTTATTGTTGGTAAGGAGTTATAATATAGTTCTTGCTGTAGGAATTTTTTTATGTTGATTAATGGAACATATATCATTTCATTATAAATCAGTCAATACTCCTCTATCTTTATACAAATGCAATTTCTTTATTTATGCCTGTTACATGTTTAGCCATTAATGTTTCGTTTTTATTTAGTTAGTGAGAGCCCTTTGGGTCGTTGCTCTTGTATGGAAAATAAGAAGCGACAATCTGGTGGCAGACCTACTTTCTCAGAAACTATCGGTACGTATCAGTCCTTCATTAATGTGTAAGATTGGTAGATTTTGTATTACGATACCTTAAAGGCTGAAATCAGGGGGATGTGGAAACAGGTCAAAATGGGTAATGGTTTAGTTTGGGTACAAACAAATCAGTTGGTGAGTCATAATATGTAGTATCTTGTCTCTTGTTATGAATATTTAGTATGTATAAAATGATATAACAAAATATTTCGATAATGATGCATCATTTTTGTATTTGTGTCATGCACACTTTTAGCCGTTTTCCCTTCCATTAAACTTTTCAGATTTTACCTTAGTTTTTTAACTTCAACCCGTTAGAAATGAAATAAAAACCCATATTAACCGTTTGTTAATAATCAGTCTAATTCTGAACCCTACCTGAAACCGTATAGTTTTTTGTTGTTTTTTGAATAGGTGTTATTTTTCTCATTTTTTATCAATGTTAGTATTGTGTTATACAAAATCCGCGACTTTGCAAAGATACGACCCAAACACAAACCAAAGGCAGTTTCCATTTAGCACACATGCAGATCATAATTGATAGTTTTTTATTTATCACCCCATAAATCCAATTTTTGGTTTAATACTAGGGGACTAAATCCTTAAGAGGTAGAAGTGTAGAACGTAAGGACTATCATATATATCAGCTACACCAAGGTTTATATCCTTAGGTGGTTTATGTTTCTTTCTCATAGTGTTCCTGAAATGGTTGGCATCTTGCATCTTATAAGTTTTTTTAGCCATTTAAAGTTACTGAATGTACATGTTGTGCGTGCGTGTGTTTTTTAAAATATTTGCTTCTTTCTGTTTGCAAAAGATTAGGGTTATTGTTTTTAAGTCCTTTGATTGTTTTTATGATTTTAATCTATTACGGAGTATTACTTAACGTGCTTTATGTGTTTAACTGTAATGTAATTTTGTGCAATTTTGGAAATGATGTTAAAAATTTTGTCTGTTTGTTCTCGAGTCAAGTATACGAAAATTATGGTGACCCGTGTAATTGTTAACCATATAAGCGACCTGTTACGATTCAGATCTAAAGGGGAATAGTCTGATTCGTTATACTCATTCAGGGTTAGGTGTATAATGAAATGTTGTTGTAATTGTTAGTCTTTTCAGTTCTTTATGACAACTCTCATGTCTAAGTGATGCATCAATACAAGAAAGCTACTTACAACATCATATTATGTTTAATAGCCTGATTTGTATTTTTTAAATCTCCTTATTTTTGTTTTATCTTTGTTTAATAAATTTTATTCCCTTTTATGAATATGGACCATTGACCATATATAGGATGATGTGAATATAGCAAGTTTTTCTGAATTTTCAACTCCTTTTTGGTTGTGTGCAGAGCTTCTGTTTGAATGCAGAATGGGTTGTGATGAGCATTCTGATCAATTAAATAGCAAGGCATTTGTAGGTATGCTTTTCACTTCATAATATACTTGATTACTTTTTTGGTTTTCAGATTATTTACTCTCCTGATCTTTTGGAGGTGTGTATGAGGAAAGTCCTATTCTATCTAGAAGTTGTTAGTACCAAAGTCGATCATTTTGGATGAGGTCGGGAAAGATAAAGAAACGTTTACGCGTGGTTTTATTTTTTACAGTTATGTTTGTTATCAATCAAAGCATATTTTTCATTTCTACAACAATTTGGGTGACACAAACTATTTTTTACGGTTATGTTTGCTAGGAATTGTTGTTCAAGTTTAGGAATTTAGGAGAAGTGTAGGAGGGTTGTTTAGAAATTTAAGGGGGATGTTTTGGAATTTAGGAGAAGTGTAGGAGGGTTGTTTATAAAGGGGGATGTTTTGGAATCTAGGAGAAGTGTAGGAGGGTTGTTTAGAAATTTAAGTGAGGTGGCTTTAAATAGTAAGAAAAAGGTGAATGGTGGGTTTGGTGTTTTGGAGATGAATGGTGTTTTTGGGTTTGCTCCTTATTGGGAGAGTTTCAAGTAATGAAGAATGTAGAATTCGTTTAAATAAAGCTAAGGATGCAATTGTGAAATGTCCAACCAGTAAATAAGGAAGGCGTATGAATGTAGGATGTTTTATGAGGTATCCTACTCAGAATTTTTATGATCAAGATTCACACAGATGGGGGTAATTCAGGTATTTTAAATGTTCATTTAACTATTTATTAATATATAAAATATAATATGAGTGGTACGTTTTTATAATTTATGATAGTATGGTTGTATATATTTGGAAAAAGGTTATAAGTGTTTCAAGCACTTGGTGGAGTCTTTTTGTCAACTTTTTTGAGTATGGTGATCAATTATTTAGATCAAAGTTGGAAAAAATTGTGGGTTTTTTTTTTTTGAATCAATATCATATTATTATGCAAAATATAACGACCCTCATTTTTTCATTCTATATTTTTCCTTATTAAATGCTCAAAAAATATAATTAAAGCTTAACGATTTAACTTTAATTCAATGATTGTTAAGTAATAAAAATTAAAAAACATAATAATTAACTTTGTACAATAAATGACAAGTTAATTAAAGACGAAAATAATAAGCTAATTAATTTTCGTGAACAAAGTGTAATAAACTAAAGCTTAATGTATATAACTTAATTAATTTTAAACAAGTTTGTAATTTTATAAGCTAATCTAAAGTACAAGGGCAAACAAAAAATCCCAAACTCCTCCCTTAAAATTCCCTAGCCGAATTTTTTTTAAAAAAATAAAGGAAATGCCCATTATACCCCTCCCAATTTTCGACCCAAATCAACTCCCATCATCTCCTCATTAACCTACCTTGTTCCCAAAGTAATTCCTAATTAAACCCTAATTCTAGAATTCTCTAATCACTCCTATAATAGAGACCTAGGCTAGAGCTAATCTTGTACCAAATCAAAATCACAAATCTCTCTCAAGTCTCTCTCCCTCTCTCCTATTTTCGGCCAAACCGAAAATCACCACCACCACCATCGAAATCCACCACCACCATCTTCAAGATCTTCAAGTGATTTTTAAGTTGTTCATCGTGTTCTTCGCATTCTTCAAGGATCTTCAAAAGGTGTTCTTGATTATTGGAGAGCTTTGATCTTCATCTTCAAGTGTTTCTTCTTTTATTTTGTTAATCTTCATCAATCTTCATCAAGGTAAAACCCTAGATCCAAAACTCTTAAATCTTACTTTTAATTCATGTTTATAATCATAATTATTCATGCATGAACTTAACATTTATATTGTACATGTAAAAAAAAAATATAAAAGTATATATATACATGCATACAAAAAAAAAAAAGGAAAAAAGAAAAAAAAGAAAAGAAAGGTTTAAATCTTGAAAACCCTAATGATTTACCTAGATTATGTTAATGTTTAATAATGGTAACAAGATATATACATGCTATAAATAGATACACCATGCATTTGTAAAAAAATAAAAATAAAATAAAATATATATATATATATATATATATATATATATATATATATATATATATATATATATATATATATATATATATATATATATATATATATATATATATATATATATATATATGTGCCGAAAATAAAAATAAAAAAGATTTTTGTTAAATCTTAAAAACCCTAAAGATTGATTAGAGATTTTGTTAGTGTTTAAAAAAGGAAACAAAATAATATATATATATATATATATATATATATATATATATATATATATATATATATATACATACATACATACATACATACATACATACATATACATGTTAAATATTAAAACCCTAATTAAACCTAATCTTAATTTAATAAAACCCTAATACATTAATTAAACCCTAATCATTTATTACTAAACCCTAATCATTAAATACTACTTTAATTAATTAACCCTAATCATTAATTATTATTACTACATTAATTTACTAAAACCCTAATATTATTATACAACACTTATACACTTATATTATTACTAACACATATAATATACTATTATATTATGTTATACGATTACAATAGTCATTCACGATAACGTGAAATTACTTGAACATCGACGTTTCTTAAGGCCTAGGGTGATCCTTGGTACCACTATCGGACGCTTGTGGATTACGAATGCCAAACTTAGATTTTGGTCAAGAAATCCTGGGCCAACCGGTAACAATTGGTCATTCTGGTGACTCGGCGGTGGAATAGATGTTTGGGTATGATGTACAATATCAACCCTACTATAGTAATCATACACTTAGTTATCTTCACACTTAATAGGGGGTAGACTTATTAAGAACAACTCACTAGTGTTCGACACTAACTTACTAAAAGTGGAAACTACTAAAAATAGAAACTTGCTAAAAGTAGAAACTAGAAACTTACTAGGAATGGAAACTTGGTAAAACAAACTACACTTGCATACTTAAACTTAAATTTGGGCAAAACACTTAACTACTCTTAAATGTCCTTAGGTTGACATTCTGCTCATTCATCCAAACTTTCTATTCCGAGGAATAACGATCTCTCTTCTACTTACTAAGGTGAATTCATAGCCCCTCTTACTATTGCGCAAATTTATTTAACTTACTTGGGGTAAGTGATAAAGCAAAAATTATACATATTTGTTGTCGTTATTTCGATCCGATTTTGTATCATTTTGTATGTAATTGTTGTACTTGTGTATTGTAATAAGTTAAAATGTGTGTATAATCCATTGCGAGTGTTGAAGCGAAGATTTATGAAAAATATTGCTGATTTTAGAAGATTCTGCGCACCTGCACCGTTTTGGCCATAACTCGGTCATACGAACTCGAAAAAGGGTGAATCCGGAGCCCAGACGTCCGTAACTCAGAGCTCTACAACATCATATTGGAAAATTACCTATAAACAATACCAGATGCGGCGCATCTGCTTTAGATGCGGCGCATCTGAGGCCAAAAAAGTCCCGAAAGCATTAAATGCGGCGTTTCAGAGGCATACGGCGCATCAGTAAGGTTAGATGCGGCGCATCTCCTTTAGATGCGGCGCATCTGGGCATAAAACGTCAAAAATGAGCTGGAAAATGACCTGTACGTGAGCTGGGTGGTAGGTGAGAAGGTGATGCGGCGCATCACAAAGAGATGCGGCGCATCGGAGGCTGAAATACCTACTTTTCATGCTATTTAAAGGGTCTAAACTCATTCTAAACATACACCACAATATAGATCAGTAGTAGTCTGAGAAGGGGGTTTCCCCAGCCATTTTAAAGGGTTCTCCACCCTTTTGAGCATCAAGATTGAAGAAGGAATCATACGCTACGATAGGTACTTTCGGTTTCATTTATTTTAGTGATAAGATTATGAATTCCTATTGTTTTGATTGTATTGTTGTAACCTTCATTATTATGATTGGCTAAAGCCTTGTGTGTTTACATTAATGTAAGATTTATGATTTGGAATTGTTCTATCTTTTAATGTTATTTAAGTTACTATGATGTTTGATTGATTAAATTACCATGTCCAACCAAAAGAACCATAGTTATGCTAGTTTGGTACTTTTCTTCAATTACATAGATTGATAACTACATGTGACACTAGGAACACAATCTATGCTTCAATACTTTTAGTAATCTAGACGGGTAAACATATACTTAATTGACGACTTTGCTATATATTTAGATCGGTAATTGAATAAGTACTAGAACTACATAGTCATGAATTTACCTCAAGTGATTGTAGTAATTTAGGTTTTACGTGAGTTTAACCAGGTTGGGTCTAATTAATCTAATCAATCTAAATCAATTATGTTCTTCCATAGATCCATTGTTGTAAGTATCCATTTACTCTAGTTCAATTATACAAGTTATGAATTAATTTATGTGAGTTTATCAATGTTCATGGCTTGTACTTCAACACCTAGTGATTTAGACATCTACATGTGAGTGTAGGATGGTAATTGAATGGTAACTAGATTTTACAATAGTGCAGTTTATTTAGAGTGATCTTAATAAACTAGGTTTTATGTGAATTCAACCAAGGAAGAGTCTTACTGATTAAACATAGGTAAAGAAGAACTAATGACAAGGTTTATGTGAATTTACTAAGTTTATAGTTCTCGATTTATAGATATTGTGAGATTGATATGAACCATTTACTTGTAACTACAAAATAACGGGTTTAAGTATAAAAGAACAATCCCTATCATTTATCAAGCATTGAAGTAAACACCGCCTTCTCATCCTTGTTATTTATCTCATTTTATTTTCCGTTGGTTACTTAAAAATTCTACAATTAAAACTCCCTCTTTAGAATAACTAATCGTTTAAAGTCCTTAAAACAAACTTCTCCCTGTGGATCGAACTAGTCAATTTACTTGCTAGTTATTGCATGATCGGGATTTAGTTGCCTGTATTATGTGTTAATTATTAAGCATATTGTCTACATTTTAAAGGTTACGTATTAACACATCAACTTTTTGGCGCCGCTGCCGGGGAGCGGTTTTGTTTAAAAGATTTTAATAGACTTTTAGTTATTCGATCCTTTCGTGGGAAGTTTTTTTTCACGAAAGTTACCTGCTTTATTTTTGTTTTTGTTTGTTTTGTTTTTCTTTTGTGGTGTGATTGCAGCTAGGTTACAGGTATAATATGGCTGGGTATGATTATATGATTTCGGAAGCCATGTATGATGTCCAACAATCGGGTGAATCATCGGTTTTCATGGGTATGAATGATGATTGGTGTATGGGTTCTTGGGACGCTAGAGTTGAACCAAGAGGTGTTTGTGAGACTTATGGAGGTTACTATATGCCTGAGGAGTGTGATGATAATCTTATGTATCATTATACCCCTATGGACCAACCATGGGATTATTATGAAGATGATAACGTATCCTGGGATTCATCTCAACAACACTTTCAAATTCAACAAGGAGAGGAGAGTCAGTCGAATTTAGAAGATGTAATTTTAGACTTCATGAGAAACGAGACTGAACAGAGCCAAAATTTGCAAGAAACACTAGCGGGCCAACAAGAATCCATTGAGCGTTTACAGAGAACCATGAGCTGTCTACTCCAGCAAATTGAAGAAAGGGAGTCGGACATTTTTCCGGCTAATTCACTAGTTGATTCGAGGGATAATACAGAGATACCTGAGGTGGAGAGTGTTGAGCCTACCATTATTCTACCACCTACCACCCCAGTTATGTCCACGTTTGCAATGCTTAATCCAGGAATTGATGAGGGGGAATTGCGGGCGATAGGTTGGTATTCATGGGATAGTGATGATGATGATGTTTTAACTACCGAGGTTGAAGAAATGGAGTCATCAAAGATCATCGAAGATAAGGAGTCTAATATAGTGGAACCATTTAAGGAGTCACCTTCTCATGTGGAATTTGTATATCCTCACGAGGTTAGCACTTGGAATATATTAAAAGATGATCCGTTTAGACATGATCCACCTGAAAGAATAAAATTTTTGCTGCAAGCCGCACTTTGGAGAGAGTCATGTGTTGATTCTCGGGTTAGGTATTCCTTTTTCAAGAAATTGAAAAAGGAATTATATGATATATTGTATACCACCCGAGGGGTTAATGACTGGCTCACGTTACTTATTCGTGGAACTTTTTCCACTGATTTTACATGTCGTCCGATAAGTGTGGGGAAGAATGACCCCATTAGGTGTTAAAAGAAGGGGTAAAGTTTGGTGCACAACTCATTAATAAATATGCACCATATAAAATGAGTATTGTGCTATGTGCTGCAATTTTCAAAGACTGCATGAAGTTCAGCAAAATACTTGCATGATGATTGGTTTGTGATAGCGTTTAAGGAATGGATGATGTTCTTATCGTGACAGCCAATTCAGCGCCATCATCCCGTGATCTTCGGCCTAAAGCCTAGAAAGTATTAACTCTCTTTCATACTATCTGCCCTCTCGAATTTTACAATTTTTTTGATTTCATGTAATGAGGGCATTACATGATCTTAAGTGTGGGGAAGGAGTAAATTCTTTCGGGTTTTAAAAAAACATGGTTTAAAATGGCTTAAAATGTGAATTTTTTAACTTTATAAATTCATTTGCATGAATTTATTTTGTATACAAGACTCAAGAAATAGCCAACTAAGAAAATGATCAACACGCTATATCACATACTTCGCGCAAGGATTCTATATACTCATTGAATCAAGGAAGTCAAGTCTTCAAAAATGACGCACTTGCTAACTTATGTTAGAAGATGTAGTCCAGAACAGCTGTAGGTTGATGAAAAATCTTGAAAAGTCATCTCTATCATCGGCTGGAAATCCACCTCACCTCAGCATCAAACAGGGTTTTTAGTGGTCAGACTTATCCTAACCATGAGATGGATCTGTCTCGTACAATGGGGGGCACATTGCAAATTAGATTTTAAGACTAATGAATCTAATCCCCAGATGGATGATCTCCGTAAAGATCAAACGCATCTATGTTTGACCGCGGTCAACATACATATGCCATAACGAATTGAGGTGTGCAAACTCATGGTTCACCGATGATATTTGGACATGATATAGTTTCTTCTAAAACTTATGCTATTTTATGAACTATATTGTGTAAAACCATTTTTAGGACATCCGGTTACAAGTTCTATGATACTACAATCATGGGGGCGAGTAGCTTGCTAATCGCCGACTGAGGCTTCGGTTTTCAGTTACCCTCAACCGGACTTTGAGGTTAAAACCGGAAAACTTGATTAGTGTAAAAACTAACATGACTATTTTTCAAAATATCAAAGGTTTTCCGCAAAGATCCTAATTTCCCTAAGGATCCAAATTTTCAAGAAATGTGGACTTTAAAACCCACCTTTCGACTTTAGTGTGATTTCAATTCGCGTGTGTACTCCAAAGGTGTGTGTATACTCAAAAGGCGTGCGTGTGTTACATTGTGAATAAATAAAAGTGTGAGTGTGATTCGTGTGTGTTTTCAAAAATGTGTATGTTCATTGTAATATATTTTAGTTTTTGTAAGTCTTGCTTGAGGACAAGCAAGGTTTAAGTGTGGGGATTTGATAAAGCAAAAATTATACATATTTGTTGTCGTTATTTCGATCCGATTTTGTATCATTTTGTATGTAATTGTTGTACTTGTGTATTGTAATAAGTTAAAATGTGTGTATAATCCATTGCGAGTGTTGAAGCGAAGATTTATGAAAAATATTACTGATTTTAGAAGATTCTGCGCACCTGCACCGTTTTGGCCATAACTCGGTCATACGAACTCGAAAAAGGGTGAATCTGGAGCCCAGAAGTCCGTAACTCAGAGCTCTACAACATCATATTGGAAAATTACCTATAAACAGTACCAGATGCTGTGCATATGCTTTAGATGCGGCGCATCTGAGGCCAAAAAAGTCCCGAAAGCGTTAAATGCGGCGTTTCAGAGGCATACGGCGCATCAGTAAGGTCAGATGCGGTGCATCTCTTTTAGATGCGGCGCATCTGGGCATAAAACGTCAAAAATGAGCTGGAAAATGACCTGTACGTGAGCTGGGTGGTAGGTGAGAAGGTGATGCGGCGCATCACAAAGAGATGCGGCGCATCGGAGGCTGAAATACCTACTTTTCTTGCTATTTAAAGGGTCTAAACTCATTCTAAACATACACCACAATATAGATCAGTAGTAGTCCGAGAAGGGGGTTTCCCCAGCCATTCTAAAGGGTTCTCCACCCTTTTGAGCATCAAGATTGAAGAAGGAATCATACGCTACGATAGGTACTTTCGGTTTCATTTATTTTAGTGATAAGATTATGAATTCCTATTGTTTCGATTGTATTGTTATAACCTTCATTATTATGATTGGCTAAAGCCTTGTGTGTTTACATTAATGTAAGATTTATGATTTGGGATTGTTCTATCTTTTAATGTTAGTTAAGTTACTATGATGTTTGATTGATTAAATTACCATGTCCAACCAAAAGAACCATAGTTATGCTAGTTTGGTACTTTTCTTCAATTACATAGATTGATAACTACATGTGACACTAGGAACACAATCTATGCTTCAATACTTTTAGTAATCTAGACGGGTAAACATATACTTAATTGACGACTTTGCTATATATTTAGATCGGTAATTGAATAAGTACTAGAACTACATAGTCATGAATTTACCTCAAGTGATTGTAGTAATTTAGGTTTTACGTGAGTTTAACCGGGTTAGGTCTAATTAATCTAATCAATCTAAATCAATTATGTTCTTCCATAGATCCATTGTTGTAAGTATCCATTTACTCTAGTTCAATTATACAAGTTATGAATTAATTTATGTGAGTTTATTAATGTTCATGGCTTGTACTTCAACACCTAGTGATTTAGACATCTACATGTGAGTGTAGGATGGTAATTGAATGGTAAGTAGATTTTACAATAGTGCAGTTTATTTAGAGTGATCTTAATAAACTAGGTTTTATGTGAATTCAACCAAGGAAGAGTCTTACTGATTAAACATAGGTAAAGAAGAACTAATGACAAGGTTTATGTGAATTTACTAAGTTTATAGTTCTCGATTTATAGATATTGTGAGATTGATATGAACCATTTACTTGTAACTACAAAATAACGGGTTTAAGTATAAAAGAACAATCCCTATCATTTATCAAGCATTGAAGTAAACACCGCCTTCTCATCCTTGTTATTTACCTCATTTTATTTTCCGTTGGTTACTTAAAAATTCTACAATTAAAACTCCCTCTTTAGAATAACTAATCGTTTAAAGTCCTTAAAACAAACTTCTCCCTGTGGATCGAACTAGTCAATTTACTTGCTAGTTACTGCATTATCGGGTTTTAGTTGCCTGTATTATGTGTTAATTATTAAGCATATTGTCTACATTTTAAAGTTTACGTATTAACACATCAGTAAGACACATGCTACTTTTACTATTTACAATTTAGACACAAGTACCAACTGTTAAACTATGCTATACCCGGCTATGTCCGACTAAGTCCCTACAGTGATATTTTTAATTGCTCGTTAAATGCATTCTTAATTTTTGGGGGTAGGCCTATCGGGAGTAACGTCCCCGATACATTTGACCAAGTCATTGTATTACTTAATAATGAAATTAAACCGACAAGTATAGACACAACTTGTCATTGGGGCAAACTTTGTACGTTTAGTCTAAATATCACGAATTGGCATAACTTTTTGATCCCTGCGAGATCAATTTTATAAACTAAATCTTGTGGTCTAAAACAACGGTCAAACATATTTGTTAAACCTATGAACTTCACTCAACTTTTTTGGTTGACACTTTAGCATGTTTGTCTCAGGTGCCGAATGATCAAGCTTATTTACTTACTGCTTATGTGATGCTACTTGGACTTAGGATCAAGAGATATCGCATTTATTATTCTTGCATTTGAAACAATTACTTTATTGTAATTCCCATTATTGTAATGACATTTCATTTTCCGCTGCATACTCAATAAAGTTTGTTCTTATCATTTAGTATTGTTCTCGTATATTATAATATGTTGGTTTATTTTATATTAATGTCACATTCACCCATGCCCTAATTGGGGGTGTGATAGATTGGTATCAGAGCATAACCAGGCTGTTATAGAGAACCAGGATTGCATCTTTATGTGTGCCTTATTTGCTAGCTAGGGTGCCTTAGCAATCTGGGAAACTATAACCTTTCCTGCCTTAGACTTAAAGCACTTAGGATTGCCTTATAATCTTAACACTTATGCTTTAATAAACTTGACTTAAAGATTCTAATCAAAGTCTCTTTCCTAATGTTAGGATGTCAAGCTCAAGCGTTAATCAACCAAACAAAATGACGCTCTTCAAATCTTCTGAAGAAATGGCTCGCTTTAAACCTACCACTGAAGTAGGTGTTAGACACTCTTCAACTTCGAGATGAGTCCAAAGCCCACCTTATGGTCTTGGCGGTCCTCCCTCACCAAACTATAGTCTGAATACTTTACGTAAGTCTCCCGACTACTACCCAACCCCGAGAATTGAAGACAAGGGGAAACACCCTGCTGATTTTAACGAAGATGGCCCGTCTAAGAAAAGAGCCCGATCTCCTTCTTACGATAACCATGATGCCATGTGTGAAATCATGAATTTGAGAACAACTACCGAGAAGAACTTCGATGGTTTGCTTCGCCATGTTACAAGAATCGAGGCTCGAATGGATGAAAAGGACCTAGTGATCAAGAAACTTTTGGAGGAGAATGCGGAGTTAAAGAAAGAGATAAATTTGGTGAAGTATGAGGAAGAACGTAACACCCGTTGGGGAAAGCAATCACTTGCTCATCTCATGGAGAATGTTGATTTCTGGTTGGATATGGAAAGAAATCGAGTCAATAAGCAGCTTGCTCCAAAGGGGTACGATAACAGCGCAGTCAACAGCCGCGTTACTAACCTCTATGATAACCTCGAGTATCTCTATGAGAAGCAAAAGGCGAGGAACGAGAAAGTTGATGAGTTTATGAAGAAGGTGGAGGACGAGAAGAAGAAATATGAAGATTACTTCAATCTTAATATTTCCTAGATTATTTTTCCAATTCCTTGTCTATGTAAAGGCTATGCCTTAAACTATTTCTATTTTTGAATCGTGTATTAAAAAAGGCTTATTTAATGCCTCGTTCTAATAATATAAAGTGTTCCATTAATATCATGCGATATCAATGCTTTATTTTATTCATACTTATAATTGTCCAAACTTATAACTTGTCACCTTACCAAACTTATGTTCACTTCTATGTAGTGACATCATGGTTCGTCCAGTTGCACCTACTGTTAACAACATCGTGTTGACCACTGAATAATTCCAACAGTTGCTTGCTGCCACCCAAAGCAACGCCCAAGCTAATAATGTTAATCCTCAACCAAAACCTTGTTCTTACAAGGACTTTACAAACTGCCACCCTCCCGCTTTCAAGGGAAATGAAGAGGCTGTCGAACTAGTTCGATGGTTCGAGAAGTTAGAGTCTATCTTCCGCATTTGCAACTGCGGGGATAACGATCGGGTCAAATATGCCACTAGCTCATTAGCTGGCAATGCTTTGACTTGGTGGACTGCTCATGCCAAGTCCGTGGGAATTGACAATGCTAATGTAATCCCATGGGACGAACTTAAAAGCATGATGGTTAATAAATTCTGTGCGAGAAGTCAAGTTTAAAAACTTGAAGCCGAGTTTTGGGAACTCAAGGTGAAGGGTACTGATATTGAAAGCTACACCAATCGTTTTCTCGAGCTTTCAACTTTGTGTCCCGAGATGTTTCCTACCGAAGCAAGAAGGATTGAAAGGTGTATTGAAGGTCTCCCCGAAGATGTTCAGGGGAATGTTATTACTGCCGAGAAGGTTACTCTTGGTGCTGTGATTCTCATGACACAAAATCTGATGTTGGCCAAGAGAAGAAGAGCGTCGGCTAATAAGCAGGTTGACACTTAGAGCAACGAAGGTAAAAGGAAGTTTGAGCCATCTCAAGGTTCA
This sequence comes from Rutidosis leptorrhynchoides, assembly GCF_046630445.1. Lineage (NCBI taxonomy): Eukaryota > Viridiplantae > Streptophyta > Magnoliopsida > Asterales > Asteraceae > Rutidosis > Rutidosis leptorrhynchoides. The sequence continues at coordinate 203,768,089 of NC_092335.1, read as the reverse complement.
ACTCAGAATGTTAGTAAGAAGTCGGCGGATAGTGCAAGGATGAATTATAAGGGCACTTATCCTTTTTGTGTTCGTTGTGAAAGGCATCACCCGGGGCGGTGTACTGCTACTTGTTCATTGTGTAAGAAAGTGGGATACGTTGCTAAGACGTGTAAGACTCCTCCAAAGGATAAAGCTATTGTTCCTGCCAAAGCTCCTCCTACTTGTTACACTTGTGGAGAAAAGGGACACATTAGTCTAAATTGTCCTAAGAAGAAAGATACTCCCGCTACTGGAGCCAACACGACTGCTGCAAAGGGTCGTGCGTTTGTTCTTACTGCTGCTGAAGCCCGAGAGGAAGATGAGGTCATCACGGGTACGTATCTTGTCAATAATTGTTACGCAACTATTTTATTTGATACGGGTGTCGACAAAAGTTACGTGTCTAGTGAATTTTGTACCCTATTTACTGAAAAGCCTCAACCCTTAGAATCTAAATGATTAGTAGAAATAGCCAATGGAAAGATCATGAAAGTCGATAAAATCTATAAAAACTACAACCTAATCTTAGCCAACAAAGAATTTAAGATAGACCTTTTGCCGGTCGAGCTCGGAAGTTTTGATGTCGTAGTTGGAATGGATTGGTTACGTCCATTACATGCTGCAATCTTGTGTTTTGATAAAACCGTTAACATTCCGTTGGGAAATGGAGAGACTCTAGTCATTCAAGGCGACAAGAGTGGTTCTAATCTCAACATTATCTCCTTTATTAAAACCCGCAAATACCTTATGAAAGGTTATCCAGCTATTCTAGCCCACGTTAAGATGATCAAATCGAAAGAGAAGTGTATTGAAGACGTACTAGTGGTTAAAGACTTTCCCGATGTGTTTCCCGAAGATCTTCCTGGTCTTCCACCTCCTCGACAAGTCGAATTCCAAATTGATTTGTCTCCTGGTGCTGCTCCTATTGCTAAAGCACCATACCATTTAGCACCTTCCGAAATGAAGGAACTTTCTAACCAACTCCAAGAACTATTGGATACAGGTTTCATTCGTCCAAGCTCGTCCCTATGGGGAGCTTCTATTCTATTCGTTAAGAAGAAGGATGGTACGTTGAGGATGTGAATTGATTACCGCGAACTCAACATGCTTACTATCAAGAATCGTTATTCGTTGCCACGTATTGATGATCTATTCGACCAACTTCAAGGGTCAAGTGTTTATTCAAAGATTGATTTAAGGTCCGGTTATCACCAACTCAAAGTCAAGGAATCCGATATTCCTAAGACTGCTTTTCGTACACGTTATGGGCACTATGAATTTTGTGTTATGTCTTTTGGCTTAACTAACGCTCCTGCCGTATTTATGGATCTTATGAATCGTGTCTGCAAGCCGTATCTTGACAAATTTGTCATTGTATTCATTGACGATATATTGATCTACTCTAAGAGTGAGAAAGAACATGAGCAGCATTTGCGCATGATTCTTGAACTCTTACGAAAGGAACAACTCTACGCTAAATTTTCTAAGTGCGAGTTTTGGCTCAAAACCGTACAACTCCTCGGACATGTTGTTGATAGGAAAGGAATACATGTCGATCCAGCTAAGATTACCGCTATTCAGAACTGGGAGATACCAAATACTGCGAAGCATATTCGTCAATTTTTGGGACTTGCCTGTTATTATCGAAGATTCATAAAAGATTTTTCTCTCCTTGCTAAACCCCTTACGAAGTTAACTCATAAAAGGAAGAAGTTTGAGTGGTCCGAAGAACATGAATCTGCTTTCAAGGTTCTGAAGGATAAATTGACCACAACCCCGATTTTATCTTTACCTGAATGTACTGACGACTTTGTTGTTTACTGCGATGCCTCAAAGCAAGGCTTTGGTTGTGTTTTAATGCAACGTGAAAAGGTTATTGCCTATGCATCTATACAGTTGAAGAAACAAGAGGAGAACTATACCACACACGACCTTGAGTTAGGTGCCGTGGTATTTGCATTAAAGATATGGAGACATTATCTATATGGTACCCAGTTTACGGTGTACACTGACCATAAAAGTCTTCGACACATCTTTGATAAAAAACAGCTGAATATGAGGCAAAGCCGATAGCTCGAGTTATTGAACGATTATCACTGTGAGCTGAAATATCATCCCGGCAAGGCAAATGTAGTTGCCGATGCTCTTAGTCGAAAAGACGACGTTAAACGTGTTCGTGCTTTGAACCTGAAAATCAAGTCGAATCTTATATCACGAATCGGTGAAGCTCAATTGAAAGCTATTAAACCAACACTTATCGAAGGTGAAGGACCTATCAGTTTCGAGAACCAACTCCAAGTGAAAGCTAATGGTACACGGTACTTTGGCAACAGAATTTGGGTCCCTCATTTTGGTAATCTCCGTGAACTAGTCTTGGATGAAGCACATAAGACTAGATACTCTATTCATCCAGGATCCAGTAAGATGTATCACGATGTTAAGGAATTTTACTGGTGGCCTAACATGAATGCCGACATTACTACCTATGTTAGTAAGTGTCTCACTTGTTTGAAAGTCAAGGCTGAACATCAAAAGCCTTCTGGTCTGTTGACACAACCCGATATTCCGCAGTGGAAGTGAGAATGCATCACTATGGACTTCGTTACTAAGTTGCCTAAGACTTCAAACGGTAACGATACTATTTGGGTCATAGTTGATCGTCTTACTAAATCTGCACATTTCATACCGATCAAGGAAACTGACAAGATGGAGAAATTATCACAGCTTTACATTAAAGAAATTGTCTCACGTCATGGAGTTCCTATCTCGATTATTTCTGATCGTGACGGTCGATTCGTTTCTAGATTCTGGAAAACTTTACAATCTACTCTTGGAACTTAACTCGACATGAGTACAGCCTATCATCCGCAAACCGATGGTCAAAGTGAACGAACCATTCAAACCTAGGAAGATATGCTACGTGCTTGTGTAATCACTTTCGGCAAAGGATGGGATAGACATCTACCTATGGTTGAATTTTCTTACAACAACAGTTATCACTCTAGCATTAAAGCTGCACCTTTTGAAGCTTAATATGGCCGGAAATGTAGATCCCCTTTGTGTTGGGACGAACTCGAGGACAGACATTTAACTGGTCCTGAAATTATCCATGAAACTACCGAAAAGATCGTTCAGATTAAGCAACGATTAGAAACTGCCCGTAGCCGACAAAAGAGCTATGCCGATAAGAAGCGAAAGGATATAGAATTCCAAGTTGGAGATAAAGTCATGTTGAAAGTATCCCCTTGGAAAGGTGTCGTCCATTTTGGTAAGCGAAGCAAACTCAGTCCACGATATGTTGGACCTTTCACAGTCACTCAAAGAGTCAGTCCCGTGGCGTACCGATTAGAACTACCAACTGAACTTAGCCAAGTACATGATGTGTTTCATGTCTCGAATCTTAAAAGGTGTCTTGCTGATGACACACTTGCTATTCCTTTAGATGATATCCGCATTGATGAGCAAATGCACTTCGTTGAAGAACCTATAGAAATCATGTAAGGAGAGGTCAAACAAACGCGTAAAAGCAACATACCTATCGTTAAAGTCCGTTGGAATTCACATAGAGGCCCCGAATATACATGGGAATGCAAACACCACATGATACAGAAATATCCCCATCTCTTCTCAACTACTAATGCAAACGAGGAATCCACCTAAAACTTCGGGACGAAGTTTCTAATAACGGGGAGGTACTATAACGACCCTCATTTTTCCATTCTATATTTTTCTTATTAAATGCCCAAACAATATAATTAAAGCTTAACGATTTAACTTTAATTCAATGATTGTTAAGTAATAAAAATTACAAAACATAATAATTAACTTTGTACAATAAATGACAAGTTAATAAAAGACGAAAATAATAAGCTAATTAATTTTCGTGAAAAAGTGTAATAAACTAAAGCTTAATGTATATAACTTAATTAATCTTAAACAAGTTTGGAATTTTATAAGCTAATCTAAAGTACAAGGTCTAAAATGAAAAATTCCAAACTCCTCCCTTAAAAAGCCCTAGCCGAAATTTTTTTAAAAAAATAAAGGAAATGCCCATTATACCCCTCCCAATTTTCGGCCCAAGTCAACCTCCATCACCTCCTCATTAACCTAACTTGTTCCCAAAGTAATTCCTAATTAAACCCTAATTCTAGAATTCTCTAATCACTCCTATAAATAGAGACCTATGCTAGAGCTAATCTTGTACCAAATCAAAATCACAAATCTCTCTCAAGTCTCTCTCCCTCTCTCCTATTTTCGGCCAAATCGAAAATCACCACCACCACCATCGAAATCCACCACCACCATCTTCAAGATCTTCAAGTGATCTTCAAGTTGTTCATCGTGTTCTTCGCGTTCTTCAAGGATCTTCAAAAGGTGTTCTTGATTATTGGAGAGCTTTGATCTTCATCATCAAGTGTTTCTTCTCTTCTTTTGTTAATCTTCATCAAGGTAAAACCCTAGATCCAAAACTCTTAAATCTTACTTTTAATTCATGTTTATAATCATAATTATTCATGCATGAACTTAACATTTATATTGTACATGTAAAAAAAATATATAAAAGTATACATAAACATGCATACACACGAAAAAAGAAAAAGAAAAGAAAGTTTTAGATCTTGAAAACCCTAATGATTTACCTAGATTGTGTTAATGTTTAATAATGGTAACAAGATATATACATACTATAAATAGATACACCATGCATTTGTAAAAAAATAAAAAAATAAAAATAAAATATATATATATGTATGTGCCGAAAATAAAAAAAAAATAAAAAAGATTTTTGTTAAATCTTAAAAACCCTAAAGATTGGTTAGAGATTTTGTTAGTGTTTAAAAAAGGAAACAAAATAATATATATATATATATATATATATATATATATATATATATATATATATATATATACACACACACACATACACATACATACATATACACTATATATATATATATATACATATACATGTTAAATATTAAAACCCTAATTAAACCTAACCCTAATTTAATAAAATCCTAATACATTAATTAAACCCTAATCATTTATTACTAAACCCTAATCATTAAATAATACTTTAATTAATTAACCCTAATCATTAATTATTATTACTATATTAATTTACTAAAACCCTAATATTATTATATAACACTTATACACTTATATTATTACTAACACATATAATATACTATTATATTATGTTATACGATTACAATAGTCATTCACGATAACGTGAAATTACTTGAACATCGACGTTGCTTAAGGCCTAGGGTGATCCTTGGTAACACTATGGGACGCTTGTGGATTACGAATGCCAAACTTAGATTTTGGTCAAGAAATCCTGGGCCAACCGGTAACAATTGGTCATTCTGGTGACTCGGCGGTGGAATAGATGTTTGGGTATGATGTACAATATCAACCCGACTATAGTAATCATACACTTAGTTATCTTCACACTTAATAGGTGGTAGACTTATTAAGGACAACTCACTAGTGTTTGACACTAACTTACTAAAAGTGGAAACTACTAAAAATAGAAACTTGCTAAAAGTAGAAACTTACTAGGAATGGAAACTTGGTAAAACAAACTACACTTGCATACTTAAACTTAAATTTGGGCAAAACACTTAACTACTCTTAAATGTCCCTAGGTTGACTTTCTGCTCATTCATCCAAACTTTCTATTCCGAGGAATAACGATCTCTCTCCTACTTACTAAGATGAATTCATAGCCTCTCTTACTATTGTGCAAATTTATTTAACTTACTTGGGGTGAGACACATGCTACTTTTACTATTTACAATTTAGACACAAGTACCAACTGTTAAACTATGCTATACCCGGCTATGTCCGACTAAGTACCTACAGTGATATTTTTAATTGCTCGTTAAATGCATTCTTAATTATTAGGGGTAGGCCTATCGGGAGTAACGTCCCCGATACATTTAACCAAGTCATTATATTACTTAATAATGGAATTAAACCGACAAGTATAGACACAACTTGTCATTGAGGCAAACTTTGTACGTTTAGTCTAAATATCATGAATTGGCATAACTTCTTGATCCCTGCGAGATCAACTTTATAAACTAAATCTTGTGGTCTAAAACAACGGTCAAACATATTTGTTAAACCTATGAACTTCACTCAACCTTTTTGGTTGACACTTTAGCATGTTTGTCTCAGGTGCCGAATGATCAAGCTTATTTACTTACTGCTTATGTGATGCTACTTGGACTTAGGATCAAGAGATATCGCATTTATTATTCTTGTATTTGAAACAATTACTTTATTGTAATTCCCATTATTGTAACGACATTTCATTTTCCGCTGCGTACTCAATAAAGTTTGTTCTTATCATTTAGTATTGTTCTCGTATATTATAATATGTTGGTTTATTTGATATTAATGTCACATTCACCCTGGCCCTAATTGGGGGTGTGATACAAAAGAAGGTTAGATTTCTAGGTTGAAGATTATGGATTCCTGTGTTTCTTGAATTCAGGAGCTGCATTATGCGTTTGGTTGTGTATTTTGGGTGTGATAATGAAGTTTTTTTAGGCATTTTGAGGAAAAAATATACCCTTCTCTTTTAGTTGTGATCCCATAGCTCATAAATTATTTGTTTGATTAAATATGAATGTCAAAGTGTGAACACTAATTTTTTTTTTTTACCCATTTTGCATTATTACTTTTGCATGGAGTATGTGCTAAATTGTTACAGAATATGTACAAGGAGAACTTAACATTTGGTATTTAACTATGCAATATGTGCTAAATTGTTACAGTAAGATCCAATGACTATTTGGTAATGCAAAACTAATTAGGATTAACATAATAGTAAGATCCAATGACTATTTGGTAATGCAAAACTAATTAGGACTAACATAATATAAATTTTTTGTACAGCCATGCTACATAAGTGTTAAGGGCTATTTGCATTACCACTCATAATGGTAACTATTTGGTAATTTTAAGTTGCCTAATTGTATTTCACATTACCACTCAAAATGCAAACTACTTTGTTAATAATTATCTGTTCCACATTAATAGCTCATTTTCCCGTAGGTGACAAGTTCAAGAATTATTCAAATTTTATTCATCCCAACAGATGGCCCGAAGATGTTGAAACTGAAGCTAAAAAAAAATGGAAGCAGGAGGTTATAGAATGCAACTACGTTATTATGTAACTACCTTTTATGACTTATGAGTATGTAACTATGTTATAGAACGCAACTACACAGTCCGTGGTGACTTTTATCAAGAAATCCCTATCCGATTTCTTGGGATCTTCCGAATCCCTATTGTATTAGTCGTGAATTATAACTTGATTGTCTATATATTATATCCATAGGAGTAGGAATAGTAAGTAATCAATGATATTCACTGTTTGCAGCCATGGTGAGTTTTCTTTGTAATTGTACAATTGATTGTTGCTTTGTAAGTGTATTCATTGAATGAGTTTACGATAATGTTTTTTTAATCAATTTGGTTTTAATACAAATACTATCAATAATAAAGAATTTCGTCATTGCAAGTATCAAACAATTAGTTGATACCAATACTAACGTTTTCGAATACTATTTTATAGAGTTGTCGTGCAATACATGGGACTTCAATATTATCATGCAATTGTTGCTATTAATTTGATGTATTTACAGTTTGTTACACAACTAATGTTTCACAATATGCGATTGCTTAATATTGCTTAATAAACTGATGTTCATTGTATGTGATTGTTACACCACAACTGTTCATAGTATGCGATTGCTTTTAGGGTGGTGATTTTGACCCAACTACCTTTCATTACGTTGTTTTAATGATAATATTGAATGTCACGCTAATACATGTTTTCATGCCATTTTACTACATCAAGATTTAGATGTTTCGGTACCTAAAGTGGATAATACATCTAATCATACACAGGTTTCTTCATTTTTCGTATGAATTTCTAATTTTGTATTAATTGTATTCGGATTTGGATGAATATGATATGGTATGTAGCACCATATGTCATGTAATTACTATAATAGGCATTATTATTGTTGTTGCTATTAATTTATTTTTATTTAGAACTTAATATTTATGTCAGGAGTGTGTTAGAGATAAGAGTTTTTGAGTCATTTATTTAATTGGAGGAAGTAAGATGGTGTTAATAGACTGCTCTAAAATTTTATGAGTGTCCCGTTTCTCAACAAGGTACTTTTGAAAGTTAATTTATCCTCAAACTTTTTTTTTTATTTTCTACTTTTATTTTCTCTCTTTTATTTTCTCTCTGAGGGGTATAATGTTTCATTACGTTGATTTTCTCATCACATCTTATTTTGTTATGATCTTCCAAAATGATTTAAGCGTACTATATTAGCTTTGTTATAGTAGCTGTTTTGTACTATTTATTTTTCTGTTAAAGTAATAAAACATGTTTTAAGGATACTAATGCTTCGAGACAAACACTTCACAATTATTCACATCAATTTTTTCTTCTTGAGTTGTCGTGCAATGCACGGGCTCTTAAATCTAAATGTTTTATTTGTTCTATATATATTATATATATAAAAAAGCAACCCATTTGAAATATTTGTTGGTGAAACAACATGAAGTTGTTAAGGAGATTATTAGAAATTTCAAGCACAAAACTACTTGTGATACAGTATTTATCATACCGTTAATTGATATAACAGTTTATATTACAATTTAGTTTGATTTAGAGTCCCCGTGCAACGCACGGGCTCTTAAATCTAGTATATATATATATATATATATATATATATATATATATATATATATCTTTTCTCAACTGCAAGTCTATGTCTGGCATTTACGATCACCAGATGTTTCCATCATATGCTCAATTATTAGAGACCATTCAAGTTCAACAACAAATTATTGAGAAACTTAACTTAGCCCTAACCCAAACCCCTATCAGTGTTAGTTCTTCACTCCCACAACCTAGTAATAAACAACCCACATATAGTCCTTTTATGAGATTTGGGTCTCAACAAGCGTTGGTTGTTCAACGCAATAAACAGAGGCTTACTATTTGCCAGCCTATTAATTATGGTCTGCCATTTCAGCAAACAGGTTGGCCCAATAAGTAGAAGCCCAATAACATCCCACAGGTTTTAAACGCTTAGACTTCGGACTGGAACATGGATACATCCTTTTTCAGCGGGCAGGCTAGACCTGCTAACAGCCCATTTGCCGGTTCGATGCAACATCAGGAGACTTTTATACCAAAGGCATTTAATGCGAACACTCCTCCAGATTACGATAATTTCGGTTGGACTATGGACACTGGTGCGTTAACTCACCTCACTTCTAGCATTAAAACTTTAAGTACTGTTTTTATTCATTGTATTTATTCTTCTGTTGTGGTTGTTGACGAGAACCACATCCCCGTTGTCAATACTGGTCATAACGTTTTGCCTATGTTAATCAACCCTTACACCTGTCTAATGTTCTAGTTACACCTAACATAGTTAAAAATCTTATTTTTGTTCGTCGTTTTGCTCTTGATAATAAAGTTTCTGCTTCATTTGACGAGTTTGATTTTTCTGTGAAAGACTACTTGACTAACCGCCTACTCCTCCAATGTGATAGCACCGGAGATCTCTACCCGTTTATGGATCCGACACCATCCCCACCTCATCATGCTCTCATAACCACACCCATCATTTGGCATCAGCGCCTCGGACATCCAAGCACTGATGTTTTTCGTCATCTTATTTATAATAATTCTATTACATGCAATAATACGAAGTCTCCTGCTCTTTGTCTTGCCTGTCAACTTGGAAAGCATGTGAGACTACCATTTAGTAGTTTCGTTTCTCATGTTAATTCATTATTTGATATTGTTCACTCGGATTTATGGACCTCACCTATTCCGAGTCTTAGTGGTTACAAATATTATGTCATTTTTCTAGATCATTACTCGCATTACTTATGGGTTTTTTCATTACGCAATAAATCTGAAGTCTTTAATAAATTTACTCAATTTCGTGCCTACATTAAAACCCAATTCAATTCTGAAATTAAAGCCTTCCATTGTGACCTTGGCGGTGAATTCGACAACAATCAACTTAAACAATTATCCCAAAATAACTGTATTTAAATATGCTTTTCTTGCCCGCAACCCTCCCAACAAAAAGGGAAATCTGAACGGATGATTCATACTATCAATAACTTCATACGCACCCTTCTCTTTCAAGCAAACCTACCCCCTAATTTTTGGGTCGAGGCCCTTCACATGACCGCATATCTACTCAATCTCCTACCCTCATCCGCAATAAACCACGATATCCCCCACATACGCCTCTAAAAATATCCACCCAACTACTTCACTCTTCGTGTTTTCGGTTGTCTTTGCTAGCCTCACCTTAACAACACTCACAAACTCGCTCCACGCTCCACCCCATGTATCTTCCTTGGTTATCCATCGAATCACCGCGGATACCGATGTCTCGACCTTGCCACTCACAAAATCATTCTTTCTCGTCATGTCACCTTCGATGAAACTTCCTTCCCTTATAGCTCCACTACTACCTCCCCACCCCCATCATATGAGTTTCTCAACCCTCCTCCAAATCTATTCTCTCGCACTCTCTCAGACATATCTCCACCTCCTGTCGTCACTCTACCCTCACCCGACACTCCTACTCCTCATGCCCCTCATTCTCCTCCCACTCCTGCATCCTTACCACCCCCACCACCTCAAAACACGACCTCAACTCACCCTATGGTTACTCGACACCGCCTTGGCACCACTAAACCCGTTCAACGTCTTAATCTCCATGTTTCTACACCTTCTCCTACACCAAAATCATATTCCAAAGCCTTTAACGACCCTAACTGGCATAACGCTATGACTGAGGAATATAATGCTTTAATTAAAAATGGTACTTGGACACTTGTGCCCCGCCCCACGGATGTAGTGACCCGAACTTTTCCATGTTTATATATATTAAATGAAATTGATATTTACATAATTAAGTGTTTCCAACATGTTAAGCAATCAAACTTGTTAAGACTTGATTAATTGAAATAGGTTTCATATAGACAATTGACCACCCAAGTTGACCAGCGATTCACGAACGTTAAAACTTGTAAAAACTATATGATGACATATATATGGATATATATATAGTTAACATGATATTATGATAAGTAAGTATCTTATTAGGTATTTTAACAATGAGTTATATACATAAAAATGAGACTATTGAATTAAGAAACTCGAAAACGATATATATAAGGATTATCGTTATAACAACGTCTTATTAAATACATATGAATTATATTAAGATATTGATACACTATATTTAAACATGATAAATGATAAGTAAACATATCATTAAGTGTATTAACAATGAATTACATATGTAAAAACAAGAGTACTAACTTAAGGATTTCGAAACGAGACATATATGTAACGATTATCGTTGTAACGACATTTAAATGTATATATATCATATTAAGATATATTAATACATCATAATATCATGATAATGTAATAATTTAACATCTCATTAGATATAATAAATAATGGGTTAACAACATTTAACAAGATCGTTAACTTAAAGGTTTCAAAACAACACTTACATGTAACGACTAACGATGACTTAACGACTCAGTTAAAATGTATATACATGTAGTGTTTTAATATGTATTCATACACTTTTGAAAGACTTCAAGACACTTATCAAAATACTTCTACTTAACAAAAATGCTTACAATTACATCCTCGTTCATTTTCATCAACAATTCTACTCGTATGCACCCGTATTCGTACTCGTACAATACCCAGCTTCTAAATGTATGTACTATTGGTATATACACTCTAATTATCAGCTCTTAGCAGCCTATGTGTGTCACCTAACCATGTAGGAACCCTTATTTAGCAACTAGCATGAATGATTACACAAAATTACAAACTAATGTGACCTTATATGGAGTACCAACATCACTTTTTCAATCATCACCATAAACACATTCATTTTTCAATTTTTATGCATCAAACTAAACTCTCTCAAGGGTTCTTCCATTGTTCTAAGTGTTCTTCATCATCTTCATCAAAATCTAGCTCAATCTAGTTCATAAATCCATACATAAACCAAGTTACAAAACAACTACTCAAGAACACACCAAAAACACTTCCAAGTTTGCTAGCTTACTTTCAATCTTGCAAATCCATTTCAAGTGATCATCCAATCTCAAGAAATCTTTCTTATTTATAGTAAGATATCTTTCTAATTCAAGGTAATACTCATACCCAAACTTTGATTCAATTTCTATAACTATAACAATCTTATTTCGAGTGGAAATCTTACTTGAATTTGTTTTCGTGTCATGATTTTGCTTCAAGAACTTTCAAGCCATCCAAGGATCCTTTGAAGCTAGATCTATTTTTCTCATTTCCAGTAGGTTTATCCACAAAACTTGAGGTAGTAATGATGTTCATAACATCATTCGAATCATATATATAAAACTATCTTATTCGAAGATTTAAACTTGTAATCACTAGAACATAGTTTAGTTAATTCTAAACTTGTTCGCAAACAAAAGTTAATTCTTATAACTTGACTTTTAAAATCAACTAGACACATGTTCTATATCTACATGATATGCTAACTTAATGATTTAAAACCTGAAAACACGAAAAACACCGTAAAATCGGATATACGCCGTCGTAGTAACACCGCGGGCTGTTTTGGGTTAGCTAATTAAAAACTATGATAAAAATTGATTTAAGAGCTATTCTTCTGGGAAATGATTTCTCTTATGAACATGAAACTATATCCAAAAATCATGGTTAAACTCAAAGTGGAAGTATGTTTTCCAAAATGGTCATCTAGACGTCGTTCTTTCGACTGAAATGAATACCTTTACAAAAATGCCTTGTAATCTGTATTTCCGACTATAAACTTATACATTTTCTGTTTAGATTCATAAACTTAAGTTCAATATGAAACCATAGCAACTTGAATCACTCAAAACGGATTTAAAACGAAGAAGTTATGGGTAAAACAATATTGGATAATTTTGCTTGTTGTAGCTACGTGAAAATTGGTAACAAATCTATATTAATCATATCCTAGCTAACTTATATTGTATTATACATGTATTCTAATATATTATGTAATCTTGGGATACCATATACACGTATGCAAATGTTTTGACATATCATATCGACCCATGTATTTATATTATTTGGAACAACCATAGACACTCTATATGCAGTAATGTTTGAGTTAGCTATACAGGGTTGAGGTTGATTCCAAAAATATATATATACTTTGAGTTGTGATCTAGCCTGAGACGTGTATACACTGGGTCGTGGATTGATTCAAGATAATATATTTCGATTTATTTCTATACATCTAACTGTGGACAACTAGTTATAGGTTACTAACGAGGACAACTGACTTAATAAACTCAAATCATTAAAACGTAATAAAAAATGTTGTAAAAATATTTTGAACATACTTTGATATATATGTACATATTTGTTATAGGTTCGTGAATCGACCAGTGGCCAAGTCTTACTTCCCGACGAAGTAAAAATCTGTGAAAGTGAGTTATAGTCCCACTTTTAAAATCTAATATTTTTGGAATGAGAATACATGCAGTTTTATAAATGTTTTACGAAATAGACACAAGTAATTGAAACTACATTATATGGGTGAATGATCGAAGCCGAATATGCCCCTTTTGCTTGGTAGCCTAAGAATTAGTAAATCGATCTACTAATTGACGTGAATCCTAAAGATAGATCTATTGGGCCTAACGAACCCCATCCAAAGTACCGGATGCTTTAGTACTTCGAATTCGTTTTTTTATCATGTTCGATGGATTTCCCGGAATGATATGGGATATTCTTATATGCATCTTGTTAATGTCGGTTACCAAGTGTACACCATATGAATGATTTTTATCTCTATGTATGGGATGTATATTGAAATATGAAATCTTGTGGTCTATTATTACGATTTGATAAATATATAGGTTAAACCTATAACTCACCAATATTTTTGTTGACATTTAAATCATGTTTATTCTCAGGTGATTATTAAGAGCTTCCGCTGTTGCATGCTAAAATATGGACAAGATTCGGTGTCAGCATGATTGTATAATATTGTTTAAAACTGCATTCGAGATTTACTTTGTTGTAACATATTAATATTGTAAACCAATATGTATTGGTAGTGTGTAAGTGTGATATTTTTAGATTATCATTCCTTGATAATCTAGGTGGTGTATTTTTAACCTCGTCGATAAAATAAAGGTTATGGTTTGTTTTAAAAATGAATGCAGTCATTGAAAAACATCTCATGTAGAGGTCAAAACCTCGCAAAGAGATCAATTAATATGAAACGTTTATAATCGATATGAATGGGACATTTCAACGGACACAAACATAGTTCACCCCATGTGGTTGTTTAAACAAAAGTATAATGCAGATGGTACACTGAGCAGGTATAAGGCTCGACTTGTCGCTAACGGTTGAAGCCAACAGGTTGGTATTGATTATGATGAGACTTTCAGCCCAGTTGTAAAATCGACCACTATTAGGACTGTACTAAGTCTTGCTGCATCTTGACATTGTCCTATTCATCAGCAAGATGTCAAGAATGCATTTCTCCATGACACTATCTCTGAGACAGTCTACATGCATCAACCCCCTGGTTTCTGTGACCCTACTCGTCCCGATCATGTATGCCTTCTGCAGAAATCTTTATACGGACTGAAGCAAGCTCCTCGAGCTTGGTTTCAGCGATTTATCGGATATGCTCAGCGTGTTGGATTTCAACACAGTAGATGTGATGCCTCTTTGTTCATCTACAAGCACGGCACAGACACATCCTATTTGTTATTATATGCGGATGACATCATCTTGACTGCCTCGTCTACAGCCTTTCTTCATCGGGTTATTACCTCACTACATCAGGAGTTCTCCATGACTGATCTTGGCCTGTTAAGTTACTTTCTTGGCATTTCTGTCACTCATACTCCATCTGGTATGTTTTTCTCTCAGAAGAAGTATGCATATGAGATTATTGATCATGCAGACATGGTTGGTTGTAATTCTAGTCGCACACCGATCAATATTGCCTCCAAACTGACCACTACTTGTCCCCCAGTTAAGGATCCCACCTTATATCGCAGCCTTGTCGGTGCTCTCAAGTATCTTACTTTTACTAGGCCTGACATCTCTTATGATGTCCAGCAGATTTGTTTGTTTATGCATGATCCTCGAGAACCTAATATGGCTGCTCTCCAAAGGACCATTCGCTATGTCCAGGGCACTCTGGATCTTGGTTTACAGTTGTTTTCATCTAGCACTTGCTCATGAGTTGCTTATTCTGATGCTGACTGGTGATATGGCCAAAACGGGCGGTTTTATTCGTGCGGTGTCGTTAGGCCGCAGAATGTCCGGATTCAGTTGATCAGGGTAGCACACAGTCGTTTTGTTTATTTATATTGTGCGGGGCCTAAATTTACTTTTACTTTCTAAGATGTAGAAGATGTAAGTTAACCTAGTGTCGTATTTTTTTGCTAATTAATGAATTGAAGATCAAGTGGGTAATTGTCTTTTAGTTAAATTACCTGGATAAAAGATAGTAGTTGCTTTTAGCTAAAAGTCCTATGTGCAGGAAAGTAAATAAGTGGAAGGATATCCGGAGTATGCAGATAAGGGAAATGTTGACCAAGATATCAGTATTGGGTTAGGGAAAGGTAATTATGCTTATGTTAAGAGTATGCTTGGAATGATGTAGATCTAGTTGGATGAGCCAATTACACAGACCTACTTGTCTCTGAACTCTCGGAGTTCTCTTTGAGCAGGGAGAAGTATGTCACTTGGTCGTATAATTAAAAGGTAGCAATACCTCAGAGGTTATCCTCAGTAAAGTACTAGTTTTATTAGTGAGTTAAGCTCTAATCCTAACCCTCGTTATCAATTTAGTTAACTGAATAACAACGTGCCGTGTTGATTGAACACTGATCACAAACGAAAGGAATCCGTCGGTTTAAGTTGGCAAAACCTTAAATGAAAACTAACAACCAATCCATCATACTAATGAGGTCATATAAATTTAAACATTATACAGCATTACAGTTGATATACTGATAGTAAAGCAGATAGAAACCTAATGGGTACCTAAACAGTTGATATGACTAAGTCCTAAGGCAACAATCAAACAAGAACATGCAATAGGCTTGGGTCACACAGTGAAGACACTAACTAGATCTTAACAGCTCCTAAGAAGTCTCTTCGAAACATTCAATAGGCATACTAGGTCATTCATGTCTCAATTCCAAAGTTCCGTGTCCTAAAAGTTCATTAAATGCCTCTCGGGAACTCCGGCCATACCGAGTTCATAGAATATTCAGATACAGTATAACCAGAGGTCTTAATCCTATGAAGTAGCTAATTTCATTTAGGTGGACAAGTCCTGATCACAGCCTAGGTTGGTCAATCCTTAAGATGCTAGCATACAAATCTATCAGACTTCTTAGTTCAGTATTATAACAGTAATCGTACTAAATTAACATAATTACGCTAACCCAAACTTCTATCATGGCAATATACAGATTAATTAAGCTATCATGGTAATATCGGCATGAATTATTAAACATAAAAAGTAAGAAAACATGTTTAATACAAAAGACAAGCGTTTCGGATAAAAACCTTAAAAGGCCGAAGAAATCTGCCCGAGATCGCAGGGACTCGCTGGGATATCCTCCGAAAAATAAAAGCTAAGCTAACTAATACTAAAAACTAACTAAAAGCTTAAAAATATGAAATGAATTACAAATTGAGTGTGTGTTGAAATGGATGGAGAAAGCCCTTTAAATAGACTTGGAAATTGCCTGCAAACGGCTGGCAGGCCGTTTGGCAAGCCATTTGGCAAGCCGTTTGCAGGGCCCGTTTGCTAAGGCAAGCCGTTTAACGAGGCCGTTTGATCTGGGTGTTTGGCAGGCTGTTTGCCATACTGGCAGGCCGTTTGGCTTGCTGATTTGCTGGATCGTAACTTGATTTCTTGTCTTTCACCGTTTTCGCTCTAGAATCTTCGTTTTAGCTCCGTTTTACTTGATTCTTTTTGCATGGCCTTCGTAATTACTTAATCTACAAAATCAACTAAAAAAGCGATAACTTTGCCGACAAAGTTTAAATCTTTATTGTTATAGGGCTTAATATTGGTGATAAAAATGTGACTTTTTGACCGATATCAAATACCCCACACTTGGCTTTGCTTGTCCTCAAGCAAAAAGCGGGAATATAAGGATCTTTCTAATAGACTCTCCCTTGCCCCACCCGTGGATCTTTTTATTATGCCTTCATCAGAAGTCGGCACATCTTTTGAAAGTATTAGAAAAAGTTTCGAGCTTCGATGGTTTGGTCGCTAGATTTCAATCGCGTCCATAGTGAAAAAGGCGTACTTTCCAACTTTCAGATGTAGAGTATACATGATCAGGCTTCTCATTAGCGGATCACTCATATCACTCAAGTGTTTCGGGTGTCCTATTCTAATTGTATTGTCGCTCAGAAGCCACTCGTGTAACAGTTCTCATCATAGGCTTAGTAAAGCATCGATATCTTCACCGGTTAAGTAAGGACGACACTGATCTTCTTCCTAAGCATTCTTTCAAGAGGAAGATGGATTATAGGGTTTGGTCGGGAAATTATGGATCAGTGAAAGGTATCCAGATCTTTTGATTTTTGAGAGAATTGATAGACTTTGATTCTTCAGAGTATCCATTTTTGGATAGAGAACGGCCTAGAATCCGTAAAAGCTTTCTTCGAAAGAGGCGGATTTTGCTAAGACTTTGTCTAGAATTTTCTTTAGCTCTTCTGGCTTCCTTCTTTAGGGTAACTTCTCGGGTTTTTCTTTGCCTTATTTATAGAGACTTTGCTCTTTCATAATCATTTTTTTTATCGGCATACCCTTTCTTCATAACTTTTGTCTTTCGTTCCTGGTGCCCAGAGAGGAAGTGATAATCCACTGAAAATAGGTCTTTGACCTATCAAAAACAATCAGGGGTTCGGAATCTTTCAATAAGTGCTTTTGAAGCGAATTTGATCGATCTATCTCTTTATTAGTCTCTGGATCTTTAAATGAATGGAAAGGGGAGTGAGTGTAAATGGTGTATTTTGGGAGTGAATTTGGGGTGAATATTTCTGATTCATCAACTCTTTATGTGAGTTGGTCGGTTTAAATTGCGTGGAGTGGAAACGGAAACGGATGGCTTTTTGTCTTGTAACATTTTAATTTTTTTTTCTAATCACAGCGGAAGACTGAGTTTACATAAATACCCTTAGTTAGTTACAAACATGATTATCACAAATCATAAGTTAATTACTTTATTACAAACCACAGGTGTTACGTTAAACGACTAGTTACATATTTACAAAACTTAAAACATCAGAGTTCGTCTTGTCAAACATATCGTCAGCTCGACTCCCGTCCCTACCAGCACTAAGATCCAAAACCAGCAAGGGAGGAGGTGAGGGGTTAGCACAAGGGTAAGTGAATGAAACTATCAAAAGGTCTAGCATACAGTACCAACTTGTACTCCTATATCAACAGCTATATGCAACCACATACAACAAACAACAACTAGCAACTGTGCTCCAACTAGAGGATCGGCGGCTTGTACGGGCACACGACCACTAGCTGATCAGTCTAGCGTCTACCGATAGTCTTTACTACTGAATCCCCAGTATAGTCATCCACACGCAGGTGATGCGTCATTCAACACTATACTCAACAAACAGTAGCCAACTAGACCCAACCACAACTAGGTTGACCTCTCTGAGCTGAACCTAACAACAATAGGTTCCAATAACAATAATAACAACTTATGCACATACAATCAGTCAACTACTATTACAAAAACAGGCAACTAATACGACTAAAAGCATGGCATCCCTAACCGTGATCAACTGTACAACATAACTACTAATCATGGAAACTATCAACAATATAAACATAGTAGCGCAACTTGCTACTCTATACTACACCCAGAGATAATCCCACTCACCGATTACCAGTAGCCAGCTCAGATAAACTATCACTGAGCTTCTTCCTTATCCTTATCACCTGACCATAAGGCAAATCAAGTTAGTTTCTATCCGTTAACACAAAACAACACAGTACATAAATCAGTCACAAAAAGCGCCGCTAAAAGTCCACCTAACACTTAGCACTTTCAAAATTTACATCCTGAACACCAAAATACAAACGGGCAGCATAACGGCTAGAAAAAGGCACTTTGGTAAAACCTTCTGCCCTGGACACACAGTCAGTCGACTGTCTCCTCAATCGGTCAACTAACGTAGACAGTCGATCGACTGTTGACACAACCAGTCGACTGACGTAGACAGTCGGTTGACTGTTGACACAACCGGTCAACTGACTTTCCCAATCGGTCGACTTATTTGGTATATCCATAATCGACCGAAAGTCAAACTCAGTCGGTCGGTTCACTCGCCAGTCGATTGACTGTCGACCGACAGTCGGCCGACTGTGTTCATCATCTGCAGGTTCTGAACACAACCTACGGACTTCAAGCTAAATTCACCAAAGCTCGATCTAGAGCTCGTTTTCGACACCAAAACTTACCACAACTCAATTACTACATGTTATAGACTATAAACCCACAAAGTTTTGACCATAACAACATCAAATCCATGGATTTTGACACAAAATCAAGCTTTTTACAAAACTCACACAAAACCATGAATTTAACAACGAATTGAGCACAAAAACATATGTTACTTACCTTGATAGACTCAGTAAACGATAACAAGCACGATTCTAACACCAATTTGAGCTCAAGATCAATGTTTAAGGATTAGGGTTTGGTAGATGGGAGGGATGAAGGTACGGTGTTAATTAGGAAGCTTCAAGAAAATGAGAGAAGAAGCTGACTTCTTCCTTTTATATATAGGTTAAATACAATACCCCATCACACACAGGTATTTACCAGTTATCTAATAACTTTCGCACCTCGTTAGGCGGCCCTAACGGAGTCCAAATTAAACAATCGAACCTGTTCTGTGACCCTTGTCACAAACTGGTCTCAACTAAACAACCAAATAATTATAAACAAATAATTATTAAAATCACTAATTACGCCATTCCCAAGGGTACACTGGTCATTTCAACTAGGCCCAAAACGCGGATGTTACAAATCTACCTTCCTTAAAAGAGATTCCGTCCTCGGAATCGGGTCAACTATGGTCGACAAACCCAAAATTATTACTCGAACCGCCAAAACACACGATCAACTTTATCGATCCGATCCCCGATATCGACATTATCCACGACAATTGCATAGGGAAACGAGATTCTTGACATCAATACACTCCCTATACAAAATAATTTGTCACAATCTTCATTGATCAACGTCCGTTAATCCACTTAAGCCCACAAATTATACGATCAAGTCAAATAATCAGAGTCAAATTCATGATTCTACGCCATTCTGTATCATAAATTTCACGATCGGTCATCCAATTCAACTCTTTATACAGTCCACTTTTCACAATTATCCCAAGCTCAGGCAATTGAATTAGTTATCATGCTAAAATCTGTACATATGTCCATGAAATTACCTATTAAGTCAACAGAACTTCTCAGGTTATTCGTCTCATATCCAGTCACATCACAACCCAATATAGCACAGGCCACCTAATTCTCCTTCAGCTTCCCAGAAATTCTGTATGATTTATCATAATATACTTCGGTTGGCCGGACACAAGCATATTATCCTAAATCATACCTTCATTCTGAGTTGCTCGAAAAGGAAAAAATTCTACTTGTCTCATTTACTAACTTATGTCCAATCAATCTCCTCAATAAGCATCGGTAATTAATTTAACTACTTTATAATTAATCAATTGCACCATCTATCCAATCATGGATATTAAAACACTGTTCATCAAATGTTCAACTATAATCTACCAACATCATTACACATCCAACAAGCATAGGAAATATCTGGTCAATAAAGTCCACTATCGGCATATCACTCGTACTCGTGTCACTATCTAACAAATTTCTATCATCCAAATGTCCACTCCATAAAGATACCAAACACATCTCTATCAAAGTCACGGTCTTCAATCCCAAAAAGTCAACCTAAGGGTCACCCTTACCCCACATGGCACACAAGGGTCGCAACCAAAATATAAACAACATAATGCAACAAAATAAATCTTACACTACAATCAAGATCTACCAATATGCACACACACACATATATATACACAATCACATACATATATACAACTAAACAGTACGAGGATTTTGAAACATACCTGTATTCACATCATATTCAACATCTGCATCTGCAACTATCTGATAAGCTCTTGCTGTTGCCGTAGGTGGATTCTTTCTTTTCTGCCCTACTGGAGAACCAGAAGATCCACCTACCGATCCCGACTGCGCTCCTGGCCCCGTCCCAGAACCTGATCCTCTTACATACGGACACTGAGCTGACCTATGCCCCATTTGATGACATTTCCAACATACATCCTCTTGGAACGAACACATCCGAATCTCGTGCCCCACAATACCACATCTCAAACATCTTTTGGTTGAATCTGAACAAGGACCACTATGAGATGATCTACAACTATAACACCAAGAATTCTAACTTGATGCTGTCCCACTCTGTTCTGACCCACTTTTCTGTTTCAACTTAACTGACTTCTTTGACCTAGAGTCCGACTGACTCATCACCTGATCTTGTTGTGGCATCTCATAACCTACTATTCTATTCCTTGCTGCTCTGACATCATCCTCTACCATATTGGCCATAACAAATGCTTGCGATAACGTCGTCGCCATCCTAACCATTGTTCTGTACTCTGGTAAAACTATATTAACAAAATGCTGAATTCTGGACTGTTCATCTGGAACCCACTGTTGAACAAACCTTAATTTATCCATATACTGCTCAATTACCTCATCTATCGTCATCTGAGGAGTCATTTTCATTGTCAAAAATTCTGTCTTAATTCGATTGAGATCATAGGACGAACAATACTGTTCACAAACTTTACTATAAAATTGTTCCCAAGTAATCATGTTCACTTGCTCTTTCGGTATACTAGAAATAACCGTATCCCACCAAACCATTGCCCTATTTTTCAACATACGGCTAGCATAAATAACCTGTAATTCTGGTTCGCACTGACAGGCCTCAAAAACCTTTTCTATCTCTCTTAACTAGTTAAGGGTTACCATTGGGTTAGAACTTCCTGAGTACTCTGGTGGATTACAATTTAGAAACTGTTTGAAGGTACATTTCTTCGGTTGTTGAAACGTCGGCATCTGATAAGGACCCCACATCTGATTTGGGAACTATTGATTAAACTGAGGTGGCACCTGATAGTGTTGAGGAAACTGACACTGAGGTGGTAACCATTGCTGTTGTTGGAAAGCACTTCTAGTTTGCTGATATATATTTGGCTGCATCGGATACCCACTAAACATCTGATTCGGTACACTACCACCGGAATTCACTGTTAACTGGCGTTGTTCTAATTCCCTTATTCGGTCACGTGCTTCCTTTAACTTACTTTCTAAATCTAGAATTTGTTCCTGCGGATCCTCTTCTGACACATACCCGTCTTCATCTGGGGCTCTGAATGTTCCGGGGGCTGACGGACCAGTTGCGTTTCCTGTATTATCTGCCATATCTGCACTACCACAACATCTCACACAAACACTTAGTGGAAAACATGTTAGTACCTATCAACTAACGCATGTAATTCCTATAATCACTCAACCCGTCCCCTCAGATATGTTTGACACAACACAAGGTTTGGGAACATGACATTCAACACAATGTACATGCGGCTAAACCTATGCTCTGATACCAAGTTGTAACACCTTAATTTTTTTTTTCTAATCACAGCGGAAGACTGGGTTTACATAAATACCCTTAGTTAGTTACAAACATGATTATCACAAATCATAAGTTAATTACTTTATTACAAACCACAGGTGTTACGTTAAACGACTAGTTACATATTTACAAAACTTAAAACATCAGAGTTCGTCTTGTCAAACATATCGTCAGCCCGACTCCCGTCCCTACCAGCACTAAGATCCAAAACCTGCAAGGGAGGAGGTGAGGGGTTAGCACAAGGCTAAGTAAATGGAACTATCAAAAGGTCTAGCATACAGTACCAACTTGTACTCCTATATCAACAGCTATATGCAACCACATACAACAAACAACAACTAGCAACTGTGCTCCAACTAGAGGATCGGCGGCTTGTACGGGCACACGACCACTAGCTGATTAGTCTAGCGTCTACCAATAGTCTTTACTACTGAATCCCCAGTATAGTCATCCACACGCAGGTGATGCGTCATTCAGCACTATACTCAACAAACAGTAGCCAACTAGAATCAAACACAACTAGGTTGACCTCTCTGAGCTGAACCTAACAACAATAGGTTCCAAAAACAACAATAACAACTTGTGCACATACAACCAGTCAACTACTATTACAACAACAAGCAACTAATACGACTAAAAGCATGGCATCCCTAACCGTGATCAACTGTACAACATAACTACTAATCATGGCAACTATCAACAATATAAACATACTAGCGCAACTTTCTACTCTATACTACACCCAGAGATAATCCCACTCACCGATTACCAGTAGCCAGCTCAGATAAACTATCACTGAGCTTCTTCCTTATCCTTATCACCTGAACATAAGGCAAATCAAGTTAGTTTCTATCCGTTAACATAAAACAACACAGTACATAAATCAGTCACAAAAAGCGCCGCTAAAAGTCTACCTAACACTTACGCACTTTCAAAATTTACATCCTGAACCCAAAAATACAAACGGGCAGCATAACGGCTAGAAAAAGGCACTTTGGTAAAACCTTCTGCCCTGGACACACAGTCGGTCGACTGTCTCCTCAATCGGTCGACTGACGTAGACAGTCGGTCGACTGTTGACACAACCGGTCTACTGACTTTCCCAATCGGTCGACTTATTTGGTATATCTACAATCGGCCAAAATTCAAACTCAGTCGGTCAGTTCACTCGCCAGTCGGTCGACTGTCGACCGACAGTCGGCCGACTGTGTTCATCATCTGCAGATTCTGAACACAACCTATGGACTTCAAGCTAAATTCACCAAAACTCGATCTAGAGCTCGTTTTCGACACCAAAACTTACCACAACTCAATTACTACATGTTATAGACTATAAACCCACAAAGTTTTGACCATAACAACATCAAATCCATGGATTTTGACACAAAATCAAGCTTTTTACAAAACTCACACAAAACCATGAATTTAACAACGAATTGAGCACAAAAACATATGTTACTTACCTTGATAGACTCAGTAAACGATAACAAGCACGATTCTAACACCAATTTGAGCTCAAGATCAATGTTTAAGGATTAGGGTTTGGTAGATGGGAGGGATGAAGGTACGGTGTTAATTAGGAAGCTTCAAGAAAATGAGAGAAGAAGCTGACTTCTTCCTTTTATATATAGGTTAAATACAATACCCCATCACACACGGGTATTTACCAGTTATCTAATAACTTACGCACCTCGTTAGGCGGCCCTAACGGAGTCCAAATTAAACAAACGAACCTGTTCTATGACCCTTGTCACAAACTGGTCTCAACTAAACAACCAAATAATTATAAACAAATAATTATTAAAATCACTAATTACGCCATACCCAAGGGTACACTGGTCATTTCAACTAGGCCCAAAACGCGGATGTTACATGTCTTCTCTATTCAGAATGATTTCGGAAGGAGTATCGCTCCTGCACTACGTATGGCGCTTACTAACCATTGGTCTTGAAATGTATGTCAGAACCAAATTCTAACTTAAACCGTACACCAGCACGCTCATCAATCGAAATAACAAAGTACTGTAGATTTGATGGGTCATACAGATACTTTGGGTCCAAGATTCCTCACCTTTTTGGGAGTAGGGGTCGTGCTTGATCATGCATAGCCTTTTACATGTTTTCTTAAAAAAATCTTTTGACACAAAACATAAGTTTCAGCTTAATCGTTCCGTTCTAATAAATGTTCTGAAAACCGATTTCTAGCAATTTTATTAGATCTTTTGGGCAAAAACAAGGTAAGAATTTTTCGAAATTACCCAATATCCATTGCTTTATTACTTTTTGGACAAAAGAATTTTTCAAAACTTGGCGTTTTATGGTTACTTGACTTTTAAAACCTTCGACCTTTAAAACCTTTACCCATTACCCCACACTGAGAAGAATATTGTCCCTAATGTTCTCTTAGAAAGAATATTTTAATACTTTATAAATTAAGGACATTGACTTCTAAAATTTCCAAGTTAGTTGCGGGGGTTACCCTACGTCCCCACACTTAGAGATTTTAGTGCATTATAATCGAAATAGGTTTGAGGAAGGATTACTTTCCTATGGTCATGTTACTTTCCAAGTGCTGGGCCTTCCTACGGTCAATCTCCTACGGACCAGTCTCTTTTGATAATATTTCTGCATGAAGGACAAAAAGAGAAAGGCAGCATTTCCACTATATATAACTTTTTAAGTACAATGCTTTAAAAAGACAAAACTAAAAATAAAGTAAAGTAAAGTAGAGTAGTCTATGGGATACTATCCTGGTCAATGTGCTAAGTTGGTGCTGTGAAGTATCTGAATAGATCATCATCATCCTCTAGTCTCGGCAAGTACTCGAGAGGTTGCCCTATATCCAACTCAGGGCCTCGTAGTGAATCCAGACATAGGTCTGACGACAACTCTAGGTGGGATAGGCTCGGGAAAGGCTCTTCGTCAGGTATACTCCCGGTGATCTCAAATGCCTGGGCTGTTGGTGGCTCAACTGATATGGGAATAGTGACTAAGTGACAACCCTCGGGTAGCTCAGTGACTGGAAATGGCTCGGTGACTGGAGCAGGCGACGTGATGTGAATAGGAGTAGCACGTGCAGGCATGGCAGCTGAGGCAACTGAGTGAACTGAGGCCGGTGTGGAACGCCTGGGGGTAGCTTGTCGTGTCGGCTGAACACGGCGCGCTAGCCTAAATGAAGACTGACCCAGAGTACTGCGCGACATCCCCTCGCGCTGAAGGTATGCTCTAAGAGCTCGGTAGAGCCTCTGATGGTCTCTGAGTAGTGCCCATGTAACATCAGGGTCACTTAAAGTGGCTCCGTAGTGTATCATCGTCTGTGTCTCATGTGTCTCTGGTAGCTGTGTGTGCTCGGCAGGTCTCTTGGCTAAACGTCTAGATCGTTGAACGGGGGGAGCTGGTGGTGCAATGCCAATATCCTCCTCAACACTCTCCAATATCAATCGCCTTGGGCCTAATTGCCCTGTTGATGGCCTGTTCTGATCAGCACTGCTTCCGGATGAGTAAACTCTAGGAGTCCCCCTCCTGAACTTGGCATTTTTGCCTGAACACATTCAACAAACTTGTAAGTACTAAGCGCAAGTACGGCGCTCAGTTGTTAGTACACAGAGATAATATCTTAAGACTGAAAATAATTGAAATAAAAATAAATAATAAAAATAAAAAGTATAAGCAAGGGGTGCCTCCCAAGAGCGCTTTGCTTATCAAGTTGTTACAGCTTGACTTTTCCTTGTCAGATCTTCAGAATGGATCAAAGGAGAAAAGGTGCTCCTCCTTATCGTGGTCTTCTAGATAAACTTTTAACCGGTGGGTTTTGACTTTGAAGTTTCCAGTAGGTCCTTCCAATTCCACGGCTCTGTGTGGAAAAGCATATACAACTTTGTATGGGCCACTCCATCTTGATCTAAATTTTTTTGCGAACTTCTTGAACCAAAAATTAAAGAGCAGAACTTTATCTCCAGGGGCGAACTTTGTAGGGATCAATTTTGCGTCATGCGTAAGCTTTGTTCGTTCCTTGTAGATGTATGACGTTTCGTATGCTTGGTATCTTAATTCGGCGAGTTCGTTCATCTGCATCTTCTGATGCTTTGCGGTAACTGAGGGATCGAGGTTGCAGGTCTTCAGTGCCTAGAGAGCTTTATATTCAAGTTCCAGTGGAAGGTGACATGCTTTTTGATAATGCTAAAAACGAACATATATTTAATAGCATTATCCCTCAAGAAAGACAAGCTTTTAGTTGCAACTATTCTATTTATAAGTGATATTCGTTTAAATAATAAAAGGTGAAGACAAAAGACAGATTCGACGAATTGAAGACGCAAACGACCAAAAAGCTCAAAAGTACAAAATACAATCAAAGTGGTTCCAATTATTAATGAGAAACGTCTCAAAATTACAAGAGTACAAGACGCGAAACGTAAAATACAAGATATTAAATTGTACGCAAGGACGTTTGAAAATCCGGAACCAGGACCAAAGTCAACTCTCAACGCTTGACGCAACGGACTAAAAATTACAAGTCAACTATGCACATAAATATAATATATATTTAAATAATTCTTAAAATTATTTATATATTATATATTATATTTAAAACCGCCGGTAGAATGCAAACAAAGACATGTGAGCTGGAATCCCAGGCCATGTGATTGCATGGCCTGCATGAGATAATCTCATGCGATCGCATGAGCCAAAAAGTCATGCAACATGCTATAAATTTTGCAGTTTTGAGCGATCTTTAACACATCTTTTTCTTTCCTTTCTCTCATACGTAAATATATATATATATATATATATATATATATATATATATATATATATATATATATATATATATATATATATATATATATATATATATATTAATTATAATTATAATTTTAATTCTAATAATAAGGGTATGTTAGCGAATGTTGTAAGGGTATAAGTCGAAATTCTGTCCGTGTAACGCTACGCTATTTTTAATCACTGTAAGTTATTGTTAATGTTATTTTTAATTTAATGTCTCGTAGCTAAGTTATTATTATACTTCTTTAATGCCGAAGTAATCGTGATGTTGGGCTAAATATTAAAATTGGGTAATTGGGTTTTGTACCATCATTGGGGTTTGGACAAAAGAACGACACTTGTGAAAATTAGACTATGGGCTATTAATGGGCTTTATATTTGTTTAATTAAATGATAGTTTGTTAATTTAATATAAAGACACGATGGGCGGGATATTTATATGTACGAATAATCGTTCATTTAACCGGACACGGGAATGGATTAATAGTTAATAGACTTATTAAAACAGGGGTGAATTATGTACAAGGACACTTGGCGTAATTGTTAACAAAGTATTAAAACCTTGGGTTACACACAGTCGATAACCTGGTGTAATTATTAAACCAAGTATTAAGACCTTGTTACAGTTTAAGTCCCCAATTAGTTGGAATATTTGACTTCGAATATAAGGATAATTTGAAGAGGACACTCGCACTTTATATTTATGACTGATGGGCTGTTATGGACAAAAACCAGATGGACATATTGAATAATCCAGGACAAAGGACAATTAACCCATGGGAATAAACTAAAATCAACACGTCAAACATCATGATTATGGAAGTTTAAATAAGCATAATTTATATATTTCATATTTAATTGCACTTTTAATTATCGCACTTTTATTTATTGTCATTCTATTTAATTGCATTTTTAATTATCGTACTCTTTAATTATCGCAATTTTATTTTATCGCACTTTTATTTATCGCAATTTCATTATCGTTATTTACTTTACGCTTTAAATTAAGTTATATTTATTTTTAATATTTTACATTAGGTTTTAACTGCGACTAAAAGTTTTAAAAATCGACAAACCGGTCATTAAACGGTAAAAACCCCCCTTTTATAATAATAATACTACTTATATATATTTTTGTATTTTTGCAATTATAAGTTAAAACTAATATAGCGTTGAACTAGTTTAAGTCTCCCTGTGGAACGAACCGGACTTACTAAAAACTACACTACTGTACGATTAGGTACACTGCCTATAAGTGTTATAGCAAGGTTTAGGTATATCCACTCTATAAATAAATAAATCACTTGTGTAAAATTGTATCGTATTTAATAGTATTTTGTAGCAAATATATAACTATTTTATACACCACCTCGCACACATCACTTTTCCATAGATCATGCGGTAGGGGGTAGTTCCTAGAGGATTCTTGTAAGCAGTCCGGAATGCCCACAGAGCATCATCTAGTTTCTAGGCCCATTTATTTCCATGATGGCCGATAGTTCGTTCTAAGATTCTTTTGAGTGCTCTGTTCGTGACCTCTGCTTGTCCGTTAGTCTGCGGATGATAGGCAGTGGACATTTTGTAGGTAACTCTGTATTGTTGCATCACCTTCATAAATTAAGTATTGCAGAAGTGTATGCCTCTATCACTTATTATAGCACGGGGAGCTCCAAATCTGCAGAAGAGTCTCTTGAGGAAGTTGGTGATGACTTTGGCATCATTAGTTGGAAATGCTTGGGCTTCGACTCATCTGGAGACGTAATCTACTGCTACGAGGACATACTCTTTCCCGTTAGACTTTAAGAATTGGCCCATGAAGTCTAATCCCCATATATCGAAGATCTCGCAAGCTTGGATATTAGTCCGAGGCATTTCGTTCTTCATAGAGATAATACCTTGCCTTTGGCATGCGTCGCAATGCTTTACAAGCTCTTGCGCATCTCGGAATATAGACGGCCAATAAAATCATGATTCGTAGACTTTTCTTGCGGTTAAGTTTGCTCCATGATGACCTCCAGTTGGTCCATGGTGACATTGGTGAAGAATCCCTGCTGCTTGTTTCTCATCTACGCACCTCCTGATTATTTGATCAGGGAAAATTTTAAACAGGTAAGGATCTTCCCAGTAGTAGTACGATTAGGTACACTGCCTATAAGTGTTGTAGCAAGGTTTAGGTATATCCACTCTATAAATAAATAAATCACTTGTGTAAAATTGTATCATATTTAATAGTATTTTGTAGCAAATATATAACTATTTTATACACCACCTCGCACACATCAAGTATCTTTGGCGCCGCTGCCGGGGAAAGTTAAACGCCGAAAGCGCAACGCTAAATATAAAAAAAAAGATTTTTATAAAGTTCCTTTTTTGTAAAAATATACGTTTTAATTATTAAAAACCAAAAATATACAAAAATATAAAAAAATCTATATATTTATTGTTAAGAGTTGTTAAAAATTTATAAAAGTATTTTTATTTTAGTTTTTAAAATAAAATTTTTATTTAAGTTATTTATTTATTTTTTTATTTAAATTAAAACAGAAAAACAGAAAAAAAAAAAATTTAAAACACTCGAGGCCCGGTACTGTAGCAGCCCAGAACCTGGCCCGAAACCCTAGCTCATACGATCGCATGAGCCCGAAGGCAAAAATTCATAATATTTGTATTTTTCGCTCGTATTTAGTTTTATGTTGTAGTTTTTGCCGTAGTTATTTTTATTTCTAGATTTTTAGGCTTTGCCGTAAAATCCCTTAAGTGCTTTTTCTTTAGACTAAGATTTAAGTGCTTTAGAATTTTGCGACGCCGTTTTTATATTTTAGTACCTTTTTAAGTTATTGCATTTGGGATATAGTATTTCTTTTAAGCTTTAATACCTTTAGACGTAACTTTTAATTCTTAGTTTTTAGTTCCTTTTTAAGTTTCGACGCGCTACTTTCTTATTTTTATTTTTCGACGCCTATTATTTTTCGACCTTTTATTTTTCAACGTTTTTTCGACGCGCTCTTTTTCTTTCTTATTTTGCGACACTCTA
This sequence comes from Rutidosis leptorrhynchoides, assembly GCF_046630445.1. Lineage (NCBI taxonomy): Eukaryota > Viridiplantae > Streptophyta > Magnoliopsida > Asterales > Asteraceae > Rutidosis > Rutidosis leptorrhynchoides. The sequence continues at coordinate 203,737,332 of NC_092335.1, read as the reverse complement.
GTTTTTAGGACTTAGAATTTTCTATTTCTTCTCTAAAATTTCTTTAAATTTCAACGAAAAATTATTTTAAGTGGTTAAATTGATAGACATCCAAATTTTTTGCTTCGTAGTAATAGTTGGATTTGTTAGTGGCTGAGTTGTGAGCTTTCGATTTAAAGGGTTCTGGCTCCCTGCTGCATCTATTGGCTATTCGAAACGTGGGCAAAAGCAGAAAAGTCTATTATTTTGATAACTTAAATAATTTTTATCTTTTATAACTAATAGGATATTCAGTGAATGCACCGAGCAAAACGTTCACCACCTTTTGTACGTTCACCACCTGTAACTCGATCAAGACATCTAACCAATATTGTCGCCGTTGATTTTTCTTTAGAATCGTCATCAAGTCTACCAAGTACTCCAATTCAAATTTTCGATAATCCATTTTTTGAAACCGACCTCACAATTGAGAACCCGGAGGATATTCAGGGACAATTCAGAGATCCTGAACCATTAATTTTTCCTCCGGAACCACCAATCATTCAAACAGAGATTGTAGAGGAACCAACTATTAAATTAGAATCCTCTACTGATTCAGATTCAACAAATTCAATTATGGAAAATCTGGAACCTCTAAGTATGGAAGACCGAATGAGAGCTAAACGCACTGGCCAAGGTCACGCAATTACTCAACGAGACATTAATGCGCCAGATTATGAAATCAAACAACAAATCCTACACATGGTAACTAATCAATGCCAATTTAGTGGTGCGCCGAAGGAAGATCCAAATGAACATCTTCGAACCTTTAATAGGATCTGTACACTATTTAAAATCCGAGAAGTGGAGGATGAACAGATATATCTCATGTTATTTCCCTGGACTTTAAAGGGAGAAGCCAAAGATTGGTTAGAATCGTTACCTGAAGGGGCAATTGATACATGGGACGATTTAGTTGAAAATTTTCTTAAACAATTCTTTCCGGCATCTAAAGCCGTAAGACTTCAAGGAGAAATTGTTACGTTCATGCAAAAGCAAAATGAAACTCTATATGAAGCGTGGACAAGATTTGGAAAGTTATTGAGAGGATGTCCGCAACATGGTTTAGACACCTGTCAAATAGTACAAATATTCTACCAAGGATGCGACATCACTACAAGGAAATACATCGATATAGCAGCTGGTGGTTCCATTATGAAGAAAACCGCAACTGATGCTTACAAAATTATTGATAACACTGCTTCCCACTCACATGAGTGGCACCAAGAAAAAGATATCGTTAGATCATCTAAAGCAGCTAGAGCCGATTCTAGCCATGACTTCGATTCCATTTCTGCAAAGATAGATGCTGTCGAGAGACGAATGGAAAAGATGACTAAAGATATCCGCTCAATAAGAATTAGTTGTGAGCAGTGTGGAGGACCACATTTAACAAAAGATTGTTTCAGTATTGAACTAACAATGGAAGAAAGAGAGAATGTTTCATACATAAACCAAAGGCCTGGAAATAATTATCAGAATAATTATCAACCGCCAAGACCAATCTACAATCAAAACCAGAATTATAACCGAAATGTTCCATACAATAACCAACAAGGTCTTAGCAACCAACAATTACCAACAATACTTACAACCATCAAAGACCTATTTTTCAAAACAAACCACCACAAACCGATGATAAAAAGCCAAATTTAGAAGACATGATGTCAAAGCTAGTTGATTCTCAAACACAGTTTTTCACATCTCAGAAACAAACGAATGAACAAAATGCTCAAGCATTTAGAAATCAATAAGCTTCTATTCAAAATCTGGAACAAGAAGTGAGCAACCTAGCAAGGTTGATAGGTGAAAGAAAATTGGGAAGTTTACCTAGTGATACAAATGCTAACCCCCGGAATGAAACAGCTAAAGCCATTACCACAAGAAGTGGTATTACACTTAAACCACCTGAAATGCCTGTAATCTCTGATGAAGCTATTCCTACTCCACAAGAACCACAACCTGAGCAAGATAAGGAAACAGAACTCGTAGTTGAAAAGGTTAATGAAGATAACACAATTAAGGCTAAACCTTATGTTAAACCATACCAACCACCACTTCCTTACCCGAGTACAATGAGAAAAGAGAAACTTGAAGCCGAGCAATCCAAATTTTTGGATATGTTTAAACAAATAAATGTCAATCTTCCTTTCATTGATGTGATTTCAGGAATGCCTAGATATGCTAAATTTCTAAAAGATCTAATCACAAATAGAAAGAAAATGGAAGAACTCTCGGCTGTTACTATGAATGCTAATTGTTCTGCAGTGCTGTTGAATAAGATACCAGAAAAATTATCTGATCCAGGAAGTTTCACGATTCCATGTTTTCTGGGTAGTCTTAGTTCAATAGAAGCATTCGCTATACACTAAACTAGACCTTGGAGAATTGAAACCAACACGAATAAGTATACAACTATCCGATCGATCAGTAAAATATCCTAGAGGGATAATGGAGAACATGCTAGTTAAAGTTGGTAATTTAGTATTTCCAGTAGATTTTGTAATTCTGGATATGGAAGAAGATTCTCGAGTTCCTCTCATATTAGGAAGACCATTCTTAAACACAGCTAAAGCAATAATAGACGTGTTTGGTAAAAAACTGACCTTAAGTATAGAGGACGAGAGTGTTACCTTTTCTGTTGATAGAGCCATGCAACAACCTCAATCTGCAGATGATACATGTTATTATATTCAAACTATAGATTCACATGCAGAATTGTTAGAAGAATTTCCAGAATTACAAGGAACAGGAGAATGTTCTTTAGGAGAAGGAACTGAACCAATTGATGAAGCTGAAATGTTAGCTACACTTATGGCTAATGGATATGAACCAACAACAGAAGAAATTCAAATGCTAAAATAAGAAGACAGATATCGATATAAATCATCGATAGAAGAACCACCGACATTAGAGTTAAAGCCACTTCCAAACCATTTGGAATATGCTTATTTACATGGTGAATCTGAATTACCTGTAATAATATCGTCTTCTCTTACTGAAAATGAAAAATCTCAACTCATTTCTGTGCTAAAAGCTCATAAACCAGCTATTGCATGGAAAATTCATGATATTAAAGGAATAAGTCCTTCGTATTGTACACATAAAATCCTTATGGAAGAAGGTCATAAAACGTATGTGCAACGTCAACGAAGACTAAATCCAAACATGCAAGATGTTGTTAAGAAAGAAATTATTAAACTGCTAGATGCAGGTTTAATTTATCCAATCTTTGATAGTCCATGAGTAAGCCCAGTTCAATGCGTAACTAAGAAGGGTGGCATGACTGTCATCACAAATGAGAAAAATGAGCTTATTCCTACTAGGACTGTAACAGGATGGCGTGTTTGTATTGATTATAGAAAATTAAATGACGCCACCATAAAAGATCACTTTCCCTTACCTTTCATTGATCAAATGTTGGAAAGATTAGCCGAAAATAGTTACTATTGTTTTCTTGATGGTTTTTCCGGATATTTTCAAATTCCAATAGCACCCGAAGATCAAGAGAAAAGCACGTTCACGTGCCCTTATGGTACTTTTGCTTACAAACGCATGCCATTTGGACTTTGCAACGCCCCTGCAACCTTTCAAAGGTGCATGATGGCGATTTTTCATGACATGATAGAAGAATGCATGGAAGTTTTCATGGATGAATTTTCAGTCTTTGGTGATACTTTTGAATTATGTCTAGTTAATCTTGTACGAATGCTTATTAGATGCGAACAATCAAATCTAGTACTTAATTGGGAGAAATGCCATTTCATGGTTAAAGAAGGCATCGTTCTTGGTCATAAAATTTCAAAGGAAGGAATTGAAGTGGATAGAGCTAAAGTAGATGTAATTGCTAAACTTCCACATCCCACCAATGTTAGAGGAGTTAGGAGTTTTCTAGGGCATGCCGGTTTTTACCGACGTTTCATAAAAGATTTTTCTAAAATTGCCACTCCTATGAATAAACTCCTAGAAAAGGATGCTTCATTCATCTTTTTAGATGAATGCATCAAATCTTTTAATATTCTTAAAGAAAAACTCACTAATGCGCCGATCATGATAACTCCAAATTGGAATCTACCGTTTGAACTAATGTGCGATGCAAGTGATTTTGCAATGGGAGCCGTTTTAGGACAAATGATTGAAAAACGATTTCAACCTATTTATTATGCTAGTAAGATGTTACAAGGAGCACAAACGAACTATACAACTACTGAAAAAGAACTCCTTGCTATTGTCTTTGCTTTTGACAAATTTCATTCATATCTCGTTCTAGCTAAAACGGTGGTCTATACCGACCATTCTGCTCTTAGATACCTATTTTCGAAACAAGATGCCAAACCAAGATTAATCCGTTGGATATTACTCTTACAAGAGTTCGATATTGAAATCCGAGATAAAAAGAGAGCAGAAAATCTCGCCGCTGATCATCTTTCTCGTCTTGAAAATCCCGAATTAGAAGTTCTGAATGAATCGGTCATAGAAGACAACTTTCCTGATGAATATCTATTGAAGATAGATTATAATGAAATTCCATAGTTTGCAGACTATGCAAACTATTTAGTATGTGGATTCCTTGAAAAATGATTATCGTACCAAAAACGAAAGAAATTCTTTAGCGATATAAAACACTATTTCTGGGAAGATCCACATTTGTTTAAAAGTTGTCCTGATGGAATAATACGCCGATGTGTATTCGGAGATGAAGCTAGTCAAATCTTAAACAATTGTCACACAGGACCAACAGGAGGGCATTATGGGCCTCAACTCACAGCAAGAAAAGTTTACGATGCTGGATTCTATTGGCATACAATTTTCAAAGACGCACACCTTCTTTGCAAATCCTGTGATGCTTGTCAAAGGGCCGAAAAAATAAGTCAACGTGATGAAATGCCACAAAATGTCATTCAAGTATGTGAAGTATTTGACATTTGGGGTATTGACTTTATGGGTCCATTTCCAAAATCTCATAATAATCTCTACATTCTCGTTGCCATTGATTATGTATCTAAATGGGCGGAAGCACAAGCTCTCCCAACTAACGATGCACGAGTTGTAGTCAACTTTTTAAAACATCTTTTTGCAAGGTTTGGAACACCGAAAGCTTTAATAAGTGATCGGGGTACTCATTTTTGTAACAATCAACTTGAGAAAGTTCTCAAAAGATATGGAGTAACTCATAAAAATCTCCACCGCATATCATCCACAAACAAGTGGACAAGTTGAAAATACCAACAGAGCTTTAAAACGTATTCTAGAGAAAACCGTAGGATCAAATCCGAAGGAATGGTCCATGAAATTGGAGGATGCACTCTGGGCTTTTAAGCTCGTTTACGGAAAAGCATGTCATCTTCCAGTAGAAATTGAACACAAAGCATTTTGGGCTTTGAAGACATGTAATCTTGATTTACATGAAGCTGGACGTCTACGGTTAAGTCAACTAAATGAATTAGAAGAATTAAGACATGAAGCATACGAAAATTCGTTAATCTATAAGGAAAGAACAAAGAAATGGCATGATAAAAGAATCATAAGTTCAAGAGAATTTAAAGAAGGAGACAGAGTTCTTCTTTTCAATTCAAGATTCAAGCTATTTCCTGGAAAATTGAAATCAAGATGGTCTGGACCATTCATAGTCAAAAGAGTTTTCCCATATGGAAAAATAGAGTTAATAAATTCAAATGGGATTGAATTTAAAGTTAATGGTCATAGAGTTAAACATTTCATACATGATCTGATGGAAGTTGACAACGAAGTTAATCACAATTTCAACACCACATCTAACTAAGTGTGGGGAGGTTCGAATCTTTTTAGGGTACTATTTATTTCTGTTAGAGTTAGATTTTCTGTTTTCGTGTAGTTCTCGAGAATGGAATCCGAATGGTCTTTCCCTAGCAGACCCTAAAGAACTAGTCTTCTCCCCCCATTTTGAATTTTTATTTTTTTAGGTTTTACGAGATGAAGACTTCCAGTGAACTAAACCATGGTCTAATGCTACACGATTTAATCACTAAACATAATAATGACACCCTTCCAAGTGAATTGGTATCATTAATCAGAGGCAAATTGAACGGAGTAAGAAAAGAATCCAGGAACGAAAATAATAAGTTACAATTTGGTAAAGGAAGATCAAAATCCGCAGCGAAAAGAAGAGCACGACACCTTGAAAGATGTCATAAATGCGGAAAATGGTCACACGAAGGAAAATGCTCGACGAATCAGACATATTCCAATACCGAGTTCGTTACTTTATGCAGAGATGGACCGTTCATATGTTTAGAAGAAAAATCGTTGAATGCTCGAGGTTATGCCTATGTAGCTATGGAAAACCAATTAGTCCGACTATCTTATGAGTGGGCTAAAGCAGGTCACTGAGAATTCTATCTCACAGGTAAGTATGTACAGTTTTTATTTTTATTTTATTGCTTTTAACCTTTTGATAATAAACTCTGAATCATTCGCTATAAAGTATTAAATTGGTATTCAATAAAATTAGGTATGCGTAACTGAAATTATTGATATCATACAAAAATTTATTACATCACTGCGAAATTTATCGTTTATTCTTAAGGTATAAATATCTTTAATCAATCAACCCAAAATATTTCAGAAATTCGTCAGGAGTAAAACTAGGTAATATAGCCGAAATTACTTTACCGAAAAGAGGGGCGTATATTTTTGATAATATTTGATTGATTAAAGTGGGATAAAAGACCAAAAAGATTTTTAATTTTATTTTTACTTTGTTTTTAAAATTAATATATAAATATTAAATTATTATTGTAAACTTTTTAAATCAATATATATTTAAGTTTGTAAATATTTGAAAAAATTAATATTTTTAATATAAGTTTGTATGTATAAAAACAAAAATATAATATAAATTTGGTGTGAATTTTTAAAATTTTAATAATATGAATTTTTAATTTTATGCATTTTAAATTTAAGTTTGGTGTGAATTTAAAAACAAAAATTTACTTTATTTCGCTAAGTTAAAAATTTGATTTCTAAAAATTCGTCGTAAGTTGAAGACTAGGTCATTGAACCAAAATTGCTTTACCTAAGGGAGGGACGAGAACTTTTATTATCATTATTTTTAGCCTTATTGAATTAAAGTATGCCAAAAATATTTAAAAAACCCAAAAATCTTTGCTTTTAAAACCACGCTTAAAAATGACAAAATTTTAAAATTTTGTTGAGGGACGGACTAGGACACCGTTCCGAAACGCCCTCTTCCTAAAAAGAAACAAAATTTTAATTTTTAATCATTTATATGTTTTATTAGTAAAGGTTTCAAAAAAAAAAAAAAAAAAAAAAGCAGACCCATGCGATCGCATGGTTTTTGAACTGCAACTCCATGTGATCGCATGGAGCTGGAAATCAGGCCAGGATCAAAAATCCCAGCGACCTGTTCTGTCTCACACTTCACACATACACAAACATACGAAAACACACACACATATCACCCAAAAATCACCATTTTAACACCAAAATTAACCAAATTTCTCGCTACAATCCGCTCTAAACATGAAATTGTTCAGAAGTTTATCAAGAAAGGTAACAATTACATCCCTAAACCTCTTTAAATTTGATTTTTAGTGTTCTTGAGCTATATTTTTCCTAATTTGATTTTGTTAATTTCTAGTGTAATTAGAGTTAAATTGATAGTATTTTATGCATGTATAACCTAGATTGATGCTATTTAACATGATTTGAAGCCAAAAACTTCAAAAATTTTAGGAATCTAGGGTTTGTGTTCTTGAGCAATTTGGGGCTTTTTGATATAAACAGGTTATGGCCGATTTTTGTCATGAATTATTACTAAATTAAGTAGTGTAACATGTTTAGTAGCTAAACGATCCAAACTTTGATCCTAAACATGATTTTTGAGAATTAAAGTGGACTTTTTAGGTCCAAAATTCATGAACTTGATTAATTTGATATAATTGCCATTTGAAACTTGTTTAATTGCTAGTAATGGATGTTTTAACATGTTATTTGAGTTGAATGCTTATGAACTTTGTATACATTTTCATTTATGCTTATATGAAAAAGTGTAGAATTGTAAAAATTGTGAAAATGTGTATAAGTTTAATTTAGATTTAACATGTTATTGTAATTGTTTCAATTTGTTATTTTGCTAACACTAATGCATATTTGGATGCACAAATTTTGTGTTTAATGTGTTTTGCAGAGATTTACAGATACTGATGGTGCAACCTCATCATCCAGGCAACCTGCTCCAGAACCTGAACCAGAAATGCAATATGAACCTGAACCGGAATAACAACAGGAACCACAACAACAGCCTGATCAACACGTACCTTATTATGATCCGCTACAATTTGTTGATGCCTTTATAGTATTTCCGATACATCCACCAGTAGAATACCCAATGATTTCTGAACACACGTTGCATCCTAATCTGAGATTCGATAGAAGCTGGAGGGATTACCCGGCATATCAAAGTAACAAATTCAAACTAATACCGAAAAATGTAGAAGTGCCAAGAGTAATCGATTGGGATCCTTTGGAAAGGGTCCAACTAGCTAACTCAGTTAGGGAGCATCTGATCCAAAGGTATGGCAGTTCTTCTTTTACCGATTGGGAACGTCTATTCACCATTCGTAGACCTGTATATAAGGAATGGTGTGTTGAGCTGATGAGTACTATATCATTAAATGTAGATGTAGATAGATTAGATGATAGAAGTTTTCATAGATTTATACTTGGCCGTAGGATGTACAGGATGTCCATGCTGGACATGGCCAGGGCATTACAGATTTACACTCCTAGTGAATTGCTACTACCCGATTGTATGAATTTGATTTATCGTGGTGAAAGGGTAGATAGGAATTTTGACGCGAACGCCGTCTGGAGGCGTATGTCAAACTATAATGTTTTTACGCTGGGAGGAAAACACTCCTACTTACATATTAAGAAAGCCGAACTTCGTATAATTCATAGATTTCTGGCTAACTCGATTACACAGAGAGGTCACAACAAGGAGAAAATGACCTTACATGATTTATTTTACCTAAAGTGTATTCGAGACCCACGAAGCTTTGTTAATATCCCATACTGTGTTGGTTTTTATTTGTCTAAGATGGTGGAAGATATACAGGAAGGGGGGATTATAGGAGGAGGTATTTTTGATACTCTCATTGGAGAGTATTTGGGGGTAGATAGGAACTAAGGGGGTCCACTTTTGGAATGTAGGGAACAGGTTGAGCCTTTAGGATTGAAGGTCTATCAGGGTGCTAAGGTATTAAAGAGTAGACGCAACCAGCCAGTACCCTATAAAGGTAGTCATCCTCAGGTAGAGAGAGTTTCAGATGAGGAAATGGAGGAAGCGGATGACATTAGGGATGTCATTAGGGAGGCTATGACTGACGTCTACCAGCGTGTAGATGAGGTAGATATGACAAACAGGGAGAGATTTAGTCGGATGGAGCAGTGGCAAGCCCGGAATGATTACGAGCATTCCAGGCAACGACAGCATTATAGATGGGACTATCATCAGCGTCAGATTATGAGCCGGCTGTCACCTCAGGATCACTACGTTCCGACCCGACCCGCTTACTATCCTCCACACCAGCCCGAGATGAGACCACCATTTACTCTATACGACCCTAACCAGGCCTATCAGTACACCTATCACCAACCATGGAACCCAACCGACGACATGAACTGGAATCCCTATCCAGATTGATATAGTTCCCGTTGGTGATTTCTATGATTTTTATTTTTTTATTATTTCTATTTATGTTTAAACATATGATATTGTGATACATTAATGTATTGTTTAATATTTTTATTATTTGGTACTAATATTTCATATTTGATTTGAAAGTGGGATTTTAAGTCCTATTTTAAATTACCATGCATGTTTATATTTGTATGTATGTATATTGTCAATTGTACACAACAGGGTAAAACAGCGCATTTTCAAAGACTGGCATTAAGTTCAGCAAAAGCTACTAATTTTGATGACAAAACGAAAAACAAATGTGATGTAACAACAAGACGGAATGAACAAATGATGTGCACCATTTATCATTCAGCAAATAAACGCCAATATGTTTGGAAACTTTGGTAAAATTTAATCATTTTTCTACGCTAATCACCCTCAATAATTTAAATTGTTACTGATTTCTTGCAAATGAGGGCATTGCAAGATCTTAAGTGTGGGAAGGGGTTAAATTCTTTCGGTATTTTAAAATTTTTTTATACACTTGGTTACCATTAAAAATACTAGTAATGTAGTAGTTGTATTAGAATCTAGTGCTCTCTGATAATAAAGAACAGCCCTAGTCTTATATACTGACTACCCAATTCTAGTAAAATTTTCAAAATTTTCAATTAAATGAATTCAAAATCATGTTTATACATATTTATGAACGATAAAACTAGGTGTTAACACCGAACTTATTGTTACCTCGAAAAGGACATAAATTGAAAAACAACCTAAAATGTTAGAATTCATTTAAAATGGAATAGAGGACAATAAAAAGGCAAAGAAAGGAAAATAAAAGTCAAGTGTGGGAAAAATTACCAAGCTTTTTAAAACATATATCACATATTTTGTACAAAGATACTTTTGTTTTGGACAAAATTAACCATTTTACCTGATTTATTGTAATACTTTTGAAAGAAATATGGATCTACACGATGAATCAATTCCATCATTAAAAGGAAGTAAAGTCTTCCGAAAAAGACACGCGCTTCTTAATTTAGGTCATGAAGTTGTCGTCCAGACCAGCTGTAGGTTGACGAAAAATCTAGAAAAGTCATCACTAAAATCAGCAGGAAATCCACAGACCTCAGCATCAAACAGGGTCGCCAAGTGGTTAGACTTATCCTAACCATGAGAGGATCTGTCTCGTAAAATGGGGAGGACGCCGTGCAAATTAGCTTGATAAGACTAATGAATCAGACCCCCAGAAAAGGATAATATCCTTATAGATTAAAAATCAGCTTTTAAGCCTGATATTACTCAATCCTAGAGATTGACCTTAAAGATTGAGAATTACAAACTCATGAAATTCGATGATATCTAAACTCGAGCTTGAACGAGAAAATATTTTGATCAAAATTACAAACCGATTTGTTTTCTGACAAACCCATTTTTGATGCGTTCATTACCATTGAACGTAAAATCCTAGGAATTCACCTGGAATTCATTAGGTCACCTGAACCAAATCGGGTGTCAACCGTAAGAACGGTGGTTGCATAGCATGGTCAAAGACAGGACCTTGTGCCAGACTGAAAAACTAAAGGGTGAGCTTTACTATTGCTCCTACAAAGGATAGTAATTGCATCCGACACGTTATAGATCATAATTAAAAGCATGTCAGGGGACATTGCCTTAACAGTTGCTTGTTCAACGCTTTCCTTTACAACCGGACGGTAGTTTACCGAAAGGTAATATACGGAGCAAGTATACTGGACGTGTTGTTTTCCCAATACAAGGTTAGCAAGTGGGTGACACAAAACCGCAAGTTTTATGCTAAAATTTTCAAATATGAAACCCACCAAACCCACAAAAATATTTTGCAAACACCGGTGAAGGGTTATTCCGGAAAACTTATCTAGGGTAAAAGCTAGATTTAATTTTCAAAAGATCAAATGTTTTCATAAAGATCCAATTTCCTTAAGGGATCTAAATTTTATAGTCATGTGGGACTGTAAACCACATCGTTACTGCCATTGTTTATACCGCCGTATAGAAATCACTGATGTACAAAGTGTGAAGAATAAAGAAGTGATTCTAGTATTTTTATTTCAAGACTATATTGCTTGAGGACAAGCAACGCTCAAGTGTGGGAATATTTGATAATGCTAAAAACGAACATATATTTAATAGCATTATCCCTCAAGAAAGACAAGCTTTTAGTTGCAACTGTTCTATTTACAAGTGATATTCGTTTAAATAATAAAAGGTGAAGACAAAAGACAGATTCGACGAATTGAAGATGCAAACGATCAAAAAGCTCAAAAGTACAAAATACGATCAAAGTGGTTCCAATTATTAATGAGAAACGTCTCAAAATTACAAGAGTACAAGACGCGAAACGCAAAATACAAGATATTAAATTGTACGCAAGGACGTTCAAAAATCCAGAACCGGGACCAAAGTCAACTCTCAATGCTCGACGCAACGGACTAAAAATTACAAGTCAACTATGCACATAAATATAATATAATATTTAAATAATTCTTAAAATTATTTATATATTATATATTATATTTAAAACCGTCGGCAGAATGCAAACAAAGACATGTGAGCTGGAATCCCAGGCCATGCGATCGCATGGCCTACATGAGATAATCTCATGCGATCGCATGAGCCAAAAAGTCAGGCCACATGCTATAAATTTCGCAGTTTTGAGCGATCTTTATCACATCTTTTTCTTTCCTTTCTCTCATACGTAAATATATATATATATATATATATATATATATATATATATATATATATATATATATATATATATATATATATATTAATTATAATTTTAATTTTAATTCTAATAATAAGGGTATGTTAGCGAATGTTGTAAGGGTATAAGTCAAAATTCTGTCCGTGTAACGCTACGCTATTTTTAATCACTGTAAGTTATGGTTAATGTTATTTTTAATTTAATGTCTCGTAGCTAAGTTATTATTATGCTTATTTAATTTCGAAGTAATCGTGATGTTGGGCTAAATATTAAAATTGGGTAATTGGGTTTTGTACCATAATTGGGGTTTGGACAAAAAAATGACACTTGTGAAAATTAGACTATGGGCTATTAATGGGCTTTATATTTGTTTAATTAAATGATAGTTTGTTAATTTAATATAAATATTTACAATTGGAAGTACCTATAAATAACCATATACACTCGATCGGACACGATGGGCGGGATATTTATATGTATGAATAATCGTTCATTTAACCGGACACGGGAATGGATTAATAGTTAATAGACTTATTAAAACAGGGGTGAATTATGTACAAGGACACTTGGCGTAATTGTTAACAAAGTATGAAAACCTTGGGTTACACGCAGTCGATAACCTGGTGTAATTATTAAACAAAATATTAAGACCTTGTTACAGTTTAAGTTCCCAATTGTGGAATATTTGACTTCGGATATAAGGATAATTTGACGAGGACACTCGCACTTTATATTTATGACTGATGGACTGTTATGGACAAAAACCAGATGGACATATTGAATAATCCAGGACAAAGGACAATTAACCCATGGGAATAAACTAAAATCAACACGTCAAACATCATGATTACGGAAGTTTAAATAAGCATAATTTATATATTTCATATTTAATTGCACTTTTAATTATCGCACTTTTATTTATTGTCATTTTATTTAATTGCATTTTTATTTATCGTACTCTTTAATTATCGCAATTTTATTTTATCGCACTTTTATTTATATCAATTTCATTATCGTTATTTACTTTACGCTTTAAGTTAAGTTATATTTATTTTTAATATTTTACATTAGGTTTTAACTGCGACTAAAAGTTTTAAAAATCGACAAACCGGTCATTAAACGGTAAAAACCCCCCTTTTATAATAATAATACTACTTATATATATTTTTGTATTTTTGCAATTATAAGTTAAAACTAATATAGAGTTGAACTAGTTTAAGTCTCTCTGTGGAACGAACCGGACTTACTAAAAACTACACTACTGTACGATTAGGTACACTGCCTATAAGTGTTGTAGCAAGGTTTAGGTATATCCACTCTATAAATAAATAAATCACTTGTGTAAAATTGTATCGTATTTAATAGTATTTTGTAGCAAATATATAACTATTTTATACACCACCTCGCACACATCACTTTTCCATAGATCATGCGGTAGGGGGTAGTTCCTAGAGGATTCTTGTAAGCAGTCCGGAATGCCCACAGAGCATCATCTAGTTTCTAGGCCCATTTATTTCCATGATGGCCGATAGTTCGTTCTAAGATTCTTTTGAGTGCTCTGTTCGTGACCTCTGCTTGTCCGTTAGTCTGCGGATGATAGGCAGTGGACATTTTGTGGGTAACTCTGTATTGTTGCATCACCTTCATAAATTAAGTATTGCAGAAGTGTATGCCTCTATCACTTATTATAGCACGAGGAGCTCCAAATCTGCAGAAGAGTCTCTTGAGGAAGTTGGTGATGACTTTGGCATCATTAGTTGGAAATGCTTGGGCTTCGACCCATCTGGAGACGTAATCTACTGCTATGAGGACATATTCTTTCCCGTTAGACTTTAAGAATGGGCCCATGAAGTCTAATCCCCATATATCGAAGATCTCGCAAGCTTGGATATTAGTCCGAGGCATCTCGTTCTTCATAGAGATAATACCTTGCCTTTGGCATGCGTCGCAATGCTTTACAAGCTCTTGCGCATCTCGGAATATAGACGGCCAATAAAATCATGATTCGTAGACTTTTCTTGCGGTTAAGTTTGCTCTATGATGACCTCCAGTTGGTCCATGGTGACATTGGTGAAGAATCCCTGCTGCTTGTTTCTCATCTACGCACCTCCTGATTATTTGATCAGGGCAAATTCTAAACAGCTAAGGATCTTCCTAGTAGTAGTACTTGGCATCCCTGAAGAACTTCCTTCTTTGGGAGGTGCTCATTCCCTTTTGTACTACTCCGGCAACTAGGTAGTTGGCCATGCCGGCATACCAAGGAGTGTCAGTAAATTGTGATCCTATGTGAGTTTGTCTAAACTCATAAGCTGTTCTTCCTAAAATTTATCTCTGATATCTTGTTCAGCAAGTTGTTCCATCGCTGGTTTCTCCAAACGACTAAGATGGTCTGCTGCGAAGTTCTCTGCTCCTTTCTTATCTTTAATCTCAATATCGAATTCCTGAAGGAGTAAGATCCATCATAGGAGTCTTGGTTTCACGTCTTGCTTAGTGAATAGATATTTGAGGATAAAATGATCTTTATAGACTGTAGTTTTGGACATGATGAGATAGGAACGAAATTTGTCGAAGGCGAATACTACAGCTAGCAGCTCCTTTTCCGTGGTAGTCTAATTCTCTTAAGCTTCGGTTAAGGTTTTGCTTGCGTAATAGATTGGATGAAAGTGCTTATCTACCCGTTGTCTAAGCACAGATCCAACTGCAAAGTCACTCGCATCACACATGATTTCAAATGGGAGACTTCAATCAGGAGTTATCATGATAGGTGCATGTGTTAGCTGTTCCTTCAGATAGTTGAATGCTTTTTGACATTCTTCATCGAAGACAAACGGGACTTCCTTTCCTAGGAGATGAGTGAGAGGTCGTGTGACCTTTGAAAAATCCTTAATGAAGCGTCGGTAAAAACCGACGTGTCCTAGGAAACTTCTTACCGCTCTTACTGTGGTAGGTTCTGAAAGTTAGTAATGGTCTCAATCTTAGCCTTATCAACTTCTATTCCTGCTTTTGAAATCTTATGTCCTAAAACTATCCCTTCTTTAACCATGAAGTGACATTTTTCCCAATTCAGAACTAAATTCGACTCTTCACACTGCGTGAGCATCTTGTCAAGGTTTAAAAGGCACGAATCAAAGGTACTACGAAAGACTGAGAAGTCGTCCTCGAAGACTTCCATACAACATTTAATCATGTCGTGGAATATTGCTACCGTGCATCGCTGGAATGTAGCTGGTGCATTGCATAACCCAAAGGGCATGCATCGATAAGCAAATGTTCCATAATGACAGGTAAAGGTTGTCTTTTCTTGGTCCTTTGGATCGAGGGGAATTTGAAAGTAGCCGAAAAAACCATCAAGGAAACAGTAGTATTCATTTCCTGATAGACGTTCCAACATTTGATCGATGAAAGGTAATGGAAAATGATCCTTTCGGGTTGCATCGTTTAGTTTACCATAATCTATGCAAACCCTCCAACCGGTGACTTCCCGAGTTGGAATAAGCTCATTATTCTCATTTTGAATTACGGTTGTCCCTCCCTTTTTGGGCACCACTTGTACAGGACTAACCCATGGCAAATCAAAGATGGGATAGATCAGACCGATGTCCAGAAGTTTGATTACTTCTTTCTTGACGACTTCTTGAATCATAGGGTTGACCCTTCTTTGCCTCTGAACTGAAGGTTTGAAATCATCTTCCATGAAAATCTTATGGGTGCAATAGTTGGGGCTGATCCCTTTTATGTCGGAGATCTTCCAAGCAATTACCTTCTTATTTGATTTCAAAACTTGAATCAATTTTGCCTTTTCTTGTAGCTTGAGGTCTTTCGAGATGATTACAGGGAGTTGCGATTCTCCTTCTAAGAATGCATACTCCAGATTGTCGATTAACTTTTTTAATTCCAATTCCGGAGGTTCCTTAATAGATGGCTTTATCCTAGCTATCTCCTTTTGGTCTAACGAGTCATACTTCTCCTGGAATTCTGATTCTTCAGTAGCGGTCACTGATGCTATCTGTTCTTTATTTCTGGAAATTGTCCTTCTTAATGCTTCCTCTTCAGAAACGTCTTTTTTAGTTTCGAATGTAGGTTCGGGAAATTCCTCACAGTCCTCCTTTGACTGGGGTTCCTGATATACCGGAATGAAATCCGTTTCTTAATTTGGTCTTCTCCTTAATAGAGGTAAAGGAATGTCTTGTCCTAGCGGTCCTATTTGAATATTCTTGCCAAAAAAATTACTTTCAGAGAAGAGAGATTTGTGCTGACTAAGGTTTGCGGTGGAATGGTTGTCGAGATTTCCTTTAGGAGGTGTAAATAACAGATCCTTAGAAATTTGATCTTGACTACATATAGCCATAGTTTCTTCCAGGTATTCGTTGATGAGTTCTTGAAAAGAATCAGAGAGATTCACATCTTCTTCTTTAGGATGGTTCATGAGACGATCAACATTGAATGTGATTTCTTCTCCTCCAACCCTTAATTTCAATGATTTCTCGTACACATCAATTACGGCCTTGGCAGTATTCAGGAATGGTCTGCCAAGAATGAGTGGGACCTTCGTGTCTTCCTCAATATCCATAATGACGAAATCAACGGGAAATGCGAACTTATCCGCTCTAACTAGGACATCTTCAGCTATTCCCCGAGGAATCTTAACTGATCTGTTCGCGAGTTGGATAGTCATTCTGGTAGGCCTTAAGTCATTTAATCCTAGCTTCTTGAATAATGAATAGGGCATTAGGTTTACACTGGCTCCTAAGTCTGCTAATGCATTGCTAATTTGGACATCTTGCAGGTAGCAAGGTACCGTAAATCTTCCTGTATTTCCTAACTTAGGGGAATTCCATGTTGTAACACTAACGAGAATTCTTCACTTAAGGGCAATCTAACTATCTCTATTAATCTCTCTTTGTTTGAAAGCAGTTCTTTGAAAAATTTAGCGCAGTTTGGCATTTCTACTAAAGCATCTACCAGTCGTACATTCAAATGCAAATTCTTAATAATATCCCAATACTTAGCGAATTGCGCTTCTTGTTTTTCCTTTCTAAGCCTACCTGGGAAAGGTATACGGGTGCGCGGAAAAATTTCCGGGGCCTTAGGAGAGATAGGTTCCGGTGGATTGACAACTGGGTCAATTGGCACAGGTTCCTTATCGGAAAAATCTTGTATGGGTATATTGACAGTTGTGTAGTGACCCGAATTTTTCAATGTTTATATATATTAATTGAGATTGATATTTACATGATTAAATATTTTCAACATGTTAAGCAATCAAACTTGTTAAGACTTGATTAATTGAAATATGTTTCATATAGACAATTGATCACCCAAGTTGACCGGTGATTCACGAACGTTAAAACTTGTAAAAACTATATGATGACATATATATGGATATATATATAGTTAACATGATACTATGATAAGTAAACATATCATTAAGTATATTAACAATGAACTACATATGTAAAAACAAGACTACTAACTTAATGATTTTTAAACGAGACATATATGTAACGATTATCGTTGTAAAGACATTTAATGTGTATATATCATATTAAGAGATATTCATACATGATAATATCATGATAATATAATAATTTAAAATCTCATTTGATATTATAAACATTGGGTTAACAACATTTAACAAGATCGTTAACCTAAAGGTTTCAAAACAACACTTACATGTAACGACTAACGATGACTTAACGACTCAGTTAAAATGTATATACATGTAGTGTTTTAATATGTATTTATACACTTTTGAAAGACTTCAATACACTTATCAAAATACTTCTACTTAACAAAAATGCTTACAATTACATCCTCGTTCAGTTTCATCAACAATTCTACTCGTATGCACCCGTATTCGTACTCGTACAATACACAGCTTTTAGATGTATGTACTATTGGTATATACACTCCAATGATCAGCTTTTAGCAGCCCATGTGAGTCACCTAACACATGTGGGAACCATCATTTGGCAACTAGCATGAAATATCTCATAAAATTACAAAAATATGAGTAATCATTCATGACTTATTTACATGAAAACAAAATTACATATCCTTTATATCTAATCCATAGACCAACGACCAAAAACACCTACAAAAACTTTATTTCTTCAATTTTCTTCATCTAATTGATCTCTCTCTAGTTCTATCTTCAAGTTCTAAGTGTTCTTCATATATTCTACAAGTTCTAGTTACATAAAATCAAGAATACTTTCAAGTTTGCTAGCTCACTTCCAATCTTGTAAGGTGATCATCCAACCTCAAGAAATCTTTGTTTCTTATAGTAGGTTATCATTCTAATACAAGGTAATAATCATATTCAAACTTTGGTTCAATTTCTATAACTATAACAATCTTATTTCAAGTGATGATCTTACTTGAACTTGTTTTCGTGTCACGATTCTGCTTCAAGAACTTCGAGCCATCCAAGGATCCGTTGAAGCTAGATCCATTTTTCTATTTTCCAGTAGGTTTATCCAAGGAACTTAAGGTAGTAATGATGTTCATAACATCATTCGATTTATACATATAAAGCTATCTTATTCGAAGGTTTAAACTTGTAATCAATAGAACATAGTTTAGTTAATTCTAAACTTGTTCGCAAACAAAAGTTAATCCTTCTAACTTAACTTTTAAAATCAACTAAACACATGTTCTTTATCTATATGATATGCTAACTTAATGATTTAAAACCTGGAAACACGAAAAACACCGTAAAACCGGATTTACGCCGTCGTAGTAACACCGCGGGCTGTTTTGGGTTAGTTAATTAAAAACTATGATAAACTTTGATTTAAAAGTTGTTATTCTGAGAGAATGATTTTTATTATGAACATGAAACTATATCCAAATATTATGGTTAAACTCAAAGTGGAAGTATGTTTTCTAAAATGGTCATCTAGACGTCGTTCTTTCGACTGAAATGACTACCTTTACAAAAACGAATTGTAACTTATTTTTCTGACTATAAACCTATAATTTTTCTGTTTAGATTCATAAAATAGAGTTCAATATGAAACCATAGCAATTTGATTCACTCAAAACGGATTTAAAATGAAGAAGTTATGGGTAAAACAAGATTGGATAATTTTTCTCATTTTAGCTACGTGAAAATTGGTAACAAATCTATTCCAACCATAACTTAATCAACTTGTATTGTATATTATGTAATCTTGAGATACCATAGACACGTATACAATGTTTCGACCTATCATGTCGACACATCTATATATATTTCGGAACAACCATAGACACTCTATATGTGAATGTTGGAGTTAGCTATACAGGGTTGAGGTTGATTCCAAAATATATATAGTTTGAGTTGTGATCAATACTGAGATACGTATACACTGGGTCGTGGATTGATTCAAGATAATATTTATCGATTTATTTCTGTACATCTAACTGTGGACAACTAGTTGTAGGTTACTAACGAGGACAACTGACTTAATAAACTTAAAACATCAAAATATATTAAAAGTGTTGTAAATATATTTTGAACATACTTTGATATATATGTATATATTGTTATAGGTTCGTGAATCAACCAGTGGCCAAGTCTTACTTCCCGACGAAGTAAAAATCTGTGAAAGTGAGTTATAGTCCCACTTTTAAAATCTAATATTTTTGGGATGAGAATACATGCAGGTTTTATAAATGATTTACAAAATAGACACAAGTACGTAAAACTACATTCTATGGTTGAATTATCGAAATCGAATATGCCCCTTTTTATAAAGTCTGGTAATCTAAGAATTAGGGAACAGACACCCTAATTGACGCGAATCCTAAAGATAGATCTATTGGGCCTAACAAACTCCATCCAAAGTACCGGTTGCTTTAGTACTTCGAAATTTATATCATATCCGAAGGGTGTCCCGGAATGATGGGGATATTCTTATATATGCATCTTGTTAATGTCGGTTACCAGGTGTTCACCATATGAATGATTTTTATCTCTATGTATGGGATGTGTATTGAAATATGAAATCTTGTGGTCTATTATTATGATTTGATATATATAGGTTAAACCTATAACTCACCAACATTTTTGTTGACGTTTGAAGCATGTTTATTCTCAGGTGATTATTAAGAGCTTCCGCTATCGCATACTTAAATAAGGACGAGATTTGGAGTCCATGCTTGTATGATATTGTGTATAAACTGCATTCAAGAAACTTATTTTGTTGTAACATATTTGTATTGTAAACCATTATGTAATGGTCGTGTGTAAACAGGATATTTTAGATTATCATTATTTGATAATCTACGTAAAGCTTTTTAAACCTTTATTGATGAAATAAAGGTTATGGTTTGTTTTAAAAATGAATGCAGTCTTTGAAAAACGTCTCATATAGAGGTCAAAACCTCGCAACGAAATCAATTAATATGGAACGTTTTTAATCAATAAGAACGGGACATTTCAGTTGGTATCCGAGCGTTGGTCTTAGAGAACCAGAATTTTGTATTAGTGTGTCTTATCGAGTTTGTTAGGATGCATTAGTGAGTCTGGACTTCGACCGTGTTTACTTGAAAAATGATTGCTTAACAAATTTTGTTGGAAACTATATATTTTTAACATGTGAATATTATGTGATATATTAATCTCTTAACGCGTTTGATATTATGTGATAGATGTCTACCTCTAGAACAAGTCCCATTGACTCACCTAATAATAATGAAGAGTCAAATGTAAATTGGAATGATTCGTGGACTGATTCACAAGTTCCCGAAGAGGAACCGGAAGAAGAGTCGGAACCGGAAGAAGAATCGGAACCGGAAGAAGAATCGGAACCGGTGGGGGAAATAATAAAACGGTTAAGTAAAAGAAAATCCTCAACCAACCGACCAAGGTTAATTATGGTCAATGGTGTTTCCGCCAAGGAAGCAAAATATTGGGAGGATTACCAATTCTCCGATGAATCGGATTCCGACGAGAATTCCGATGATGTTATAGAAATTACCCCAACTGAATTTAAAAAGGCAAAAGAAAATAATAAGGGAAAGGGCATAAAAATAGAGAAATCTAGTTCCAACCCCGATGAACTTTATATGTATCGTCAACCCCCGAAGTCCTTAAGTTGTAACAATGACCCGGGAACCTCTAAACCACCAGGTTTTTCTAAACCAATGTGGAAAATGACGGCTCATATTAGGGGAACATCATATATCCCTAGAAACTTGGCAAAACGAACTAAAACCGAAGAAGAAGAAACATGCGAGTCGGAATAAGATAGTTGTATTCGTGTGGTGTAATATATGTAATATAGTGTGCTTATGCTTTATGATATATGTAAAAATTGCTTGTATTAATAAGTATTTTTTTTATGAATCTAACTCTTGTCTATTTTACAGTATAAAAACACAAAATGGATAGACAACCCAATATTTTAAGAGACCTACCCGGAGACATGATTGATGAAATCTTGTCTAGAGTCGGTCAGAATTCTTCGGCACAACTATTTAAGGCGAGATCAGTTTGTAAGACATTCGAAGAACGTTCCAAGAATGCCTTGGTTTATAAAAGGCTTTCGTTCGAAAGATGGGGGATATCACATTGGGAAATCCATAAGTTACGATGTGTTTACTTTGACGCATATATTGCGGGGAACCCAAATGCTATTTTACGCAATGGGTTAAGAAATTATTTTGACTCAATATATCCGAATATTGGACTTCGTGATTTAGAAAAAGCGGCTAACATGCAACATAAAGAAGCATGTTATGCTTACGGATTAGTAATGTTCGCTTCTCACCAAAGTGAGAACAAGAACATCGGGCTACAACTATTAAACAAAACGTTCCCACAAGTGACGGAGTCAGTAATTGGGGTAAGAAATGAGGTTTTTAGATTGTTACGGGACTGTTGGACATTACGTAACCCTCGTCCCTTTGACGATGTTACAACACGCTGTCTTATCAACGGCCATAACGGTTATGTTCCACAAGACCAAGGATGAGAAGTAATCCTAGTAAAACCAGAATGCATGACTTGTTTCTGGATGTATGAATTACGTGTCTTTATTGCCTTTGCTGAACGACTTGTGTACTAGCTAGAATTATCTTCACAACCATTTTGTATCAAATTTATTGTGTGATATATTTCATGCTATATGTAAAATAAGCGGTATTGTAAGTTTGTAAAATATTGTGTAAAAGTTTGAACGTAAAATATTATTATAATCAGTTTTTTATATAGAATTGTAGTAGTTGAATTGTATATTAGCTACTAAGTATGAACTTAACGGGTAGGTACTACCCGAATTTAAACTTATAAAACGCTAATATGAAGAAAAAGCTTTTATAAATGAGTTCATATTATGCTATGAAATACTATTAACTACTCTTAATATTCTGTATGATTAACTTGTTCCATTTGACTATTTTGAAGGAAATGGCACCGACTACTCGACACACCGTGAATATGAATGAAGAAGAATTCCGTACTTTTCTAGCTTCAAACATAGCCGCAGTACAGGCTGCGCTACATACCAACAATAACCTTGGATCTAGCAGTACAGGAAATCGTGTAGGATGCACCTACAAAGAATTCACTGCCTGCAGACCTTTGGAATTTGATGGAACCGAAGGACCGATCGGATTGAAACGATGGACCGAGAAGGTCGAATCGGTGTTTGCCATAAGTAAGTGTACTGAAGAGGACAAAGTGAGGTACGCTACGTATACCTTCATAGGTTCTGCGTTAACATGGTGGAATACCTATCTAGAGCAAGTGGGACAAGACGATGCGTACACACTACCATGGTCAGCATTCAAGCACTTGATGAACGAGAAGTACCGTCCCAGAACCGAGGTCAATAACCTTAAGACAGAACTTAGAGGGTTACGAACCCAAGGATTTGATATTACCACGTACGAAAGACGATTCACAGAATTGTGCCTATTGTGTCCGGGAGCATTCGAAGATGAGGAAGAGAAGATCGACGCGTTTGTGAAAGGATTACCAGAAAGAATCCAAGAAGATATAAGTTCACACGAGCCCGCCTCCATACAACATGCATGTAGAATGGCTCACAAACTAGTGAACCAGATTGAAGAAAGAATTAAAGAACAGACTGCTGAAGAGGCCAATGTGAAGCAAGTCAAAAGAAAGTGGGAGGAAAACGGTGATAAGAATCACCAATACAACAACAACAGCAATTACAACAATAATCGCAACAATTATCCCAACAATCGCAACATCAATCGCAACTACAACAAATGGCCCAACAACAACAACAACAACAACAGCAACTACAACAATCATCCCAACAACAATAATAACCGCAACAACAACAACAACAACAACAATCAGAAGCAGCTATGCCAAAGGTGTGAAAAGTATCATTCGGGGTTCTGCACCAAATTTTGCAACAAGTGTAAAAGAAATGGTCATAGCGCGGCGAAGTGTGAGGTCTACGGACCAGGGGTTAATAGAACGAAAGGAACAAATGGTGTCGGAACGAGTAATGGCGGAGCAAGTAGTGTCGGAGCAAGTTATGCCAATGTAGTTTATTATAAATGTGGAAAACCGGGCCACATTATTAGAAATTTCCCGAACCAGGAGAACACGAATGGACAAGGCCGCGGAAGAGTTTTCAATATTAATGCGGCAGAGGCACAGGAAGACCCGGAGCTTGTTACGGGTACGTTTCTTATTGACAATAAATCTGCTTACATTTTATTTGATTTAGGTGCGGATAGAAGCTATATGAGTAGAGATTTTTGTGCTAAATTAAGTTGTCCATTGACGCCTTTGGATAGTAAATTTTTACTCGAATTAGCAAATGGTAAATTAATTTCAGCAGATAATATATGTCAGAATCGAGAAATTAAACTGGTTAGCGAAACATTTAAGATTGATTTGATACCAGTAGAGTTAGGGAGTTTTGATGTGATAATCGGTATGGACTGGTTGAAAGAAGTGAAAGCAGAGATCGTTTGTTACAAAAATGCAATTCGCATTATACGAGAAAAAGGAAAACCCTTAATGGTGTACGGAGAAAAGGGCAACACGAAGCTACATCTTATTAGTAATTTGAAGGCACAAAAACTAATAAGAAAAGGTGGCTATGCTATTCTAGCACACGTCGAGAAAGTACAAACTGAAGAAAAGAGCATCAATGATGTTCCCATTGCAAAAGAATTTCCCGATGTATTTCCGAGAGAATTACCGGGATTACCCCCACATCGATCCGTTGAATTTCAAATAGATCTTGTACCAGGAGCTGCACCAATAGCTCGTGCTCCTTACAGACTCGCACCCAGCTAGATGAAAGAACTGCAAAGCCAATTACAAGAACTTTTAGAGCGTGGTTTCATTCGACCAAGCACATCACCGTGGGGAGCTCCTGTTTTGTTTGTCAAGAAGAAAGATGGTACATTCAGGTTGTGTATCAACTACCGAGAGTTGAACAAACTTACCATCAAGAACCGCTACCCACTACCGAGAATCAACGACTTATTTGATCAACTACAAGGCTCATCTGTTTATTCAAAGATTGACTTACGTTCCGGGTATCATCAAATGCGGGTGAAAGAAGATGATATTCCAAAGACTGCTTTCAGAACACGTTACGGTCATTACAAGTTTATGGTCATGCCGTTTGGTTTAACTAATGCACCAGCTGTGTTCATGGACCTTATGAACCGAGTGTGTGGACCATACCTTGACAAGTTTGTCATTGTTTTCATTGATGACATACTTATTTACTCAAAGAATGACCAAGAACACGGTGAACATTTGAGAAAGGTGTTAGAAGTATTGAGGAAGGAAGAATTGTACGCTAAGTTTTCAAAGTGTGCATTTTGGTTGGAAGAAGTTCAATTCCCCGGGTCACAAGGTGGATCCGGCAAAGATAGAAACTGTTGAAAAGTGGGAAACCCCGAAAACTCCAAAACACATACGCCAGTTTTTAGGACTAGCTGGTTACTACAGAAGGTTCATCCAAGACTTTTCCAGAATAGCAAAACCCTTGACTGCATTAACGCATAAAGGGAAGAAATTTGAATGGAATGATGAACAAGAGAAAGCGTTTCAGTTATTGAAGAAAAAGCTAACTACGGCACCTATATTGTCATTGCCTGAAGGGAATGATGATTTTGTGATTTATTGTGACGCATCAAAGCAAGGTCTCGGTTGTGTATTAATGCAACGAACAAAGGTGATTGCTTATGCGTCTAGACAATTGAAGATTCACGAACAAAATTATACTACGCATGATTTGGAATTAGGCGCGGTTGTTTTTGCATTAAAGACTTAGAGGCACTACTTATATGGGGTCAAAAGTATTTTATATACCGACCACAAAAGTCTTCAACACATATTTAATCAGAAACAACTGAATATGAGGCAGTGTAGGTGGATTGAATTATTGAATGATTACGACTTTGAGATTCGTTACCACCCGGGGAAGGCAAATGTGATAGCCGATGCCTTAAGCAGGAAGGACAGAGAACCCATTCGAGTAAAATCTATGAATATAATGATTCATAATAACCTTACTACTCAAATAAAGGAGGCGCAACAAGGAGTTTTAAAAGAGGGAAATTTAAAGGATGAAATACCTAAAGGATCGGAGAAGCATCTTAATATTCGGGAAGACGGAACCCGGTATAGGGCTGAAAGGATTTGGGTACCAAAATTTGGAGATATGAGAGAAATGGTACTTAGAGAAGCTCATAAAACTAGATACTCAATACATCCTGGAACGGGGAAGATGTACAAGGATCTCAAGAAACATTTTTGGTGGCCGGGTATGAAAGCCGATGTTGCTAAATACGTAGGAGAATGTTTGACGTGTTCTAAGGTCAAAGCTGAGCATCAGAAACCATCAGGTCTACTTCAACAACCCGAAATCCCGGAATGGAAATGGGAAAACATTACCATGGATTTCATCACTAAATTGCCAAGGACTGCAAGTGGTTTTGATACTATTTGGGTAATAGTTGATCGTCTCACCAAATCAGCACACTTCCTGCCAATAAGAGAAGATGACAAGATGGAGAAGTTAGCACGACTGTATTTGACGGAAGTCATCTCCAGACATGGAATACCAATCTCTATTATCTCTGATAGGGATGGCAGATTTATTTCAAGATTCTGGCAGACATTACAGCAAGCATTAGGAACTCGTCTAGACATGAGTACTACCTATCATCCACAAACTGATGGGCAGAGCGAAAGGACGATACAAATGCTTGAAGACATGCTACGAGCATGTGTTATTGATTTCTGAAACAGTTGGGATCGACATCTACCGTTAGCAGAATTTTCCTATAACAACAGCTACCATTCAAGCATTGAGAAGGCGCCGTTTGAAGCACTTTATGGTAGAAAGTGCAGGTCTCCGATTTGTTGGAGTGAAGTGGGGGATAGACAGATTACGGGTCCGGAGATTATACAAGAAACTACCGAGAAGATCATCCAAATTCAACAACGTTTGAAAACCGCCCAAAGTTGACAAAAGAGCTACGCTGACATTAAAAGAAAAGATATAGAATTTGAAATTGGAGAGATGGTCATGCTTAAAGTTGCACCTTGGAAAGGCGTTGTTCGATTTGGTAAACGAGGGAAATTAAATCCAAGGTATATTGGACCATTCAAGATTATTGATCGTGTCGGACCAGTAGCTTACCGACTTGAGTTACCTCAACAACTCGCGGCTGTACATAACACTTTCCACGTCTCGAATTTGAAAAAATGTTTTGCTAAAGAAGATCTCACTATTCCGTTAGATGAAATCCAAATCAACGAAAAACTTCAATTCATCGAAGAACCCGTCGAAATAATGGATCGTGAGGTTAAAAGACTTAAGCAAAAAAAGATACCAATTGTTAAAGTTCGATGGAATGCTCGTAGAGGACCCGAGTTCACCTGGGAGCGTGGAGATCAGATGAAGAAGAAATACTCGCATCTATTTCCAGAAGATTCGTCAACACCTTCAATAGCTTAAAATTTCGGGACGAAATTTATTTACGGGTAGGTACTGTAGTGACCCGAATTTTTCAATGTTTATATATATTAATTGAGATTGATATTTACATGATTAAATATTTCCAACATGTTAAGCAATCAAACTTGTTAAGACTTGATTAATTGAAATATGTTTCATATAGACAATTGACCACCCAAGTTGACCGGTGATTCACGAACGTTAAAACTTGTAAAAACTATATGATGACATATATATAGATATGTATATAGTTAACATGATACTATGATAAGTAAACATATCATTAAGTATATTAACAATGAACTACATATGTAAAAACAAGACTACTAACTTAATGATTTTTAAACGAGACATATATGTAACGAT
The DNA here is from genome assembly GCF_046630445.1 of Rutidosis leptorrhynchoides. NCBI lineage: Eukaryota > Viridiplantae > Streptophyta > Magnoliopsida > Asterales > Asteraceae > Rutidosis > Rutidosis leptorrhynchoides. The sequence goes on along the minus strand of NC_092335.1, from coordinate 203,709,554 downwards.
TATCGTTGTAAAGACATTTAATGTATATATATCATATTAAGAGATATTCATACATGATAATATCATGATAATATAATAATTTAAAATCTCATTTGATATTATAAACATTGGGTTAACAACATTTAACAAGATCGTTAACCTAAAGGTTTCAAAACAACACTTACATGTAACGACTAACGATGACTTAACGACTCAGTTAAAATGTATATACATGTAGTGTTTTAATATGTATTTATACACTTTTGAAAGACTTCAATACACTTATAAAAATACTTCTACTTAACAAAAATGCTTACAATTACATCCTCGTTCAGTTTCATCAACAATTCTACTCGTATGCACCCGTATTCGTACTCGTACAATACACAGCTTTTAGATGTATGTACTATTGGTATATACACTCCAATGATCAGCTCTTAGCAGCCCATGTGAGTCACCTAACACATGTGGGAACCATCATTTGGCAACTAGCATGAAATATCTCATAAAATTACAAAAATATGAGTAATCATTCATGACTTATTTACATGAAAACAAAATTACATATCCTTTATATCTAATAATTACACCTAAAAACACTTTATTTCTTCAATTTTCTTCATCTAATTGATCTCTCTCAAGTTCTATCTTCAAGTTCTAAGTGTTCTTCATATATTCTACAAGTTCTAGTTACATAAAATCAAGAATACTTTCAAGTTTGCTAGCTCACTTCCAATCTTGTAAGGTGATCATCCAACCTCAAGAAATCTTTGTTTCTTACAGTAGGTTATCATTCTAATACAAGGTAATAATCATATTCAAACTTTGGTTCAATTTCTATAACTATAACAATCTTATTTCAAGTGATGATCTTACTTGAACTTGTTTTCGTGTCACGATTCTGCTTCAAGAACTTCGAGCCATCCAAGGATCCGTTGAAGCTAGATCCATTTTTCTCTTTTCCAGTAGGTTTATCCAAGGAACTTAAGGTAGTAATGATTTTCATAACATCATTCTATTCATACATATAAAGCTATCTTATTCGAAGGTTTAAACTTGTAATCAATAGAACATAGTTTAGTTAATTCTAAACTTGTTCGCAAACAAAAGTTAATCCTTCTAACTTGACTTTTAAAATCAACTAAACACATGTTCTATATCCATATTATATTCTAACTTAATGATTTAAAACCTGGAAACACGAAAAAGACCGTAAAACCGGATTTACGCCGTCGTAGTAACACCGCGGGCTGTTTTGGGTTAGTTAATTAAAAACTATGATAAACTTTGATTTAAAAGTTGTTATTCTGAGAAAATGATTTGTATTATGAACATGAAACTATATCCAAAAATTATGGTTAAACTCAAAGTGGAAGTATGTTTTCTAAAATGGTCATCTAGACGTCGTTCTTTCGACTGAAATGACTACCTTTACAAAAACGAATTGTAACTTATTTTTATGACTATAAACCTATACTTTTTCTGTTTAGATTCATAAAATAGATTTCAATATGAAACCATAGCAATTTGATTCACTCAAAACGGATTTAAAATGAAGAAGTTATGGGTAAAACAAGATTGGATAATTTTTCTCATTTTAGCTACGTGAAAATTGGTAACAAATCTATTCCAACCATAACTTAATCAACTTGTATTGTATATTATCTAATATTGAGATACCATAGACACGTATACAATGTTTCGACCTATCATGTCGACACATCTATATATATTTCGGAACAACCATAGACACTCTATATGTGAATGTTGGAGTTAGCTATACAGGGTTGAGGTTGATTCCAAAATATATATAGTTTGAGTTGTGATCAATACTGAGATACGTATACACTGGGTCGTGGATTGATTCAAGATAATATTTATCGATTTATTTCTGTACATCTAACTTTGGACAACTAGTTGTAGGTTACTAACGAGGACAGCTGACTTAATAAACTTAAAACATCAAAATATATTAAAAGTGTTGTAAATATATTTTGAACATACTTTGATATATATGTATATATTGTTATAGGTTCGTGAATCAACCAGTGGCCAAGTCTGACTTCCCGACGAAGGAAAAATCTGTGAAAGTGAGTTATAGTCCCACTTTTAAAATCTAATATTTTTGGGATGAGAATACATGCAGGTTTTATAAATGATTTACAAAATAGACACAAGTACGTGAAACTACATTCTATGGTTGAATTATCAAAATCGAATATGCCCCTTTTTATAAAGTCTGGTAATCTAAGAATTAGGGAACAGACACCCTAATTGACGCGAATCCTAAAGATAGATCTATTGGGCCTAACAAACTCCATCCAAAGTACCGGATGCTTTAGTACTTCGAACTTTATATCATATCCGAAGGGTGTCCCGGAATGATGGGGATATTCTTATATATGCATCTTGTTAATGTCGGTTACCAGGTGTTCACCATATGAATGATTTTTATCTCTATGTATGGGATGTGTATTGAAATATGAAATCTTGTGGTCTATTATTATGATTTGATATATATAGGTTAAACCTATAACTCACCAACATTTTTGTTGACGTTTTAAGCATGTTTATTCTCAGGTGATTATTAAGAGCTTCCGCTGTCGCATACTTAAATAAGGACGAGATTTGGAGTCCATGCTTGTATGATATTGTGTATAAACTACATTCAAGAAACTTATTTTGTTGTAACATATTTGTATTGTAAACCATTATGTAATGGTCGTGTGTAAACATGATATTTTAGATTATCATTATTTGATAATCTACGTAAAGCTTTTTAAACCTTTATTGATGAAATAAAGGTTATGGTTTGTTTTAAAAATGAATGCAGTCTTTGAAAAACGTCTCATATAGAGGTCAAAACCTCGCAACGAAATCAATTAATATGGAACGTTTTTAATCAATAAGAACGGGACATTTCAAGTTGTTTCCTTCCCTCCTCTAGTAATTACTAGGGAATCAAACACACTGCACTCTAATTCAACTTTAGTGGTTAAACGTTTAAGCGTAAGCTGAAAATTTGTGATTAATTCTTCAAAAGTCTTTATCAAATTGTCGAACTTGTTCTGACATTCTATGACTTGAAGGTTTATCGTGTATTGCTTTTTCATAAATTCAACTAAAATTTCCTTAGAGTGGAGAGTAGGTTTGTGCAACGGGAAAATTATATTATGATCCGAGCTATTTTGCTGTTTGTGTGCCCATCTAGGGTAAGGATACCTTAGATTGGTTCTAGTAGCATCAGAGTTTCTAGGAATTGGTAAATTTTGAAGAGTGAGGGTGAGATATTGTAACCTGGTTTCCATCATTTTTACCGTATGAGCGAAGATGTCATCCTTCTCAGCAGATTCATTATTCCAATCTTCCTGTTGTGCAGCTATTGTGTCCAAGAGATTCCATGCTTCGTCTGCTGTTCGGGACATAAAATTGCCTTGCGAGGCCATGTCTAGGAGTCATCCTTGGTCAAACCATTGTAAAATGTACAGATTATGAAAGGACCCGTTCATATACATTATAAACGATTCACAATAGTTGATTACATCGCGAGGTATTTGACCTCTATATGATACGTTTTACAAACATTGCATTTGTTTTTAAAAGACAAACTTTCTTTACATCTAAAATTGACGGCATGCATACCATTTCATATTACATCCAACTATAATTGACTTAATATTAATCTTGAGAACTCAACGACTCGAATGCAACGTCTTTCAAAGTATGTCATGAATGACTCCAAGTAATATCCTTAAAATGAGCGAATGCACAGCGGAAGATTTCTTTAACACCTGAGAATAAACATGCTTTAAAGTGTCAACCAAAAGGTTGGTGAGTTCATTAGTTTATCATAATCAATCATTTCCGTAATAGTAATAGACCACAAGATTTCAGTTTCCATAAATATCCGTACACTCGCAAGTGTTTAAAAGTATTCTATAAGTTGTAGGCACCCGGTAACAAGCCTTAACGTTCATGTTTTACCCTCTGAAGTACACCAGATCAGGTGTGTTTAAAATAACCTCGAAGTACTAAAGCATCCCATAGGCAGGATGGGGTTTGTCAGGCCCAATAGATCTATCTTTAGGATTCGCGCCTACCGTACATAGACAAGTAGTTTAATGTTACCAAGCTAAGGGTATATTTCTGGTTTAAACCCACGTAGAATTAGTTTTAGTACTTGTGCCTATTTCGTAAAACATTTATAAAAACAGCGCATGTATTCTCAGTCCCAAAAATATATATAAAAGGGAGCAAATGAAACTCACAATACTGTATTTCGTAGTAATTATGTATATGACGGCACTGAACAAGTGCAGGGTTTGTCTCGGATGTACGAACCTATATTAAGTATATATATTTATATGTTGGTCAATATCTGTCTAACAATTTAGGTCAAGTCGTAGTGTATCACAATCCTAATGCTCGAGACCGACATGCAAAAGTCAACAAAAGTCAACTTGACCCAAAATGACTTCCAAAATCTATACATGTTTATTATATAACTTATATATAGTCGTTTTATATATTTAAATATATTTATCAGATCTTATTATACTAAATAATACAAGTCATTTATTAACAAATAAAAATTTATATTTAAATTCATATATGATAAAAATATACTTTTATATATCTCAAGTAATAAAATTTATAAAATTCACTTAATATCATAAAAATATAGTGGTATGTATTATTAATGTAATTATATTACGTGTGGTAAAAATATCTTTGTACGCATATTTATTTGATAAAATAATATTGATAATAATAATAATGATAAAAATAATAAAATGATAGTTTCAATAAAAATATTAATTTTTAGTAATAAAGATAATTTTAGTAATAACATCAACTGATAACAATTATAATAATCGTTTTAATAATAATATTAAAATTAATAATAATTCAGTTGACCATATCTTTTAATCCGTTCATCGAACCCACACGATTTCTAAATGAAAAGTTATTAATTTTTCTTTAGCTTTTCAACGACATGCATATCATATACCTTATCTCAGTAGCATATGTATCAAATTCGTGATTTATCATAAACTATTTAACGACTAAACTAAGCATACAAACATGCATAATCATATATACTCGAGCACTAGTCAGGGATACACTATTAATATATAAAAGATAAGATATGAATGCTCACGTATTAATATTGTGATTCAATATTGCAGGAAAGTACGTAGACGCAACGAAAATGACAAACGTTAGGTTGACCTCACGAGCAATACCCTCGAACAATACCCATAACCTCCATAGCTATAACCCATAATTTCCTTAGCTCTATCCCATTTGAAAACTTATTTTGAAATCGTCTGAATATAACTCCGTCGTAGTATTTTATGTATACTAATAATATCTTGAAATAATACTAAGTAAATATATATATATATACGTAATTCGATTGAGAGAGTTTAGAGAAATATATTTTCAAGTTTCTATTAAATAATGAAACCTATCGAATTCTATTTATAATAGATTTTTGAATTATTAAAGTGAATTATTAAAGTATGAATTATTAAAGTGAATTATTAAAGTATGAATTATTAAAGTGAATTATTAAAGTATGAATTATTAAAGTGAATTATTAAAGTTAAAGTAAAGTAAAAGTAAAGTAAAGTAAAAGTAAAGGTAAAGTTAAAGTATAGTAAAAGTATAAAACTATGTACGTATAATACGCGTATAAATATATTTAATATTAATTTAAATCGTTATATCATAAAACATTTTAGAAAAGTAGAATTATATATATTCATAATAGGTTTCAAGTTTTTAAATTACAGTCTGTTGGTGAAGCATGGGATAAAGTCCAAAGGTTTAATAGACGTATGAAATCATCTTAATGAAAAATGTCGAGTTACTTAACTTGTCGATATCCAACATCTAAGCTATTTACACTCCACGTTCTTACTTATAGATCACTTTACCATTTTCCGAATATTGTCAAAAAGAATAGATTTCTTAAATCACAGTGGACCTCATAACATTGGCTCGTAATCATATCATAATGTATCTGATAATTCAATCATTTGATATTATCTCTTAATTCTGTCGATAAATATATCGAAACAAATACGTTCATATAAAGTATCATATATCTAATACTTTGTTAATGTTTTCAGTTAATATTATATATTATATATACATATCTATATACACATAATTGTTCGTGAATCGTCGAACACGGTCAAAGGGTAATTGATTACATGAATGTAGCTCCAAACTTTTTGAGATTCAACATTACAAATTCTGCTTATCGTGTTGAAAACATATAAAGGCTAGGTTTAAATTTGGTCGGAAATTTCCAGGTCGTCACAGTACCTACCCGTTAAAGAAATTTCGTCCCGAAATTTGATCGAGGTCGTCATGGCTAACCATAAAAATGTTTTCATGACGGATATGTGTTGATAGATAGGATTTTATTACCATAGAGTAATATGGATAAAATGATCTGATTACTCGAAGCGTTTGAGTGAAGCTATCACAAAATAGTGGAATGAGGAAAATAAGTTTCGTCATAATTTTTGACGTAGTCATGGTTGAATTCCGGAATTCAAGGGATTCAAAAAAAAATCTTGGAAATCTATAAGATCTGTTTCTTCGAGATTTAAGGAAATTAGGATCTCTTTAATTAAATACGATGATCTGTCCCGATTACTACGTCTGATATTTCCCTTATATATTTACCTTTTCCATTCCATTAGTTTTTACCCTTCTATACTCAATTCCAATTTCAAAAGATTGTGAAAATGCTTAATCCAGTTCTAATCCTTGTCCTTATCCTTACTATCGCAACAATCATTCTCCTTTTCCAACTTCCACCGGAGGAATCTGTTTTCTTCTACTTCACCCTTGGGGTTATAGTGTTTTTAATTCTCCCGTGTCTTTATGTTGCGATAAACATTGATATATACGGTTTGTAATTTATGTGTTGTTATTGGACTTTATATTCTCCCTTACATTTCGGAGTTTCATACTTTTGTTGTCTCTTCCCGGCTTTAAGTCAAGCGAATAATGGTCCAGAATTAGTAGGTATGAAGTTTTGGATGAACATAGTTAATGTTCTAAGAAGGAAATCGTAATGGTACGATCTTGATTTGGCAAATTACCAGAATATCCGGAAAGATAGAACTATCAAGAAGATATGTTCTTAATATGTTTGGAGATTTGGTAGAATGTAAGAGTCGTGTAAATGGCACATGATGACAGTATGTTCTGTGAATCATCACGTTCCATTAGAAACTCAGCATGAATTACTGTAATATAATCACATTGATCAAGTGTCATTATATTATACTAACTCATGCTTCAGTTCCCAACACTACTTCAAAACATTCATATTTGAATTTTTCTCAGAATTTAGAAACCAACACAGTTTCTTTTATGTTGCAGATATTATGGAGAGATAAATGATCTCAGATAAGAATAGTTGTGAAAATATCTCCAGAAATATGGAGAATATGTATAATGAGAGATACGAAGATATCTTATAATATTTAAGATAAGATGATGATGAAGAATAAGGTCCGCAAAGGTTTAGAGTCAGGAGCAAGGTATTCGTTAATGACTTCGTCAGAAACAGAATCATCAAGATTCTTTAAATACAGACTTTGGTCCTTGTATTTGTCCTTGGTCTCCTTCACGGTCTGCTCAATCCATTGTTCAGTACCAACTCTTCTCTTTTTCTGGGCTTTACCAACACATTATTCTTTATCATCAAACTTTTGACTATTAAAGTCGTTTACAGTTTCTGCTGCTTCATTAGCATTTCGAGAACTAATTCACAGTTTGAGATGTTTTTCAGAAACTTCACATTCGAAGTGTGTAAGTTTAGGAGATAGATGTTATATGTATATATAACTATTAAAGTAGAAACACTGCTAGATTTCAGAATACTGATTGCTGATTTTCAGTAATTGGTATGGCAATTCTTGTTGCAAGATGCGGATGAGTAAGAGATGAAGTTTCAATGAATAAGTATAGTGACATTTCGGAGAGGTTTAAGTCGAAGGTTAATGAAGTTGTTGATAAGTTTACTACTAATGTGGTGAGATATGAAAGGTTCCCCAGTAACGATGGTGAAAGGGCAGCGTATCTATCATAATAAAATTAGTTTTACTGAAAAGTCGAAGTTGACTTGTTGGAGCTGTGACAAAACTGGCTACTTTGAAAAGAATCGTAAGGTTGTTTTTGCTAATAAATGCTAAAGAATTCAACGCGGGTACGTGTTAAACTATGACTTTGGGTTCGAGAGTTTTTCAGGTACAATATTTCGGGTAATGTGTGATTGGATCATCATCTCGATTGTTCCTTATTTGAAGTGTCTTCCGAAATTTCGAAGCGTTTTAAATGCAGCTTGTCATTGTCAATATCCAAAGGATAAATTTGTCATGAATCTCGATTGATTCTCGTATCCTTTTGAGTGTTACAATTAAAAGTGATGTTCTATCACAGTTTTGAAGTCAAAGTATAGCTTTAAAAAAATGTAAGGATCTAAGAGTGATGGTTTTGCTTATATCTCGAGTTGCATTCTGAGATTTCAAAAATCAGAATATGTGATTGAATTTGAATGAGTATGGTTGTTTTGATTTCTTATAAAAGAATGTATACTGTTGTGAAAATAGGGAGTATAGTTGATGATTTACTGAATTAGAATCGAAGAATGTAATATATTAATTGTGCATTTATATATCTCTCGGGTATTACCTACCCGTTAAAAAAATGTCACAAATAATATTTTGAACAAGAATTTTTCATTACAGTCTTTATGAAAATATATGTATGTATATTTTCTTCAGATGTAATACAGATTTAATGAGTTAATATCATATTAAGCTCATCTGATTTTCGGCTTGGATTAGTAAAGAATAATCTCTAAAACATTAGAGATTACATAATCTTCGCGGAGTATTTCGCTAATGTAATCAATACTTCAATATTTATTCTTATAGATATTTCCTTAGTGAATTATGTTGATGCTCATAGAACTCTTCCTAACTTCACAAGATACGAATGTTGTTTTCCAGTAAGTTTCGAGTACATTGAAGATGAAAGTGTAAAATCAAACATGTTATTGAATGATACACTTGGTTTATTATGAAACCGAATTCATTTAATTGAATCAAAGATTGTAGTTACGATGGTTAAGTTGTTAACGAAGGATGTACATCATAGCATATTAGTAATATGAATTTAACTGAGTAGTATCTACCCTTTTTCAATTCATATTCAATAGCTTAGTACGAAAGATTTTTATAGTTTCAGCATTCATATATATATATATATATATATATATATATATATATATATATATATATATATATATATATATATATATATATATATATATATATATATATATATATATATATATATATATATATATATATATATATATATAATTTCTTCAGAAGAATGAGTTAATACTTCATAACTCATTGATACAAAAAACTCGTTGTTGATCAATGATGACGTCCACGTCGATTCTTGAACTGACGAAACTTGTGATGTTATAGGTGCTGCTAGTGCTGATGATGCTGACAGTACTGACGGTGATGGTGGTGCTGACGATATTGTTGATGCTGATGATACTGCCGGTAACTGCTGGTGATGCTTGTATAACAAGTCTAGCTTGTAAATCGCTCACCATTCTTGTCAGGGTTTCGATTCTTCTCCCTATCATCTCTATCTATTCTACGCATCTGATTTATGGATAAGGCTAAAATAGATAATCCCTAAGACTTTAGAGATTACATTATCACCGCAGGATGTTTCTCCGATGAAGTTATGAATCAATACCTCATCGTTTGTTGTTGTTGGTATTCCTTGGTATCTATGGTGCGTGTGATGTTGATATCCGAGGTACAGATTGTGATGTTGAGGCATGTGATGCGGATGTGATTGTTGGTGGTGGTACTGATCCTGTTGATGTTGATGGTGGTGGTGCTGTTGATGCCGGTGATGCTGCTGAAGCTTGTGGTATTGAGGCTTGCGATGTGGATGTTACTGGCGATATTGGTTATGTTGCTGGTGCTGCTGATGGTGTTTGTAATCCTTGCACCATGTGTTCCAAAGCCACTACTCGGGCGCACAGTTCGTTAATTTCTGCTAGTACACCGGGATGATTGGCGGTTGGAACGAGCGAATGAATAAGATTCGTAATATGGGATAGTATATAATCATGATGAGATACTCTAGCAATGAGTGAGAAAATGGTGTCTCGAACAGGTTCGCCGGTAAGTGCTTCAGGTTCATCGCCAAGAGGGCAATGTGGTGGATGGAAGGGATCACCTTCTTCTTGTCTCCAATGGTTGAGTTGACTATGGACCCATCCCCAATTCATCCAAAATAGATGATGGGAAATTGGTTGATCCATTCCGGTGATGCTACTTTCGGAGCTCAGGTAGATATCCATATCGGAATAGCTGTCGGAATCTGAGGAATTCGAACTGGTTGAGGGATCCATCTCGTAGGATCATGGAAAGAATTTTTGGTATGAAATAGATTGTAGAATTTAGATTTGGTATTCTTCAATTACATAATTTGTATATGTATATGTAATACCAAAATTCCGTAAATTACGGAGAATCTTTGAAAAGATGTCAGTCAAAGTTCACAGTAATAGATATGCTAAGATAAGAATTCGTCTATACACTATTATGTAATAAATGCAGGAAAACGCGTCTAGACTTAAGATGATAAGCAGGTAATTTCCTAAGGATGATAAGTAGATGATTTCCGACTAGAATTGATAAGCAAACTTTTTGACATGCAGACACGGTCGAAGTCCAGACTCACTAATGCATCTTAACAACTATCAGTTAGACACACTAATGCAAGACCTGGTTCACTAAGACCACCGCTCTGATACCAAGTGAAAGGACCCGTTCATATACATTATAAATGATTCACAATAGTTGATTACATCGCGAGGTATTTGACCTCTATATGATACGTTTTACAAACATTGCATTTGTTTTTAAAAGACAAACTTTCTTTACATCTAAAATTGACGGCATGCATACCATTTCATATTACATCCAACTATAATTGACTTAATATTAATCTTGATGAACTCAACGACTCGAATGCAACGTCTTTCAAAGTATGTCATGAATGACTCCAAGTAATATCCTTAAAATGAGCTAATGCACAGCGGAAGATTTCTTTAACACCTGAGAATAAACATGCTTTAAAGTGTCAACCAAAAGGTTGGTGAGTTCATTAGTTTATGATAATCAATCATTTTCGTAATAGTAATAGACCACAAGATTTCAGTTTCCATAAATATCCGTACACTCGCAAGTGTTTAAAAGTATTCTATAAGTTGTAGGCACCCGGTAACAAGCCTTAACGTTCATGTTTTACCCTCTGAAATATACCAGATCAGGTTTGTTTAAAATAACCTCGAAGTACTAAAGCATCCCATAGTCAGGATAGGGTTTGTCAGGCCCGATAGATCTATCTTTAGGATTCGCGCCTACCGTACATAGACAAGTAGTTTAATGTTACCAAGCTAAGGGTATATTTCTAGTTTAAACCCACGTAGAATTAGTTTTAGTACTTGTGCCTATTTCGTAAAACATTTATAAAAACAGCGCATGTATTCTCAGTCCCAAAAATATATATAAAAGGGAGCAAATGAAACTCACAATACTGTATTTCGTAGCAATTATGTATATGACGGCACTGAACAAGTGCAGGGTTTGTCTCGGATTCACGAACCTATATTAAGTATATATATTTATATGTTGGTCAATATCTGTCTAACAATTTAGGTCAAGTCGTAGTGTATCACAATCCTAATACTCGAGACCGACATGCAAAAGTCAACAAAAGTCAACTTGACCCAAAATGACTTCCAAAATCTATACATGTTTATTATATAACTTATATATAGTCGTTTTATATATTTAAATATATTTATCAGATCTTATTATACTAAATAATACAAGTCATTTATTAACAAATAAAAATTTATATTTAAATTCATATATGATAAAAATAAACTTTTATATATCTCAAGTAATAAAATTTATAAAATTCACTTAATATCATAAAAATATAGTGGTATGTATTATTAATGTAATTATATTACGTGTGGTAAAAATATCTTTGTACGCATATTTATTTGATAAAATAATATTGATAATAATAATAAGGATAAAAATAATAAAATGATAGTTTCAATAAAAATATTAATTTTTAGTAATAAAGATAATTTTTGTAATAACATCAACTGATAACAATTATAATAATCATTTTAATAATAATATTAAAATTAATAATAGTTCAGTTGACCATATCTTTTAATCCGTTCATCGAACCCACATGATTTCTAAATGAAAAGTTATTAATTTTTCTTTAGCTTTTCAACGACATGCATATCATATACCTTATCTCAGTAGCATATGTATCAAATTCGTGATTTATCATAAACTATTTAACGACGAAACTAAGCATACAAACATGCATAAAAATATATACTCGAGCACTAGTCAGGGATACACTATTAATATATAAAAGATAAGATATGAATGCTCACGTATTAATATTGTGATTCAATATTGCAGGAAAGTACGTAGACGCAACGAAAATGATAAACGTTAGGTTGACCTCACGAGCAATACCCTCGAACAATACCCATAACCTCCATAGCTATAACCCATAATTTCCTTAGCTCTATCCCGTTTGAAAACTTATTTTGAAATCGTCTGAATATAACTCCGTCGTAGTATTTTATGTATACTAATAATATCTTGAAATAATACTAAGTATATATATATATATATATATATATATATATATATATATATATATATATATATATATATATATATATATATATATATATATATATATATATATATATATATATATATATATATGTAATTCGATTGAGAGAGTTTAGAGAAATATATTTTTCAAGTTTCTATGAAATAATGAAACCTATTGAATTCTATTTATAATAGATTTTTGAATTATTAAAGTGAATTATTAAAGTATGAATTATTAAAGTGAATTATTAAAGTATGAATTATTAAAGTGAATTATTAAAGTATGAATTATTAAAGTGAATTATTAAAGTATGAATTATTAAAGTGAATTATTAAAGTGAATTATTAAAGTGAATTATTAAAGTTAAAGTAAAGTAAAAGTAAAGTAAAAGTAAAGTAAAGGTAAAGTTAAAGTATAGTAAAAGTATAAAACTATGTACGTATAATACGCGTATAAATATATTTAATATTAATTTAAATCGTTATATCATAAAATATTTTAGAAAAGTAGAATTATATATATTCATAATAGGTTTCAAGTTTTTAAATTACAGTCTGTTGGTGAAGCATGGGATAAAGTCCAAAGGTTTAATAGACGTATGAAATTATCTTAATGAAAAATATCGAGTTACTTAACTTGTCGATATCCAACATCTAAGCTATTTACACTCCACGTTCTTACTTATAGATCACTTTACCATTTTTCGAATATTGTCAAAAAGAATAGATTTCTTAAATCACAGTGGACCTCATAACATTGGCTCGTAATCATATCATAATGTATCTGATAATTCAATCATTTGATATTATCTCTTAATTCTGTCGATAAATATATCGAAACAAATACGTTCATGTAAAGTATCATATATCTAATACTTTGTTAATTTTTTCAGTTAATATTATATATTATATATACATATCTATATACACATAATTGTTCGTGAATCGTCGAACACGGTCAAAGGGTAATTGATTACATGAATGTAGTTCCAAACTTTTTGAGATTCAACATTACAAATTCTGCTTATCGTGTCGGAAACATATAAAGGTTAGGTTTAAATTTGGTCAGAAATTTCCAGGTCGTCACAGATTATGTCTTCCCGACTTAACGAATGATTCAGACATCTTTTAAGCATCATTTTTATTCTATTCCATACTAGACAAAATGACTCGTTTTCTTTTTGAGAAAAGTTTGTGATGTCATTTCTTAAACAGGTTTGCAGGGAGGGTGGATAAAATTTGTTTAGAAATTTAGTGGCTAAATCCTCCCATGAATGGATTGAATTCGGGTTAAGTTCGTCAAATCATGCTAAAGCGTGTGCAGAAAGTGAATATTGAAAAAGATGAAGTTTTAAAATGTTTTTCTCGTTTTCTTCCTTCTTAAAAGAGTCAACCAGACTGATAAATTTGTTTAAATGAAAGTTTGGATCGTCAGTCGGTAATCCTTGAAATTTACAGATCATACTGACTAGTTTAATCACGTGTGAACTAATTTCAGGAGTTCCTTTGGTTCCTAAGGTGATTGGTCATCATCTTTCCTCTAAGCATGACTTATGCATAGAAGCAAGGGTGTCTTGTTGTTTCATTTTTAGATTTTAGATTTTTTGTATAAAAAGACTGAAAAGTAACTTTTAGAAAATATTAATTTACTAAAAGGATCGATAATTTAATAAAAACAATTATTCTTAAAATTTGGTCGCTAACCAGATCGGATATATTAACAGATAAGATTTCTTACAGATTACTTGTATCGAGGTGGCCAGGCCGACTACGGAGAGGCATGATGAAACGACCCGTTAAAGTACACTTGACGACCATCGTTATCTTGGTCCCACAGCTTGATCATAACTCTATATGAATTTGATAAATAACCGTGCATTCTTTATTTAAAAATGATTTCCTATAAAGGAAACCTACCAAAGTGTGTAAGTTTAGAAAAACAATACATTATTACTTAACCAAAAGTTGACCAAAACAAGTCAACAACATCCACTATTAAATGTATCGAAATAGAATGCAAGTTAATGTTTAACAAAATCTGCCATCATAAATATGCAGACTCTCTAAGCACAGTGGAAGCAATCAATCATGAACCTGAGAATAAAACATGCGAGTAACCGTCAACAAAAATGTTGAGTGAATTATAGGTTTAATATTGCAAACAATATTTAATTTAAACCATAAAAATTTATGTTTAAAAACATAAAAACTCCTTGTTGGACCACAAAATTATATGCTAGAAAACATATAAAAACATTATTCCATTTTCTGTGAGCCACCTGGTAACCACTTAACCATTTATTTACCCTTGCCAAACAATAAATAATATATTCCAAACAAGTGTATCTTCAACTAAATACGAAGTACTAAACATTCCGATTATAAATTGCTAGCGCGACTAGCTCGAAATGGGGTTGTCAAACTAGATAGATCTATCCATAGGATTCGCGTTCACCAGTAGAAACCAGTGATTACAATTACCAGATTAGGGAATATTTTTGTTCGACTCACAATGAATAATTTAAACCAACTTCCACTTGTGTCTAAAATATAAAATAAATTGCATGTACTCTCATCCCAAAAGATTTAAAATAGGAAAATGGGACTATAACTCACCTTAATAGCAAACGAAGTAACCACACAATTATGCGAACAGCAAATGAAGTAAAGTGATCAGGAATGATCACAACGCCGACCTATAAATAAAGAAGGTCGATATAAATAACTAACTTAGGTCAAGTCTTATTATGATAGCTATTGTACATGTTGCAAGTAGACATAGAACAACTCTCAACATGCATTGGTTTGATCGGAACAACGTACGGACACACACTTTCTATTTTTTAGAAATTTTCTATTTTTAGCAGGTTTCCATTTTTGGAAAGTTTCTATTTTTGGAAAGTTTCTATTTTTGGAAAGTTTCCAAATTTAGAAAGTTTTCATATTTAGAAAGTTGCTATTTTTGGAAAGTTTATAAGTTTGGAAAGTTTCCTTAATTAGAAAGTTAACAAAAGTCAACTGAAAGTCAAAGTCAACCGAAAGTCAACCCGAAAGTCAACCTTGGTCAAACATAGTCAACATTGATTTATAAAGTATAGGTTATAATATTAATATAGGTTATAATGTTATTTAAAGTCATAAATGTATAATTATGTCATAACATAAGTTTAATTAAATTAAATTGAATTATTAGAGTTAACACAAGTTTAAATGATATAATTAATATAATATAAATATTTAATTAATTAATTAAATATTAATCATAATATAAGTATTATTAATTAATAATAAATTTTAAATCATATCATAAGTATTATTAATTAATAATGAATTATTAATCATATCATAAGTTTCTAATTATAATTATTAAATCACAAGTATTTAATAATTAAATTATAATTAATTAATTAACTAAGCCTTATAATAATTAAATAATTAATTAATCCTTATTATAAGTCTTATTATAATAATCTCATAATATAAGTTTAATACTTACCATAAGTATTTTTCATTAATAATAAAAGTATTATTAATCATAAGTTTAATTAAATGTTTAATTAAATCATAATTAATTAATAAATGATATAATAAATATATATCATAAGTCTTAAATTAAATTAATTACTTTTTATATCATAAGTAATTTATTAATAATGAAATTCATTATTTATATCATAAGTCATAATTAATAACCATAAGTTTTAATTAAAAGTTCATCGTGTCATAACTTGAGCCCCGGGAATCAGTTTTCGGCGAGTCTTATTGATGTTTTGCGAGGTGTATATAAAATAGTTTATATTTTACTAGGAAAAACTATTAAATACGATACAATTTTACACAAGATATTTATTTATTTATAGAATGGATATACTTAAACCTTGCTACAACACTTATAGGCAGTGTACCTAATCGTACAGTAGTGTAGTTTTTAGTAAGTCCGGTTCGTTCCACAGGGAAATCTTTAAACAAAGCTCAACGCTATATTAGTTTACTTTTATTAAAAATACAAATATATAAATAAGTAATATTATTATTATAAAGGGGGGTTTTTACCGTTTAATGACCGGTTTGTCGATTTTAAGATTTTAGTCGCAGTTAAAACCTAATGTAAAATATAAAATAAATACAAGACTTAAATTAAAGTGTAAAGTAAATAATGATAATGAAATTGCGAATAATAAAAATGCGATAAAATAAAAGTGCGATAATTAAAAAGTACGATAATTAAAAGTGCGATTAAATAACAATAAATAAAAGTGCGATAATTAGAAGTGCAATTAAATATAAAATAAAGGAAATTAAATATGAAATAAAAGAATTATGCTTATTTAAACTTCCGTAATCATGATGTTTGACGTGTTGATTTTAGTTTTATGCCCATGGGTTAATTGTCCTTTGTCCTGGATTATTTAATATGTCCGTCTGGTTTTTGTCCATAACAGTCCATCAGTCATAAATATAAAGTGCGAGTGTCCTCATCAAATTATTCTTATACCCGAAGTTAAATATTCCAACTAATTGGGGATTCGAATTGTAACAAGGTTTAATACTTTGTTTAATGAATACACCAGGTTATCAACTGCGTGTAAACCAAGGTTTTACTACTTTGTTAACAATTACACCAATTACCCTTGAATGTAATTTCACCCCTGTTTTAATTATTCTAGTGGCAATTAATCCATTCCCGTGTCCGGTTAAATGCACGATTATTCGTACATATAAATACCCCGCCCATCGTGTCCGATCGAGTGTATATGGTAATTTATAGGGACGCCCAATTGTAAATCTTTATATTAACATTAACAAACTTTCATTTAGTTAAACAAATATAAAGCCCATTAATATCCCATAGTCTAATTTCCACAAGTGTCGTTCTTTTGTCCAAACCCCAATTATGGTACAAAGCCCAATTACCCAATTTTAGTAATTAGCCCAACATCATGATTACTTCGTTTTAAATAAGCATAATAATAACTTAGCTACGAGACATTAATGTAAAAAGGTTGAACATAACTTACAATGATTAAAAATAGCGTAGCGTTACACGGACAAAATTTCGACTTACACCCTTACAACATTCGCTAACATACCCTTATTATTAGAATTATAATTAAAATTAAAATATAAATTATATATATATATATATATATCGTATAGATAGAGAGATGAGAGAAATAGAATATTATGTATTTTTTGTTGGTGTCTAAAACTCGGCAGAAAACTGGCTTTATATAGGACCTGACCAGCATTTTCACTCCATGCGACTCGCATGGATTTTGTGCCTCTGGCCATGCGAGTCGCATGGCCACCCTGGATCCAGCCAAATTGGTTTGTTTTCTTCTTGCCGACGTAATATAATAATAATATATAATATAATATATAATTATATATAATTATATATATATTATATTATATTCTTGTGCATAGTAGACTAGATATTTTTGGTCCGTTGCGTCGGGCGTTTCTTCTTGGCTCAGGTCCCGGTTCCGGATTTTCGGACGTCTTCGCGTATTATTTTATATCGTGTACTTTGCGTCTTGTAACTTGTACTCTTGTCATTTTGAGACGTTCCTCATCAATATTTTGAACCTTTTTAGTTGTATCTTGTACTTTTTAGCTCTTTGGACCTTTTTGTCTTCAATTTGTCAAATCTGCCTTTTGTCTTCACTTTTTAATATTTAAACGAATATTGCTTGTAAATCGAACAATACCAACTAAAATCTTGTCTTTCTTGGGGAATAATGCTATAAAATATATGTTCCTTTTTAGCTTTATCAATATCCCCACACTTGAGCGTTGCTTGTCCTCAAGCAATACAGTCTTGAAATAAAAACATACAAATCACTTCTTTATTCTTCACACTTTATACATCAGTGATTTTGATATGGCGGTATAAACAATGATAGTAACGATGTGGTTAAGGTGGGTGTGTCTTTTATAGTTGCCTCGGGTTTAGGTCAACGACACTGGCAATCAAATAGCCGATTTACTTTCGGTTTCCAAAGCAAAGTGCACATTTGAAAGGCGGTTTACAGTCCCACATGACTTATAAAAATGTAGATCCTTAAGGAAATTGGATCTTTATGAAAACATTTGATCTTTTGAAAATTCAAGCTAGATTTTATCCTAGACAAGTTTTCTGATTTAATCCATTCTTTGGTGTTGCAAAATATATTTGTGGATCAATATTTTGGCTAAAACTTTTAGGTTTGTGTAATCCACTGCTATCCCTGTATCGGAAAGCACACATCCAGTTTACTTGTTCCGTATATTAACTTTCGGTAAACTACCGTCCGGTTGTAAAGGAAAGCGATGAACAAGAAACTGTTAAGGCAATGTCCCGTGACATGCAGATGATTATGGTCTTTTAACGTGTCGGATGCTAGAACTATCCTTGGTAGGAGCAATAGTAAAGATCATCCTATGATTTTTCGGTCTTGCACAAGGTCCTGTCTCCGACCATGCTATGCAACCACCGTTCTTACGGTTGACACCCGATTTAGTTCAGGTGACCTAATGAATTCCAGGTGAATTCCTAGGATTTTATGTTCAATGGTAATGAACGCATTGAAAATGGATTTTCAGAAAACAAATCGGTTTGTAGTTTTGATCAAAATATTTTCTCGTTCAAGCTCGAGTTTAGATATCATTGAATTCCATGAGTTTGAATTCTCAATTTTTAAGGTCAATCTCAAGGATTGAGTAATATCAGGCTTAAAAGCTGATTTCTAATCTTTAAGGAGATTATCCTTTTCTGGGGATCTGATTCATTAGTCTTATCAAGCTAATTTGCACGGTGCCTCCCCATTGTACGAGATAAATCCTTCTCATGGTTAGGATAAATCTGACCACTTGGCGACCCTGTTTGATGCTGAGGTCCGTGGATTTCCTGCTGATTTTAGAGATGACTTTTCTAGATTTTTCGTCAACCTACAGCTGGTCTAGACGACAACTTCATGACCTAAATCAAGAAGCGCGTTTCTTTTTCGAAAGACTTTACTTCCTTTTAATGATGGAATTGATTCATCGTGTAGATCCATCTCTTCTTTTCTTTTATCGGGTAAAACATTTGATTATTGTTCAAAACAAAAGTATTTTCAATTGTTTGTACAAAAATATGTGATATGTTTTGAATAACTTGGCAAACTTTTCCCACACTTGGCTTTTATTTATATTTTTCTTTGCCTTTTTCTCTTCTATTCCATTCTTATTAAATGAATTCTAACGTTTTGGTTGTTTCTCAATTTATGTCCTTTCCGAGGTAACGATAATTTCGGCTCAATGACCTAGTTTTAATCGTTCATAAATATGTATAAACATGATTTTGAATCCATTTTGTTAAAAATTTTGAAAAATTTACTAGAAGTGGGTAGTCAGTATATAAGACTAGGGCTGTTCCTTGTTATCGGAGAGCACTAGATTCTAATACAACTACTGCGTTACTAGCATTTTTAATGGTAACCAAGTGTTTAAATTTTTTTTTTTTTTTTTTAAATCCGAAAGAATTTAACCCCTTCCCACACTTAAGATCTTGCAATGCCCTCATTTGCAAGAAATCAGTAACAATTTAAATTATTTAGGGTGATTTGTGTGAAAATGATTAAATTTTTACCAAAGTTTCCAAATATATTGGCGTTTGTTTGCTGAATGATAAATGGTGCACGTCATTTGTTCATTCCGTCTTGTTGTTATTTCACATATATTTTGCATCATTGTCGTCAAAATTACTTGCTTTTGCTGAACTTAATGCCAGTCTTTGAAAACGCGTTGTTTTACCCTGTTTTGTGCATAAAATAGAATACATACAATACAAATATAATCATACATGCAATTTGAAATGGAACTTTGGCATCCCACTTTCAAACTATAAGAAAAATATTAGTACACAATAATAATAAGAATATCAAACATTACATAAACGTAATAAAATGTTAAGTGTTTAAAATAAAAATAAAAATTACCAACTTATCTCTACTGATCAGGAGGTGGGTTAGGAGGATAATTAGGATAGGGATCCCAATTCATGTTCGCGTCCGGGTTCCATTGCTGATGATAGGTGAACTGGTATGCTGCGTCATAATCATATAAATCATAGGGTGGTCTCATTTCTGGCTGATGTGCTGGATAGTATGCGGGTCGGGTCGGATAATACATCTCGCCAGGTTGCAACTGGCTTATAATTTGGCGCTGATGATAATCCCATCGGCCATGCTCTCGTTGCCGGGAATGCTCGTAGTCATTCCGACGTTGCCATGCCTCGTACTGCATATGCCTATCATAGTTCGTCATGTATTCATCCTCCATACGAACGCCTAAATCAAGAGCAGTCTCCCGAACAACTCCTATAATGTTGTTCGCCTCTTCCATTTCGTCATCCGAACCTCTTTCTACCTGTCGCTGAGGTCCCTCGTATCGATATACCCGACCACGTCTCATCAATAATACCCTTGCACCGTGATAAAGGTTTGAACTTATAGTTTCACCTTCGTCCTCTATTTCGTTCATTGGACCCCCTTGGTGCTTATCCACACCTAAATACTCTCCAATGAGAGTAATGAAAATACCACCACCTATAATACTCCCCGATTTCATCCCCGAAACTACATTAGCGAGATAATAACCAACACAATAGGGAATGTTAACAAAACTCCTCGGGTCTCTAATACACTTGAGGTAGAACAAATCGTTTACGGTCAATTTCTCTTTATTCTTACCCCTTTGTGTAATTGTGTTTGCTAAGAATCTATGAATCACCTGGAGTTCAGCTCTATCTATATCTAAGTATGTATGATTTCCACTGGCGTGAAATTCATTAAAGTGGGACATACGCCTCCAGACGGCGTTAATATCAAATTCCCTATCTATCCTTTCTCCTTGGGCAATCAGGCTATTACAGTCGGGGCTCAAAAGTTCAGCAGGGGTGTAAATCTGTAAGGCCCTGGCTAAATCTATCATGGACATTCTGTACATGCGTCCACCTAACAGAAATCTAATAAAGCTTCTATCATCTATCATCCTAACATCACTGTTACACTTAATAGTACTAAGTAATTCTATACATCATTCCCTATATATGGTTCTACGAATTGAAAATAGGCGCATCCAATCGTTAAACTGAGAATTACCATACCTTTGCACCAATAATTCCCGAATCGGTTCGGCAAGGTCAACTGTTTCCAAAGGTACCCAGTCAATTGCCCTTGGCATTTCAACAACCTTAAAGTAGAGAATGTGCATGTTCTTTTGATAATCTGGATACTCTATCCAACATCGATCAAATCTCAGATTTGGGTGTAACTGATCTTCATTAATGTCTAAGCTCAGAATCATTTGATGTGGAGCGAATTGACGAAACTGATTCATGAATAATTGATCTTGATCGTGATATGGAATATGTTGATCCTCATGTTGTTCTTCTTCTTCTTGTTGCATATGTTGTTCTTGTTCATAAAACATTTCTGGTTCGGGCTCTGGTTGTCTGGACGATGATGCACCGTCCGTATCTGTATTTCTCTGCAAAACACATTAAACACAAAATTTGTGCATCCAAATATGCATTAGTGTTAGCAAAATAATAACTTGAAACAATTATGATGACATGTTTAATTCATAACACATTTTATACACATTTTCTTAACAATAACAATTCTACACTTTTACATACGAAAATGTGTACAATGTTTTATCACATTTAAACTCTTAAACATGTCAACAATAATCATTATAGCAATTAAACACTTGTTACATGGCATTCAAATCAAACTAGTGCTCATTTTCATATTTTTGTCAAGTCTACACTTTGTCAAATAAGCATATACGAAAAATGTACATCAAGTTCATAAGCATTTATCTCAAATAACATGCCAAAATAATCACTACTAGCAATGAAACAAGTTTCAAATGGCCTTTATATCAAATTATCCAAGTTCATGAATTTTTAGACTTAAAAAGTCCACTTTAATTCTCAAAAACATGTTTAGGCTCAAAGTTTGGATCAATTAACTACCTAAACATGTTACACTACTTAATTTAGCAACAATTCATGACAAAAATCGGCCATAACCTGTTTATATCAAAAAGCCCCAAATTGCTCAAGAACACAAACCCTAGATTCTTAAAAATTTGAAGTTTTTAGCTTCAATCCATGTTAAATAGCTTCAAACTAGGATATACATGCATAATATAACATCAATTTAACACTAATTTCACTAAAAATTAACAAAAATTAAATTAGGTAAAATGGCTCAAGAACACACATAATTCGAATTTAAAGAGATTAGGGGTGAAATCTTTACCGTTCTCCTGAAGGGGTTGAGACTACTGAATCTAGGCATGATTGTTGTGAAGTTTTGCAAGAAATTTGGTGAATTTTGGTGAAAAATTGAGAGAGTTTTGAGAGATTTTCGTGTTTGTGTATGTGTGTTGTGAAAAAGAACAGCTCGACTGAATAAATTGATCCTGGCCAGTTTTTTGTAGCCATGCGAGTCGCATGGTTTTGTGCATACCCCCATGCGAGTCGCATGGGGTGTAATTTCTGGTATTTTTTTTTTTTTTTTTTTAATAAACCTTATACTTTTAAAACATAGAATTAAATAAAATTTTAAAAATTTTGTTTCTTTTTAGGACGAGGTCGTTTCGGGACGATGCCCTAGTCCGTCCCTCGACAAAATTTTAAAATTTTGTCATTTTCAAGCGATTGTTTTAAAAGCTTAGATTTTTGGATTTTTTAATTTTTTTTTTGGCATACTTTAAATCAATAAGATTAAAAATAATGATAATAAAAGTTCTCGTCCCTCCCTTGGGTAAAGCAATTTCGGTTCAAAGACCTAGTCTTCAACTTACGACGAATTTTAAAAAAATCATATTTTTAACTTAATGAGATAAAGTAAATTTTTGTTTTTAAATTCACACAACTTAAATATAAAATTCAAAATTTATATTAAAAATTCACACCAAACTTAAAATTTGAAATGCATAAAATTAAGAATTCATATTTTAAAAATTAAAAATTCACACCAAACTCAATTTTAAAAATTCATAAATTCATATCAAACTTATATTAATTTTTCAAATATTTACAATTTTAAATATATTGTTTTTACAAAGTTTACAATATTAATTTAAGATTTAAATATTAATTTTTTAAAAAAAAACATGGTAAAAATAAAATTAAAAATCTTTTTGTCTTTTTATCCCACTTTAATCAATCAAATATTATCAAAAATATGCGCCCCTCTTTTCGGTAAAGTAATTTCGGTTCCAAGACCTAATTTAACTCATGACAAATTTTTGAAATATTTTGGGTTGATTGTTTTAAGATATTTATACCTTAAGAATAAACGTTAAATTTCGCAGTGATGTAATAAATTTTGAATGATATCAATAATTTCGGTCGCCAAACCTAATTTTATTCAATACCAATTTAATACTTTTTAGCGAACAAATTAGCGTTTATTATCAAAAGGTTAAAAATAAAAATAAAAATAAAAACTGTACAGACATACCTGTGAAATAGATTTCTTAGTTATATGATCTATTCCATTCATAAGATAGTCGGTTTAATTGGTTTTCCATTGCTACATAAGCGTAACCTCGAGCATTCAGTGTCTTTTCTTCTAAACATATGAACGGTCCGTCTCTGCATAAAGTAACAAATTCGGTATTTGAATAGGTTTGATTATTTGAACATTTACCTCCATGTGACCATTTTCCGCATTTGTGACATCTTTCTAGGTGTCGTGCTCTTCTTTTTGCTGCGGATTTTGATTTTCCTTTACCAAATTGTAACTTATTATCTTCGCATCTGGATTCTTTTCTAACTCCGTCCATTCTTTCTCTGATTACTGATACTAATTCGCTCGGTAGTATGTCATTATTACGTTTAGTGATCAAAGCGTGTAGCATTAGACCATGGTTTAGTTCACAGGCAGTCTTCATTTTGTAAAAACCTAAAAAAAATAAAAATTCAGAATGGGGGGAGAAGACTAGTTCTTTAGGGTCTGCTAGGGAAAGACCATTCGGGTTCCATTTTCGAGAACTACACGAAAACAGACAATCTAACTCTAACAGAAATATATATTATCCTTTAAAGACTTGATTCTCCCCACACTTAGTTAGCTGTGGTGTCGAAATTGTGATTAACTTCGTTGTCGACTTCCATCGGACCATGTATGTAATGTTTAACTCTGTGACCATTAACTTTAAATTCAATCCCATTTGAATTTATCAATTCTATCGTTCCGTATGGGAAAACTCTTTTGACTATGAATGGTCCAGACCATCTTGATTTTAATTTTCCAGGAAATAGCTTGAATCGTGAATTGAAAAGAAGAACTCTGTCTCCTTCTTTAAATTCTTTTGAACTTCTGATTCTTTTATCATGCCATTTCTTCGTTCTTTCTTTATAGATTAACGAATTTTCGTATGCTTCATGTCTTAATTCTTCTAATTCGTTTAGTTGACTTAATCGTAGACGTCCGGCTTCATGTAAATCAAGATTACATGTCTTCAAAGCCCAAAATGCTTTGTGTTCAATTTCTACTGGAAGATGACATGCTTTTCCATAAACAAGTCTAAAAGGTGTGGTTCCAATTGGAGTTTTGTAGGCTGTTCTAAAAGCCCAGAGTGCATCCTCCAATTTAATGGACCATTCCTTCGGATTTGATCCTAAGGTTTTCTCTAGAATACGTTTTAAAGCTCGGTTGGTGTTTTCAACTTGTCCACTTGTTTGTGGATGATATGCGGTGGAGATTTTATGAGTTACTCCATATCTTTTAAGAACTTTCTCAAGTTGATTATTACAGAAATGAGTACCCCGATCACTTATTAAAGCTTTCGGTGTTCCAAACCTTGCAAAAAGACGTTTTAAAAAATTGACTAAAACTCGTGCATCGTTAGTTGGGAGAGCTTGTGCTTCCGCCCATTTAGATACATAATCAATGGCTACGAGTATATATAGATTATTATGAGATTTTGGAAATGGACCCATAAAGTCAATACCCCAAATGTCAAATACTTCACATACTTGGATGACATTTTGTGGCATTTCATCACGTTGACTTATTTTTCCGGCCCTTTGACATGCATCACAGGATTTGCAAAGAAGGTGTGCGTCTTTGTAAATTGTAGGCCAATAGAATCCAGCTTCATAAACTTTTCTTGCTGTTAGTTGAGGCCCATAATGCCCTCCTGTTGGTCCTGTGTGACAATGGTTTAAAATTTTACTAGCTTCATCTCCAAATACACATCGGAGTATTATTCCATCGGGACAACTTTTAAACAGATGTGGATCTTCCCAGAAATAGTGTTTTATATCACTGAAGAATTTCTTTCGTCTTTGGTACGATAATCCTTTTTCAAGGAATCCACAAACTAAGTAGTTTGCATAGTCTGCAAACCATGGGATTTCATTATAATCTATCTTCAATAGATATTCATCAAGAAAGTTGTCTTGTATGGCCGATTCATTTAGAACTTCTAACTCAGGATTTTCAAGACGAGAAAGATGATCAGCGGCGAGATTTTCTGCTCCTCTTTTATCTCGGATTTCAATATCAAACTCTTGTAAGAGTAAGATCCAACGGATTAATCTTGGTTTAGCATCTTGTTTTGAAAATAGGTATCTAAGAGCAGAATGGTCTGTATAGACCACCGTTTTTGCTAGAACGAGATATGATCGAAATTTGTCAAAAGCAAAGACAATAGCAAGGAGTTCTTTTTCAGTAGTTGTATAGTTCGTTTGTGCTCCTTGTAATGTCTTACTAGCATAATATATAGGTTGAAATCGTTTTTCAATCCTTTGTCCTAAAACGGCTCCCATTGCAAAATCACTTGCATCGCACATTAGTTCAAATGGTAGATTCCAATTTGGTGTTATCATGATCGGTGCATTAGTGAGTTTTTCTTTAAGAATATTAAAAGATTTGATACATTCATCTGAAAAGATGAATGGAGCATCCTTTTCTAGGAGTTTATTCATAGGAGTGGCAATTTTAGAAAAATCTTTTATGAAACGTCGGTAAAAACCGGCATGCCCTAGAAAACTCCTAACTCCTCTAACATTGGTGGGATGTGGAAGTTTAGCAATTACATCTACTTTAGCTCTATCCACTTCAATTCCTTCTTTTGAAATTTTATGTCCAAGAACGATGCCTTCTTTAACCATGAAATGGCATTTCTCCCAATTAAGTACTAGATTTGATTTTTCGCATCTAATTAGCATTCGTTCTAGATTAACTAGATATGATTTAAATGTATCACCGAAGACTGAAAAGTCATCCATGAATACTTCCATGCATTCTTCTATCATGTCGTGAAAAATCGCCATCATACACCTTTGAAAGGTTGCAGGGGCGTTACAAAGTCCAAATGGCATGCGTTTGTAAGCAAAAGTACCATAAGGGCACGTGAATGTGGTTTTCTCTTGATCTTCGGGTGCTATTGGAATTTGAAAATATCCGGAAAATCCATCTAGAAAACAATAGTAACTATTTCCGGCTAATCTTTCCAACATTTGATCTATGAAAGGTAAGGGAAAGTGATCTTTTCTGGTGGCGTCATTTAATTTTCTATAATCAATACATACACGCCATCCTGTTACAGTCCTAGTAGGAATAAGCTCATTTTTCTCATTTGTAATGACAGTCATGCCACCCTTCTTAGGCACGCATTGAACTGGGCTTACCCATGGACTATCAGAGATTGGATAAATTAAACCTGCATCTAGCAGTTTAATAATCTCTTTCTTAACTACATCTTGCATATTAGGATTTAGTCTTCGTTGGCGTTGCACATACGTTTTATGACCTTCTTCCATAAGGATTTTATGTGTGCAATACGAAGGACTTATTCCTTTAATATCATGAATCTTCCATGCAATGGCTGGTTTATGAGCTTTCAACACAGAAATGAGTTGTGATTTCTCATTTTCAGTAAGAGAAGACGATATTATTACAGGTAATTCAGATTCACCATGTAAATAAGCGTATTCCAAATGGTTTGGAAGTGGCTTTAACTCTAATTTCGGAGGTTCTTCTATCGATGATTTATATCGATATCTGTCTTCTTCTTTTAGCATTTGAATTTCTTCTGTTGTTGGTTCATATCCATTAGCTATAAGTGTAGCTAACGTTTCAGCTTCATCAATTGGTTCATTACCTTCTCCTAAAGAACATTCTCCTGTTCCTTGTAATTCTGGAAATTCTTCTAATAATTCTGCATGTGCATCTATAGTTTGAATATAATAACATGTATCATCTGCAGATTGTGGTTGTTGCATTGCTCTATCAACTGAAAAGGTAACACTCTCATCCTCTATACTTAGGGTCAGTTTCTTACCGAACACGTCTATCATTGCTTTAGCCGTGTTTAAGAATGGTCTTCCTAATATGAGAGGAACTTGAGAATCTTCTTCCATGTCCAAAACAACAAAATCTACTGGAAATACTAAAGTACCAACTTTAACTAGCATGTTCTCCATTATCCCTCTAGGATATTTTATTGATCTATCGGCTAGTTGTATGCTTATTCTGGTTGGTTTCAATTCTCCAAGGTCTAGTTTAGCGTATAGTGAATACGGCATTAGATTTATACTAGCACCTAAGTCTGCCAATGCTTCTATTGAACTAAGACTACCCAGAAAACATGGAATTGTGAAACTTCCTGGATCAGATAGTTTTTCTGGTATCTTATTCAACAGCACTGCTGAACAATTAGCATTCATAGTGACAGCCGAGAGTTCTTCCATTTTCTTTCTATTCGTGATTAGATCTTTCAAGAATTTAGCATACCTTGGCATTCCTGAAATCACATCAATGAAAGGAAGATTTACATTTATCTGTTTAAACATATCCAAGAATTTGGATTGCTAGGCTTCGAGTTTTTCTTTCTTCATTTTACTCGGATAAGGAAGTGGTGGTTGGTATGGTTTAACATAAGGTTTATCCTTAACTGTGTTATCTTCATTAACCTTCTCAACTACCGGTTCTTTTTCCTTATCTTGATCAGGTTGTGGTTCTTGTGGAGTAGGAATAGTTTCATCAGAAGTTACAGGTATTTCAGGTGGTTTAAGTGTTGTACCACTTCTTGTGGTAATGGCTTTAGCTGTTTCATTCCGGGGGTTAGCGTTTGTATCACTAGGTAGACTTCCCGGTTTTCTTTCACCTATTAATCTTGCTAGGTTACTTACTTCTTGTTCCAGATTTTGAATAGAAGCTTGTTGATTTCTAAATGCTTGAGCATTTTGTTCATTTGTTTGTTTCTGAGATGTGAAAAACTGTGTTTGAGTTTCAACTAGCTTCGTCATCATATCTTCTAAATTCGGCTTTTTATCATCGGTTTGTTGTGGTGGTTTGTTTTGAAAATTAGGTCTTTGCTGATTGTAAGTATTATTGGATACTTGTTGATTGCTAGGACCTTGTTGGTTGTTGTATGGAATATTTCGGTTATAATTCTGGTTTTGATTGTAAATCGGTCTTGGCGGTTGATAATTATTCTGATAATTATTTCCAGGCCTTTGGTTTATGTATGAAATATTCTCTCTTTGTTCCATTGTTAATTCAATACTGAGACAATCTTTTGTCAAATGTGGTCCTCCACACTGCTCACAACTAATTCGTATTGAGTGAATATCTTTAGTCATCTTTTCCATTCGTCTCTCCACAGCATCTATCTTTGCGGAAATGGAATCTAAGTCATGGCTAGAATCGGCTCTAGCTGCTTTAGATGATCTAATGATATCTTTTTCTTGGTGCCACTCATGTGAGTGGGAAGCAGTGTTGTCAATAATTTTGTAAGCATCAGTTTCGGTTTTCTTCATAATAGAACCACCAGCTGCTATATCTATGTCTTTTCTTGTAGTGATGTCGCATCCTCGGTAGAATATTTGTACTATTTGACAGGTGTCTAAACCATGTTGCGGACATCCTCTTAATAACTTTCCATATCTTGTCCACGCCTCATATAGAGTTTCATTTGGTTTCTGTGTGAACGTAACAATTTCTGCTTGAAGTCTTACGGCTTTAGATGCAGGAAAGAATTGTTTAAGAAATTTGTCAATTAAAACGTCCCATGTATCGATCGCCCCTTCAGGTAACGATTCCAACCAATCTTCGGCTTCTCCCTTTAAAGTCCAGGGAAATAACATGAGATATATCTGTTCATCCTCCACTTCTCGTATTTTAAATAGTGTGCAGATCCTATTAAAGGTACGTAGATGTTCATTTGGATCTTCCTTCGGCGCACCACTAAATTGGCATTGATTAGTCACCATGTGTAGAATTTGTCCTTTGATTTCATAATCTGGCGCATTAATGTCTGGATGAGTAATTGCGTGACCTTGGCCAGTGCGTTTAGCTCTCATTCGGTCTTCCATACTTAAAGGTTCTAGATTCTCCATAATTGAATTTGTTGAATCGGAATCACTAGAGGATTCAGATTTAATGGTTCGTTCCTCAACAATCTCTGTTTGAATGATTGGTGGTTCCGGAGGAAAGTTTAATGGTTCAGGATCTACGAACCGTTCCTGAATATTCTCTGGATTCTCAATTGTGAGGTTGGGTTCAAAAAATGGATTATCGGAAATTTGAACTGAAGTACTTGGTCGACTGGATGACGATTCTAAAGAAAAATCAACGGCGGTTATATTTGCTAAATGTCTTGATCTAGTTACAGGTGGTGAACGTACAAAAGGTGATGAACGTCTTGCTCGGTGCATTCACTGAATATCCTATTAGTTTTTAAAAGGAAAGAAAAATTATAATAAGTTATCCAATCAATAGACTTTTCTGATTTTGCCCATGTTTCGAATAGCCAAAATATGCAGCAGAGGGGCAGAATTCGTTTGGTCTCAATATAATTGAGGACTGTTTGGCTCCAATAACCCGGTCCACGTACAAATCCAACTATTACTACGAACCAGAAAATTTTGATGTCTATTAATTTAACCACTTAAATAAATTTTCGTAATTTTAAGAAATTTAGATAAGAAGTAGAATAAAAATCTATGTCCTAAAACTAGAATAGCGAGAAATAAGAAAGAAAAAGAGTTCGTCGAAAAAGGTAGAAAAAGAAAAATGGTTGAAAAAATAAAAGGTGACGGAAAAATAAAAGAAACTTATAAAAACTTAAAAATACTTGACTAACCTAACCTTATTACTACAAC
This sequence comes from Rutidosis leptorrhynchoides, assembly GCF_046630445.1. Lineage (NCBI taxonomy): Eukaryota > Viridiplantae > Streptophyta > Magnoliopsida > Asterales > Asteraceae > Rutidosis > Rutidosis leptorrhynchoides. The sequence goes on along the minus strand of NC_092335.1, from coordinate 203,678,624 downwards.
TAACTTAAAATTATAATCGCAAATTGAAATTACTAATTGGAATGATAATTGATACATAGTAAAAGGTCTAAAAATATTAAAGCTTACAGGAAAAACTAAATCCCAAATAGAAATAACTTAAAAAGAAACTAAAACTTTAAAAAGGCGTCGCAAAATTCTAAAGCACCTAAATCTTAGTCTAAAGAAAAAGCACTTAAGAGAGTTTACGGCAAAGCCTAAAAATCTAGGAGTAAAAATAACTATAGCAAAAACTAAGTTTAAAATTAAATATGAGCTAAAAATACAAAAGTTACGCTAAAACGATTAAAAAGTATAAAATATAAAAGTTATAAAAAGTTATAAAAATATTAGATTTTATAAAAATATTATTTTTATATTTTTTTATATTATAGTATTAAGTAAATAAATAATAAAACTAAACAAAAGTAAAAATAACTAAATAAATTAAAAACTTAATTATAATAATAATAATAGTTTTAGGGTTTAGAATAATAATAATTAAATAAACTCCGTAATTAATGCGTTATTAGGGTTTATATGTGGCCTGACCTGGGTCATCATGCGAGTCGCATGATTTTAGGGAGGGGGTCATGCGAGTCGCATGACCTTCCTTGCAGGTTCAAATCAGGGGGGTCAATGACAGGTTCAATCGTAATTTTTATTTAATATTTATTTTCTTTTTCTGTTTTATAATATATAAATAATAAAAACTTTTAAAATTTTAAAACTAAAAAGAAAATACTTTATAATTTTATAAATAAACTTAAAAATAGATTTTAAAATATTATATTTTTTTCTCGATTTTTTATAGTTTTTAAAATTTTTTTTTTTTACTTTTTTAATTTTTTAAACAAAAATATAAATTTTACAAAAACAAATTATAACTTAAAATTTAAAAATATGGCATTTCGCTTCGGCGATTCCCCGGCAGCGGCACCAAAAATACTTGATGTTTTGCGAGGTGTATATAAAATAGTTTATATTTTACTAGGAAAAACTATAAAATACGATACAATTTTACACAAGATATTTATTTATTTATAGAATGGATATACTTAAACCTTGCTACAACACTTATAGGCAGTGTACCTAATCGTACAGTAGTGTAGTTTTTAGTAAGTCCGGTTCGTTCCACAGGGAAATCTTTAAACAAAGCTCAACGCTATATTAGTTTACTTTTATTAAAAATACAAATATATAAATAAGTAATATTATTATTATAAAGGGGGGTTTTTACCGTTTAATGACCGGTTTGTCGATTTTAAGATTTTAGTCGCAGTTAAAACCTAATGTAAAATATAAAATAAATACAAGACTTAAATTAAAGCGTAAAGTAAATAATGATAATGAAATTGCGAATAATAAAAATGCGATAAAATAAAAGTGCGATAATTAAAAAGTACGATAATTAAAAGTGCGATTAAATAACAATAAATAAAAGTGCGATAATTAGAAGTGCAATTAAATATAAAATAAAGGAAATTAAATATGAAATAAAAGAATTATGCTTATTTAAACTTCCGTAATCATGATGTTTGTCGTGTTGATTTTAGTTTTATGCCCATGGGTTAATTGTCCTTTGTCCTGGATTATTTAATATGTCCGTCTGGTTTTTGTCCATAACAGTCCATCAGTCATAAATATAAAGTGCGAGTGTCCTCATCAAATTATTCTTATACCCGAAGTTAAATATTCCAACTAATTGGGGATTCGAATTGTAACAAGGTTTTAATACTTTGTTTAATGAATACACCAGGTTATCAACTGCGTGTAAACCAAGGTTTTACTACTTTGTTAACAATTACACCAATTACCCTTGAATGTAATTTCACCCCTGTTTTAATTATTCTAGTGGCTATTAATCCATTCCCGTGTCCGGTTAAATGAACGATTATTCGTACATATAAATACCCCGCCCATCGTGTCCGATCGAGTGTATATGGTAATTTATAGGGACGCCCAATTGTAAATCTTTATATTAACATTAACAAACTTTCATTTAGTTAAACAAATATAAAGCCCATTAATAGCCCATAGTCTAATTTCCACAAGTGTCGTTCTTTTGTCCAAACCCCAATTATGGTACAAAGCCCAATTACCCAATTTTAGTAATTAGCCCAACATCATGATTACTTCGTTTTAAATAAGCATAATAATAACTTAGCTACGAGACATTAATGTAAAAAGGTTGAACATAACTTACAATGATTAAAAATAGCGTAGCGTTACACGGACAGAATTTCGACTTACACCCTTACAACATTCGCTAACATACCCTTATTATTAGAATTATAATTAAAATTAAAATTAAAATATAAATTATATATATATATATATATATATATCGTATAGATAGAGAGATGAGAGAAATAGAATATTATGTATTTTTTGTTGGTGTCTAAAACTCGGCAGAAAACTGGCTTTATATAGGACCTGACCATCATTTTCACTCCATGCGACTCGCATGGATTTTGTGCCTCTGGCCATGCGAGTCGCATGGCCACCCTGGATCCAGCCAAATTGGTTTGTTTTCTTCTTGCCGACGTAATATAATAATAATATATAATATAATATATAATTATATATAATTATATATATATTATATTATATTCTTGTGCATAGTAGACTAGATATTTTTGGTCCGTTGCGTCGGGCGTTTCTTCTTGGCTCAGGTCCCGGTTCCGGATTTTCGGACGTCTTCGCGTATTATTTTATATCGTGTACTTTGCGTCTTGTAACTTGTACTCTTGTCATTTTGAGACGTTCCTCATCAATATTTTGAACCTTTTTAGTTGTATCTTGTACTTTTTAGCTCTTTGGACCTTTTTGTCTTCAATTTGTCAAATTTGCCTTTTGTCTTCACTTTTTAATATTTAAACGAATATTGCTTGTAAATCGAACAATACCAACTAAAATCTTGTCTTTCTTGGGGAATAATGCTATAAAATATATGTTCCTTTTTAGCTTTATCACTTATATATATCTTAAACCTAACCAACCCACCCGACACCTTAATGTGCTCAAGAACATCCCAAGAATAGTCACCAAGTCATGACTTACAGCCCTTAATCAGTTTGGATCTTTAATCCGCTCAAAAACATATTTTAGTCATAACGGGTGATCCGTGGCTCGGATTTCGATGACCCGAACATGAAAGTTCATCCCATAATCAAACCTAACACACTAGTACACCCTAAAGACTCTAAAAATGGTCACAAAGTCATACCACACCTGGTTCAATTCATTTTTATATTTTAATCTCAACAAAACACCATTTTAATCATAACTTATGTTCCGGGAATCGAAATAACATGAATCCGGAGTCTAAAATTAATGTCTTGATGAGAGGAACTCATCTAGACACTTTAATTTCACTTTTATATCAGTTATATTTCCAGAAAACAATAATCAAACCGCTGTCCCAAAACAATCAAACCGAAAACACGAATTAACGAGCATTTCTACGCATATAATCAAGAATACGATAACTGTAACGACCCGCACTTTTCCGATCGTTCTATACTTATGAGATTAATATTTACATAAATTAAACCTTACCAACATGATAAGCAATCCAAATTGTTGAGACTTATGTTTTTGAAAAGAGTTTTACACAACGTTTGACCGTCTAGTTTGACCGATGATATCACGAACTATACAATATATGATAATTATACATACATATTTAATATGATCTAAGGATGTTTTAATATCTCATTTTGTATTAATAACAAAAAGTCATAAGTATATTTTGAAACTACTAACTTAAGTTTTCAAAACAATAACCTACGTAACGTTATTTGACATAAATACTGATGATTTATAATGTTTATACATATATCGTATAAGTAATGTATTTAATCATTTTTAAAGGGCTTTTATACATAAAACAATATAAGTATATTTACAAAAGATAGTTATATTTGAATTCTCGTTCCGTTTCCTCAATAATCCTATACGTATATCTAGGGAACTATACACAGCTTCTAGAAGTATTTACTATTGGTATATACCAATAGAAATCTTCAATTATTGGAATAATATGTCATTCATGACATAATAAATTTTAACTTATCTTAGATATTTTCACTAAAAACCAAATTTTCAAGCCTATAAATAAGCACCATTTCTAACTCATTTTTACACATTCATTTTCCAAATTTTACTTCCAATTTTCACACACACTTGCAAGAACTCTCTCAACTTTTATTTTACTACTTCTTTCCAGAAACTTTACATTTTAAACTTGAGGTAAAAACTCTACTTCAACTCTTTTTCAATTCATATATTTAAAGCTATATATATAAGAGTTTATAAACTAGAACATAGTTTGAATGATTTCAAACTTGTTCGCAAACTAAATAGATCCTTCTAACTTAACTTTTAAAATACTTCAAGACCTGTAACATATCTTAATTATATGCTAACTTAACAAGGTATAACTTGGTTTTTCAAAGAACACCTTAAAAACTGAATTTACGACGTCGGAGTGCAACCGGGGGCTGTTTTAGGTTGGATAATTAAAAACCATCTTAAACTTTGAATTGGAGGTTTATTTTCTGGAAAAATGATTTTTACTATGAATATGATAACACATAAAAATTTCATGATTTAACTCAAAGTATAAGTATTTTTAGAAAAATAATCATTTGAGGTTGTTTACATGATGGAAAATGTTTAATTTCATATGTTTCACTAATGTTTCACTTATGCCGTATGATTTTGAATACAAACCAAGGTATTTACAGTTCATAGTCTTAAAGAAGAACTCGATCCAAGAAGATGGCAATTTGAATCAACGAAAACGGACTTGTAACGAAGAAACTATGACCGAAACAAAATTGGCTATCCTAGACATTTTCAACTTCGGGATTCATTGGAAAAATTTACATAAAATCACATACTTCTAAGATAACATGATATTTTATATATATGTACTCATAATTCAATTTCATATGGTTCAGGATCACCCGTAAACAACACGAGAAGATTAATCATAAGATCCCATGATTGTACGCAACACGTCATTTGACAACACCGGTACTTTATGTACGCAACACGTCATTTGACAACACCGGTACCATGGGTCAAGATTAATCTCGACCATTACATATACGATGGGGTTTTATTTATTTCGTTGGGGGTTTTATTTATTTCATTGCGGGTATATTAAACATCTAAAAATGAACCATTAAAATTGAATTACTAACAACGAACTGCTAACTACGGACTAAGGAATTATTCAAAGTATTAAAAGTATAACAAGTATATATATGTGACGTTTGTTTAAAAAAGAAAGGTATTGATATATTATATATGGATAGGTTCGTGATATCAACCGGAGACCAAGTCAAATTATATATATATCTTCAAGACGAAAGTGAGTATATAGTCCCACTTTTAAACTCTAAATATTTCGGGATGAGAATACATGTATTTTATGTTTTACATTATGGACACAAGTAACTGAAAAATATATTCTACGTTGAGTTGTACCACTGGCATACTTCCCTGTAGCTTGGTAACTAATATTTACAGCGGTATTGTAAACGCGAATCCTGTTGATAGATCTATCGGGCCTGACAACCCCAACCGGACTGGACGACCAGTATTCAACGGTTGCACAGTACTTCGTTTCGTGACTACACTTGGTACGGTGTAGTAAGATTTCATAATAAAGGGAATATGCGACGTGATTAAATGTTAAGTATGGTTACCAAGTGCTCAACCACTTAGAATATTTTTATTGAAATGTTTATATACGAAATCTTGTGGTCTATATATATATATTGCTGCGCACTAAACCTATATCTCACCAACTTTATGTTGACGTTTTTAAACATGTTTATTCTCAGGTGATAATTAAAGCTTCCGCTGCATTATGTTGAATCTAAGCAGGATCATGCGTACTCATATTTGTGTCAAAAATAAAACTGCATATCCGAGGACGTGTGTTGTAAAATATGCTAGAAATCGTGTTGTTATTATCATTTGTAAAGTTTGTAAGTCGAAGATTATCGTTAAACGATAATCATCTTTTTATTGTCTAAAGCTTGTAACAAAAATAATGGTTTGGTTTGTAATGTATAATATATGCAGTTTTCCTTTTTAAAAATGTCGCATATAGAGGTCAATACCTCGCAATGAAATCATACGTTATCTAACACGTTCTTATGGTTAAGGACGGGTTATGACATGTGGTATCAGAGCGGTGGTCTTAGCGAACCAGGTTTGCATTAGTGTGTCTAACTGATAAGTCGTTAGGATACATTAGTAAAGTCTGGACTTTGACCGGGTCTGATTTAAAAAAAAAAAACCATTGCTTATCACTGTTGGTTAAAATTTATATGTAAATATTATATAAGTACTAATGGGTTAGTTGTTGTGTGATAGATGTCGAGCTCAAAAACTTGTTATCACATTCAGCGACTCCGAACCAGAATCTTCAGATGGTGTTCCAGTCATTAACCTATCCGATGACGAAAATAATATCTTTGGGGAAGACTCACAAATTCCGGATGAACCGACTATAGAGAACCCGGAAAGTGAACCCGAGGAGGAAAGTGAACCCGAGGAGGAAAGTGAACCCGAGGAGGAAATACAGGAAATTACAAAAGACGAGTTCGAACTAGGAAAGAAACGAAAGGTTAATGAGTTAGAAAATTCAAATCCCGAGTTTAGTAAGGATGATGTGGCACCAACTCCACTAGACACTACCACCCCTATTCCCGCTATTCCTATTCGTGCTGTCCCGGCATCCAGTTCTTCAGCCCCACAGCCAAAATATAGGCAGACAGCTAGGATAAGCGTTAGGCCATTCCTTGAACCTAAACGTCCTAGAAAATAGACCAAACGATGCGCTGCCGTATTAAACCATGGGATCATATAATGTTTTGTATAATATTATTAGTGTGGTTTGCTTAATGTTCGATATAAGATAAGCATATGTAAAATAGTGAAGTGTGAAATGCAATAATTTTCCATGGTTAAGTATTATTTAGATGGTAGTAATTGATTCTGTACTAAGCTATTAAGTATGGACATTAACGGGTAGGTACTACCCTAGATATAATTATAAAACGCTAATAAGAAGAAAAGGCTTTTATAATAATACCTGGTTCATATTATTAATAAGCTATAATGTACTGTAAATATACACTACATCTATAATATTCCATGTGAATAATTATTTTCTTTTTATTCTTATAGAAGAATATGGCGCGATTGAACCGAATGACGGAACAAGAAATCCAGGAACTCATCAATCAACGAGTGAACGACAGAATGTTATGGGTCGAGGCTGCAAGAGGTGCTGCAGTTAACCCAAATCCTCGTGTGGGGTGCACTTACAAAACTTTTCAAGCTTGCAAGCCCTCATCATTCAGTGGAACAGAAGGACCAATCGGTTTAACCCGGTGGATAGAAAAGATGGAGACTGTGTTTAAAATAAGTGGTTGTGTTGAAAAGGACATGACCAAGTATGCATCGTGCACTTTACAAGATAGTGCACTCACGTGGTGGAAAAATTATGTGAAGGCTGTAGGAGGAGATGTAGCTTATGATACTCCGTGGGAAGAATTCAAAACAATGTTAATCAACGAATATTGTCCAAGGAACGAGGTTAGGAAGTTGGAAGACGAGTTACGAAGTCTGAAGGTTATTGGTACTGAAATCACCAACTACAATCAGCGATTCATGGAATTAGTTTTGCTATGTCCTGAATTGGTTCCAACCGAAGAACGGAAGATTGAAATGTACAAAGATGGTTTGCCCAAAAAGGTCAAGGCAAACGTTACAGCATCGAAACCTAAGACAATTCATGAAGCTATAACCATGGCAAACGAGCTAATGGATCAGGTCATCATGGATAAGAAAGCATCCAATACTGATGTGAAGGTATCAGGTAACAAAAGAAAGTGGAATGGAAATTATGATCGAGGTAACCAACAACAATCTTTTAAGAAACAAGAAACCATACAAGGTGCAGGTGGTGGTTCAAGCTTTGGTTACAAAGGACAAAATCCTTTATGCAACCGATGCCACAAACATCACTCTGGCTACTGTAATGTGGTATGCAACAAATGTAATCGAAAGGGTCATCTTGCTGAAGATTGTAGGGCTCTCGTTACAAATACAAATGGTACCAAGACTCCTGCCACCAATGCAAATAGAACTGCTTTGGCTACCATTACTTGTTATGGGTGTGGAGAACAAGGTCACTATAAGAGCCAGTGTCCGAATCCAGAGAAGAATAATGGATCTGCACGTGGAAGAGCATTTGTTATTAATGCTAGAGAGGCGTGTGAAGACCCGGAGCTTGTTACGGGTACGTTTACCATTAATAACTTATCCGCATCTATTATATTTGATACTGGTGCCGATAGAAGTTACGTGAGTAGAGGCTTTTACGCTAAATTGAATTGTTCATCATTACCTCTAGATGCTAAGTACATGATTGAGTTAGCTAATGGTAAACTAATTAAAGCCGATAAAATTTGCCGTGATTGTAAAATAAATTTAGCCGGAGAAACATTTAAAATTGACTTAATACCCGTAGAATTAGGAAGTTTTGATGTAATAGTCGGCATGGACTGGATGTCCAAAATAGGAGCGGAAGTTGTTTGTGCCAAGAAGGCAATTCGTATTCCTGGTAAGGATAAAATGCCAGTGATGATTTATGGAGAGAAGGGTAATTCAAAGCTAAAACTCATTAGTTATTTGAAAGCTCAAAAGTGCTTGAAGAAAGGGTGCTATGCTATCTTAGCACATGTTAATAAAGTCGAAAAGAAAGAAAAGTGCATCAACGACGTGCCTGTGGCAAGAGATTTTCCTGAAGTTTTTCCGGAAGAATTGCCGGGATTACCTCCATTTAGATCGGTAGAATTTCAAATAGATTTAGTACCAGGAGCTGCACCAGTGGCTCGTGCTCCATATAGACTTGCACCGTCCGAGTTAAAAGAACTTCAGAGTCAGTTAAAAGAATTACTGGATCATGGATTCATACGACCAAGTACTTCACCGTGGGGAGCTCCGATTCTATTTGTTAAAAAGAAAGATGGATCTTTTAGGATGTGTATAGATTATCGTGAATTAAATAAGTTAACTATCAAAAATCGGTATCCACTACCGAGAATTGACGACTTATTTGATCAACTCCAGGGATCATGTGTTTATTCAAAAATCGACTTAAGATCGGGCTATCATCAACTACGCGTCAAAGAAGAGGACATTCCGAAAACTGCTTTTCGGACACGTTATGGTCATTACGAATTTTTGGTCATGCCGTTTGGATTGACGAATGCGCCAGCTGTATTCATGGACCTCATGAATCGAGTTTGTAGTCCGTATTTAGATAAGTTTGTTATCGTTTTCATTGATGACATTCTTATCTATTCCAAGAGTGAGCAAGAGCATGAGCAGCATTTAAGGTTGATATTAGAGTTGTTGAGAAAAGAACAGCTATACGCTAAATTTTCTAAGTGTGCTTTCTGGTTGAAAGAAGTGCAATTTCTTGGTCACGTTGTTAGTAGCAAAGGAATTCAGGTTGATCCAGCAAAAATTGAAGCCATTGAAAAATGGGAGACTCCTAAGACACCAATGCAGATACGCCAATTTTTGGGTTTAGCCGGTTATTATAGAAGGTTTATTCAAGATTTTTCCCGAATAGCTAAGCCGTTGACAGCATTAACGCAAAAAGGGAAGAAATACGAATGGACCTCGGAGCAGGAGAACGCATTTCAATTACTGAAGAAGAAGTTAACTACGGCGCCTATTTTATCGTTACCAGAAGGGAACGATGATTTTGAAATATATTGTGACGCTTCGCGACAAGGTTTTGGTTGCGTTCTTATGCAACGAAAGAAAGTTATTGCATACGCATCCCGACAATTGAAGATTCACGAGCAGAATTATACGACGCACGATCTAGAACTGGGAGCAGTCGTGTTTGCATTGAAGATATGGAGACACTACTTGTATGGGGTTAAATGCACTGTGTTTACTGATCATAAAAGCCTTCAACATATTTTTGATCAGAAACAGCTGAACATGAGGCAACGTAGGTGGGTTGAGTTAATAAATGACTATGATTGTGAAATTCGTTATCATCCCGGGAAAGCGAACGTGGTGGCAGACGCTCTAAGCAGAAAGGAACGAGAACCAATTCGAGTACGAGCGATGAACATAAAAATTCGCATGAATCTCAACTCACAAATCAAAGAAGTTCAACGAGAAGCACTTACTAAAGAAAATATAGGAAATGAAATAATGAAGAAGTATGAGAAGCAACTCGTTATACGGGAAGATGGAATTCGATATTTTGCAAACCGTATTTGGGTACCGAAGTTGGGTGGATTAAGGAAGTTGATATTGAATGAGGCACATAAGACAAGATACTCGATACATCCTGGAGTTGGAAAGATGTATCAAGATCTTAAGACACGTTATTGGTGGCCTAACTTAAAGACCGACGTTGCAACATATGTTGGGGAATGTTTGACTTGTTCCAAAGTCAAAGCAGAACATCAAAAGCCGTCAGGGTTACTTCAACAACCAGAAATCCCAGAATGGAAATGGGATGGTATTACCATGGATTTCATCACGAAGTTACCAAAGACTGCCTGGGGATACGACACCATTTGGGTGATTGTTGATCGTCTCACCAAGTCTGCACATTTCTTGCCTATAAAGGAAACGGATAGAATGGAGAAACTATTACGATTGTATATAAAGGAAGTTGTTTCAAGGCATGGAATACCTATTTCAATTATATCCGATCGTGATAGTAGATTTACCTCAAAGTTTTGGCAATCACTACAGGAGGCACTAGGAACTCGTTTGGATATGAGTACCGCATATCATCCGCAGACCGACGGGCAGAGTGAAAGAACAATTCAGACTCTTGAAGACATGCTCAGGGCATGTGTGATCGATTTTGGAAACGGATGGGATAAATATCTACCGTTAGCAGAATTCTCGTATAATAATAGTTATCATGCGAGCATTGGAGCTGCGCCATTCGAAGCATTGTATGGAAGGAAGTGTAGATCTCCTATCTGTTGGAATGAAGTAGGAGATCGACAATTAACTGGTCCCGAGATCATACACGAAACGACTGAGAAGATAGTACAAATCAAAGAGAGATTGAAAACAGCCCGAAGTCGCCAAAAGAGCTACGCCGATGTCCGAAGGAAACCATTAGAGTTTCAGATTGGGGACATGGTTATGCTAAAGGTGTCACCTTGGAAAGGTGTAATACGTTTCGGTAAAAGAGGTAAACTGAACCCAAGATATGTAGGCCCGTTCAAGATCATCGAACGCATTGGACCGGTAGCTTATCGACTCGAGTTACCGCAACAACTCGCCGGAGAACACAATACCTTTCACGTCTCAAACCTTAAGAAGTGTCTTGCAAAGGAAGACCTCACCATTCCTCTTGAAGAAATCCATGTCGATGAGAAACTACAATTCATCGAAGAACCAATCGAAATCATGGATCGTGAAGTTAAACAGCTCAAGCAGAGCAACATACCAATCGTTAAGGTTCGTTGGAATGCTCGAAGAGGTCCTGAGTTTACTTGGGAACGAGAGGATCAGATGAAACAAAAGTATCCACACTTGTTTCTCGATGACGCAAAATAGGTACAATTTTAAAATTTCGGGACGAAATTTATTTAACGGGTAGGTACTGTAACGACCCGCACTTTTCCGATCGTTCTATACTTATGAGATTAATATTTACATAAATTAAACCTTACCAACATGATAAGCAATCCAAATTGTTGAGACTTATGTTTTTGAAAAGAGTTTTACACAACGTTTGACCGTCTAGTTTGACCGATGATATCACGAACTATACAATATATGATAATTATACATACATATTTAACATGATCTAAGGATGTTTTAATATCTCATTTTGTATTAATAACAAAAAGTCATAAGTATATTTTGAAACTACTAACTTAAGTTTTCAAAACAATAACCTACGTAACGTTATTTGACATAAATACTGATGATTTATAATGTTTATACATATATCGTATAAGTAATGTATTTAATCATTTTTAAAGGGCTTTTATACATAAAACAATATAAGTATATTTACAAAAGATAGTTATATTTGAATTCTCGTTCCGTTTCCTCAATAATCCTATACGTATATCTAGGGAACTATACACAGCTTCTAGAAGTATTTACTATTGGTATATACCAATAGAAATCTTCAATTATTGGAATAATATGTCATTCATGACATAATAAATTTTAACTTATCTTAGATATTTTCACTAAAAACCAAATTTTCAAGCCTATAAATAAGCACCATTTCTAACTCATTTTTACACATTCATTTTCCAAATTTTACTTCCAATTTTCACACACACTTGCAAGAACTCTCTCAACTTTTATTTTACTACTTCTTTCCAGAAACTTTACATTTTAAACTTGAGGTAAAAACTCTACTTCAACTCTTTTTCAATTCATATATTTAAAGCTATATATATAAGAGTTTATAAACTAGAACATAGTTTGAATGATTTCAAACTTGTTCGCAAACTAAATAGATCCTTCTAACTTAACTTTTAAAATACTTCAAGACCTGTAACATATCTTAATTATATGCTAACTTAACAAGGTATAACTTGGTTTTTCAAAGAACACCTTAAAAACTGAATTTACGACGTCGGAGTGCAACCGGGGGCTGTTTTAGGTTGGATAATTAAAAACCATCTTAAACTTTGAATTGGAGGTTTATTTTCTGGAAAAATGATTTTTACTATGAATATGATAACACATAAAAATTTCATGATTTAACTCAAAGTATAAGTATTTTTAGAAAAATAATCATTTGAGGTTGTTTACATGATGGAAAATGTTTAATTTCATATGTTTCACTAATGTTTCACTTATGCCGTATGATTTTGAATACAAACCAAGGTATTTACAGTTCATAGTCTTAAAGAAGAACTCGATCCAAGAAGATGGCAATTTGAATCAACGAAAACGGACTTGTAACGAAGAAACTATGACCGAAACAAAATTGGCTATCCTAGACATTTTCAACTTCGGGATTCATTGGAAAAATTTACATAAAATCACATACTTCTAAGATAACATGATATTTTATATATATGTACTCATAATTCAATTTCATATGGTTCAGGATCACCCGTAAACAACACGAGAAGATTAATCATAAGATCCCATGATTGTACGCAACACGTCATTTGACAACACCGGTACTTTATGTACGCAACACGTCATTTGACAACACCGGTACCATGGGTCAAGATTAATCTCGACCATTACATATACGATGGGGTTTTATTTATTTCGTTGGGGGTTTTATTTATTTCATTGCGGGTATATTAAACATCTAAAAATGAACCATTAAAATTGAATTACTAACAACGAACTGCTAACTACGGACTAAGGAATTATTCAAAGTATTAAAAGTATAACAAGTATATATATGTGACGTTTGTTTAAAAAAGAAAGGTATTGATATATTATATATGGATAGGTTCGTGATATCAACCGGAGACCAAGTCAAATTATATATATATCTTCAAGACGAAAGTGAGTATATAGTCCCACTTTTAAACTCTAAATATTTCGGGATGAGAATACATGTATTTTATGTTTTACATTATGGACACAAGTAACTGAAAAATATATTCTACGTTGAGTTGTACCACTGGCATACTTCCCTGTAGCTTGGTAACTAATATTTACAGCGGTATTGTAAACGCGAATCCTGTTGATAGATCTATCGGGCCTGACAACCCCAACCGGACTGGACGACCAGTATTCAACGGTTGCACAGTACTTCGTTTCGTGACTACACTTGGTACGGTGTAGTAAGATTTCATAATAAAGGGAATATGCGACGTGATTAAATGTTAAGTATGGTTACCAAGTGCTCAACCACTTAGAATATTTTTATTGAAATGTTTATATACGAAATCTTGTGGTCTATATATATATATATATTGCTGCGCACTAAACCTATATCTCACCAACTTTATGTTGACGTTTTTAAACATGTTTATTCTCAGGTGATAATTAAAGCTTCCGCTGCATTATGTTGAATCTAAGCAGGATCATGCGTACTCATATTTGTGTCAAAAATAAAACTGCATATCCGAGGACGTGTGTTGTAAAATATGCTAGAAATCGTGTTGTTATTATCATTTGTAAAGTTTGTAAGTCGAAGATTATCGTTAAACGATAATCATCTTTTTATTGTCTAAAGCTTGTAACAAAAATAATGGTTTGGTTTGTAATGTATAATATATGCAGTTTTCCTTTTTAAAAATGTCGCATATAGAGGTCAATACCTCGCAATGAAATCATACGTTATCTAACACGTTCTTATGGTTAAGGACGGGTTATGACAATAACATATAATCATCATAATACTAATATAACATATAAAATCAGTAAAATAATTGAAAAATAGAAAATCTAGGGTTACGGTTTATACCCTAATCAAGAATCAAGATATATCGTTGCGTAGAGATCGAAGAGAGGAACGCGTTTATATGAATGATTTGATGATCCAAGCTTATTTGAATGAAGATGATGGTGATGTTGGGTGTGGTAGGCGACGGCCAAGGAGAAAGAAAGAGGGAGAGGAGAGAAAATATGATGCTAGGTTTAAAGTGTAACAATAAATGAGATGTAATTTTCAAAAATGAAAAACAAATGGGAGTATACTCCCTCCCATGGATTCGGCCGAATGGGTGAGTGGGGTGGGTCCCACTTGGCCCAATTTGTTAAATGCTAAATTCCTTGTGGCCCGAATGCCCGAACGAAACCCGAAACGCGAAAACACGATTTAAAATTCGGAGAGATAACAAATACGCGACGAAAAATATATATAAACACTCTATATAAACATATGACATTAAAATATCATATTTAAAATAATTAGGGCTTAAAAATCCCAAAAGCTCGACCGTTGGTTTGAAAACCGAAAAGATTCGCCGGATATAAATCCGCGATTCGTAATAAACGTACAATTTAAAATATGAATACAAATATTCATTTAACACATAATAATTAATATTTTATTACTAAAACAATAATATAGGTCATATAAATGACGTGGCACGAATAACAGTTAACGGTCGTTAAATAATTAACGTTAAAAGATAACAGAAAAAGTAGGGTCGTTACAGTACCTTCCCGTTACGGAAATTTCATCCCGAAATTTAAGCAGGTGCAGGGGTTGACTCAGCATCTGGGAACAAATGCGGGTACTTCTGCTTCATTTGGTCTTCACACTCCCAAGTGAACTCGGGACCGCGTCTGGCGTTCCATCTAACCCGAACAATAGGAATTCTGCTCCGCTTGAGAGTCTTAACCTCTCGGTCCATAATTTCAACAGGTTCCTCAATAAAGTGTAGTTTCTTATCAACATGAGGTTCCTCCAGAGGAATAGTCTTATCGGCCTCGGCCAAACACTTCTTTAAATTCGATATATGAAATACGTCGTGAACATCACTGAGTTCTTGTGGCAATTTCAAACTATAAGCCACGGGTCCAACTCTCTCAATAATCTCAAAAGGTCCAACAAAACGAGGACTCAACTTTCCTCTTTTACCAAAACGTATCACGCCCTTCCAAGGTGATACCTTCAACATAACACAATCACCGGCCTGAAATTCAATATCGTTCCTTCTCTTATTAGCGTAACTCTTTTGCTTACTTCTGGCAGTTCTCAATCTTTCTTTAATCTGTACGATCTTCTCGGTAGTCTCATGAATAATTTCTGGACCTGTGAGTTGAGCATCCCCAACCTCATTCCAACAGACAGGAGACCTACACTTCCTACCATACAACATTTCAAACGGTGCGGCCTTAATACTTGCATGATAACTGTTGTTATAAGAAAATTCAGCTAGCGGAAAATATCTATCCTACCCATTACCAAAATCAATAACACATGCTCGTAACATATCTTCTAAAGTTTGAATGGTCCTTTCACTCTGACCATCCGTCTACGGATGATAAGCGGTGCTCATATCCAACTTAGTTCCCAAAGCTTCCTGTAAGGATCGCCAAAACCTCGATATAAATCGACTGTCTCGGTCTGAAATGATTGATACAGGAACACCATGCCTAGAAACAATCTCTTTCAAATACAAACGAGTAAGCTTCTCCATCGAATCTGTTTCCTTAATTGGCAAAAAGTGAGCTGACTTAGTGAGTCGATCTACAATCACCCAAATGGTATCATAGCCACCCGCAACTCTCGGTAACTTCGTAATAAAATCCATCGTAATACCTTCCCATTTCCACTCGGGAATCTCAGGTTGCACTAACAGTCCTGATGGTTTTTGATGTTCAGCTTGAACCTTAGCACAGGTCAAACACTTAGCCACATACGTAGCCACATCAGCTTTCAAATTAGGCCACCAATACAGCTCCTTAAGATCATAATACATCCTTCTTGAACAAGGGTGAAGAGAGTACCTAGACTTATGAGCCTCCTCTAGAACAAGTTGTTGCAGATCACCAAACTTCGGAACCCAAAGGCATCTTGCAAAATACCAAGTACCATCGGTTCGTACCTCTATTTGTTTACTCAAGCCTCGAACCTTCCCGTTACAAAATTCTCCTCCTTCAAGGCTTCTTGTTGAGCTGCAAGAATCTGCTTTGCGAGGTTTGTTCGAATTGTCATATTCAAGGCCCGAAACCTGCGAGGTTCAGCCCTCTCTTACGACTTAACACATCAGTCATAACATTGGCCTTTCCCGGATGATATAAAAGTTCACAATCATAATCATTCAACGTCTCAATCCATCTTCGTTGCCTCATATTCAACTGTTTTCGATCAGGGATATGTTGAAGACTTTTGTGATATGTGTACATTGTACTTTTGACCCCATAAAGATAATGTATCCAAATCTTAAGTGCAAACACAACAGCCCCCAACTCTAAATCATAGGTTGTATAATTCTGTTCGTGAATCTTCAACTGACGTGACGCGTAAGCAATGACTTTATTTCGTTGCATCAAAACACAGCCAAAGCCCTGACGCGAAGTATCACAATAAACAACAAAATCATCATTACCTTTAGGTAGTGATAATATCAGAGCGGTAGTCAACTTCTTCTTCAGAGTTTGAAAAGCAGTCTCTTGTTCATCCTTCCACTCACACTTCTTCCCCTTATGCGTTAAAGCAGTCAGAGGTTTCGCAACTCGTGAAAAATCTTGAATGAACCTTCTATAATAGCCAGCCAAACCTAGGAACTAACGAATATGAGTAGGAGTTTTCGGAATTTCCCACTCCTCAATGGCCTCGTTCTTAGTAGGATCAACTTGAATTCCCTTCTTACCAACAACGTGTTAAAGGAATTGAACTTCTTTCAACCAGAACGCGCACTTAGAGAACTTAGCGTACAGCTCTTCCGTCCTCAACAAATCAAGGACCGACTTCAAATGTTCTTCGTGTTCTTGATCACTCTTGGAATAGATAAGAATATCACCGATGAAAACGATAATGAACTTGTCCAGATAAGGTATACACACACGATTCATGAGGTTCATGAACACATCAGGTGCGTTAGTCAATCCGGACGGCATAACAAGAAATTTGCACTGACCATAACGAGTACGGAAAGAGATTTTCGAAATATCAGTTTCTTTAGCCCGCCGTTGGTGATAACCGGAACTAAGATCAATCTTAGAATAAACAGACAAACCTTGAAGTTGATCGAACAGATCATCAATTCTCGGAAGAGGGTAACGGTTCTTAACCGTAAGCTTGTTCAACTCGCGATAATTAATACACCATCGAAACAAACCACCTTTCTTTTTAACGAACAAAACAGGAGCTCCCCAAGGGGACGAACTGGGATGAATGAAATATAGTTGCAACAATGAAGGAAGAAATATATGGAGTAGTCACATCGGTGACATAGATATATATAAGGCAATTCTCTCAAAGGAGATAACGAGGACCATGGACTTCAAAGTAAATTTTCATTACATTTCCGAAAGGAAGACGTACGAAAGGTGTGATATTTCAACGAGAGTGAAATTCCTTGTACAATGAGCGAGAAAATCTAGGATTCATCCATATTCTTAAATTTATGTGGGGATGAAAGGAACGCGAATCATGGGTTATAAGGAATGGTCGACTCTAGGTGAGATGAATCTCCAAAAATAATTTCGTATACCTCAAAGTATTGAATCATAGGGTTAACGTTTACCAGGGTGTCGACGTTAACCGCGAATATTGAGAGTAGAAACTCCTCAAATGGTCTAGTGTAGTATACATCCATGATACCCACTATAACAACGGTTGGGGTAGAAACCCACCTAGCGCCTTTTCTACAATAGGGTGACCACCGAGTATACCCCAGAAAATTGATTTATCGGTCCGAGTTTCGGCCATGTCCAACCATAAGAGGGAAAATTTTATGAGCGCAAAGACTTTTCAACAAATTTTATAAAACCGGCATCCAAAGTGGTGTAAGAGTTTCTATCAATGAACTTAATGGTAAGTTTCATCCTTAAATGGAGGATGAGAAGAACTGTGATCTAAACACTCTGTAGGGTAATGCGAAAATTTGATAAAATCAATGAAAGAAGTTTTGAAAAAAACTTTAAACGTTTGATGTGACAACATAAACAGAACGAAGTTCTTAGTAAATTTAGAAGTATGTACAACGTGTACCATTTTATATAAAACAAATTGACTTAGTCAAACAGCTCAATAATTTAGTGGTTTTAGAATAATTTTGAAGGCATGATTTAGTATATATTAGCCAAAATAGGTAAGGGTAAATTTATTCATTTAAATTCATACGTACTTATATGATTTTATAAATTGTATACATGGAAAAATATTTCATTACTTCTATTCGCCCATAAATCTCATGAGAACTGCCCAATTAAACAAATGTGTAAAACTCCCGATGATAAACAGAGTGTCTGTATTTTAGAGGTTACAAGTTGAAGTAAGATCGTGGAAGATCGAGTAAAGGACTTGAATCGTCGTGCGACTTTTGACCAACAAATGTTACGAGGTCATGAAAACCAATGAGTTAAATGTTGTTTTGACTAATATCAGGACATAAGTCCTTGGGCCAAACTGTTCCCCGAGCGAAGCTGTTGCTAACAAGGGAGTTATGAAGGATAGAGCATGAGATAGATAATCTGGTTAAAATGAGCTTATCGTATATCAACAAATAAGATAATGAATATTTTCCCTATCTATGTAATACATCGGAACTTCTGAATGAGTAGTGTAAAAATTTTCTTTGACTCGCTTTCTATTCCTCATGTCACAATATTGGGACTTCTTTATGAATTAACGTAATATAATCACGTTGGCCTGACGCCATTATATTTTACTAATTCATAGTTCCATTCCAATATCACTACATGAGGTCAGGACACGCGATCAACCTCGAATTTCCACACAATTTCTCTAAACGATTTCTTATACAATGTGCTAAGGATAGCACAAGAGACAAAACATCCAAAGTAATGAATAGCAGTAACGATGACATAGAAATATCTTCGAAGTACCAAGAATCTCTAAAAGTCAAGAATGACGTTTTCTGGTTCAAAAACCAAAGCACATAGTCACAACGGCACAAATACACGTAATATAACAAGAATGTTATATACCTAAACATAATATCTGACATTGAAATGCCGAGCATTTAGAAGTCAAGAATGACATCTCGCGTAATATAACTCAAACGTTATATACATAACCATAATAGGTGACATAGAAATGTCAAGAATTTCAGAAGTCAAGAATGACATCCCTCGGTTTCACTACCCGAAGTGTTCTTATAAAGATAAGTTCGCATGAGTCGGAGAATACGTATAAATCGGAATGGGAGTTCCTCCCGGATTCAGAATATAATAGAGATGTATGTATGATAACAATATACATACCAATACGATACAAATTATCACATATAATAATATATTATAGGTCGGGCTGTAGACTAGAATCACTAATGCACCCTATTGACTCGAGTAACGACATCAATGCAGCCTAATTTCCTACAACCAAGGCTCTGATACCAACTGAAATGACCCGTCAAAGTACACTTGACGACCATCGTTATCTTGGTCCCACAGCTTGATCATAACTCTATATGAATTTGATAAATAACCTTGCATTCTTTATTTAAAAATGATTTCCTATAAAGGAAACCTACCAAAATGTGTATGTTTAGAAAAACCATACATTATTACTTAACCAAAAGTTGACCAAAACAAGTCAACAACATCCACTATTAAATGTATCAAAATAGAATGCAAGTTAATGTTTAACAAAATCTGCCATCATAAATATGCAGACTCTCTAAGCACATCGGAAGCAATCAATCATGAACCTGTGAATAAAACATGCGAGTAACCGTCAACAAAAATGTTGAGTGAATTATAGGTTTAATATTGCAAACAATATTTAATTTAAACCATAAAAATTTATGTTTGAAAACATAAAAACTCCTTGTTGGACCACAAAATTATATGCTAGAAAACATATAAAATCATTATTCCATTTTCCGTGAGCCACCTGATAACCACTTAACCATTTATTTACCCCTACCAAACAATAAATAATATACACCGAACAAGTGTATCTTTAACTAAATACGAAGTACTAAATATTCTGATTATAAATTGCTAGCGCGACTAGCTATAATGGGGTTGTCAAACCCGATAGATCTATCCATAGGATTCGCGTTCACCAGTAGAAACCAGTGATTACAATTACCAGATTAGGGAATATTTTTGTTCGACTCACAATGAATAATTTAAACCAACTTCTACTTGTGTCCAAAATATAAAATAAATTGCATGTACTCTCATCCCAAAAGATTTAAAATAGGAAAATGGGACTATAGCTCACCTTAAAAGCAAACGAAGTAACTACACAATTATGCGAACAACAAATGAAGTAAAGTGATCAGGAATGATCACAACGCCGACCTATAAATAAAGCAGGTCGATATAAATAACTAACTTAGGTCAAATCTTAGTATGATAGCTATTGTACATGTTGCAAGTAGACATAGAACAACAATCAACATGACTCGATTTGATCGAAACAGCGTACGGACACACACTTTCTATTTTTAGAAAGTTTCTATTTTTAGCAGGTTTCCATTTTTGGAAAGTTTCTATTTTAGGAAAGTTTCTATTTTAGAAAAGTTTCTATTTTTAGAAAGTTTCTATTTTTGAAAAGTTTCCAAATTTAGAAAGTTTTCATATTTAGAAAGTTGCTATTTTTGGAAAGTTTATAAGTTAGGAAAGTTTCCTTAATTAGAAAGTCAACAAAAGTCAACTAAAAGTCAAAGTCAACCGAAAGTCAACTCAAAAGTCAACCTTGGTCAAACATAGTCAACATTGATTTATAAAGTATAGGTTATAATAATAATATAGGTTATAATGTTATTTAAAGTCATAAATGTATAATTATGTCATAACATAAGTTTAATTAAATTAAATTGAATTATTAGAGTTAACACAAGTTTAAATGATATAATTAATATAACATAAGTATTTAATTAATTAATAATAAATTTTAAATCATATCATAAGTATTTAAATTAATAATTAATTATTAATCATATCCTAAGTTTCTAATTATAATTATTAAATCATAAGTATTTAATATTTAAATTATAATTAATTAATTAACTAAGCCTTATAATAATTAAATAATTAATTAATCCTTATTATAAGTCTTATTATAATAATCTCATAATATAAGTTTAATATTTACCATGAGTATTTTTCATTAATAATAAAAGTATTATTAATCATAAGTTTAATTAAATGTTTAATTAAATCATAATTAATTAATAAATGATATAATAAATATATATCATAAGTCTTAAATTAAATTAATTACTTTTAATATCGTAAGTAATTTATTAATAATGAAATTCATTATTTATATCATAAGTCATAATTAATAAACATAAGTTTTAATTAAAAGTTCATCGGGTCATAACTTGAGCCCCGAGAATCATTTTTCAGCGAGTCTTATATATATCTTCGCCTAACCAACCCACCCGACACCTTAATGTGCTCAAGAACATCCCAAGAATAGTCACCAAGTCGTGACTTACAGCCCTTAATCAGTTTGGATCTTTAATCCGCTCAAAAACGTGTTTTAGTCATAACGGATGACCCGTGGCTCGGATTTCGATGACCCGAACATGAAAGTTCATTCCATCATCAATCCTAACACACTAGTACACCCTAAAGACTCTAAAAATGGTTACAAAGTCAGATCACACCTGGTTCAATTCGATTTTATATTTTAATCTCAACAAAACACCATTTTAGTCATAACTTATGTTCCGGGAATCGAAATAACATGAATCCGGAGTCTAAAATTAATGTATTTATGAGAGGAACTCATCTATACACTTTAATTTCACTTTTATATCAGTTATATTTCCAGAAAACAACAATCAAACCGCTGTCCCAAAACAATCAAACCGAAAACACGAATTAACGAGCATTTCTAAACATAAAATCAACAATACGATAACATATAATCATCATACTACTAATATAACATATAAAATCAGTAAAATAATTGAAAAATAGAAAAGCTAGGGTTAGGGTTTATACCCTAATCAAGAATCCAGATATATCGTTGTGTAGAGATCGAAGAGAGGAACGCGTTATATGAATGATTTGATGATCCAAGCTTGTTTGAATGAAGATGATGGTGATGTTGGGTGTGGTAGGTGACATCTAAGGAGAAATAAAGAGGGAGAGGAGAGAAAATATGATGCTAGGTTTAAAGAGTAATAATAAAATGAGATGTAATTTTCAAAAATGAAAAACAAATGGGAGTATACTCCCTCCCATGGATTCGGACGAATGGGTGAGTGGGGTGGGTCCCACTTGGCCCAATTTGTTAAATTCTAAATTCCTTGTGGCCCGAATGCCCGAACGAAACCCGAAACGCGAAAACACGACTACGCGATTTAAAATTCGAAGAGATAACAAATACGCGACGAAAAATATATATAAACACTATATATAAACATATGACATTAAAATATCATATTTAAAATAATTAGGACTTAAAAATCCCAAAAGCTCGACCGTTGGTTTGAAAACCGAAAAGATTCGCCGGATAGAAATCCGCGATTCGTAATAAACGTACAATTTAAAATATGAATACAAATATTCATTTAACATATAATAATTAATATATTATTACTAAAATAATAATATAGGTCATAGAAATGACGTGGCATGAATAACAGTTAACGGTCGTTAAATAATTAACAGTAAAAGATAACGAAAAAAGTAGGGTCGTTACACATGATCCTTTTGGTTCCAATATAATTGGAGACTGTTCGGAAAATCCAACAACCAAGTCCGTGTATAATTGTCTTTCTTAGACACCACCAAACAACTCTTTATCTGTTTAAAATCTTTCTCGATCAAAATATTCGATCCCTGGCAACGGCGCCAGAAAACTCGTTACTACTATGATATGGTCGAAACGGACGGTTTTATTCGTGCGGTGTCGTTAGGCTGCAGGATGTCCGGATTCAGTTGATCAGGGTAGCACACAGTCATTTTGTCTATTTATATTGTTACTTTCTAAGGTGTAGAAGGTATAAGTTAATCTAGTGTCGTATTTTTTTTGCTGATTAACGAATTGAAGATCAAGTGAGTAATTGTTTTTTAGTTAAATTACCTGGATAAAAGATAGTAGTTGCTTTTAGCTAAAAGTTCTAAGTGCAGGAAAGTAAATAAGTGGAAGGATATCCGGAGTATGCAGATCAGGGAAATGTTGACCAATATATCAGTATTGGGTTAGGGAAAGGTAATTATGCTTATGTTAAGACTATGCTTGGAATGATGTAGATCTGGTTAGATGAGCTAATTACACATACCTACTTGTCTCTGAACTCTCGGAGTTCTCTTTGAGCAGGGAGAAGTATGTCACTTGGTCGTATAATTAAAAGGTAGCAATACCTCGGAGGTTATCCTCAGTAAAGTACTAGGTTTAGTGAGTTAAGCTCTAATCCTAACCCTCGTTATCAGTTTAGTTAACTGAATAACAACGTGCCTTGTTGATTGAACACTGCTCACAAACGGAAGGAATCTGTCAGTTTAAGTTGGCAAAACCTTAAATGAAAACTAACAACCATTCCATCATACTAATGAGATCATATCAATTCAAACATTATAAAGCATTACAGTTGATATACTGATAGTAAAGCAGATAGAAACCTAATGGGTACCTAAACAGTTGATATGACTAAGTCCTAAGGCAACAATCAAACAAGAATATGCAATAGGCTTGGGTCACACAGTGAACGCTCTAACTAGATCTTAATAGCTCTTAAGAAGTCTCTTCGGAATGGTCAATAGGCATACTAGGTCATTCATGTCTCAATTCCTAAGTTTCGTGTCCTAAAAGTGCATTAAATGCCTCTCGGGAACTCCGACCATACCGAGTTCATAGAATCTTCAAATATAGTATAACCAGGGGTCTTAGTCCTATGAGGTAGCTAATTTCATATAGGTGGACAAGTCCTGCTCACAACCTAGGTTGGTCAATCCTTAAGATGCTAGCATACAAATCTATCAGACTTCCTAGTTCAGTATTATAACAGTAATCGTACTAAATTAACATAATTACGCTAACCCAAACTTCTATCATGGCAACATACAGATTAGCTATCATGGTAATATCGGAACGCATTATTAAACATAAAAAGTAAGAACACATGTTTAATACAAAAGACAAGCGTTTCGGATAAAAACCTGAAAAGGCTGAAGAAATCTGCTCGAGATCGCAGGGACTCGCCGGGATATCCTCCGAAAAATAAAAGCTAAGCTAACTACTACTAAAAACTAACTAAAAGCTTGAAAATATGAAATGAAATACAATTTTGTAATGCTAAAAACGAACACATAATTCATAGCATTATTCCTCAAGAAAGACAAGCTTTTAGTTGCAATTGTTCTATTTACAAGTGATATTCGTTTAAATATTAAAAGGTGAAGACAAAAGGCAGATTCGACGATTTAAAGACGCAAACAACCAAAAAGCTCAAAAGTACAAAGTACGATCCAAGAGGTTCAATTTATTGATGAGAAGCGTCTAGAAATGACAAAAGTACAAGACATTAAATTGTACGCAAGGACGTTTAAAAAATCCGAAACCGGAACCTAAGTCAACTTTCAACGTACGACGCAACGGAGCGAAAATTATAAGTCAACTATGCATATAAATATAATATAATACATAAATAATTCTTAAAATTATATATATATTATATTTATTTATTAAAAAATCTGTCGACAAGCTAGGAGCCAAACTTTGATGAGCTGTAATCCACTACTCCGCGATCGCGGAGCTGTGAAGGAGAAACCCTTCGAGATCGCGGAGCACACCAAAACTGAAATGGGGCCTATAAAAGGCAACGCATTCGATTGATATTTGATCATCTTTTTCTTTCCTTTCTATCATACGTAATATATATATATATATATATATATATATATATATATATATATATATATATATATATATATATATATATATATATATATATATGTATATATATATATATATTATAATTTTAATTTTAATTTCAATTTTAAATTCTAATAGTAAGGGTATGTTAGCGAATGTTGTAAGGGTGTAAGTCGAAATTCTGTCCATGTAACGCTACGCTATTTTTAATCACTGTAAGTTATGGTTAATGTTATTTTTAAATTAATGTCTCGTAGCTAAATTATTATTATGCTTATTTAATGTCGATGTAATCATGATGTTGGGCTAAATATTAAAATTGGGTAATTGGGCTTTATACCATAATTGGGGTTTGAATAAAAGAATGACACTTGTGGAAATTTGACTATGGGCTATTAATGGGTTTTATATTAGCTAAATGATACCTTGTTAATTTAATATATAAACTTATAATTTGACGTATTTATATATAACCACATACGCTTGACTGGGTACGGTGGGCGGGATATCTATAAATAATAATAATTGTTCATTTTACAGGACACGGAACTAGATTAATAGTTAATAGACTTGTTGAAACAGGGGTGGATTACATTCAAGGGTAATTGGTGTAATTGTTAACAAAGTAGTAAAACCTTGGTTTACACGCAGTCGATAACCTGGTGTATTCATTA
This sequence comes from Rutidosis leptorrhynchoides, assembly GCF_046630445.1. Classification (NCBI taxonomy): domain Eukaryota; kingdom Viridiplantae; phylum Streptophyta; class Magnoliopsida; order Asterales; family Asteraceae; genus Rutidosis; species Rutidosis leptorrhynchoides. The sequence goes on along the minus strand of NC_092335.1, from coordinate 203,652,446 downwards.
AACAAAGTATTAAAACCTTGTTACAATTCGAATCCCCAATTAGTTGGAATATTTGACTTCGGGAATAAGAATAATTTGACGAAGGCTTTCGTACTTTATATTTATGACTGATAGACTATTATGGACAAATCCGTATAGACATATCGAATAATCTAGGACAAAGGACAATTAACCCATGGGAATAAACTAGAAACAACACGTCAAACATCATGATTATGGAAGTTTAAATAAGCATAATTTCTTTATTTCATATTTAATTTCCTTTATTTTATATTTAATTGCACTTTTAATTATCGCACTTTTATTTATTGTCATTATATTTAATTGCACTTTTAATTATCGTACTTTTTAATTATCGCAATTTTATTTTATCGCACTTTTATTTATCGCAATTTCATTATCTTTATTTACTTTACGCTTTAAATTAAGTTGTATTTATTTTTAATATTTTACATTAGGTTTTAACTGTGACTAAAGTTTTAAAATCGACAAACCGGTCATTAAACGGTAAAAAAAACCCACTTTTATAATAATAATATTACTTATATATATTATTGTATTTTTACAAATATAGTTTTTAAATATATAGCATTAAGCTTGTTTAAGAGATCCCTGTGGAACGAACCGGACTTACTAAAAACTACACTACTGTACGATTAGGTACACTGCCTATAAGTGTTGTAGCAAGGTTTAGGTATATCCACTCTATAAATAAATAAATAACTTGTGTAAAATTGTATCGTATTTAATAGTATTTCCTTGTAAAAATTAATACTATTTCCTAGTACACCTCGCACACATCACAATTTGAGTGTGTGTTGAAATGGATGAAGAAAGCCCTTTAAATAGACTTGGAAATTGCCTGCAAATAGCTGGCAGGCCGTTTGGCAAGCCATTTGGCAAGCCGTTTGCAGGGCCCGTTTGCTAAGGCAAGCCGTTTAACGAGGTTGTTTGATCTGGGCATTTGGCAGGCGGTTTGCCATACTGGCAGGCCATTTGGCAACCCGTTTGGCAAGCCGTTTGTCTTGCTGATTTGCTGGATCGTAACTTGATTTCTTGTCTTTCACCGTTTTCGCTCTAGAATCTTCGTTTTAGCTCCGTTTTACTTGATTTATTTTGCATCGCCTTCGTAATTACTTAATCTACAAAATCAACCGAACAGATATATCTCATGTTATTTCCTTGGACTTTAAAGGGAGAAGCCAAAGATTGGTTGGAATCGTTACCTGAAGGGGCGATTGATACATGGGACGTTTTAGTTGAAAAATTTCTTAAACAATTCTTTCCGGCATCTAAAGCCGTGAGACTTCAAAGAGAAATTGTTACGTTCACACAAAAGCCAAATGAAACTCTATATGAGGCGTGGACAAGATTTGGAAAGTTATTTAGAGGATGTCCGCAACATGGTTTAGACACTTGTCAAATAGTAGAAATATTCTACCAAGGATGCGACATCACTACAAGGAAAGACATCGATATAGAAGCTGGTGGTTCCATTATGAAGAAAACAGCAACTGATACTTATAAAATTATTGATAACACTGCTTCCCACTCACATGAGTGGCACCAAGAAAAAGATATCGTTAGATCATCTAAAGCAGCTAGAGCCGATTCTAGCCATGACTTAGATTCCATTTCTGCAAAGATAGATGCTGTCGAGAGACGAATGGAAAAGATGACTAAAGATATCCACTCAATACGAATTAGTTGTGAGCAGAGGACCACATTTGACAAAAGATTGTCTCAGTATTGAACTAACAATGGAACAAAGGGAGAATGTTTCATGCATAAACCAAAGGCCTGGAAATAATTATCAGAATAATTATCAACCGCCAAGACCGATCTACAATCAAAACCAGAATTATAACCGAAATGTTCCATACAACAACCAACAAGGTCCTAGCAATCAACAAGTATCCAATAATACTTACAATCAACAAAGACCTATTTTTCAAAACAAACCACCCCAAACCGATGATAAAAAGCCAAATTTAGAAGACATGATGTCAAAGCTAGTTGATTCTCAAACATAGTTTTTCACATTTCAGAAACAAACCAATGAACAAAATGCTCAAGCATTTAGAAATCAACAAGCTTCTATTCAAAATTTGGAACAAGAAGTAAGTAACCTAGCAAGATTGATAGGTGAAAGAAAACCGGGAAGTCTACCTAGTGATACTAATGCTAACCCCCAGAATGAAATAGCTAAAGCCATTACCACAAGAAGTGGTATTACACTTAAACCACCTGAAATACCTGTAATTTCTGATGAAGCTATTCCTACCCCACAAGAACCACAATCTAAGCAAGATAAGAAAATAGAACCGGTAGTTGAAAAGGTTAATGAAGATAACACAATTAAGGCTAAACCTTATGTTAAACCATACCAACCACCGCTTTCTTACCCGAGTAAAATGAGAAAAGAGAGACTTAAAGTCGAGCAATCCAAATTCTTGGATATGTTTAAACAAATAAATGTAAATCTTCCTTTCATTGATGTGATCTCAGGAATGCCTAGATATGCTAAATTCTTAAAAGATCTGATCACAAATAGAAAGAAAATGGAAGAACTCTCTGCTGTTACTATGAATGCTAATTGTTCTGCAGTGCTGTTGAATAAGATATCAGAAAAACTTTCAGATCCAGGAAGTTTCACAATTCCATGTTTTCTGGGTAGTCTTAGTTCAATAAAAGCATTGGCAGACTTAGGTGCTAGTATAAATTTAATTCCGTATTCATTATACACTAAACTAGACCTTGGAGAATTGAAACCAACAAGAATAAGTATACAACTAGCTGATCGATCAGTAAAATATCCTAAAGGGATAATAGAGAACATGCTAGTTAAAGTTGGTACTTTAGTATTTCCAGTAGATTTTGTTATTCTGGACATGGAAGAAGATTCTCGAGTACCTCTCATATTAGGAAGACCATTCTTAAACACAGCTAAAGTAATAATAGACGTGTTCGGTAAGAAACTGACCCTAAGTATAGAGGATGAGAGTGTTACCTTTTTAGTTGATAGAGCCATGCAACAACCGCAATCTGCAGATGATACTTGTTATTATATTCAAACTATAGAATCACATGCAGAATTTTTAGAAGAATTTCCAGAACTACAAGGAACAGGAGAATGTTCTTTAGGAGAAAGTACTGAACCAATTGATGAAACTGAAATGTTAGCTACACTTATGGCTAATGGATATGAACTAACAATAGAAGAAATTTAAATGCTAAAAGAAGAAGACAGATATCGATATAAATCATCGATAGAAGAACCACCGACATTAGAGTTAAAGCCACTTCCAAACCATTTGGAATATGCTTATTTACATGGTGAATCTGAATTACCTGTAATAATATCGTCTTCTCTTACTGAAAATGAAAAATCTAAACTCATTTCTGTGCTAAAAGCTCATAAACCAGCCATTGCATGGAAGATTCATGACATTAAAGGAATAAGTCCTTCGTATTGCACACATAAAATCCTTATGGAAGAAGGTCATAAAACGTATGTGCAACGCCAACGAAGAATAAATCCTAATATGCAAGATGTTGTTAAGAAAAAAATTATTAAACTGCTGGATGCAGGTTTAATATATCCAATCTCTGATAGTCCATGGGTAAGCCCAGTTCAATGCGTGCCTAAGAAGGGTGGCATGACTGTCATCACAAGTGAAAAAAATGAGCTTATTCCTACGAGGACCGTAACAGGATGGCGTGTTTGTATTGATTATAGAAAATTAAATGACGCCACCAGAAAAGATCACTTTCCCTTACCTTTCATTGATCAAATGTTGGAAAGATTAGCCGGAAATAGTTACTATTGTTTTCTTGATGGTTTTTCCGGATATTTTCAAATTCCAATAGCACCCGAGGATCAAGAGAAAACCACATTCACGTGCCCTTATGGTACTTTTGCTTACAAACGCATGCCATTTGGACTTTGCAACGCCCCTGCAACCTTTCAAAGGTGCATGATGGCGATTTTTCACGACATGATAGAAGAATGCATGGAAGTTTTCATGGATGACTTTTTAGTCTTTGGTGATACATTTGAATCATGTCTAGTTAATCTTGAACGAATGCTTATTAGATGCGAACAATCAAATCTAGTACTTAATTGGGAGAAATGTCATTTCATGGTTAAAGAAGGCATCATTCTTGGACATAAAATCTCAAATGAAGGAATTGAAGTGGATAGAGCTAAAGTAGATGTAATTGCTAAACTTCCACATCCCACCAATGTTAGAGGAGTTAGAAGTTTTCTAGGGCATGCCGGTTTTTACCGACGTTTCATAAAAGATTTTTCTAAAATTGCCACTCCTATGAATAAACTCCTAGAAAAGGATGCTCCATTCATCTTTTCAGATGAATGCATCAAATCTTTTAATATACTTAAAGAAAAACTCACTAATGCGCCAATCATGATAACACCAAATTGGAATCTACCATTTGAACTAATGTGCGATGCAAGTGATTTTGCAATGGGAGCCGTTTTAGGACAAAGGATTGAAAAATGATTTCAACCTATATATTATGCTAGTAAGACGTTACAAGGAGTACAAACGAATTACACAACTACTGAAAAAGAACTCCTTGCTATTGTCTTTGCTTTTGACAAATTTCGTTCATATCTTGTTCTAGCTAAAACGGTGGTCTATACCGACCATTCTACTCTTAGATACCTATTTTCGAAACAAGATGCTAAACCACGATTAATCCGTTGGATCTTACTCTTACAAGAGTTCGATATTGAAATTCGAGATAAAAAGGGAGCAGAAAATCTCGCCGCTGATCATCTTTCTCGTCTAGAAAATCCCGAATTAGAAGTTCTAAATGAATCGGCCATATAAGACAACTTTCCTGATGAATATCTATTGAAGATAGATTATAATGAAATTCCATGGTTTGCAGACTATGCAAACTACTTAGTATGTGGATTCCTTGAAAAAGGGTTGTCGTACTAAAAACGAAAGAAATTCTTTAGTGATATAAAACACTATTTCTGGGAAGATCCACATTTGTTTAAAAGTTGTCCCGATGGAATAATACACCGATGTGTATTCGGGGATGAAGCTAGTCAAATCTTAAACCATTGTCACACAGGACCAACAGGAGGGCATTATGGGCCTCAACTTACAGCAAGAAAAGTTACGATGCTGGATTCTATTGGCCTACAATTTTCAAAGACGCACACCTTCTTTGCAAATCATGTGATGCTTGTCAAAGGGCCGGAAAGATAAGTCAACGTGATGAAATGCCACAAAATGTCATTCAAGTATGTGAAGTATTTGACATTTGGGGTATTGACTTTATGGATCTATTTCCAAAATCTCATAATAATCTCTACATTCTCGTTGCCATTGATTATGTATCTAAATGGGCAGAAGCACAAGCTCTCCCAACTAACGATGCACGAGTTGTAGTCACCTTTTTAAAACGTCTTTTTGCAAGGTTCGGAACACCGAAAGCTTTAATAAGTGATCGGGGTACTCATTTCTGTAATAATCAACTTGAGAAAGTTCTCAAAAGATATGGAGTAACTCATAAAATCTCCACTGCATATCATCCACAAACAAGTGGACAAGTTGAAAATACCAACCGAACATTAAAACGTATTCTAGAAAAAACTGTAGGATCAAATCCGAAGGAATGGTCCATGAAATTGGAGGATGCACTCTGGGCTTTTAGAAAAGCCTACAAAACTCCAATTGGAACCACACCTTTTAGACTCGTTTACGAAAAAGCATGTCATCTTCCAGTAGAAATTGAACACAAAGCATTTTGGGCTTTGAAGACATGTAATCTTGATTTACATGAAGCCGGACGTCTACGATTAAGTCAATTAAATGAATTAGAAGAATTAAGACATGAAGCATATGAAAATTCCTTAATCTATAAGGAAAGAACGAAGAAATGGCATGATAAAAGAATCAGAAGTTCAAAAGAATTTAAAGAAGGAGACAGAGTTCTTCTTTTCAATTCACGATTCAAGCTATTTCCTGGAAAATTGAAATCAAGATGGTCTGGACCATTCATAGTCAAAAGAGTTTTCCGGTACGGGACGATAGAGTTAATAAATTCAAATGGGATTGCATTTAAAGTTAATGGTCACAGAGTTAAACATTACATACATGGTCCGATGGAAGTTGACAATGAAGTCAATCATAATTTCACCACCCAAGAAAACCTTCAAAATGAAAACATAAATATGTTATCAACAACATATGAAAAATCAAAATTGGAAAATAGGGAGGATTCAAATTGGAGTGATGAAGAAGAATTCTTATACAAACCTCTCATTCCAAGAAATGAAGAAAAATGTGAACAAGAAGTTCAAATAGAAGTGAAAGAACCAAGAAAAGAACACCCAAAAAAGGTTTACAAACCAACTCGACTTACTAAAGCAGGAGACCCGGGTGAATTTATCATTTCTTGCTTGCTTAATGATGGTGATGTATATAATGGACTCGCAGATTTAGGAGCAAGTGCAAATATTATGCCTCTTTCCTTATACAAAAGATTAGGTATGGGTAAATTAAAACCAACCAAAATAGGTGTTCAATCATTTGACCTAACCATTAAAACCCGGTTGGAATAGCAAATAATTTACTTGTTAACGTGAGAAGTTTGACCTTTGTTGCAAACTTCATAGTGATTAATATGGAGGAAAACCTTGATATTCCTCTAATTTTAGGTCGCCCATTTTTAGCAACCACCGAGGCATTCATTGATGTAAGAGAAGGTAGAATGACACTTAGGGATGGTAATAAATCGATCACCTTTGTGAACCGAAAGTTTAGATCTCCACCAACCAAAACTGTTAAGCCAATAAAAACGCATAAGTATGGGGAAGATGAAGAAACACTTAATGATGATCCGATCACAAAGAACCCCGTTGATGATAAGAAATTAGACGAACCCGTTTTTAACAGTTCAACGAAGAAACTTTATAAACGGATTCACGATGCTAAGATTAAGGGAAACTTTAAGTTATGTAACCGATTAGTATCCAATTTATCGCCAAAAGAAAAGGCGATGTTAGTTGAATTTGTGAAAGCTACGGAGGAAATCAACAAATGGATTGAAGTAAAAGTCAAAGATATACAAGTTGTTGATGATCCAATTAAAAATAACGTTAATCACAATTTCAACTAAGTGTGGGGAGGTTTGAGTCTTTAAAGGATAATATGTATTTCTGTTAGAGTTAGATTTTCTGTTTTCGTGTAGTTCTCGAAAATGGAACCTGAATGGTCTTTCCCTAGCAGACCCTAAAGAACTAGTCTTCTCCCCCCATTCTGAATTTTTATTTTTTTTAGGTTTTACGAGATGAAGACTTCCTGTGAACTAAACCATGGTCTAATTTTACACGCTTTGATCACTAAACGTAATAATAACACCCTTCCAAGTGAAATAGTATCATTAATCAGAGGTAAATTGGACGGAGTAAGAAAAGAATCCAGAAACGAAAATAATAAGTTACAGTTTGGTAAAGGAAAATCAAAATCCGCAGCGAAAAGAAGAGCACGACACCTTGAAAGATGTCACAAATACGGAAAATGGTCACACGAAGGAAAATGCTCAACGAATCAGACATATTCCAATACCGAATTCGCTACTTTATGCAGAGATGGACCGTTCATATGTTTCGAAGAAAAAACGTTGAATGCTCGAGGTTACGCCTATGTAGCTATGGAAAACCAATTAGTCCGACTATCTTATGAGTGGGCTAAAGTAGGTCACTAAGAATTCTATTTCACAGGTAAGTATGTACAGTTTTTATTTTTATTTTTATTACTTTGAACCTTTTGATAATAAACACTAAATCGTTCGCTATAAAGTATTAAATTGGTACTCAATAAAATTAGGTTTTGCGACCGAAATTATTGATATCATACAAAAATTTATTACATCACTGCGAAATTTACCGTTTATTCTTAAGGTATAAATATCTTTAATTAATCAACCCAAAATATTTGAAAAATTCGTCATGAGTTAAACTAGGTTATGAAACCGAAATTACTTTACCGAAAAGAGGGGCATATATTTTTGATAATATTTGATTGATTAAAGTGGGATAAAAGACCAAAAAGATTTTTAATTTTAATTTTTACCATGTTTTTAAAATTAATATTTAAAAATTAAATTAATATTGTGAACCTTTTTAAAATCAATATATTTCAATTTGTAAATATTTGAAAAATTAATATTTTTAATATAAGTTTGTATGTATAAAAACAAAAATATAATTTAAGTTTGGTGTGAATTTTTAATATGAATTTTTAATTTTATGCATTTTAAATTTAAGTTTGGTGTGAATTTAAAAACAAAAATTTACTTTATTTCGTTAAATTAAAAATATGATTTTTAAAATTCGTCGTGAGTTGAAGACTAGGTCGTTAAACCGAAATTGCTTTACTCAAGGGAGGGACGAGAACTTTATTATCATTATTTTTAATCTTATTGAATTAAAGTATGCCAAAAACATTTAAAAAATCTAAAAATCTTTGCTTTTAAAACTGAGCTTTGAATTGACAAATTTTAAAATTTTGTCGAGGGACGGACTAGGACAACGATCCGAAATGCCCTCATCCTAAAAAGAAACAAAATTTTAATTTTTAATTAATTATATGTTTTATTAGTATAAGATTTTTCAAAAAAAAAAAAGGAGCTTCGAGATCGCGCAGCTCGAAAGGTATACACCTTCGAGATCGCGGAGCAACCAAAACCCAGAAAGGATAAACTGGTCGACAGACCAGTTTCATACACACACACCACACAAATATTCTGCGAAAAACCCACGAAAAAACACACACAAATCGCCATTTTGCACCGTTTTTCATCAAATTTGTTGCTAAAAATTGATGTGGAGATTCCTACCTAGATCCTTTTAAGAAGAATGGTAATTCCTACACCCCTAACACTCTTAAATTCGAATTTTTAGTGTTCTTGAGCTAAATTTACCTAATTTGATTTTGTTAATTTCTATTGTAATTAGAGTTAAATTGATGATATATTATGCATGTATAACCTAGATTGATGCTATTTAACATGATTTGAAGCCAAAAACTTCAAAATTTTTAGGAATCTAGGATTTGTGTTCTTGAGCAATTTGGGGCTTTTTGATATAAACGAGTTATGGCCGATTTTTGTTATGAATTGATGATAAATTAAGTAGTGTAACATGTTTGAGGTGTTAATTGATCCAAAATTTGATTACAAACATGAATTTTGAAGAAATTTGTTGACTTTTTAAGTAAAAAATTGAATGAACTTGCTTAATTTGATATGAATGCCAATTGGAACTCGTTTAATTATTATAATGACTCTTTTTGACATGTTTTAGATGTTACATACTAATGAACATTATATACATTCTCATATTTGTTTATTTGAAAAAGTATAGAATTGATAAAAATATGAAAATGTGTATAAATTTGATTCTAATTAAACATTTCATGTTAGTTATTTTTAATTGTTATTTTGCTAATACCAATGCATTTTTGGATGCATAATTCCTTTTTGTTTAATGTGTTTAGCAGAATGAACGAGGTGAATCTTCATCCACGCCACAAAATTTGAATACTTATAATGAAAGTGACGAGGATCAAGATCTCAGTGAACAATACAAACAGAATCAACCGCATCCTTTAATTTCATTGTCGCGATCAATTGAAGCAAATCTACACCCTAACTTACGATTTGACAGATTTTGGATAGACTATCCAAAATATCAGAGGAACTTGAGCATTCTTTATCCCAAAGATGTTGAAGTGTCCAGGGTGATAGATTGGGCACCATTAGAGACAGTGAGATTGGCCGAGCCAATAAGAGAATTACTTACACAAAGGTATGGTAATTCTACTTTCAATGATTGGATTAATCTATTCACTATACGTAGACCTGTGTATAAGGAATGGTGCGTTGAGTTAATAAGTACTATTGAACTAAATGATGAAGTAACTAGTTTAACGGATAGAAGTTTTATTAGATTTCTATTAGGAGGTGTGATGCGCTGTATGTCTTTATTAGATATGGCTGAAGCTTTGTGTATTTATACGGCTGAAGAATTATTAACTAATGATTGTAGACAGTTAATAAATAATGGTAGAAGGGTTGATTATGATTTTGATAAGAATGAGTTGTGGAGTATAATGACTAGTCATAATCGTTTTCGTGGAGGTCATTATTCTTATACTGATATACATAGAGCTGAGCTTAGGGTAATCCATAGATTCATTTCCAACTCTATTACACAAAGGGGTAGAAATAAAGATAAAGTGACTGAAGATGATTTATTTTATCTAATGTGTATTAGAGACCCACAGATCTTTGTAAATATTCCTTATTGTGTGGGCTATTATTTGTCGGATATGATAAAGGGAATGCAAAACAATAGTATTATAGGAGGTGGTATTTTTGTGACTTTAATTGCCGAGTACCTCGGTGTGGATATTACTCGGGGGAGGGAGTTAGTACAAGTACCCATTCCTCGTGATCGGATTGATATGGGGGTATATGCTGGTGCAAAGGTTTTGTTGAAAAGAAATAATGTTGCACTTCCATATCAAGGGAATCATCCACAGGTAGAAAGAGGTCAACAACAAGGTAATGTGGGAGGAGGAAACCAAATGACCGATATACAAAGAATAATGTCCCAAACTGAATACCAACGGGCTATGCAACAAGAGTATCAGGCTTGGCAATATCATCAAGAATATATCAAAGCCTATTTAGCCTCCCAAGGTAGGAACTACATTCCTACTGAGCCAGTCTATTTTCCTCCGTGGACCGAGGATATGAGACCACCTTTTCCTACCTATGACCCATTTCAAGCATATCAAGATAGATACAATGAACCATGGAACCCCTACTGGTTTCAGAATCAACCCTAGTTCACTTAGTCTTATTTATCTTATTTATTTGTAATGTTGCTATATTTAATACTTATGTTGGTATTGTATTAGTTTTTATAATTTTCTAACTTTTATTATTATATTTTAATAATTTTTGAATGTGAGGTAATATACCAAACTTCAAAAATATGTATATATGTTTGCAGTTTATCTTATGTACACAACAGGGTAAAACAACGCATTTTCAAAGACTGGCATTAAGTTCAGCAAAAGCTACTAATTTTGACGACAAGATGCAAAATAAATGTGATGAAACAACAAACGGAATGAACAAATGATATGCACCATTTATCATTCAACAAACAAACGCCAATATGTTTGGAAACTTTGGTAAAATTTAATCATTTTTTTACGCTAAACACCCTCAATAATTTAAATTGTTACTGATTTCTTGCAAATGAGGGCATTACAAGATCTTAAGTGTGGGAAAGGGTTAAATTATTTCGGATTTTAAAAAATTTTGATTTAAACACTTGGTTACTATTAGAAATACTAGTAACACAGTAGTTGTATTAGAATCTAGTGCTCTCTGATAATAAAGAACAGCCCTAGTTTTATATACTGACTATCCAATTCTAGTAAAAAAAAAAATTTCAAAATTTTCAATTAAATGAACTCAAAATCATGTTTATACATATTTATGAACGATAAAACTAGGTGTTAACACCGAAATTATTGTTACGTCGGAAAGGATAAAAATTGAGAAACAAACCAAAATGTTAGAATTCATTTAAAATAGAATAGAGGACAATAAAAAGGAAAATAAAAGCCAAGTGTGAGAAAATTTACCAAGTTATTTAAAACATATATCACATATTTTTATACAAATAACTGAAGATACTTTTGCTTTGGACTAATCTAAACAGTTTTACCCAATTTAATGTAATATATTTGAAAGAAAGATGGAGCTACACGATGAATCAATTCCATCGTTAAAAGGAAGTAAAGTCTTCCGAAAAAGAAACGCGCTTCTTGATTTAGGTCATGAAGTTGTCATCCAGACCAGCTGTAGGTTGACGAAAAACCAAGAAAAGTCATCACTAACATCAGCAGGAAATTCACGGACCTCATCATCAAACAGGGTCGCCAAGTGGTCAGACTTATCCTAACCATGAGAGGATCTGTCTTGTAAAATGGGGAGGACGCCGTGCAAATTAGCTGGATAAGACTAATGAATCAGATCCCCAGAAAGGATAATCTCCTTAAAAGATCAAAAATCAGCTTTTAAGACTGATATTACTCAATCCTTGAGATTGACCTTAAAGATTGAGAATTACAAACTCATGGAATTCGATGATATCTAAACTCGAGCTTGAACGAGAAAACATTTTGATAAAAATTACAAACAGATCTGTTTTCTGAAAATCCATTTTCAATGCGTTCATTACCATTGAACGTAAAATCCTAGGAATTCACCGAGAATTCATTAGGTCACCTGAACCAAATCGGGTGTCAACCGTAAGAACGGTGGTTGCATAGCATGGTCAAAGACAGGACCTTGTGCTAGACCGAAAAACTATAGGGTGAGCTTTACTATTGCTCCTACCAAGGATAGTAATTGCATCCGACATGTTATAGACCATAATTAAAAGCATGTCAGGGGACATTGCCTTAACTGTTGCTTGTTCAACGCTTTCCTTTACAACCGGACGGTAGTTTACCGAAAGGTAATATACAGAGCAAGTATACTGGACGTGTTGCTTTTCCAATACAAGGTTAGCAATTGAGTGACACAAAACCGCAAGTTTTGAGCTAAAATTTTCAAATCTGAAACCCACCAAACCCACAAAAACAATTTGTAAACACCGGTGAAGGGTTATTCCGGAAAACTTATCTAGGGTAAAAGTTAGAGTTAATTTTCAAAAGATCAAATGTTTTCATAAAGATCCAAATTTCTTAAAGGATCTAAATTTTCATAGTCATGTGGGACTGTAAACCACATCGTTACTACCATTGTTCATACCGTCATATATAAATCACTGATGTACAAAGTGTGAAGAATAAAGAAGTGATTCTAGTATTTTTATTTCAAGACTATATTGCTTGAGGACAAGCAACGCTCAAGTGTGGGAATATTTGATAATGCTAAAAACGAACACATAATTCATAGCATTATTCCTCAAGAAAGACAAGCTTTTAGTTGCAATTGTTCTATTTACAAGTGATATTCGTTTAAATATTAAAAGGTGAAGACAAAAGGCAGATTCGACGATTTAAAGACGCAAACAACCAAAAAGCTCAAAAGTACAAAGTACGATCCAAGAGGTTCAATTTATTGATGAGAAGCGTCTAGAAATGACAAAAGTACAAGATATTAAATTGTACGCAAGGACGTTTAAAAAATCCGGAACCGGGACCTAAGTCAACTTTCAACGCACGACGCAACGGAGCGAAAATTTTAAGTCAACTATGCATATAAATATAATATAATATATAAATATTTCTTAAAATTATATATATATATATATATATATATATATATATATATATATATATATATATATATATTATATTTATTTATTAAAAAATCCGTCGGCAAGCTAGGAGCCAAACTTGGATGAGCTGTAATCCACTACTCCGCGATCGCGGAGCTGTGAAGGAGAAACCCTTCGAGATCGCGGAGCACACCAAAACTGAAATGGGGCCTATAAAAGGCAACACATTCGATCGATATTTGATCATCTTTTTCTTTCCTTTCTATCATACGTAATATATATATATATATATATATATATATATATATATATATATATATATATATATATATATATATATATATATATATTATAATTTTAATTTTAATTTTAATTTTAAATTCTAATAATAAGGGTATGTTAGCGAATGTTGTAAGGGTATAAGTCGAAATTCTGTTCATGTAATGCTACGCTATTTTTAATCACTGTAAGTTATGGTTAATGTTATTTTTAAATTAATGTCTCGTAGCTAAGTTATTATTATGCTTATTTAATGCCGAAGTAATCATGATGTTGGGCTAAATATTAAAATTGGGTAATTGGGCTTTATACCATAATTGGGGTTTGAAAAAAAGAACGACACTTGTGGAAATTAGACTATGGGCTATTAATGGGTTTTATATTAACTAAACGATACCTCGTTAATTTAATATATAAACTTATAATTTGACGTATTTATATATAACTACATACGCTTGACTGGGTACGGTGGGCGGGATATCTATAAATACCAATAATTGTTCATTTTACAGGACACGGAACTGGATTAATAGTTAATAGACTTGTTGAAACAGGGGTGGATTACATTCAAGGGTAATTGGTGTAATTGTTAACAAAGTAGTAAAACCTTGGTTTACACGCAGTCGATAACCTGGTGTATTCATTAAACAAAGTATTAAAACCTTGTTACAATTCGAATCCCCAATTAGTTGGAATATTTGACTTCGGGAATAAGAATAATTTGACGAAGGCTTTCGCACTTTATATTTATGACTGATGGACTATTATGGACAAATCCGTATGGACATATCGAATAATCCAGGACAAAGGACAATTAACCCATGGGAATAAACTAGAAACAACACGTCAAACATCATGATTATGGAAGTTTAAATAAGCATAATTCCTTTATTTCATATTTAATTTCCTTTATTTTATATTTAATTGCACTTTTAATTATCGCACTTTTATTTATTGTCATTATATTTAATTGCACTTTTAATTATCGTACTTTTTAATTATCGCAATTTTATTTTATCGCACTTTTATTTATCGCAATTTCATTATCGTTATTTACTTTACGCTTTAAATTAAGTTGTATTTATTTTTAATATTTTACATTAGGTTTTAACTGCGACTAAAGTTTTAAAATCGACAAACCGGTCATTAAACGGTAAAAAACCCCCCTTTATAATAATAATATTACTTATATATATTGTTGTATTTTTACAAATATAGTTTTTAAATATATAGCGTTAAGCTTGTTTAAGAGATCCCTGTGGAACAAATCGGACTTACTAAAAACTACACTACTGTACGATTAGGTACACTGCCTATAAGTGTTGTAGCAAGGTTTAGGTATATCCACTCTATAAATAAATAAATAACTTGTGTAAAATTGTATCGTATTTAATAGTATTTCCTTGTAAAAATTAATACTATTTCCTAGTACACCTCGCACACATCACAATTTGAGTGTGTGTTGAAATGGATGGAGAAAGCCCTTTAAATAGACTTGGAAATTGCCTGCAAATGGCTGGCAGGCCGTTTGGCAAGCCGTTTGCAGGGCCCATTTGCTAAGGCAAGCCGTTTAATGAGGCCGTTTGATCTGGGCATTTGGCAGGCGGTTTGCCATACTGGCAGGCCATTTGGCAACCCGTTTGGCAAGCCGTTTGGCTTGCTGATTTGCTGGATCGGAAATTGATTTCTTGTCTTTCACCGTTTTCGCTCTAGAATCTTCGTTTTAGCTCCGTTTTACTTGATTTATTTTGCACCGCCTTCGTAATTACTTAATCTACAAAATCAACCGAAAAAGCGATAACTTTTCTGACAAAGTTTAAATCTTTATTGTTCTAGGGCTTAATATTGGGGATAAAAATGTGACTTTTTGACCGATATCAACTGGGCTGGTTGTCCCTCTACTCGCCGCTTTACGTCTGGATATTGTGTATTTTTGGGTAATAATCTACTATATCTTGGTCCTCTAAATGGCAACAGACTCTATCACACTCGAGTTTTGAAGTTGAATACCGCGGTATCGCAAACGTCGTTGCAGAGACATGTTGGATTCGTAATCTTCTATGTGAGCTCCATTGCCCGCTTTCATCTCCTACTCTTGTCTACTATGACAATGCTAGTGCTGTTTACATGTCTGGCAACCCGGTGCAACATCAGCGCACCAAACACATTGAGATTGACATCCATTTTGTTCATGATCTTGTTCTTAAGGGTCATGTTCGGGTCGTCCATGTTCCTTCTCGGTATCAGTTTGCAGACATCTTCACCAAAGCCCTACCTACTGCACTTTTTGATGATTTTATATCAAGTTTAAGCGTTCGTCCAGCTTCCACTACAACTGCAGGGGGATGTTAGATAAATATTGTTTATGCGTTTATATATTAGATTATTTAGCTCGTGTTCTATAAGGGCTCATTAGCTTATCTAGTTCACTAGGTTTATCACTTGCTAAATCCTATTTATATGTATGTAATCCGTTATAATTATTCACAATAATATTAAGCAGTTCACTATTCTCCTTAACAGTTTTGGAGCTAAATTTGAGGATTTATTTGAGGGTTATAAAAGCTATAGTGCGTGAGCCTGTAAATAAAGAGAAAAATGTCATAATTGTTGATATGAGAGAATGCGGCGCATTCTTTAGAATGCGGCGCATTCTTTAGAATGCGCGGTATATAATGAAGAGACGAAGAAGCAAAATGTTGGAGAATACGGAGCATTCTATATAAACGCGATGCATTCTTTAAACACTCCAGAGAATGCAGCTACTTTGCTTAAGAATCGGAGAATGCTTTGCTGAGAGAATGTGGCACATTCTTTAGAATGCGGCTCATTCTCTGACGATTTCTGACGATTAATGACAGACTAAATTTTAAGTCTATTTTGAAGCCCTAAACAAAACATCTTTCACTTGGCCGTTTTTGGAGCTTGAATAGGCGATTTTGGGTGATCTTTGGAGACATCCGTGATCATCTAACTCAATCAATCATTCGGGAAACAAAGATCAATCTCTACAACATTCAAGATCACTTCACCAATTAGGTTGATTTCTTTCGCAAACAACAATGAACTCTTCTTTCTTTTTGATTATGATTTTGTTTATTACTATAATTGGAGGTGCCTAGCACCCCCGCTGGGCTAGAGGTCTCAGGTTCGAGCCTCGTCACCTACAAAGGATATTATTTGAAAGAAATTCCTTGAGGGTGGCCCAAAGGAAAGCTTTTACCGACCCGCTCCGGGACTAAGGTCCGGCCCGCCTGCCCCGTATGGGATGGTTTAAGGGTCGGATTCCCTGAGTGTGGTTCGGGTTTCCTGCCTGAACGCGTGTGTGTGTGCAAATGATGACTAGACTTCGGTCCGGACTGATGCAAGCTTGCCGTTAAATAAAAAATAAAAAATAAATGATCTACTGATGCCAAAAAATTGCCGTTCAAAAACAAAAATTATTGGCAAATATTCTATGTTTGCCTAGACTAGTAACCTATGAGTTGAATGTAATTTTGGTTTGGTTTTATTTAATTCATTTGATAATGTTTGGGCTCAATTGAAGAACGATTTTAGTTAATGGTAATATTAGATTTGATTGATGATTGTAATTGTCTAGTAGAATGAAAACTCATCAGAGTCTATTATATTTATTTTTGAATTGCTTAATGATGTGTATTGAAATCTATTGCAACCATTTTAATTGATTATTTTGGGTTGGGTAATTATGCGTTTATCTGGACCAAGGAGACAAATCAAGTCTAAACATTAGTTGACGCCGGCGTCGATCGCACTCAATGAAAATTGGTGTGATTGTTGATCACTATGACAGTAGGGTCACGTATTGAGTCACTTGATTAGTTGATTTAGTTTTTCACAAACTAGAAGTCTTCGGTGACAACGACAGTTGCACCGTGTAAACACGTTTGGGTGTTCGCGCAAGAGAACTATTGGTGTACTGATTAGCTAGCTCACGTATGTAAAGAGTAAATCTGGTTTTAAATTTTAATGCATCCATCACTGGAGGTAAAAGGTCTAGACAAACATATTGTTCTCATCTAAGTACACGCCATCTTTAATTGTTTTGTTTATTGTTAATCTGAAAACCCAAAAATATTGACTTTTATTATCTACCATCTATGTCGATCATTGAATGGTCCCCCAATCTGCTACTTATCTTATTTTTACCTTGTTAATTGATAAATATTCGTTAAACAATCTTGAATTGAACTAAGAATTGTGACGATACTCCGGATACTACCATATATTCTACTACGCATACGATTACGTGCACTTGCCTATTTGTGTTTTAATCTTTATTTTGCTATAATCCTATTCATAAATTATAACTACGATTTAACACATCATCATTTAGCGTTGCTGCTGGGGCAGTTGTGTCTTTTTGAGATTGTTTGCTAGTTTGTGATTTGTCAGCGTCAGTTTTATTAGTTCTTGTCCAATTTAGTGTCAATGCTTGTAATCAGTTTAGTGTTTGTGTTTTAACAGATCTAAGGTAGTGCATGCCACACACTCGTTCTACTAAATCTCCTCTTACACCGTTTGAGAACCAGAATGGAAGTTTGCGGGTGTGAATAAACAAAATATTGAAACCATTGAGTTTTCGATTGAGGGTGAGGCTAGTGCAACCGAATCACCACATCACCATATTGTGGAGACTGTTAATCTACCAATTCCTGAAATGGCAGCGCAACAACTATCTATGGCAGCCAAGATGAAGGCCACACTAACCTGCCTAGGTAATGCCATCACCCAACCCGGTGTTGGGGAAGAATTTGAGTTCAAGGGTCCGATCCTACACATGATTAGCGATATTGCCTCATTTATACATCTATTTATTCGCGATATCGGGTTCTTTCGATTATATTTTTTGGTGAAGATTTCAGACTATGGTTCGTGATTATAAAGGAAATAGTGTTTTAAGTTCAAGAAGTCTTTATGGGAATGTTTTGGATGATTTTCACGAAGATTCAGCAGCAAATGATCAAGATAGTGTGTTGTTTCCGGAAGCGATCTTTTGGGTTATAAGCACGAAGTTTAAACAGAAGTTTAGCAATGAGGAAAGAAAGCTCGCGGGCACCATTTCCTACATCCCGATCGCAAATTTCGGATTCTAAACACCTCGCGGTCGCAAGGTGGTGTGTCGCGTTTGCGAGTTTTAGGTCGGCTGATAACGCTCAAATTATACATATTTTATACATGCTTTCTACGCGTTATCTTGTTATTTTATTATAGTTTTTAACACCTTTTTGGATAAAAGTTAATAATTCTTGTAAAAAGATGCTTTTAACGTGTTTGTTTAGAAAGTGTGATAAAACAGGTTAAAAAGTGAAGAAAAGAGCAAAAAGTCAAAAGGTGAGCCGCCGGCTAAGTGTACCAAGCCGCCGGCTAAGCTAAGAAATTCCATAATGTTCATAATTCAAGTAAAAAATTGAAAAACTTATTCGGATATCTGAAATCGGATATTCGGTTTAAACACGCCTAGTTGAGAGAGGTCTAAGTGTTAGAAAGTTGTAAACACATTAGCGCGTCAAACACATTAGCGCGTCGATACTTTTTTAATTTCTCAGAACTTTGTAAGTGAGAAAAACTACTCTAATTAAGTTTGACATCTATAAATGTCAAAATAGGTTTTTTAACAATCGAAAGCGTTAAAATTTTTAGCCCAAAAGTAGCATAGTCTCACGGCACCAAGTCAAAATGAGGTCACTAAAAAAATCAAACCCTGAATTCATCCCCTTTTCAAAATGTTTCAGATCAACCAGTGCACATGAATTTGTTTCACAGTTCATCATATTGTTGTTGATTTCATCATATTTCACTCAAGATATAACACTTATTTTTGCTGATATCACAAGATATATATAACACTTATTTTCTCCATAAACCACGATCAGATCATAAATGCCATCCCCGTTGAGCATTTTCTGTCAATAACATCCATGTCGTGTCTACTAATGTCACTATATTTTAGCAACTTTCCATCTCCTTTCTTTCGATACACCAACTGTAGCTGATTATTCCCGTTATGTATCTAAGAATTTGCTTCACGACCTTGTAATGACTCGTTTTGATGACTCCATATACCTGCTCATAACACCCACTAGTATCCGATATCCGGCCTTGTATGAACAAGATATCTTAGGTTCCCGATAACCCGTCGATATTCTATTGCATCTACAGGTTCTCCATTTTCGTCTTTGGACAGGTGTAGTTTTGCTTCCATTGGATATTGCGAAGGATTACATTCACTCATTCTTACCATGCTCAAAATCTTCTTCGCATATCCATTCTGATTGATGCATATTCCTTCATCATTCACTACAAATAAGAAGGTATTTGCTAGCGCTTTTTTCATAACTTCTTGATGCTTTAAATTGCTACTAATACTAAATATTTGACGCTTCTACTTTCGTGGGGAAATATGGTGTCAGAAATTATAAGTAGATTGTGGCGCTTATAATTGTTAAAATCTTGTTAATTTGTGACGCTTCATGGTGTAAGAAAGTTATTAGGTTTTCGACATTTGTGAGTGTCAACAAGTTTTTGACGCTTGTGAATGTCAACAAGCTTGAAGTTGGTGACGCTTGCGATTGTCAACAAGTTTGAAGTTGGTAACAGCCATAAATGTGAAAATGTTTCTACAAAGCGTCAAAAAGGTGACCATCCAAAGTACTCTGCATATCACGCTTTATTACCAATATTTTAAAAGAGAGGTATTTGAAAACACAAAACAAGATCCAAAAAAATGAGGCATTTAACAGTTGAAGGAAGAAAGATACATCAAATATGAGAAACATTAAACTTCTTAAAATACATAACCAAATTCAAAAAAGAAACCAACCATACATGTCACACATCTAAGTTTTAACTTTTAACCTTATAGAGTAATCTAACATGGACTACAATTAAACATATGTTAAAATGAAATGCAAATTTAGATAATATAGAATTAGTAATGTATGTAAATATCTAGATATTAAAATGTAAAAGAAATATCTAGATAATAATGAGGAAAAATCTAGATGTTAAAATGTAAAAATCTAGATATTTTTATGTGGTAAAAATATCTAGATATTTATCCATGGAAAAATCTAGTGTGTAGAAGTTTCCATGGAGTAGTATAAATATGGGTGGTGATTTCATTTGTGTGTAAGTTGTGAAAAGAGTAAAGTGTGAAGTAGAGAAGAAGTAAGGTGAAGAAGTAAGAAGAGTGTGAGTTAGTTCATAATATTGTAATTGTTTCTTTGTATTAATAAAAGTGTTCTTCGTTAAGTTTCCCATTTAAGCTTCAGTTTGTGTTTAAGTTCTTAGTGCACTTGTGTTGTATCTATTATATGGTCGGCTCTGCCGCCTAAGTGATATATGGTCGGTTATACCGCCTGAATGATATATGGTCGACATTGTCGCCTAAGCATTATTGTGCACTAAGGATTTATAAAATTAAAGGCTAACCAACGTCAAAGTGTTGGTATAGTGAGTGTAGTATAATCTAGGTCCTCTATAGTGGGTGTGTTGGGCTCGTCGAAGCTTCCAACAATTGGTATCAGAGCGGGTCGTACGGGACCATTGCTAGTGGAGGTAATCATCGTTAAACGTTCGACGTTTACATCGTCTTGTTAACACCAAGGCTCTAAGGGAGATTCTGTCGGAGCACAGTTAGGAACTGTGAAAGCTCATCGGTCAGGGACCAAGCTTATTGGACGTTGGACGTCATGATGGCAGATCTTGCAAGTACGAGCAGTGGAATCAAGAGTCTCAATAACCACAACTATAGTTATTGGCGGACTTGTATAGAATCCTACCTACAAGGACAGGATTTATGGGAAATAGTTGCTGGCAGTGACACAACGCCTCCACCGAAAGAAAATGCCGAAGCCTTGAGAAAATGGAACATCAAGGCCGGGAAGGCTTTATTTATATTGAAGACTACAATCGAGGAGGATCTATTGGAGCACATCCGTGACGAGAAAACACCGAAGGAAGCTTGGGAAACTTTTGACAAGTTATTTTCAAAGAAGAATGAAGCACGCCTCCAGCTCTTGGAAAATGAGCTCGCGGGTATCTCACAAGGAAGTCTGTCTATTTCTCAGTATTTCACCAAGGTGAAATCTATTTGCCGTGAGATATCTCAACTTGCTCCTGAAGAGAAAGTGAGTGATGCAAGGATGAAGAGAATTATCATCCATGGCTTAAGGTCCGAATATAATGGATTTATAGCTGCTGTGAGAGGATGGCCTACTCAACCATCATTAATAGAGTTGGAGAATTTATTGGCTAACCAAGAGGCATTAGCCAAGCAGATGAATGAAGTAACCATAAAAGACGGAGAAGATGCACTCTTCACCAATAAGAAGAAAGCAACATCTCGAAGACAAGAGGCGATGAAAGAAAGTAAGACATATGGGTGGAAGGGTCACCCAAAATCAAAAGGAAACGCTTCAGGGGGAGCTCAACAAGGAAGAAGAGATCATCGCCAACAATACGGGGAAAATGATAAGAGAAAGAATGGTGAATGCTTCAATTGTGGCAAGAAGGGTCATTTTGCTCGAGATTGTGGATTCCCTAGAAGGCGAACGTTCGAAGGAAATGTGGCCGCCGCAAGAGATGAGAAGAAAGAGGTCACATTCGAAGCAACCATTAATGAGGAAACATGGGATGCAGAAGCTGGACTCTCTGTTGAAGCTGACATACATGATCAAGCTCTTACAACAACTTTAAAGTCAAAAATAAACTACAAAGATGATTGGATCATCGATTCTGGGTGCTCAAATTATATGACCATTGATGAGACGAAGCTGCAAGAAATGGATGAGTACAAAGGAAAGAGAGTCGCGTTAACTGCCGACAATTCAAGGTTGTCTATTTCTCACATTGGAAAGACGATAATTCCAAATGAAGGCGGCTCTCATAAGCTCCAACTCGAGAAGGTGTATCTTGTCCCTGGCCTAAAGAAGAATTTACTATCAGTACCACAATTGACAACAGAAGAGAATTATGTGCTCTTTAGAACAGAAGATGTGTCCATATTCAAGAGAGTGAAGGTGGTTGGCAATCCAATTATGCAAGGAAGAAGAATAGAGTCGGTCTATGTACTATCTGCTGAAACAGCATATGTGGATAAGACTCAAAAGAATGAGACGGCTGATCTTTGGCATGAACGTCTTGGGCATGTGGGCTACAACAAGTTAAAAGAGATGATGGTGAAACACATAGTAAATGGGCTTCCTCAAATTGATATCCGAACAGATACAATATGTGCTGGATGTCAATTCGGAAAAGCTCACCAATTGCCATTCAAGGAGTCACAACATCAGTCCAAGACACCACTAGAGCTCATACACTCAGATGTCTTTGGCCCAGTGAAACAAACATCACTTGGAGGTATGAAGTATATGGTGACATTCATTGATGACTTCTCAAGGTATGTGTGGGTTTACTTCATGAAGGAAAAGTCAGAGACTTTTCAGAAGTTTAAAGAGTTCAAGAAGAAGATAGAAAGTGAGCTCAATAATAAGATTCGGTGCTTACGCACAGATAATGGAAGAGAATATTTATCGACTGAGTTCAATATCTATCTTGAGAAGCACAAGATCAGAAGGCAATTAACTTGCCCCAATACTCCACAACAGAATGGAGTGGCAAAACGTAAGAATCGCCACCTTGCTGAAACTTGTCGAAGTATGCTTCATGGCAAGAATGTACCAGGAAGATTTTGGGCTGAATGTATGAGGACGGCTTCATACATGATTAATAGGCTTCCACAAACAAAGTTGGGGCATATCTCACCATATGAAAGATTATGGAAGATCAAGCCAACCGTCAACCATCTCAAGGTTTTTGGATGTGTATGTTACGTCTTCGTGCCAGATCATCTACGAAGCAAATTTGATAAGAAGGCAATTCGTTGCATATTTGTCGGTTATGATGAATCAAGAAAAGGATGGAGATATTGTGATCCAAATACTGGAAAGTGCCATACTTCAAGAAATGTGGTATTTGATGAAGCTTCTTCATGGTGGTCACCTCAAAAGATAGAGCTTCCATAATCTCATGGATTAGAAGAAGTTCCAGAAGAAAAAGAAGAACGTAAAGAGCACATAGTGGATCCAACTAAAGAAGGAGAAGAGTCGTACTCTAAGGAAAAGAGTCCATGGAAAATTGGTGTACATCAATCTATATCCGAGGAGGTTCATCCAAGCCAAAAGGAAGTCGAGAAGCATGCACAAGAATTAAGGAGATCAACAAGGCCAAGGCAACCTAATCCAAGGTATGCCAATGCTGCTCATGTGGATGAATCAATACCTATTGAGCCTTCTACTTATGAAGAAGCAGCACAAAGTCGAGAATGGCAGAAAGCGATGGAAGAAGAAATTAATGCACTAAAAGAAAACCAGACATGGAGTTTAGTTCCAAAGCCAAAAGATGTAAAATCAATATCTTGTAAATGGGTTTACAAGGTGAAGACTCGATCAGATGGCTCCATTGAAAGGTATAAAGCTCGACTTATTGCTAGAGGTTTTTCTCAACAATATGGGCTGGATTATGAAGAAACGTTTAATCCAGTGGCGAAGATCACAACAATTCGAGCTCTACTAGCTTTAGCCGCTAGCAAATCTTGGAAGTTGTGGCAGATGGATATCAAGAACGCTTTCTTACATGGAGAACTTGACAAAGACATTTATATGGAACAACCAAGAGGCTTTGAGAACAAGTTCCATCCTGACCATGTCTGCAAATTAAAGAAAGCACTATACGGCTTGAAGCAGGCTCCAAGAGCTTGGTACGGGAAGATTGGCGAGTTTTTGGTACAAAGCGGTTTCACAGTTGCTCTTTCAGATTCTAGTTTATTTGTGAAACAAGATTAAGGAAAACTAGCCATAGTGCTAGTATATGTGGATGACTTAATCATTACGGGAGATCATTATGAGGAGATCCAAATAACAAGGGAGAATCTTTCTATCAGATTTCATATGAAGGAGCTTGGAGAACTAAAATATTTTCTTGGACTCGAAATAGAGTAGAAAAGAGAAGGATTATTTTTGGGACAAAAGAAATATGCACGAGATCTTTTACAAAAGTACGGAATGCTTAATTGCAAACCTATCTCAACTCCGATGGATCCGAATACAAAACTACGAGCAGATGAAGGAAAAAGTCTTCAAGATGTTACCATGTATTGAAAGTTGATCGGAAGTCTAATTTATCTCACACTAAGCCGACTAGACATATCTTATGCAGTTGGAGTGGTTAGTCGATACATGAGCAATCCGAAGAAGCCTCACCTTGATGTTGTACAACGTATCTTAAGGTATGTTAAAGGCACTATTAACTTTGGTATTTTATACAAGAAAACAAAAGAATGTCACGTGACTGGATATTGTGACGCTGATTACGCTGGAGACTATGATACACGACGATCAACAACTGGATACATGTTTAGTCTTGGATCGGGAGTAATATCATGGTGCATCAAGAGACAACCAACTGTATCCTTATCAAGCACTGAAGCAGAATATCGATCGGCGGCATCAGCAACACAAGAAATTATGTGGTTGAAGCAACTAATGGAAGATCTTCATCAATCAACAGATTATCAAGTAAAACTTTTCTGTGATAATCTATCAGCTATTCGATTAGCAGAGAATCCAGTCTTTCATGCAAGAACAAAACATATAGAAGTGCACTATCATTATGTTCGCGAGAAGGTTCTTGAAGGGAAAATCAAGATGAT
Organism: Rutidosis leptorrhynchoides; assembly: GCF_046630445.1. Classification (NCBI taxonomy): domain Eukaryota; kingdom Viridiplantae; phylum Streptophyta; class Magnoliopsida; order Asterales; family Asteraceae; genus Rutidosis; species Rutidosis leptorrhynchoides. The sequence goes on along the minus strand of NC_092335.1, from coordinate 203,627,079 downwards.
GCCAACAAAGACAGATGAACAAGTTGCAGATATATTCACCAAGAGCCTAAGTAAAAAAAGTTTACAAAATTCAGAGAAGCACTAGGAATGGTCTGCAAGTCATCGTTGGAAGAAAATTTGCATTGAGGGAGAGTGTTAAAATGCAATGCAAATTTAGATAATATGGAATTAGTAATGTATGTAAATATCTAGATATTAAAATGTAAAAGAAATATCTAGATATTAATGAGGAAAAATCTAGATGTTAAAATGTAAAAATCTAGATATTTTTATGTGGTAAAAATATCTAGATATTTATCCATGGAAAAATCTAGTGTGTAGAAGTTTCCATTGAGTAGTATAAATATGGGTGGTGATTTCATTTGTGTGTAAGTTGTGAAAACAGTGAAGTGTGAAGTAGAGAAGAAGTAAGGTGAAGAAGTAAGGAAGAGTGTGAGTTAGTTCATAATATTGTAATTGTTTCTTTGTATTAATAAAAGTGTTCTTCGTTAAGTTTCCCATTTAAGCCTCAGTTTGTGTTTAAGTTCTTAATGCACTTGTGTTGTATCTATTATATGGTCGGCTCTGCCGCCTAAGTGATATATGGTCGGTTATACTGCCTGAATGATATATGGTCGACACTGTCGCCTAAGCATTATTGTGCACTAAGGATTTATAAAATTAAAGGCTAACCAACGTCGAAGTGTTGGTATAGTGAGTGTAGTATAATCTAGGTCCTCTATAGTGGGTGTGTTGGGCTCGTCGAAGCTTCCAACAACATATTACTAGAACATATAATCCAACTACATTAAAACACACTTAACCACATTTATTTTCATCAAGGCCTGCATGAAACAAAAGATATAAAGTTAGGCGTTATAGCAAAATTATATAGTGAATATAAAGTCGAAACAAAGTTAGATCACATAAAAAATGCACCTGCATCAAACTACAGTTGCTCTCCTCAAGCATATATGATCAATGTGAACAATTCTCACGCACCATATGAGGTCTGAAAAACATACTAACAGGAATAAAGAATATGACATGATTAATCTTTAAACTACACAGTAAAGTTGCTAAGACAAAACCTGTGTTCTGATATTCCTCCTTGTGTTGCGCGGGTTGTTGTATACAACATATCTCCTGAGTTAGAAGCACCATAAACCCCTCGAAAAGCAGTTCTAAACACTTTAAGCTCTCCGGTACAATCATCCACCTTTTGTTCCATAAGTTTCATATGTTTATTTTGAGATTCGATCTGTTTGTTTTGCATTTCAATCTGTCTTCTTTGCATTTCAATATGCCTATTTTGCAATTCAATTTGCTTATTTTGCATTTTTATCTTCTTGTTTTGCTGATCAACTTTATCCAGTAGTAACTGGTTTTCTTGAGTTACCGCATCACTTCTCATTCTTCTCAAGTCAAATCCAAATTTGGTCACTTGAGATTTAGTCACCCCGACACCATGAAGGCAAGCCCGTCCCGGCCTATTAGGACCCATAAGCTGTGTCATTACCTCTCTTGCAATTTTTTCCTGCTTCTCATGACTCAATGGTTCAGAATCCGTGACTGCCAATACCTTTTTTGAAACCACAGCTTTTGCTTGAACCTGAATTTTTATGGTTAGAACACAAAGACACTTAAATATTAGACCATGTTAAAACACTCAAAAACAAATTTACCAGCTTTTTCATACCATGAACTCTTTAGACGTCTCTGTAGCATATGATCCATCTTCCTTTTCATAAACAACTCTAAAAAACTCAAGATCAATAGGCACTCTATTGTGTATCACTTTCTGTAGATCAAACAATAAGTGTTAAACTAAACTTAAAATTCTTAACAAAGAGTCAGTCCACAAGAATAATTAACATCGGATTTATATTCTTTGCTATCACATAAATTGAAACAAAACACGACTAGCTACTTGAATTGCGACACTAAATGTAGAAGTAAGTTCTTATGAGTTATAGCTAGCTTATTCACAACTGTGTAGTAAACACTACTGTTTTCTTGATTTTCTTCATATGAAGAAAATTTAGCCATATGATGTGAAACTCACTTTAGTTGAAAAACAATACACCATCTATTTAAACAATTTAATTTAATCTTTCACCATATTTGGAACATTTAACCCACTAGTTGTTTGTGTAACATGAGACAATTTCATGACAATAAAGAATATAATATACTATATGTTTAAGGTAGTGGGCTGAGAACTTACAAATTCATCTCTTTTCCGTGCATAGCTGCAACCCTCAGTTGTGTGATTATGGACTTGATCTGCTCTTGCTCTCTTTCCACAAATTGATAGTTTCTAGAATTTAAATTATATGTGATAAAAGTTAGTAAATCATGTAAATTATTATATGGAAAATATTTACTAAAAATATTCAGGTTGTATGCATTATGCCTAGAATACTCTTTTTGAAAATTTTAACCCAGTTGACCCGTTCCTTTAACGTCTTTAACTGTTTTGACTCATTAGAGAGAAAACATGACTTTAATCGACCATAACTTATATAATAAAAAAGAACGAGCAACCATAACTTTTATTCAGGTCATGTTTTCTCTCTAATGAGTCAAAACAGTTAAACACGTTCTCGAGAACTATGTGATTTTACCTTTGCGGCGGATGATCGAAGATGATCTTTATATGAATTCCATTCAGAATTCGTAAAATTAGGCGGTACATTGATCAAGTCAAGCCCTTCCAAAAGCTCATCCTTTGTATATACTATATTATGCGTAGCATCATCACTTATGTTGTTAATTTTGTTTAGTTCTTTGACAACTAACTTGAACCAATTTTTCTTTAGATTAAATTTCACATTCCTAAACGAGTGATCCCAAATAGAAAAAAGGACTTTATCCATGTTTTCACTTTAAGGTAAGTTGAACCTCCGCTGCAAAAACAAACAGAAATTAGCAATAATCATTTACTTTGTTCATAAAACTACAAGAGTTTAATATTACCCGAAGTTCTTCAAGAAGTCTAACACCACAAGCTGCTTTGCATTCTCTCTAATTCCTAGCACTCGGGAGACTCGTGTTCGGTTCTAAGAGATGATGACTCATGAACCTTGTACAGAGACCTCCATCAGCTTTTATTGGTTGATCAAGGTTATTTATATGAACCAAAATCTTCTCTCCTTCTCTAAGCAAGTGTACATCTTTTGTTCGCATCTTTACTACTCTGATTATATTTCTTTGCTCATCTATAAGATTACCCAGTATCATTAGAAAAACATATACTTTAACTTGACATATAATATATCAGCAAGTCATATGGTGTAAGGATATTAGGACCCAAAACAATGCAAGTGATTCAACAAGATCACTCACCGATAGTAATTCTACAAGATTACTAACCCACTTAATGAACGAAAGATTATAAAAGCAAGAAATGTAAATCGACACAAGAGATAACGTGGTTATATGCAATCGTTGTGATTGCTTTAGTCCACGGACCAACTAGAGAATGTATTTACTGAATATTTGTGGTGTGTTTACAATGAGTTACAAGAGGGTCTATTTATAGAATGGTTTAAAGAGTAAGCTAAAAATAATTCCTTGAAGCTTCATGTGAGCTTCCTGACAGCTTCATGGAAGCTACATGTGAGTTTCCTGACAGCTTCGTGAAAGCTACATGTGAGTTTCCTAACAACTTCGTGGAAGCTACATGTGAGTTTCCTAACAATTTCGTGGAAGCTTCGTGTGAGTTTCCTGGAATCTTCCCTCTAATTGTTTAAAGTTCTCCATATCTCCAACAATCTCCCACTTGGAGACTTTGAACAAACCCAACCTTCGTCAACACAAAATATCAACGATCTAACCAAGAACGTTAAACCACCATTATACCGCCAAACTCCATTTGGGACACGCACACTCAACACATACTTCGGATGAGCAGACTTTCGATACAAGGTCTTCAACACTACTTGTTAGAATTGAAACAGTGACTCTCTAATTCTCTAGTTGGGGTCTTCTCTCATCAATTCATTAGAAGACCAATTGAGGTAATGCAAAACCTCAATTTCTCTGTCGTAACAACCTTAGTAAACATATCAGCAGGATTCTTCGTACCAAGGATTTTCTTCAATAATAAAGTACCATCATTTATATGTTGTCGAATAAAATGATACCTTATCTTGATGTGTTTCGTACGACTATGAAACACCGGATTCTTCCCAAGATGAACCGCACTTTGATTATCACAATTCAAGACGCAATAGTCTTGTCTTTTACCCAACTCACCTAAGAAGTTTTTCAACCAAACAAGCTCTTTAGAAGCTTCTGTAATAGCCATATATTTGGCTTCGGTGGTTGATAAAGCAACACTCTTTTGTAGCCGAGACATCCAACTAACCGCCGTCTTCCCTATTGTGAAAACATAACCCGTAGTGCTTTTCCCCGAATCATCACATCCACCCAAATCAGCATCCGTATAACCCCTAAGTATGAGATTGTTTTTGGAGAAACACAATCCCATATTAGAAGTACCTTTCAAATAACGAAGCAACCATTTAACCGCTTCCCAATGATCTTTCCCCGGATTAGACATATAACGACTTACAACTCCCACTGCTTGAGCAATATCGGGTCTTGTACAAACCATGGCATACATAATACTACCCACAACCGATGCATATGGAACCTTTTCCATATCCATTTTGTCTTTTACCGTCTTTGGTGATTGACTTTTTGATAACTTAATCGTGCTACCCAAAGGCATAGAACGAGCATTTGAAATCTCCATATTGAACCTCTCTACTACTTTCTCAATATATTTGGATTGAGACAAGTATAAAGTACCTTTCACACGATCACGCACAATACTCATGCCAAGTATTTGCCTAGCAGTACCAAGATCTTTCATCTCGAATTCACGGGAAAGTAATCCCTTCAACTTGTTAATTTCAGACATGTTGGAACCTGCAAGTAACATGCCATCAACATACAACAATAAGATTATATAAGAAGACTTGAGTTTCTTCAAGTAGCAACAGTGATCCGCTTCACATCTTAAGAAACCAATCTTCTTCATAAAATCATCAAACTTCAAGTACCATTGCCGAGGTGCTTGCTTCAATCCATACAAACTTTTCTTTAGCTTATAAACCCACTTCTCTTTACCCTTTACCTCAAAGCCCTCGGGTTGCCTCATGTAGATCTCTTCAACAAGATCACCATGCAAGAATGCGGTCTTCACATCTAGTTGCTCTAGATGTAAGTCTTCGGATGCAACCATAGAAAGTACCAAATGAATAGTAGTCATCTTCACCACCGGTGAAAATATCTCTTGGTAGTCAACTCCTTTCTTTTGTTGAAAGCCTTTAACCACCAAACGAGCCTTGTACTTTTTCTTGCCATCCAACTCATTCTTGATTCGATACACCCATTTACTTTGCAACGCCCTTTTATCATGAGGTAACTGCACTAGTGACCAAGTTTTATTCTTCTCAAGTGACCCCATCTCTTCTTTCATGGCAAGCTCCCATTGTATGGATTCTTTTGTCTTCCTTGCCTCAAAGTAACTTTCGGGTTCACCATTCTCGGTATAGAGCAAGTAGTTTGCTGATGGAGAATACCTAGGATTAGGTTTGGGCACTCTAATCGAGCGTTTTATTGTAGGAGTAACCGAAATGGTTGGACCGGTTTCATTTGTATCCTCCTCATCACTAGAACTCGCACTATGTTCGAAATCATCACCGCTTTCCGAACCATCCCCATCATTAGCATTTTCCGACGCCTCACCGTTCATTGGCAATTCATTGTTTCCCGTACTCCCACTAGAACCTGTAAGATCATCAATAGATACATCGTCAAATGTAACATGACCCGGTTTAGGACTCCCCGTTTCCGGTTTGCCATAGACCGAATCTTCATCAAAAGTAACATCGCGAGAACGAATTACTTTTCTAGCCTCGTTATCCCAACAACGATAACCCATTTCATCCGACCCGTAGCCAATGAAAATACACTTCTTTGACTTAGCTTCAAGCTTGTCTCTATCCGCATATTTGGTCTTCACATATGCATTACACCCAAAGATCCTAAGGTGACCATAAATCACCTTCTTACCTTGCCATTCTTCCTCGGGAATTCGGAAACCCAGCGGTGTTGAGGGTCCCCTATTTATCAAATAAACCGCTGTGTTAACCGCATCCGCCCAAAACATTTTAGGCAAACCAGCATGTAGTCCCATACTCTTAGCCCTTTCATTTAACGTACGATTCATACGTTCGGCAACCCCATTGTGTTGCGGTATCCCCGGTACCGTTTTCAACATTCTAATACCGAGCTTTGCACAATGGTCTTTAAACTCAAGACTACCATATTCCCCTCCATTATCCGACTTCAAGCACTTGACTTTCAAATTAGTCTCATTTTCTACCATAGCTTTCCACTTCACAAAAGTATTAAATACATCGGATTTAGTTTTAAGAAAATAAACCCATACCTTTCGATTGGAGTCGTCAATGAATGTGACATAATAGCGAGAACCTCCATGTGATTCTACATTCGTTGAACCAAATACATCCGTATAAACAAGCTCCAATTTCTCCAACTTAGGAGCATTCCCCGATTTCCCAAAAATCACCTTCTTTTGCTTCCCATATACACATGGTTCGCAAAACCCAAGTTCTACCTTTTTCAAATCCGGAATTCTCCCACTCGAAACAAGCATCTTCATACCCTTCTCACTCATATGCCTGAGTCTTCGGTGCCATAGAGTTGATTCAGACTCAACATTAACCGTAGCAACCACCGTGTCTTCATCAAACACTTTAACCATATAAAGAGTTCCCCTTTTATGTCCACGAGCCACGACACAACTACCCTTAACCACCTTCCATTGGCGGTTTTCAAAAGTAACCGCGTTACCTTCATCATCTAATTGACCAACCGAAATAAGTTTTCTTTTTAATTTAGGAATGTACCTTACGTTTTTCAAGGTCCAATTAGAGCCAAGAGTAGTCTTCAATACAACATCTCCAATGCCCTCTATATTGAGTTGTTTGTCGTCCGCTAATCTCACATTGCCTTGATATGAACGAAAATTCTTCATCATGCTTTTGACATGAGTAGCATAAAACAAAGCACCCGAATCCAAAATCCAAGACTCCATAGAATTTTCAACACTACATAAAAGTGCATCATCACTTTCTTCCTCGGTTAAGTTCACACCTTTCGCCGGACCATTTTTACAATTCCTTTGAAAGTGTCCTTTTTGATTGCAACCCCAACAAACAGCTTCACTTCTATCTTTCGATGGATACCTCTTCTTAGACTTCTTTCTACCCTTCTTCTCACCGCGATCAAATTTCCTACCACGGTTGTCGGTACTTAACAAAGAACCAGATGTCGATTCCCCCGAGTTTCTCCTACGAGTATCTTCACCAAGAATCAAATCCCTTATTGCTTCAAACGCTAGCTTAGTAGTTCCCGTAGAGCTACTAACCGCTGTAACCGTACCCGACCAACTTTCCGGTAATGATGAAAGCAAGATTAGTGCTTTTAGTTCATCATCAAACTTAATTTCTACCGATTTAAGCCTTAAAACGATATTATTAAATTCATTGATATGATCCGTTGCACTCGTACATTCCTTCATCTTTGTATTGAACAATTGACGCATGAGAAATACCTTATTAGAAGAGGTAGGTTTCTCATACATGTTAGAGAGTACGTTCAAGCAAGCAAACGTCGTCTTCTCATTCACAACGTTGTATGCAACGTTCTTAGCAAGTGAAAGACGAATAGCTCCCGAAGCTTGACGATCCAAAAGCATCCAATCGGCATCGTTCATGCTTTCAGGCTTGGTCTCTAACAAGGGTTGGTGTAGCTTCTTTTGATACAAGTAATCTTCAATTTGCATCTTCCAAAAGCCAAAGTCTCTCCCATCGAATCGGTCGATTCTAAACTTCCCGTCTTCCGCCATAGTTCCCTTAACGAAACCTTGTGCTCTGATACTAGTTGTAAGGATATTAGGACCCAAAACAACGCAAGTGATTCAACAAGATCACTCACCGATAGTAATTCTACAAGATTACTAACCCACTTAATGAACGAAAGATTATAAAAGCAAGAAATGTAAATCGACACAAGAGATAACGTGGTTATATGCAATCGTTGTGATTGCTTTAGCCCACAGACCAACTAGAGAATGTATTTACTGAATATTTGTGGTGTGTTTACAATGAGTTACAAGAGGGTCTATTTATAGAATGGTTTAAAGAGTAAGCTAAAAAATATTCCTTGAAGCTTCATGTGAGTTTCCTGACAGCTTCAAGGAAGCTACATGTGAGTTTCCTGACAGCTTCGTGGAAGCTACATGTGAGTTTCCTAACAACTTCGTGGAAGCTACATGTGAGTTTCCTAACAATTTCGTGGAAGCTTCGTGTGAGTTTCCTGGAATCTTCCCTCTAATTGTTTAAAGTTCTCCATATCTCCAACATATGGCATGTAAATAGCAACAAATAAATTACCAAGCAAAGTTAGAAGATATCAACTACTGTTGTCGAAAGACAGTACAAAACTATCTTGCATATACTAAAAAACAATTGATATCATTTATAGAAAATGTATACTTTAATTACCTATTATCTCAACCTCGCTTAGAAGCTTCTTTTTGAAATCATTGGTTTCATCTTGTTCAAAATTAGAAACATGACTAGAAGATTCAGAATGTGATGGTGTTGTAGATTGTTCAGAATGTGAAGGTTTAGAATGTGAAGATTCGGAATGTGTTGGTTGTGAATGAATAGGAGAAGATGAAGAAGAATATTTTTGGCAAATATCAGAAATAAAACGAGGTTGAGGTCGAGGTCGAGGTTCAGAATGTGTTGGTTGATGGAATTGAAACTGTGTTGAAAAAAATGAAGATATGATGGAGGCTCCAAGAGTTTTCTTGTGTTTTGCTTCATGGCCGACTTTGATGCATACATGTTTCTGTTGGAAATAGGAGGCTAGGTATATTATTTGGGGAAGAGAGGATTGATAATTTTGAAGTTTGATTGATCTTGAAAACTCTTCTTTTATTGCTTATTGAATTGCTTTGCTTGATTACAAATGAGGGGTGAAGCCCTCTATTTATACTACTCAATGGAGTAGTCTAGATCACTCCATCACCTACTACTATCTAGATATTTCCTAGTATTTCTAGACCTAGATATTTTATAAGATCATTCTACACATTTGACTACTAGACTTTACAAGAAGTTTCTATACAATGGACTACAATCTTAATCCATAATACTTGAATACTTGCAAGCCCAAATTCAAGACATATAGCCCAAATCAAGTTTAGCTTCCAACAGCCCCCCTTAAACTTGATTTCGTCACTCCGAGCATACTCCGTAATCTCTTAAACATCTCGTGTTTTAGAGGCTTTGTGAAAATATCTGCAACTTGGTCAAATGACTTCGTGTACTTTATCTGCACTTCTTTATTTGTAACACACTCCCTGATGTAATGGTATTTCGTATCGATGTGTTTGCTTCTATCATGGAAGACTGGATTCTTTGCTAGAGCAATCGTAGACTTGATATCCACATATATCTCTGTAGCTTCCTTTTGAAAAAAACTTAAGCTCATTTAGTAACTTCCTCAGCCATAGTGCATGACAGGTGCATGATGTTGCTGCTACAAACTCAGCTTCACATCGACAAAGTCACAATGGGTTGCTTCTTCGAACTCCATGTGAACGCCGTATCACCCATATAGAACACGAAACCACTCGTACTCTTACGATCATCTATGTCTCCAGCCCAATCACTACCAACTAGCTTGAAGTGATCAGAAGGCGAATAAAATAGGCCATAGTCAATCGTACCTTTGATGTAGCCAAGTATCCTCTTGGCTGCCTTCAAGTGATATATTGTAGGTGCTTCCATGTATCGACTTACTAGTCCAACTCCGTAGAGAATATCTGGCCTCGTGCAGGTTAGGTACCTCAGACTTCCAACCAAACTCTTGTATTGTGTTGAGTCCACCAAGTATCCTTCATCATCTTTTGACAATTTGAGATTGCAATCCACTGGTGTGTTCATTGACTTGCAATCATTCATCTTAAACTTCTTGAGCACCTCATTCGCATATCCTTCTTGGGATATGAATATTCCTTCTTTCTTTTGTTTTACCTCGATCCCAAGATAGTAAGCCATAAGTTCAATGTCGGTCATCTCGAATTCCCGAACCATTGCTTTCTTGAACTCCTCGAACATTTTGGGATTACTACCGGTGAATATCAAGTCATCCACGTATAGGCGCACAATCATAACATCTCCATCATTGCTAACTTTGGTGTAGAGGGCATGCTCATGGGGGCATTTCGCAAAGTTATTTTGCTGGAAATACTTGTCTATCCTGCTATACCATGCTCGAGGCGCTTGCTTCAACCCATATAAGGCCCTTTTCAATTTCAGCACCTTATTCTCTTGGCCTTTCACGATGTATCCCAAAGGTTGTTCTATATAGACTTCTTCTTCTAAGTGACCATTAAGGAACGCGAATTTGACATCCATTTGATAAATCTTCCAATTATGTTGAGCCGCAAGTGAGATTATCATTCTTATAGTTTCTAGACGAGCGACAGGAGCAAATACCTCGTCATAGTCTATGCCGGCTCGTTGACTATATCCCTTCGCCACCAACCTTGCCTTATATCTTTCAACTTCACCTTTGGAATTCTTCTTGGCCTTGTACACCCATTTTACACCAATAGCCTTATATCCCTTTGGTAGTGTGGCAAAATCCCACGTATTATTCTTCTCGATTGCTTGAATCTCTTCGTCCATAGCACGTTTCCACTTTTGGCTTTTTGCTGCATCTTCATAACTTATTGGCTCACAATCGGCAAGAAAGCAGAACAATGATAGATCCTCCATAGGTTGGGTTACCTCGTACAACTCCCTAATGCTCCTTGTGTGATGTTGTAGCCTACTTGATTCTCCTCCTGATGTTGGTGTCACTTCATTAGGTGTAGTGGTTGGAGTACGTGGAGAGTGCGGAGATGGTGTACTAGAAGGTTCTTGAACTTCTAGATATTCTTCGTTCCTTGCAGTACTCTCAAATGGATAAGGGAGAAAGTCGTAGTTCTCCTCTTCGGGAACATTCCAATCCCATGTTGTTTCTTCATCGAACACCACGTCTCGACTTGAGATTACTTTACCATTCTTGGGATTGTATAGCTTGTAACCCTTTAAACTTGAGTCATAGCCAACGAATACGAGTTTCTCGCTTTTATCATCGAGCTTCGTCCTCTTCTGATCTGACACATGAGCATATGCCACACTTCCGAACACTCGAAGGTGTGAGATGCCGGGCTTCCTTCCACTCCAAGCTTCAATGGGCGTTTTGTTCTTGACGCTTCTAGTGGGTGAGCGATTTGCAAGATAGATCGCACATTCTACTGCCTCAGCCCAAAATTCCTTAGGCATCCTTTTGCTCTTTAACATACTCCGGGCCATATCAAGAATGGTCCTATTTTTTCTTTCCGCAACACCATTTTGTTGAGGTGAATATGGAAGAGTTAGAGGACGTCGTAACCCATTGTTGTCGCAAAATTCCTTGAATTCCTTGGATGTGAACTCTCCTCCACGATTGGATCTCATCGCCTTTATGGTGTGACCACTTTGATTCTCCACAAATGCTTTAAACTTCTTGAACATTCCAAAAGCTTCCAACTTCTCTTTTAGAAAATAGACCCATGTCTTTCGACTAAAATCATCAATGAATAGAAGAAAATATCTATTTTTACCAAAAGACGGTGGGCTGATGGGTCCACACACATCCGTGTGAATAAGTTCTAGAGGTTTCTTCGCTCTACTAGAAGCTTCTGTGGAAAACTGTTTCGGAAGTGCTTTCCTAGAAGGCAACCTTCACATATTTGATCTGGATGATTAATTGGAGGCAAACCGTTCACCATTCCTTTACTTGATAATAATTTTAAGCCTCCAAAATTTAAGTGCCCGTATCTCATGTGCCAAAGCCAAGAATTATCTTTGAAACATGCTTTTAAACATCTTAAAATGTCATGTTGAATATTTAGCATGAACATCCTATTCGTTGACATTGGCACCTTAGCAATCAAACCTCCTTTTTGGTCTTTTAAAGAAATGGTACGATTTATCATGTGAATATCATAGCCTTTCTCCAAGAGTTGTCCAATTCTCAGTATATTCGTCTTCATATTGGGCACATAATACACGTTAGAGATAAATTGATGCCTTTCATTTTTCAAGCGGATGAGAATCTTACCTTTGCCTTTAACCGGGACTTTAGAGGAATCTCCGAAGGTGATATTTCCACTAATTACCTCGTCTAACTCCACAAACATGTTTTTGTCACCGCACATATGGTTGCTTGCACCCGTGTCGAGATATCACAAATTTGATTCTCCGTTATCTTCACCTTTGCATGCTAGTAACAAAGTGTTTTTCACGGCTTCAGTATCTTCTTGCACTAAATTTGCTCTTTCTTGCACGTAATTGTTTGACTTCTCGCATTCCGAAGCATAGTGGCCAAATTTATGACAATTATAGCATTTGGTTTGAGAATTGTCATACCTTGGCCTTCTACTTGTGTAGCCTCTCCCGCGACCTCTTGTCGGGTGAAAATTTTGACTTCTTTCTTCATTTATGTAAGAACTATAACCTCCACGTTTGATATATCCTTGTCCTCGTCCTCGGCCACGTACTTGACCATGACCTCGTTGACTCGTTTGATGAGTCTTTTCACTGCTCTCTTCCTTGAAAGAGAGTTTTGCTTGTAATGCTTGCTACAAAGGCTCCTTATTTTTCTTATTAAACCTCTCTTCATGGGCTTGTAGTGAACACATGAGTTCATCGATAGTCATTGATTCTAGATCTTTAGATTCTTCAATGGCTACGACTATATAGTCGAATTTTGAATCTAATGATCTAAGAATTTTCTCAATGACTCTTACATCACTTAAAGTTTCACCATTCCTCTTTAATTGATTGACAACCTACAAGACTCTTGTAAAATAATCGAAAATTGATTCAGAGTCTTTCTTATTTAAGGATTCGAACTCACCTCGTAGTGTTTGTAGTCGAACCTTTTTCACCTTATCAACTCCCTTGTGAGAATTCTCCAAGATCTCCCATGCTTTCTTGGCGGTGGTTGCACTTGCAATTTTCTCAAAAGCTCCATCATCTACACTTTGTTGGATGATGGAAAGAGCCTTTTGATCGTTCGTCTTCATTAGTTTTTTCTTTTTGCTGAGAGGACCTTTTTCTGTAGGTTCCTCATAGCCTTCCTCTACAATCTCCCATAAGTCTTGTCCACCTAGGAAGGTCTTCATTTGGATGCTCCATCGATCATGATTATCCTTTGTGAGGCGAGGAAACGTGATGACATTGTTAGCCATCATCTTGTCGAACCAAGCTCTTGATACCAATTTGTTGGAAATAGGAGGCTATGTATATTATTTGGGGAAGAGAGGATTGATAATTTCGAAGTTTGATTGATCTTGAAAACTCTTCTTTTATTGCTTATTGAATTGCTTTGCTTGATTTCAAATGAGGGGTGAAGCCCTCTATTTATACTACTCAATGGAGTAGTCTAGATCACTCCATCATCTACTACTATCTAGATATTTCCTAGTATTTCTAGACCTAGATATTTTATAAGATTATTCTACACATTTAACTACTAGATTTTACAAGAAGTTTCTATACAATGGACTACAATCTTGATCCATAATACTTGAATACTTGCAAGCCCAAATTCAAGACATAAAGCCCAAATCAAGTTTAGCTTCCAAGAGTTTCAAATGATGTTTTCTAACTGACCTGAGAAATTGAATATTAGTAAGTGCATAATCTCAATACCAAGAATAATTGAAGTAAGAGATTATAACTAACCGTAATGGTTCTGTGCAAGTAAGCAGAACTTGTCTCCAGCAGTTAATCTCAATACCAAACATACAGGAAGTTATGCTTATGTTAAAAATTACCATTCAAAGCCAAGAATAATTAAGGTAACCACATGACTCAACAACAGTAATAATTAATAAGATGGAATATATAAACGGTAAACTCAGAAGTAAGATGGAATATATTAAGTAAACTGTAAATACAATGAAGTACATATAATTAAAGCACACATTCCTAAAACTCATATCACATTAATTATCTCTCCTACACCAACTAGGTGTCTCGCTAACATCATCGATCACTGGAATATTATACGGCATGCATTGAGTATACGAGTCATCGTCATCATCATCATCATCATCTCCATTTACATTTGTTCTCATGTCATATGTATCCCTTGGCTGTGAGTGAAATCACATAGACCGCTCTAGCAATGGCTGTGAGAATTTATCACAAATTTGTGCGCCGGTAGATGAAGATTAAAACTGAAGATGCAATTAGTGAAATCGAACAATATGATCGGTAAAATCGCTGCAAACCTGATGCAATTAGTGAAAACGAACAATCAGAACTTGAAGAGAACAGCTATAACATGTTTAATCGGTGAAATCTGATGAACAAACCTTCGAATCACGTTCAATCGGTGGTTATACGATTTGGGGAAAATAACAGCTAATGTTAACGTTTGATAAAAGGTGTACGATAGCGTTTGATAACGTTTTGACGTCATATACTCATATGGACAAATTTGAGATCCAGTTTAGCAAGTTGTTTATTTGAGATTGGGCTAACCAACAATGTTATATGGGCCAACTATTAGTTGGACAGAACTAAGCTTTAAATTGTTATCAGGAGTAATATTTTTGACGCTAAAAAAGTTGTCAATATAGTTTTCATATATAACCGACAGAAGTTTCAAACATTTCTGACTGATTAAAGTGCCTAGATCTTTTTTGACAGTTAGATATGTAGAAACATATTAAGTTGGTGCGAGTAACTTTTCTTACGTACATGAGTGTCAAGAATTTTAAACATTTCCGACGCTTCTAATAAACAAGCGTTAAAAAACCAACCTTTTTTGTAGTGATTCTGCTGCACCTTTATACTAAGATAGTAAGAAAGTAAACCAAGATCACTCATATCGAACTCGTTTTGCATTTTCGATTTAAACAAGTTTATGAGTTCCTCATTTTCACATGTAACACTCAAATCATCAACATAAACACCAATAATTAGTAGCTCTTGAGGACAACGTATAAAGCCAAGCTTCTTTAGAACTCAGTCAAGTCGAATATTCCTTGCTCTAGGCGCTTGTCTCAACCCGTACAACGCCTTGTTCAATTTGTACACCATTCTTTTATTCCAAGCAATAACAAAACCATCATGTTGTGTTACGTATACGCAGAGGCGGATCCAAAGGGTTAAGGAGGGGGGCGGCCGCCCCCAGTGGATTTCGAAATTTTAGTGCAAATTTTTTCGGTTTTTCGATTTTGCCCCCGGTGAAATTTTTTTTTTGCCCCAAAACCTCCATATTTTGCCCCAAAACCTCCATATTTTGCCCTAAAACCTTCGTATTTTGCCCAAAAACCTCCAAATTTTACTCAAAAAACTCTATATTTTGCCAAAAAAAATTCCCTACATTTTAGAAAAAAATCCACCCCCGGTGAAAAATTTTCCTGGATCCGCCACTGCGTATACGTCTTCTTGTATGCCACCCTTTATAAATGCCTGTTTGACATCCAAATGCTGCACCTTTCAATTCCCATATGTTGCAAGTGCTAACAGTGTACGAACGATATCCATACGAGCTACCGGAGCAAACACCTCTTTAAAATTGATCCCTTTTCTTTGTACGTAGCCTTTGGCTACTAATCTCGCTTTATACTTCAAAGTGTTTCCTTGAGCATCTCTTTTCATCTTAAAACCCATTTTAACCCTATGGGTTTTTGTCCCTGTGGTAACTCAGTCAGTGATCATGCATATTTTAACCGTAGGGTTTAATATGCCTGCTCAATACATAAAGAGGGGTTTAAGGATCTTAGAACGTGGCTCTCCGGTTCGGCTACCGTGAATAACTCTGGCCGACATGATGATGTCGGCGGGGTGGCCAAGTGATTAAGTCCACCTCTGATAACGGTCGTCGATCAAGAGGCCCCAAATAAGGTCGTTGGTACTAGCTTACAAAAGACTAACCTGTTAACCTTGAAAAGATGCTGAATGATGCTGTTTTACGTAATGTGTATCGTATGTGATGGTTACGTAATGTGCCGTGTGTGGTGAATGATGATTAGGGTTTGTATTTATAGGCAAACCCTAATTCTAGAACCGTCCCAGATCATGATAATCTCATCCATAACTGACTCCCCCGAATCACGGATATAATTATGGAAAAGATATTTACTTGACAGCTAAGCAACTGCCGTACCGGGAACAAAGGCAATCGCATGCCGCATACCACACACAAGAACACGCATACGCACAATAATGATTGCCCGCATACATATGTGGTGCGCCTGCGGGTTGCGGTATCATTATGTCCCCCCAGTTTGATGTTATATGGCGCGAGGCGTATGATATCAAACTATTAAGCGAAAAAGAAAAAAAAGAAAACGGCTAGCCTTTAATATTCCGCGTGCGTCTCGATGCCATAAATGCCTGTCACAATCGCAGAAGCCCATTCGGCTGACATGACATAAAGTGGCAGTGTGGCAGGCGCGTGCCAACCACGCGCGTATATGTAATCATACCCAACTGGCATCCACGTGCGTAAATAAAATGCTACCCGTCGATTGCGTTACACGTGTACAGCCATGATCACACCACTCCATCCCATGACCCTCAATCTTCCCTATAAATAGCCCATTTTGTAGCTCACTTCCACTTTCTTGCGTCAAGCTTCCTCGTTACGCTGCCAATTTGAATTCCGATCAAAAATCAAACATTCCGACCACCATTTAAAGGTTAGTATTCATCCGATTACTCCTAGAAAATGACTAAAGCTAACGAGACGTATGTAGATAGCGTAGAGTCTGTTATAGAGCAGAAACACATAGATTACTTAGTGAAACAGTACCCCCCCTTAGCCAAGTACAATCCGGTGCCCCCTTTGTCCAATCAGCGAGCCCACGAGCCACCGGGGAAAAAGGTGGCTATTTACGAACATGCTTTTAAGCATGGCAATTTTAGGGTTCCTCCCACCGATTTCTTTCTGGGCATGCTAGATCACTTTAAGGTCGAATTAGGTCAGTTACATCCTTACGCTATAGGAAAAATAGTCTTGTTCGAAATGTGGTGCGTTGCACTCAACAAAGTGCCCCTGGTGAAGGTGTTTTTCCATTTATACCGACTAGCCAACCACCACAAATTGTGGTTCACCTTCTTCGCTCGTCAAAACTTCACCAAGACCCCAAAATCGAATGCGGGGAATTGGAAAGAGACATTCTTTTTCATCGACCAAACTGTGGTGAGTGCAAACTTCTCGCAAATGCTGATATGGTTCGAGAAAGTGGAGAAGGATGTAAACAAGACCCCCACCCTGAATGACGACAAAAGGAAACTATTAGCGGAGTGTGAAAATGCACAGCTAGTGCATCGATCATATGGGAACGTGATGCTACAGCTAGGGAAGATATCCGCACATTGGCCATGGGAGGATGTGCGCCCAGCCATAGTCGGACCGGATGGAAAGGGTAGGGATAGTATAATCACGTACTAAACTGTTTTTGTATGTATATTATCTAACGCATGAGCGTATCTTTGAAGAAATGAGGATGAAGAAGGTGCTGACTGCGGAAGAGATTGCGGGAATCTCCTTCCGCAAGCAAGACGTGAACGTACAGCTAGAGCAGGAGAAAACTAGCGAAAACGCGGAGCAATCGCCTGCGGCATCTGGCAACAAACGCAAAGCAGCTGAGACCTCTGCGGCTCAGCAGAAGAAGAAGAAGATGACTCCCAAACAAAGGGAGGACATGCGGAATGATAACTTTGTTCCAATCGAGCCACGCTCCGCAGAACTACTTCCCCTCATTACTGGTATGCGTCCATTGTGATGACCCGGAAATTTTCGACCAAACTTAAACTTGATCTTTATATGATTCGACACGATAAGCAAAGTCTGTAAAGTTGAGTCTTAAAATTTTGAAACTGTTTACATGAATTCAATTGAACCTCGACCAATTCCGACGATTCACGAACAATTGATTATAAATAAATATGCATATGTTTATATATATAAAAGTTATAGATATTATATATAGGATTGCTATTAATAATTATTATATTGTAATTCAATATTCGATAAAAGATATTATATAATATATATATATATTACATGCTTATTAAATAATATAATAAATTAATTAAAAGATAGTTATTATACTTATTACTTTCATTTAATTTTTAATAAATATTAGTATCAGTATTATTAAATATATAGACATAAAATTTGATGTGCATAATTTATATCAGTATTACTATCAATATTAACATTACTAAATGTTATTACTATTAATAATATTATTATTAACATTATTATTCTTGTTATTTATATTATTAAATATCATTAAAATTGATATCACTCTTATTATTGGTATTATTTTAATTATTAATATTTTAATTATTATTTCTATTAATTATTATTGGTATTTTTATTATTTCTAATATTATTAACTGTCTTATCATTTTTCTATTTAATTACTAATATTAATAAAAATCTAGTTAAAGAATTCAAATTTGTTATATATCATCATCGAAATTATTCCTGTATAGGATCTTGAACATGACAAAACCAAAATCACATAAACAGCCAAATTCGGTTAGACATCAATATCGACTTTAATATTTTTTTCTTCCCTTTTCTCTGTTCTTTCATCCCATTTGTGTTTATCAATACATAATATTTCAACTTTGTTGTTTCACATCTTAATCACCAACTTTATATGTATATGAAAATGTGTGTGAATTAGTTGAGTAGAAACACATAGCCATCACCACCCATCTAACTCTCCTTCTTCGCTCATCAATCCCACTACATATTATTCTCTGCTTTCGTTACTAGACGACACCTTTCACCACCGGTATCCTCCACCGACACCATAGTTCAACACACTACAACACCACCATAGAATTATAGATTCTTTTCCTTTTCTCGATATTTATTTGTTTTTGGTCATGGAACTCTGCCATAGCCAAACTATCACTTCATTGCTACTATTTCATTTCAGTTATGTCCGAGAATTATCATCGAGATGCTACAGCCGCTATTTAACTTGTAAGTGATACCATTTTTTTTAACCTCTTGTTGAGCCCATGATCAACCACCAACCCGAACCCTTATCAACTGCTCATATATTTCTGTTTTAAACCGAAGCAACCAACACCGTCACTTGAATTAATTGCTACTGCAGTAATTCTCTTTTGTTTTCGAAAGTGATCACCTTCAACTCACTATGAACCCATGACTTGCACCACCTTCAAAACCATCACATCTTTAATCATATAAATCACCACCACCGGTGTTTTGTTATTTTAACCGCCACCATCATTCACAGAAAACTGCTGCTCGAACCAAACCACTTAGCTGTTACCATTTCCTGCTGTTGAGCTATTTAACGTATGGAAAAGAGTTGTATATGTTCAATATAAGGTGCTGTCCACTTGGTTATAGATTACTAAATTATATAAGTGTGCTATCAACTTTACATATGGAATAATTTATCACCTTATGGCCGACATCACTAGAGGACCCATTTGTTAAACTATGATTTAAGTTTAAAGAAATGAGTGAGGAGATGAGGTCGTGTAAGTCACTGCATACTCGAACTCTATATTTTTTTTTGTTTCCCTTTCGGTGATGAGGGGATACAGCTGGACCATCACCTCACCAATTTGTTTTTAAAATGCATTTTTTTTCTTTCCTTCGGTTATGGGTTACCAAAACAAACACGTTCTTTGTTTTTTCTTTTTTTCTTCCTTGTGGGCTGATATTTACTACCTTTAATTAACCCCACTAGTGGATGATTGCTCACTAAATTGTTACTGCAATATTTAAAAACATTATAAGGAAAACGATATCGATGATGATGGATAAACGAATAATAACCAAGGATAATAAATGTCAAAATAATGATGTTGATGTGTTGGATCGAAACAATGTAAGGAAACAAAAGGAAGCCAAACAATTTAATTTACTTTTGGACTTGTTTGTTGAAGTGGACGTATGGTTGATTTAATATTGGGTCGTTATATTTTGTTTCCTGTGTGGGCCGTACATATATTTTTCTATTTGGGCCGAACCCATCACACTTGTTTTCCACCGGCCCAACAGCAATGGCAAACCCATCGATAATATATGATGATGAGGTTAGATGGATACGAGCAATATGATATTGATAATAACGAGTCAGTAATAAGATGATGATGACAACGATTAATTGATGATGAATTGGTTTTAAGTTTAAGAAGAGACACAAACGGACTGATACATTTTATATGATTTAAAACCCAAATCATTTCAAGAAAGTAACACGCAGTTCATTGGTGGCGTGTTTGAGTTAACCGAGAGGTCTCGGGTTCGAGCCCGGGCTGCGACATCTTTTTAGGAAGCTATTCTTTAAGGTAGTATACTTATTATTCAAATTATTATTATTATTATTATTATTATTATTATTATTATTATTATTATTATTATTATTATTATTATTATTATTATTATTATTATTATTATTATTATTATTATTATTATTATTATTATTATTATTATTATTATTATTTTTATTATCATTATTATTATTATTTTTAACATTAATATTATTTTATTATGTAACTATTAGTTATATAAAACTATACTTAATATATATAATATAACTATATTTTTTTATTTATTTAAAGTACATGAAATGAATACATTTATGAAACATACAAGTTATTAATATAAAATGATATCATTAATAAAGATATTTATATAAATTTGTTTGATTACAATTACACGTGTTAATATATATATAAATGATATAGGTTCGTGAATCTGAGGCCAACCCTGCATTGTTCAATATCATCATATGTATTTTTACTACAAAATACAGTAAAGTGAGTTTCATTATTCCCTTTTTAAATACCTTTGCAATATATATTTTTGGGACTGAGAATAAATGCGCTGCTTTTATAAATGTTTTACGAAATAGACACAAGTACGTGAAACTACATTCTATGGCTGAATTATTGAAATCGAATATGCCCTTTTTATTAAGTCTGGTAATATAAGAATTAGGGAACAGACACCCTAATTGACGCAAACTCTAAAGATAGATCTATCGGGCCCAACAAGCCCCATCCAAAGTACCGAATGCTTTAGTACTTCGAAATTTATATTATGTCCGAAGGAGGATCCCGGAATGATGGGGATATTCTTATATGTATATTGTGAATGTCGATTACCAGGTGTTCAATCCATATGAATGATTTTTGTCTCTATGCATGGGACATATGTTTATGAGAAATAGAAATATGAAATCTTGTGGTCTATTAAAATTATGAAATGATTATTTATGATAAACTAATGAACTCACCAACCTTTTGGTTGACACTTTAAAGCATGTTTATTCTCAGGTACGAACATTTTAGGGATATTACTTGGAGTCATTCATGACATATTTCAAAAGACGTTGCATTCGAGTCGTTGAGTTCATCAAGATTAATATTAAGTCAATTATAGTTAGATATATTATGAAATGGTATTCATGCCGTAAACTTTCGATGTAATGAACTATTGTCTTTTCAAAAACGAATGCAATGTTTGTAAAATGTATCATATAGAGGTCAAGTACCTCGCGATGAAATCAACTATTGTGAATCGTTTATAATCGATACGAACTTCGTCCGAATGGATTAGGATGGGTCCTTTCAGTTTGTATCAGAGCAGTGGTCTTAGCGAACCGGGTCTTGCATTAGTGTGTCTAACTGATAGTCGTTAGGATGCATTAGTGAGTCTGGACTTCGACCGTGTCTGCATGTCAAAAGTTTTGCTTATCATTTTTGCCGGAAATTATCTGCTTATCATCCTTAGGAAGTTACCTGCTCATTATTATTAGTCTACACACGTTTTACTGCATTGACTGCATGAATAGTGTATAGACACAATTCATATCTTAACGTATCTGACAATTCATATCTTAGCGTATCTGTTACTGTAGACCTTGCCTGTTATCTCTTGTAAATTTCTCCTTAATTTAAGAGATCCTGGTACTATATATATCAATGTAAATTATGCATTGAGAATACCATCCAACTATCAATTGCTGTCACTAAACTCTTCATACCAAAAATCTTTCCTGAGATCGCGTAAGATGGCCTCTACGAATCGACCAAGTTCCTCTGACTCTGAAGACAGCGTGACAGGAGCACACCAACCAATCAACTACCGTGATTACTGGAGAAAATGGGGGTGGGTTCGCGACATACTCACCCTATGGAAAAGGGAAGAAGGTACTCCATATCATGAACTGAATCTACCACCTAACCTTGGAGTACTCGACCCGCTCACCAGCGAACCTGTTCGCAACACCGTTTATACCCTTTTTGCCAGAATTTTTCGTCTTGAGACTACCATTAACGGAACTAGAGAAGATATCCGATCTCTACCTCACACTGATAACCAACCAGGGTTAGTAGAAGAAGTTAAAGAACTCCGAGCTCGAGTGTTAACTTTAGAGAGCATGGTACACACTTTGCAAGCACCAACAGTATCACCAACACCAGTAACATCACCAACCTTAGCGCCAACAGCATTAGTACCACCAACAACAACATCCGCATCACCAGCTTCGACATCTCATTCTGTACCTTGAGTATAATCATCATTCTACGTATCGTTCTATCTATTTTATTTTCATTCGACATGGTGATTATGTAATCTCTAATGTTTTAGAGATTATATATTCTTATTTTAATGGTAAATCAAATGAGATTAATATCACATTAACTCATTAAATTCATGATTAAATCTAAAGAAAATATATATGTATATATGTTTTCATAAAGATTGTAATTAAAAAAAAAAAAATTCTCTTGTACAAACTGTTAATGGTGAAAATATTTAACGGGTAAGTAATACCCGAGGAATATTTAAATTTCACATTAATAAGTTACACTGTATATTCTTCAAATCTGATTCAATAGTTATTCACTATCCTATTTACAACCACCGAGATACGTATCCGTTCACCAAAGAATAACTATTTTCATTCAAATTCAATTTCATATTTGGATTTTGACCTATCAGAATCCAACAAGTGGCATAATGAAGAAATAATGGACACAATAAAAATTGATTAGAAACAGACTAATTAACAAATATTAAATTTTATTAAGAAACCACGCTAACAAAATCCTAGCTAACTATTCCTAGCTAACTGTTAATTCCGTATTACACTTTATTTATCGCAATTTAATTATCGCAATTTATATTCTCGCAATTTTATTTTTTGTCATTTAATTTCTGTTATTTACTTTACGCACTTTATTTATCGTTATTTAATTTCTGTTATTTATTTTACGCACTTTAAATATCGAGATACGTATACAATGTTTTGACATATCATATCGACCCATCTATATGTATATATATATAGTTTGAGTTGTGATCGAGCCTGAGACGTATACGGGTCACGAAATGTATTAATTAATTCGAATATTATATATTAAACTGTATATGAATTACTGGACTGTTACTGTGGACTACCAACACTGGACAATTAAAATGAATTAAAATATTGATTATAACATATGAAACTAAACAATTCTTCAAGTTTGCCACTTGATTTCATTTTTTAACCCCATTCGTATCATCACAATTACAATCTGCGTTCAAACCTTTCATGATTCTTGAAAACACTTCAATCGATAGGATGAATCAACCGCACTTCATCTACGGGAGAAAAGATTGATGCATTTAGTTATGCATCTGAAAAACTCTCGGAAACTGAGTAAACGTTTAACACATAGTTGTGCTAATTCCTTAGTGTTATTATTACCCAAAATAACTTGGTAATTCCTTTCAAATTAGCAAATTTTGTCACAGCTCCAGCAAATCAACTTCGACTTTTCGTGCGAAACAACCTTATTATCACCTTGATTTATATGTATGCTCTTTTATTGTTACCGGGGAACCTTTTATATTCCACCATATTACCGTCAGCGTTTAATCATCTAAAAACAAAATTCTCTTGAAATCACCTCAGATCAATAACCAATGATTCAGATATGATAGCAGTAAATGTAGAAGAATCGGCAAGCAGTACTTTGAAACTTACAGCATATCCACATCAACAGTTATATGTACAACATTTATATCTTAGAATAATGATCTTCCATTCTGAAATTCTGAAAAGCACCCAGTCCGCGAACCAATACTCTGAATTTTGAAAAGTTGAATGAAGCAACAAAAAAAAAAATTTGTAAACGACCCTAATCATCAGAAGTTTGATGATAAAGAATAGTATGTTGGAAAAGCTCAGAAACGTTGGAACTAGAAAACGGATTGAGCTAACAATTAAGGAGACCAAGGACAAATACAAGGACCAAACCCTATATTCAAAGGATTCAGGTAATTCTGGATCCGATGAAACCTTCAAAGAATATCTTGCTCCGAAGTCATATTAAAATCTTGCGGAAAATCTTTCTCCATCAACCATCGAACTTAGAAATTCCAAAATATCATCATCAACATCTTCAATATTTCTGAGGATATTTTCATAAATATTTTCGTCCGAAATTATATACCTCTTCGTGCTTCCTGTGTATCATTATATTAGAAATATTCAATAGAAAATTTAGTACCGAAAAGCAGATTATGCGAAACTATGAAGAAAGCCGTGGACAAATTACAAAGAATAAGTTTGACTTCAAAAAATCCAAATGATTCAATGTCTGCTAAAGTCTTTAGTGAATATCTTGCTGCTTACTCTAAATCCTTGCGTACAACAGTTTCCATCATCCTCTGATTTTAGATATTCCAAGATATTATCGTATCTTTCATTATAAATATCCTCCATATTTCTGGAGATATTTTTATAACTATTCTTATCTGAAATCATTAATCTCTTCGTGCTATCAGTATTACATCATATAGAAACTGTTAGTTTCTATAATCTGTAAACTTTTGAGCTTAAAATATGAATGTTATTGAAGTAATGTTGAGAACTGATGCATGGGTTAGTATAATATAATGACACTTGATCAATGTGATTATATTACAGTAAGTCATGCTGAGTTTCTAATGGGACGTGATGATTCACAGATCCTAACGTCATCACGTGCCATGTTACATAACTCTATCATTATGCTTAACTTCTGAACATATCAAGAAAGTATATTCTCGATAGTCCTATTCTCAGTGATTCTGGTAATTTGATAAATCAAATAGTGCTAATACATTAGTTCTTATTTAGAACACGATGTTTATTCAAAATTCCATACTTACGAATTCTGGACCGTTACTCGATTTACTAGAGGTCGGGAGGATAATAAAAAGGCAAAGAGCTCCAAAATATAAGAGAAAATATAAAGCCCAACAACAACACCGAAATTACAAACCGTGGATATCAGTGCGTATAGCAATATAAAGACACGGGAGGATTATAAATACAATAATCCCTAGAGCATAGTAGAAATAAACGGATTCCTCCGGTGGAAGTTGGAAAAGGAGAATGATTGTTATGATAGTAAGGATAAGGACAAGGATTAGAACTGGATTAAGCATTTTCACAATCTTTTGGATGTATGAACTAAGAAAGAAAGTATAGGAATGGTGAGAATAATGGAACGGAAGGAGCTTAATTTATAGTGGAAATATCAGACAGAGTAATCGAGGCAGATCACCGTATTTAATTATAGAGATCTTAATTTCCTTACTGGCCGAAGAATCAAATCTTTTAGATTTCGAAGATTTTCTTTAAATTCCTTGAATTCCGGAATTCAACCCGGACTCTGTCAAAAGTTAAGATAATTTTTTTTTACTTTCCTATTTCACTCTTTGGTGATAGCTTCATTTGTACTCTTCGAATAATCGAATTATTTTTTATACATATTACTCAATGATGATAAAACTCAATTTATCAACGCATATTCGTCATGAAAACAATTTTATTGTTAGCCATGACCACCCCACTCAAATTTCGGGACGAAATTTCTTTAACGGGTAGGTACTGTGATGACCCGGAAATTTTCGACCAAACTTAAACTTGATCTTTATATGATTCGACACGATAAGCAAAGTCTGTAAAGTTGAGTCTTAAAATTTTGAAACTGTTTACATGAATTCAATTGAACCTCGACCAATTCCGACGATTCACGAACAATTGATTGTAAATAAATATGCATATGTTTATATATATAAAAGTTATAGATATTATATATAGGATTGCTATTAATAATTATTATATTGTAATTCAATATTCGATAAAAGATATTATATAATATATATATTACATGCTTATTAAATAATATAATAAATTAATTAAAAGATAGTTATTATACTTATTACTTTCATTTAATTTTTAATAAATATTAGCATCAGTATTATTAAATATATAGACATAAAATTTGATGTGCATAATTTATATCAGTATTACTATCAATATTAACATTACTAAATGTTATTACTATTAATAATATTATTATTAACATTATTATTCTTGTTATTTATATTATTAAATATCATTAAAATTGATATCACTCTTATTATTGGTATTATTTTAATTATTAATATTTTAATTATCATTTCTATTAATTATTATTGGTATTTTTATTATTTCTAATATTATTAACTGTCTTATCATTTTTCTATTTAATTACTAATATTAATAAAAATCTAGTTAAAGAATTCAAATTTGTTATATATCATCATCGAAATTATTCCTGTATAGGATCTTGAACATGACAAAACCAAAATCACATAAACAGCCAAATTCGGTTAGACATCAATATCGACTTTAATATTTTTTTCTTCCCTTTTCTCTATTCTTTCATCCCATTTGTGTTTATCAATACATAATATTTCAACTTTGTTGTTTCACATCTTAATCACCAACTTTATATGTATATGAAAATGTGTGTGAATTAGTTGAGTAGAAACACATAGCCATCACCACCCATCTAACTCTCCTTCTTCGCTCATCAATCCCACTACATATTATTCTCTGCTTTCGTTGCTAGACGACACCTTTCCCCACCGGTATCCTCCACCGACACCATAGTTCAACCCACTACAACACCACCATAGAATTATAGATTCTTTTCCTTTTCTCGATATTTATTTGTTTTTGGTCATGGAACTCTGCCATAGCCAAACTATCACTTCATTGCTACTATTTCATTTCAGTTATGTCCGAGAATTATCATCGAGATGCTACAGCCGCTATTTAACTTGTAAGTGATACCATTTTTTTTAACCTCTTGTTGAGCCCATGATCAACCACCAACCCGAACCCGTATCAACTGCTCATATATTTCTGTTTTGAACCGAAGCAACCAACACCATCACTTAAATTAATTGCTACTGCAGTAATTCTCTTTTGTTTTCGAAAGTGATCACCTTCAACTCACTATGAACCCATGACTTGCACCACCTTCAAAACCATCACATCTTTAATCATATAAATCACCACCACCGGTGTTTTGTTATTTTAACCGCCACCATCATTCACAGAAAACTGCTGCTCGAACCAAACCACTTAGCTGTTACCATTTCCTGCTGTTGAGCTATTTAACGTATGGAAAAGAGTTGTATATGTTCAATATAAGGTGCTGTTGATGTCAAAGCTAAGGTATAAGAAATAGTTTATATTTTACTAGGAAAAACTATTAAATACGATACAATTTTACACAAGATATTTATTTATTTATAGAATGGATATACTTAAACCTTGCTACAACACTTATAGGCAGTGTACCTAATCGTAAAGTAGTGTAGTTTTTAGTAAGTCCGGTTCGTTCCACAGGGAAATCTTTAAACAAAGCTTAACGCTATATTAGTTTACTTTTATAAAAATACAAACATATATATAAGTAATATTATTATTATAAAGGGGGGTTTTTACCGTTTAATGACCGGTTTGTCGATTTTAAGACTTTAGTCGCAGTTAAAACCTAATGTAAAATATAAAATAAATACAAGACTTAAATTAAAGCGTAAAGTAAATAACGATAATGAAATTGCGAATAATAAAAGTGCGATAAAATAAACTTACGATAATTAAAAAGTACGATAATTAAAAGTGCGATTAAATAACAATAAATAAAAGTGCGATAATTAGAAGTGCAATTAAATATAAAATAAAGGAAATTAAATATGAAATAAAAGAATTATGCTTATTTAAACTTCCGTAATCATGATGTTTGACGTGTTGATTTTAGTTTTATGCCCATGGGTTAATTGTCCTTTGTCCTGGATTATTTAATATGTCCGTCTGGTTTTTGTCCATAACAGTCCATCAGTCATAAATATAAAATGCGAGTACCCTCGTCAAATTATTATTATACCCGAAGTTAAATATTCCAACTAATTGGGGATTCGAATTGTAACAAGGTTTTAATACTTTGTTTAATGAATACACCAGGTTATCGACTGCGTGTAAACCAAGGTTTTACTACTTTGTTAACAATTACACCAATTACCCTTGAATGTAATTTCACCCCTGTTTTAATTATTCTAGTGGCTATTAATCCATTCCCGTGTCCGGTTAAATGAACGATTATTCGTACATATAAATACCCCGCCCATCGTGTCCGATCGAGTGTATATGGTAATTTATAGGGACGCCCAATTGTAAATCTTTATATTAACATTAACAAACTATCATTTAGTTAAACAAATATAAAGCCCATTAATAGCTCATAGTCTAATTTCCACAAGTGTCGTTCTTTTGTCCAAACCCCAATTATGGTACAAAGCCCAATTACCCATTTTTAGTAATTAGCCCAACATCATGATTACTTCGTTTTAAATAAGCATAATAATAACTTAGCTACGAGACATTAATGTAAAAAGGTTGAACATAACTTACAATGATTAAAAATAGCGTAGCGTTACACGGACAGAATTTCGACTTATACACTCAAAACACTCCTTAACATAACCTTATTATTATTATTAATTAAAATTAAAATTATAATTAAATTTATTTATGTATTACAAAAGAGAGATAGAAAGATATATTATGGTGTACATAAAATGGATCACGAACTCGCTTTAAATAGAATGTGGCCTGGAAAAGCCCCTCATGCGAGTCGCATGAAAATGGGCATAGGGCCATGCGAGTCGCATGGCCATGAATTCCAGCTCACATTCGTTTGGCTCCTAGCTTGTCGACATAATTTAATAATAATAAATATATAAATAATTTTAATAATTATTTATATATTTATATTATATTTATATGCATAGTTAAGTAGATAATTTTAGTCCGTTACGCCAGGCATTTCTTCTAGGCTCAGG
Source organism: Rutidosis leptorrhynchoides (assembly GCF_046630445.1). Classification (NCBI taxonomy): domain Eukaryota; kingdom Viridiplantae; phylum Streptophyta; class Magnoliopsida; order Asterales; family Asteraceae; genus Rutidosis; species Rutidosis leptorrhynchoides. The sequence goes on along the minus strand of NC_092335.1, from coordinate 203,597,703 downwards.
TCCCGGTTCCGGATTTTCGAACGTCCTCGTGTACTATTTTATATCGTGTACTTTGCGTCTTGTAACTTGTACTCTTGTTATTTTGAGACGTTCCTCATCAATAATTTGAACCTTTTTGATTGAATCTTGTACTTTTTAGCTTTTTGGACCTTTCCGTCTTCAATTTGTCGAATCTGCCTTTTATCTTCACTTTTTAATATTTAAACGAATAGTGCTTGTAAATCGAACAATATCAACTAAAATCTTGTCTTTCTTGGGGAATAATGCTGTAAAATATGTGTTCATTTTTGGCATTATCAATATTCCCACACTTAAGCGTTGCTTGTCCTCAAGCAATATAGTCTTGAAACACTTGAATCACTTCTTTATTCTTCACACTTTGTACATAAGTGACTTCAATACAGCGGTATAAATAATGATAGTAACGATGTGGTTTAAAGGTGGGTGTGTCTTTTATAGTTGCCTCGGGTTTAGGTCAACGACACTTGCAATCAAATAGCCGATTTACTTTCGGTTTCCAAAGCAAAGTGCACATTTGAAAGGTGGTTTACAGTCCCACATGACTATAAAAATTTAGATCCTTAAGGAAATTGGATCTTTATGAAAACATTTGATCTTTTGAAAATTCAAGCTAGATTTTACCCTAGACAAGTTTTCTGATTTGATCCATCATCGGTGTTGCAAAATATATCTGTGGATCAATATTTTGGCTAAAAACTTTTAGGTTCGTGTAATCCACTGCTATCCCGGCATCGGAAAGCACACATCCAGTTTACTTGTTCCGTATATTACCTTTCGGCAAACTACCGTCCGGTTGTAAAGGAAAGCGATGAACAAGAAACTGTTAAGGCAATGTCTAATGACATGCTTTTGGTTATGGTCTTTTAACGTGTCAGATGCTAGTACTATCCTTGGTAGGAGCAATAGTAAAGATCATCCTATGATTTTTCGGTCTGGCACAAGGTCCTGTCTCCGACCATGCTATGCAACCACCGTTCTTACGGTTGACACCCGATTTGGTTCAGGTGACCTAATGAATTCCAGGTGAATTTCTTAGGATTTTACGTTCAATGGTAATGAACGCATTGAAAATGGTTTTTCAGAAAACAAATAGGTTTGTATTTTTGATCAAAATATTTTCTCGTTCAAGCTCGAGTTTAGATATCATTGAATTCCATGAGTTTGAATTCTCAATCTTTAAGGTCAATCTCTAGGATTGAATAATATCAGTCTTAAAAGCTGATTTTTAATCTTTAAGGAGATTATCCTTTCTGGGGATCTGATTCATTAGTCTTATCAAGCTAATTTGCACGGTGCCTCCCCATTGTACGAGATAAATCCTTCTCATGGTTAGGATAAATCTGACCACATGGCGACCCTGTTTGATGCTGAGGTCCGTGGATTTCCTGCTGATTTTAGAGATGACTTTTCTAGATTTTTTGTCAACCTACAGCTGGTCTGGACGACAACTTCATGACCTAAATCAAGAAGCGCGTGTCTTTTTCGGAAGACTTTACTTCCTTTTAATGATGGAATTGATTCATCGTGTAGATCCATCTTTCTTTCAAATGTATTACAGTAAACCGGGTAAAACTGATTAGTATCGTCCAAAGCAAAAGTACCTGCAATAATCTTGTACAAAAATATGTGATATATGTTTTAAATTGAATAACTTGGTACATTCTTCCCACACTTAGTTTCTTTCTTTGCCTTTTTATTTTCTTCTATTTCATTTTAAATGAATTCAAGCGTTTTAGGGTGTTTCTCAATTTATGTCCTTTTCGAGGTAACGATAATTTCGGTATTATCACCTAGTTTTCATCGTTCATAAATATGTATAAACATGATTTTGAGTTCATTTAATTGAAAATTTTTCAAATTTTCACAAAATTTGGCAAATAAACTAAGTGTAAACCCGAGAGAATTTATAATCCTTCCCCACACTTGAGATCATGCAATGCCCTCATTTGCATGAAATCAGACTATAATTATAAATTCATGAGGGTGATTAGTGTAGAAAAGTGATTAAAAATACCCAGTTTGAAAGCATATTATTTTACATCACATTTGATATTTTGCGCCTTGTCATCAAAATTAGTAGCTTTTTGTTGAACTTAATGACAGTCTTTGAAAGTGCGCTGTTTTACCCTGTTGTGTACATAACATAAAATACAAACATATATACATATTTTTGAAGTTTGGTATATAACCCCTACGTTCAAAAATTAATATAATATATATTTTTTTTTGCATACTTTAGATCAATAAAATTAAATGATAACAAAATTTGTCGCCCCGCCCTCGGGTAAAGCAATTTCGGCTCAACGACCTAGTCTTTAACTCACGATGAATTTTAGAAATCATTTTTTAAACTTAATGAAATAAAGTAAATTTTTGTTTTTAAAATCATTCAAAACATAAATTTAAAAAGCATATTAATTTTATATAAAACCTACTAAATAAAAAGATTCAGAATGGAGGGAGAAAACTAGTTCTTTAGTGTCTGCTAGCGGAAAAGACCAATCGGATTCCATTCTCGGAACTACACGAGAACAGAACAACTAATTCTCGACAACATTTTCCTTTTAGAACATTTGAATCTCCCTACACTTAGGTAGCTGTGGTGTCGAAATTGTGATTAGCTTCATCGTCAATTTCTCTTGGTCCATAATCAACTTGCATATCTCTGACTTTTTCTTTAAGCCATTGGTCGGATTCATGTGTTATATCCACAATTTCAACTAGCTTTGCCTTTTCTTTAGGCGACAGATTGGATACTAATCGGTTACATAACTTAAAGTTCCCCTTGGTTCTAGCATCGCGAATCCGTTTAATAAGTTTCTTCATTGAACTATTAATAACGGGATCATTTAATTTCGTATCAACAACGGGGTTCTTTGTTATCATGTCATCATTAGGTGTTACTTCATTTTCCCCACACTTAGGCGTTTCATTATTGTTAAGCACTACCGTTGGAGTTGGTAAAACCACATGGTTCTTACCAATTGTTTTTACTGGTTCAACGGTTTTGGCTGGTGGAGATTTAGACTTTTGAATCATAAAGGTGATCGATTTGTCACCACTTTTAAGTGTCATTCTTCCATTTCCTACATCAAATAACGCCCCGGTGGACGCAAAGAATGGTCGACCTAAAATTAGAGGAACGTTTGGGTCCTCTTCTATGTCAATGACAATGAATTCGACTAGAAAGGTTAAATTGCCTACTTGAATGGGTATGTTGTCAGCAATTCCAACTGGGTGCTTAATGGTTTGATCAAAGAGTCGAACACTCATATCCGTTGGACTTAACTTACCTACACCTAATCTTTTATATAATGAAAGAGGCATAACACTCACACTTGCACCTAAATCTGCTAGTGCATCATACATGACACAATCACTAAGTAGACAAGGAACAATAAATTCACCCGGATCACCTACTCTTGGTGGAGGTTTTGGTGGAACTGTCTTCACCGGGTTTACTTCTACGGTTTTTGTTTCTTGCACTTTCTTATACTTCTTCTTCTTCTTCTTCTTCTTTCCAATGGTATCACCAACTTTATTACCTATTACTTGCTCATACTCAACTCCTTTTCTTGGAAACGGGATGGGTGGTTTATATGGTGCCACCACTGGCTTTACATACTCTGGTGGTGGTGGTGTAACTTCTTCATTGTTACTCACATCTAAAACCTTCCCAACTTCTGGAGCTGGTTTTTCAGAATTTGTTGACACCATGTTAACATTCTCATTCCGAGGATTTGCTTCAGTATTACTCGGTAGCTTTCCTTGTTCCCTTTCACTCATCATGCTAGCAAGAGTACCTACGTGTTTTTCTAGATTCAAAATGGAAGCTTGTTGAGTTCTTAATGACTGATCAAACCTCTCATTTGTTTGGGTTTGAGTTTCAATAAATTGTGTTTGAGATTCAACTAGCTTGAATACCACGTCTTCCATATTTGACTTTTTCTCTTCGGTTTGTTGTTGTGGTGGTTTATACAAGCTAGGTCTTTGTTGATTGAAAGTGTTGTTTTGAGTCGGTTGGTTATTCGGACCTTGTTGGTTATACCAGTTATTTTCGGGTCCTTTTGGATTGTAAAGAATGTTTTGATTTCGATTTAAGTTTAGCCTTGGCGGTTGATAATTATTTTGATAATTATTTCCCGGCCTTTGGTTCATATAGGAAACATTCTCTCGTTGTTCCATCGTTGGTTCAATGTGACAATCTTTCAATAAGTGTGGTCCACCGCATTGCTCACAACTAATTCGTATTGCGTGAATATCTTTATTTATCTTTTCCATTCGTCTTTCGAAAGCATCTATTTTTGCGGAAATGGAATCAAAGTCATGGCTAGAATCGGCTCTAGCCGCTTTAGATGATCGAAAGATATCTTTTTCTTGGTGCCACTCATGCGAGTGGGAGGCTGTGTTATCAATAATTTTGTAAGCTTCAGTTGCGGTTTTCTTCATAATGGATCCACCAGCGGTTATGTCGATGTCTTTTCGTGTGGCGATGTCTACGCCTTTATAGAAGATTTGTACTATTTGAAAAGTATCTAATCCGTGTTGAGGACATCCTCTCAACATCCTTCCGAATCTTGTCCACGCCTCATATAATGTTTCATTTGGCTTTTGCGCGAACGTAACAATTTCTCCTTGAAGTCTCACGGCTTTGGATGCCGGAAAGAATCGTTTAAGAAATTTTTCAACTAAAACATCCCATGTGTCAATCGCCCCTTCAGGTAACGATTCTAACCAATCTTTGGCTTCTCCCTTTAAAGTCCAGGGAAACAACATGAGATAGATCTGCTCATCTTCCACTTCTCGGATTTTGAATAGTGTACAAATTCTATTAAACGTACGAAGATGTTCGTTTGGGTCTTCATTCGGCGCACCACTGAATTGGCATTGATTAGTCACCATGTGTAGAATTTGTCCTTTGATTTCATAATCTGGAGCATTAACTTCTGGTTTAATAATGGCATGACCTTGGCCCGTGCGTGTAGCTCTCATTCGGTCTTCCATACTTAGAGGTTCTAGATTTTCCATGATTGGAAGTGTTGTATCTGAATCACTAGAGGTTTCTGATTTAATGATTTCTTCCTCAACAATCTCTGTTTGAATGATTGGTGGCTCCGGAGGAAAGTTTAATGGTTCAGGATCTACGAACCGTTCCTGAATATTCTCTGGATTCTCAATTGTGAGGTTGGGTTCAAAAAATGGATTATCGGAAATTTGAACTGAAGTACTTGGTCGACTGGATGACGATTCTAAAGAAAAATCAACGGCGGTTATATTTGCTAAATGTCTTGATCTAGTTACAGGTGGTGAACGTACAAAATGTGGTGAACGTCTTGCTCGGTGCATTCACTGAATATCCTATTAGTTTTTAAAAGGAAAGAAAAATTATAATAAGTTATCCAATCAATAGACTTTTCTGATTTTGCCCACGTTTCGAATAGCCAAAAGATGCAGCAGAGGGGCAGGATTCGTTTGGTCTCAATATAATTGAGGACTGTTTGGCTCCAATAACCCGGTCCACGTACAAATCCAACTATTACTACGAACTAGAAAATTTTGATGTCTATTAATTTAACCACTTAAAATAAATTTTCGTAATTTTAAGAAAATTAGATAAGAAGTAGAATAAAAATCTATGTCCTAAAACTAGAATAGCGAGAAATAAGAAAGAAAAAGAGTTCGTCGAAAAAGGTCGAAAAAGAAAAAATGGTTGAAAAATAAAAGGTGACGGAAAAATAAAAGAAACTTATAAAAACTTAAAAATACTTGACTAACCTAACCTTATTACTACAACTAACTTAAAATTATAATCGCAAATTGAAATTACTAATTGGAATGATAATTGATACATAGTAAAAAGTCGTCTAAAAATATTAAAGCTTACAGGAAAAACTAAATCACAAATGGAAATAACTTAAAAAGAAACTAAAACTTAAAAAGGTGTCGCAAAATTCTAAAGCACCTAAATCTTAGTCTAAAGAAAAAGCACTTAAGGATTTTTACGGCAAAGCCTAAAAATCTAGGAGTAAAAATGACTATGGCAAAAACTAAGTTTAAAATTAAATATGACCTAAAAATACAAAAGTTACGCTAAAACAATTAAAAAGGGACAAAATATAAAAATATACAAAAAGTTGTAAAAAGTACAATTTTTATAAAAATATTATTTTTATATTATTTAATTTATTAAACTATTAATTTTACAATTTAATTAAACTAATTTAACTAAAATATAAATTAAATAAAACTTAAATTAAAAATAAACTTAATTATAATATTAATAATAATTAGGGTTAATAATAATAATAATTAATAATAATCCGTAATAAATGCTGAATTAGGGCTTCTGTCGGCGTGTCAGGTTATCTCCGCGAGTTGCGGTAATTAAAACTTCAAACCCCGCGACTCGCGGGGTTCCAAAATTCAGATGACAGCTTATTTCTTCAACGCGTTTTTCTTTATTTATTTATTTATTTTATTTTCTGTTTTTAATTTTTTCTGTTTATAAAAAAAATAATATGTGTATAAATAAAACTTATATTTAAAAATTAAATAAAAATAGAATTACTTTATAATTTTAATAAATAAAATGCTTAAAACTAGATTTATATATATATCTTTTTTTTATGTTTTTTTTAAAATAAAAACAAAATACTTAAATAAAACTTATGTTTTTATAAGATAAAAATAAAGAAACTTTATAAAACTTAAATATTTAACAAAATCTTAAAAATACTTATATTTTTGTTTTTCTTTTTATATTTTCGAATATTTAAAACGTACTTTTATAAAAACGATTTTTAATAGAAGTAAACTAAAATTTTTTTTTTTTTTTATATTAGCGTTGCGCTTCCGGCGTTTAAGAGTGTTCCCCGGCAGCGGCGCCAAAAATACTTGATGTCAAAGCTAAGGTATAAGAAATAGTTTATATTTTACTAGGAAAAACTATTAAATACGATACAATTTTACACAAGATATTTATTTATTTATAGAATGGATATACTTAAACCTTGCTACAACACTTATAGGCAGTGTACCTAATCGTAAAGTAGTGTAGTTTTTAGTAAGTCCGGTTCGTTCCACAGGGAAATCTTTAAACAAAGCTTAACGCTATATTAGTTTACTTTTATAAAAATACAAACATATATATAAGTAATATTATTATTATAAAGGGGGGTTTTTACCGTTTAATGACCGGTTTGTCGATTTTAAGACTTTAGTCGCAGTTAAAACCTAATGTAAAATATAAAATAAATACAAGACTTAAATTAAAGCGTAAAGTAAATAACGATAATGAAATTGCGAATAATAAAAGTGCGATAAAATAAACTTACGATAATTAAAAAGTACGATAATTAAAAGTGCGATTAAATAACAATAAATAAAAGTGCGATAATTAGAAGTGCAATTAAATATAAAATAAAGGAAATTAAATATGAAATAAAAGAATTATGCTTATTTAAACTTCCGTAATCATGATGTTTGACGTGTTGATTTTAGTTTTATGCCCATGGGTTAATTGTCCTTTGTCCTGGATTATTTAATATGTCCGTCTGGTTTTTGTCCATAACAGTCCATCAGTCATAAATATAAAATGCGAGTGCCCTCGTCAAATTATTATTATACCCGAAGTTAAATATTCCAACTAATTGGGGATTCGAATTGTAACAAGGTTTTAATACTTTGTTTAATGAATACACCAGGTTATCGACTGCGTGTAAACCAAGGTTTTACTACTTTGTTAACAATTACACCAATTACCCTTGAATGTAATTTCACCCCTGTTTTAATTATTCTAGTGGCTATTAATCCATTCCCGTGTCCGGTTAAATGAACGATTATTCGTACATATAAATACCCCGCCCATCGTGTCCGATCGAGTGTATATGGTAATTTATAGGGACGCCCAATTGTAAATCTTTATATTAACATTAACAAACTATCATTTAGTTAAACAAATATAAAGCCCATTAATAGCTCATAGTCTAATTTCCACAAGTGTCGTTCTTTTGTCCAAACCCCAATTATGGTACAAAGCCCAATTACCCATTTTTAGTAATTAGCCCAACATCATGATTACTTCGTTTTAAATAAGCATAATAATAACTTAGCTACGAGACATTAATGTAAAAAGGTTGAACATAACTTACAATGATTAAAAATAGCGTAGCGTTACACGGACAGAATTTCGACTTATACACTCAAAACACTCCTTAACATAACCTTATTATTATTATTAATTAAAATTAAAATTATAATTAAATTTATTTATGTATTACAAAAGAGAGATAGAAAGATATATTATGGTGTACATAAAATGGATCACGAACTCGCTTTAAATAGAATGTGGCCTGGAAAAGCCCCTCATGCGAGTCGCATGAAAATGGGCATAGGGCCATGCGAGTTGCATGGCCATGAATTCCAGCTCACATTCGTTTGGCTCCTAGCTTGTCGACATAATTTAATAATAATAAATATATAAATAATTTTAATAATTATTTATATATTTATATTATATTTATATGCATAGTTGAGTAGATAATTTTAGTCCGTTACGTCGGGCGTTTCTTCTAGGCTCAGGTCCCGGTTCCGGATTTTCGGACGTCCTCGCGTACTATTTTATATCGTGTACTTTGCGTCTTGTAACTTGTACTCTTGTTATTTTGAGACGTTCCTCATCAATAATTTGAACCTTTTTGATTGAATCTTGTACTTTTTAGCTTTTTGGACCTTTCCGTCTTCAATTTGTCGAATCTGCCTTTTATCTTCACTTTTTAATATTTAAACGAATAGTGCTTGTAAATCGAACAATATCAACTAAAATCTTGTCTTTCTTGGGGAATAATGCTGTAAAATATGTGTTCATTTTTGGCATTATCAGCTGTCCACTTGGTTATAGATTACTAAATTATATAAGTGTGCTATCAACTTTACATATGGAATAATTTATCACCTTATGGCCGACATCACTAGAGGACCCATTTGTTAAACTATTATTTAAGTTTAAAGAAATGAGTGAGGAGATGAGGTCGTGTAAGTCACTGCATACTCGAACTCTATATTTTTTTTTGTTTTCCTTTCGGTGATGAGGGGATACAGCTGGACCATCACCTCACCAATTTGTTTTTGAAATGCATTTTTTTTCTTTCCTTCGGTTATGGGTTACCAAAACAAACACGTTCTTTTTTTCTTCCTTGTGGGCCGATATTTACTACCTTTAACTAACCCCACTAGTGGATGATTGCTCACTAAATTGTTGCTGCAATATTTAAAAACATTATAAGGAAAACGATATCGATGATGATGGATAAACGAATAATAACCAAGGATAATAAATGTCAAAATAATGATGTTGATGTGTTGGATCGAAACAATGTAAGGAAACAAAAGGAAGCCAAACAATTTAATTTACTTTTGGACTTGTTTGTTGAAGTGGACGTATGGTTGATTTAATATTGGGCCGTTATATTTTGTTTCCTGTGTGGGCCGTACATATATTTTTCTATTTGGGCCGAACCCATCACACTTGTTTTCCACCGGCCCAACAGCAATGGCAAGCCCATCGATAATATATGATGATGAGGTTAGATGGATACGAGCAATATGATATTGATAATAACGAGTCAGTAATAAGATGATGATGACAGCGATTAATTGATGATGAATTGGTTTTAAGTTTAAGAAGAGACACAAATGGACTGATACATTTTATATGATTTAAAACCCAAATCATTTCAAGAAAGTAACACGCAGTTCATTGGTGGCGTGTTTGAGTTAACCGAGAGGTCTCGGGTTCGAGCCCGGGCTGCGACATCTTTTTAGGAAGCTATTCTTTAAGGTAGTATACTTATTATTCAAATTATTATTATTATTATTATTATTATTATTATTATTATTATTATTATTATTATTATTATTATTATTATTATTATTATTATTATTATTATTATTATTATTATTATTATTATTTTTATTATCATTATTATTATTATTTTTAACATTAATATTATTTTATTATGTAACTATTAGTTATATAAAACTATACTTAATATATATAATATAACTATATTTTTTTTATTTATTTAAAGTACATGAAATGAATACATTTATGAAACATACAAGTTATTAATATAAAATGATATCATTAATAAGGATATTTATATAAATTTGTTTGATTACAATTATATGTGTTAATATATATATAAATGATATAGGTTCGTGAATCTGAGGCCAACCCTGCATTGTTCAATATCATCATATGTATTTTTACTACAAAATACAGTAAAGTGAGTTTCATTATTCCCTTTTTAAATACCTTTGCAATATATATTTTTGGGACTGAGAATACATGCGCTGCTTTTATAAATGTTTTACGAAATAGACACAAGTACGTGAAACTACATTCTATGGTTGAATTATTGAAATCGAATATGCCCTTTTTATTAAGTCTGGTAATCTAAGAATTAGGGAACAGACACCCTAATTGACGCTAACTCTAAAGATAGATCTATCGGGCCCAACAAGCCCCATCCAAAGTACCGGATGCTTTAGTACTTCGAAATTTATATCATGTCTGAAGGAGGATCGCAGAATGATGGGATATTCTTATATGTATATTGTGAATGTCGATTACCAGGTGTTCAATCCATATGAATGATTTTTGTCTCTATGCATGGGACATATGTTTATGAGAAATAGAAATATGAAATCTTGTGGTCTATTAAAATTATGAAATGATTATTTATGATAAACTAATGAACTCACCAACCTTTTGGTTGACACTTTAAAGCATGTTTATCCTCAGGTACGAAAAAAATCTTCCGCTGTGCATTTGCTCATTTTAGGGATATTACTTGGAGTCATTCATGACATATTTCAAAAGACGTTGCATTTGAGTCGTTGAGTTCATCAAAATTAATATTAAGTCAATTATAGTTAGATATATTATGAAATGGTATTCATGCCGTAAACTTTCGATGTAATGAACTATTGTCTTTTCAAAAACGAATGCAATGTTTGTAAAATGTATCATATAGAGGTCAAGTACCTCGCGATGAAATCAACTATTGTGAATCGTTTATAATCGATACGGACTTCGTCCGGATGGATTAGGATGGGTCCTTTCATCCATTCCTTGCGCGTTTACCGCATACTAAAGTTCACGTTATAACTATTTACTGATATGCAGAGCATGTGGAGGAGACGCAGCCGTCCACCCCGCGGGTCAACCCAGATCTCCAAGCTACCGCCACATCATAGGATAAGACAATACACGTGGATTCCGATTCTACACCAACTCCTCCGCAAGGTAGCTTCCGCCTTGTCAACCTTAGCCAACTCACACAGTCTTCTGCGGAAAATGCCGCAGAGCAGTCTGCGTTCCTGCAGCAAATCTTTCCGGCCGAATTCCGCTAGCAACTGGCCGCTCTACCGTTTAACCAGGCGCACAATGCCTTCATTCAAAACGGCCTGGTATTTTTCGGCATGTTTGCGGATCAGGCCCGCCGCTCTGCCAGCATATACCAGCTAGCTTTGCGCAAAGAGGTAGAGCTAGGGCAACTGCAGGCAGGTGTAGATCAGGTCAGGAAGGATAGGGATGCTGCTGAGGAGGCGCGTAAGGCGGTTGATTCGACCGCGAATGAAACCAAAACTGCGCTGATTGAGGAAAGAAAAAAGAGCCATGAGCTGGTTGGTGCGGTTGAGCAGCGAAGGGGGATGCAGAACATTTGCGGTCAGAGCTTGAGAAAGTGATGAGGGAAAGGGACGACGCGGTAACCAACCGCGAACTGGCAGAGGCGGATCTAGCGAAGCTGCGCACCGCACTCCCTACCATTGCTCAAAAGGTGATGGACTCAGAGCCTGTGTCCGACAAGTTCAATGCCTACGTTGATGCGATCAGGGACCATGAAATCAACAAGGTTGTGCAGGAGTTAATCCAAGTTTGCGGTCTAACACCACCGTTCCCTGACATCGTTCAAAAGAAGCTAAAAGAGGGAAAGGTTGCGGCGTTAATGGAGGCGGAAGAAGCCATCAAGTCCATCCCTATCCCCCTAAGCAACGCATTTGCTACGGACCCGAACATGTCGATCGATGGGTTTTTGAAGGAGGATTATTAGTGTTGGATTGCGCCGTAAGTCCTATGCTTAGGCAGGTATTTGTATTTTTGTAGCCCTAAGTCCCGTGTTGGGCAGGCGTTACAAACAATTACCTCTTATGTAACAACTTAATTTGATGTATATATATTTCTGATATGCATGCGTAGTGTGTTTATTTGTTTATATATCGCAATTCAAAACAAAATGTGAACCGCATGCCCATGTGCATAGTTAACCAAAACTCATGCGTATGCGGATGGTACCGCGTAAAATAAACCAATACTTTAACAATTTATCCTTAACAATTTAGACTCAGAAGCTACTGCGTTTTTGCTTTGTCATGTACTAGAGGTGCACGGTAGCTGTATGGTAAGCAACGCAACTAAAAACAAGCCAATGTCTTTATGCTTAAGAGTTCCTCAAGCAAACCAATGCGAGAGTAATTACGCAGCCATCTAGTCTGCGTGGCGCTTAGCTAGGGGAAAACTAATTCCCTTTGCCTGCCGTTAGCGTCTAGCCTTGTAACCAAACAGGCTTCTGTCGCACGGGGGCTAGAGGACACCCCTTAAGTAGGCAGGAACCGCATACAAAAAATATTTAAACAACAAAAGTATGCGCGAGTAAATATTTAATTGGCATTAATCACAATTACAACCGCGACACATCTAAATGGACGAAAATTACATAGAAAAAATAATGTGCTACAATAAACTGGAGTGATCAGGTCCACCTAGCTACATATAACATTTTTTCAATAACGTCGCATGCCAAGTGCGTTTCACAGGTTTTCCATCTAATGTCTCGAGATGGTACGCCCCGGTATTGTTTGCCTTCGCTACCCTGTATGGACCTTCCCAACGGGGGCCCAGTTTCCCAGTATCTTCCGCATCACTTGTGTCGTTCTGACGCCAAACCAAGTCACCGCACTTGTAAGAGCGCGAACGCACACGCTGATTATAGTACTTTGCAATTTTTTGCTTGTTATTTGCTTCGTTGACAGCCGCAGAGAGTCTGCACTCTTCCAGCAAATTAAGATTTTCCCGCAAAGCTTCAGAGTTATTTTTCTCATCAAAATTTTGTATGCGGAACGTTGGTACCCCAATTTCTGCGGGTACAACAGCTTCTGATCCATAGACAAAACTGAACGGGGTCTCACCAGTGCTTGCTTTGGGTGTTGTTCTATGCGCCCATAAAACCTTCGGTAGTTCATCCACCCAACCAACATGACCATGACCCAACCTAGCTTTGATTCCAGCTACTATATCCCGATTGGTGACTTCGCACTGGCCATTCGCCTGAGGATGCGCAACAGATGTAAAATTTTGCTTAATATTAAGCTCCGCGCACCAGCTGCGAAAAGGGTCACCCGCGAACTGCGTACCGTTATCACTAACAATTTCGTTTGGTATACCAAATCGACAGACAATGTCTTCCAATACAAAATTTCGCACCCTTTTTCCTGAGATTGCTGCCAGCGGTCTCGCTTCGACCCACTTTGTGAAATAGTCGATTGCAATAATCAAGAATTTGATGTTTCCCGTGTGTGCAGAATGTGTGTAAGGTACTGATGTGAGTAACATGTTTAGAAAATAAATGATAAAATTACCTCGGCCTTTTGGGAATGGTCCGACTATGTCGATTGCCCATTTGCAGAATGGCCACGGTGAGGAGACTGGTATCATTGGATGCGCAGGTGCTCTGCTAATAGGTGCATGTATTTGGCATGATTCACATTGCTTAACTATGCGCGCAGTATCCGCGTACATGGTGGGCCGATAATATCCTAGCCGCATTATTTTTGACACAATGGACCTGTGCCCCGAATGGAGTGCGCATGCACCCTCATGCACCTCGCGTACAACTTCCTCTGCCTCTTTCGGGCCAATGCACCTTAAGTGTGGTCCCAAATAATTCTTTCGATATAGGACGTCACCCTCAAGGGCATACAGCGGTGCCTTAACGCGGACTTTCTTTGCATCAGCGGAATCCGCAGGAGATGTGCCATCCCGCAGAAAAGCCACAATGGGCGTCATCCATGTTGAGCTTGATTCCTCAACTGGTGCCACTAAAGGCATCATAACAATGGATTTCGCATTGAGTTCTTCTATTAGAACTTTCTTCCCCATATGATCAAAAGCCAAGGCAGCCAGTTTGCTTAGCGCATCCGCCTTCTTATTTTGCCCCCGCATTACGTGGGAGATTTGAAAAGCTTCAAATTGGTCAGCGAGGTTGTGAACAAGCGATAGATATTGCTGCATGGCTATGTCATGCGCTTCGAAATCTCCGCTGACCTGACTGCATACTAGCTTTGAATCCACATATGCGTGCAAAATTTTAACATTTAACTTATGCGCAATGCGCATACCTGCTAACAGAGCCTCATGCTCTGTTTCGTTGTTCGTAACAGCAAAATTAAACCGCAGTGCGTATGTATGCTCTTCGTCATCTGGGCCTGTTAAAATTATACCCGCACCTGCACCAGATGTGCTGCACGCACCATCGGTGTACAATTCCCATGGTGACAAAGTTGGTGCAGGTGGATCCTGATGTTCTGCTGACGCCTCGACATCCGCAGGTAATTCTGCTAGGTAATCAGCAAGTATTTGACCTTTAACCGCACTGCGTGAAGAAAAATTTATTTCATGTTCACCTAATTCAACTGCCCACTTAGCCATTCGGCCAGAAACCTCAGGCTTGTATAACACCTGAAAGAAAAATGATTGCGTTAGTCAATGGGTAACCCCGGTCATTACCGCAAAGTAGGCGTTTACCAAACTGTTTGATTGGTTGATCAGTTAGAACCACGATTGGATGTGCTTGAAAATATCGGCGCAAACGCCGCGCCGTATGGACCAGTGCATATACAAGCTTTTCTATTGGTGAGTAGTTTACTTCGCTTGATGTCAGCGTCTTGCTTACGAAGTAGACCGGCATTTGCGTCTGAGAAAAACCTCAGTCGTTAAATTTCTGCGATATAAATAAAGCATGTAAATTAATGGATTACCTTTCCGCGATCCGCGATGAGGACTGAGCTGACAGCTTCCTTCGATGCCGCGAGGTACAGCGTTAGCGTTTCTCCTGATACTGGTGCAGTAAGTGTTGGTAATTCTGCAAGCACCTTTTACATCTCCTGAAAGGCTGATTCTACTTCCTGAGTCCATACGAAGTCTTTTTTCTTCAAACAATTTTTCAAAGTATTGAAGAATGGTAACTGTCGTTCTGCGGCTTTCGACAGAAACCGTGTGATAGCCGCAAGTGTAGTGACCCGAACTTTTCCATGTTTATATATATTAATTGAGATTGATATTTACATGATTAAATGTTTCCAACATGTTAAGCAATCAAACTTGTTAAGACTTGATTAATTGAAATATGTTTCATATAGACAATTGACCACCCAAGTTGACCGGTGATTCACGAACGTTAAAACTTGTAAAAACTATATGATGACATATATATGGATATATATATATAGTTAACATGATACTATGATAAGTAAACATATCATTAAGTATATTAACAATGAACTACATATGTAAAAACAAGACTACTAACTTAATGATTTTTAAACGAGACATATATGTAACGATTATCGTTGTAAAGACATTTAATGTATATATATCATATTAAGAGATATTCATACATGATAATATCATGATAATATAATAATTTAAAATCTCATTTGATATTATAAACATTGGGTTAACAACATTTAACAAGATCGTTAACCTAAAGGTTTCAAAACAACACTTACATGTAACGACTAACGATGACTTAATGACTCAGTTAAAATGTATATACATGTAGTGTTTTAATATGTATTTATACACTTTTGAAAGACTTCAATACACTTATTAAAATACTTCTACTTAACAAAAATGCTTACAATTACATCCTCGTTCAGTTTCATCAACAATTCTACTCGTATGCACCCGTATTCGTACTCGTACAATACACAGCTTTTAGATGTATGTACTATTGGTATATATACTCCAATGATCAGCTCTTAGCAGCCCATGTGAGTCATCTACCACATGTGGGAACCATCATTTGGCAACTAGCATGAAATATCTCATAAAATTACAAAAATATGAGTAATCATTCATGACTTATTTACATGAAAACAAAATTACATATCCTTTATATCTAATCCATACACCAACGACCAAAAACACCTAAAAACACTTTCATTCTTCAATTTTCTTCATCTAATTGTTCTCTCTCAAGTTCTATCTTCAAGTTCTAAGTGTTCTTCATATATTCTACAAGTTCTAGTTACATAAAATCAAGAATACTTTCAAGTTTGCTAGCTCACTTCCAATCTTGTAAGGTGATCATACAACCTCAAGAAATCTTTGTTTCTTACAGTAGGTTATCATTCTAATACAAGGTAATAATCATATTCAAACTTTGGTTCAATTTCTATAACTATAACAATCTTATTTCAAGTGATGATCTTACTTGAACTTGTTTTCGTGTCATGATTCTGCTTCAAGAACTTCGAGCCATCCAAGGATCCGTTGAAGCTAGATCCATTTTTCTATTTTCCAGTAGGTTTATCCAAGGAACTTAAGGTAGTAATTATGTTCATAACATCATTCAATTCATACATATAAAGCTATCTTATTCGAAGGTTTAAACTTGTAATCACTAGAACATAGTTTAGTTAATTCTAAACTTGTTCGCAAAAAAAGTTAATCCTTCTAACTTGACTTTTAAAATCAACTAAACACATGTTCTATATCTATATGATATGCTAACTTAATGATTTAAAACCTGGAAACACGAAAAACACCGTAAAACCGGATTTACGCCGTCGTAGTAACACCGCGGGCTGTTTTGGGTTAGTTAATTAAAAACTATGATAAACTTTGATTTAAAAGTTTTTATTCTGAGAAAATGATTTTTATTATGAACATGAAACTATATCCAAAAATTATGGTTAAACTCAAAGTGGAAGTATGTTTTCTAAAATGGTCATCTAGACGTCGTTCTTTCGACTGAAATGACTACCTTTACAAAAACGACTTGTAACTTATTTTTCCGACTATAAACCTATAATTTTTATGTTTAGATTCATAAAATAGAGTTCAATATGAAACCATGGCAATTTGATTCACTCAAAACGAATTTAAAATGAAGAAGTTATGGGTAAAACAAGATTGGATAATTTTTCTCATTTTAGCTACGTGAAAATTGGTAACAAATCTATTCCAACCATAACTTAATCAACTTGTATTGCATATTATGTAATCTTGAGATACCATAGACACGTATACAATGTTTCGACCTATCATGTCGACACATCTATATATATTTCGGAACAACCATAGACACTCTATATGTGAATGTTGGAGTTAGCTATACAGGGTTGAGGTTGATTCCAAAATATATATAGTTTGAGTTGTGATCAATACTGAGATACGTATACACTGGGTCGTGGATTGATTCAAGATAATATTTATCGATTTATTTCTGTACATCTAACTGTGGACAACTAGTTGTAGGTTACTAACGAGGACAGTTGACTTAATAAACTTAAAACATCAAAATATATTAAAAGTGTTGTAAATATATTTTGAACATGCTTTGATATATATGTATATATTGTTATAGGTTCGTGAATCAACCAGTGGCCAAGTCTTACTTCCCGACGAAGTAAAAATCTGTGAAAGTGAGTTATAGTCCCACTTTTAAAATCTAATATTTTTGGGATGAGAATACATGCAGGTTTTATAAATGATTTACAAAATAGACACAAGTACGTGAAACTACATTCTATGGTTGAATTATCAAAATCGAATATGCCCCTTTTTATTAAGTCTGGTAATCTAAGAATTAGGGAACAGACACCCTAATTGACACGAATCCTAAAGATAGATCTATTGGGCCTAACAAACCCCATCCAAAGTACTGGATGCTTTAGTACTTCGAAATTTATATCATATCCGAAGGGTGTCCTGGAATGATGGGGATATTCTCATATATGCATCTTGTTAATGTCGGTTACCAGGTGTTCACCATATGAATGATTTTTATCTCTATGTATGAGATGTGTATTGAAATATGAAATCTTGTGGTCTATTGTTACGATTTGATATATATAGGTTAAACCTATAACTCACCAACATTTTTGTTGACGTTTTAAGCATGTTTATTCTCAGGTAATTATTAAGAGCTTCCGCTGTCACATACTTAAATAAGGACGAGATTTGGAGTCCATGCTTGTATGATATTGTGTAAAAACTGCATTCAAGAAACTTATTTTGTTGTAACATATTTGTATTGTAAACCATTATGTAATGGTCGTGTGTAAACAGGATATTTTAGATTATCATTATTTGATAATCTACGTAAAGCTTTTTAAACCTTTATTGATGAAATAAAGGTTATGGTTTGTTTTAAAATGAATGCAGTCTTTGAAAAACGTCTCATATAGAGGTCAAAACCTCGCAACAAAATCAATTAATATGGAACGTTTTTAATCAATAAGAACGGGACATTTCAGCAAGCTTCCCTGTTAGACTCTGCACATCTTTCTTTGTCTTCGGAGATGGCAAATTATCAATGGCTTCAATCTTTTGGGAATTGGCCTTGATACCCCGCGCTGTCACCACATGACCTAAAAACTTGCCTTCCTCTTCCCCAAAACTACATTTAAGCGGGTTAAGCTTCATGTTGATCATGCGCAGAGATGCAAACGTTTCCAGGATGTCCGCGAGCATGTATTCTTCGGTGTTACTTTTAATTACCAAGTCGTCGACGTACGCTTCAAGATTTCTACCGATTTGGTGCTTGAATGCTGCGTCAATTACACGCTGATAGGTCGCGCCCGCATTCTTTAAACCGAAAGGCATCTTCGTGTAACAATAAATACCCTGCGGTGTATGAAAAGCAGTCTTGTCCTCATCTTCCGCAGCCATTAAGATTTGGTGATAACCCTTGTATGCGTCCAAAAAACACTTGTACCTAAATCCCGATAGTGATTCTACCTTCCAGTCTATCTCCGGGAGAGGGTAGTTATCCTTAGGACATGCCTTATTAATGTCTTTGAAATCAACGCACATTCGCCAGTTACCGTCAGCCTTTTTTACCAACACAGGATTTGCAAGCCATGTCTGATAACGCACTTCCCGCAGAATGTTTGCTTTGACAAGGTTGTCCACCTCTGCGCACAACCAATCACTGCGGTCTAGAGCCATATGCCGCTTCTTTTGCCTAACGGGTGTCAATGATGGATTAACGTTTAACTTATGTTCCGCAATATCACGCGGAACCCCGGTCATGTCTGAATCGCGCCATGCGAAAATATCTGCGTTAGCTGACAATATTCCATGTAACTTGCCCTTCATTTCGGCTGACAAGCCTGCGCCGATTTTAATTCGCTTATCCGGATGCAAGCGATTTGCTATTACTGCACAGTTTGCAAGTTGCTCTTCTACGCTAGGAGTGCTTACAGACGCGACAGAGCCGCACAACTCGGTTGCTTGATGTGACGCAACTGTGGCGACGCCTCCTACTGTGGGAAACTTAATCAAACCATGCACTACCGATGGTATGATGTTGAAACGCCGTATGAAGTTTCTCCCTAGCAGTGCATTATATCGTGAAGTTGAACGAACCACATAAAAATCGACCAATTCATGTCTGATCATTTGAGAAGTTCCTGTCATCCGCAAGCTCTATCATTAATTCTATCCAGCCTAGCGGCCACGAATTTTCTCCGAAAAACCCTGATAGCGTAATATCAGGCTGGCGTAACTGTGCTTTGACTTCTGCCGAAAGGAAACGATAACAATGCTCATACATATTATCGACACCGCTGCCAGTGTCAACATGCATTCGCTTAATCTGGATTCCGCAATTAGGGATGCGACACTTGATGATAATGGGCTCATTAATTGTATCAATTGACATTACAGGAGGGAAAGTGATTGGGAGAAGCTCTCAATCCTGGTAATCATTGTACTTTCTCCGCTGGCTGATTTTCTCTGCGTCAACCATGTTAATGGTTAAGTCGGCATTTTTCGCTTTGTCAACTTTCTGCCACGCGAAAGTCTTAGACTTCGAAGCCTCTTCTGCGGCCTTTCCCTTATCCTTTTTAGGTGGTTTTAGATGATCCAATTTGCCCGTACGAAGCGCTTCCAGAACTCATTCCATCAAGTTTTTACACCGATTGGTGTCGTGACCATAATCGTCATGAAATTCACATTACTTTGTTTTGTCCCGCTTGCCAAATTTTGTAAGCGGAGTTGGAACCGCGAAGGTCGCACATACTGGCTCCGTTGCCAAAATTTCCTTGGGCGTTTTGGACAAACTTTTGAGCAGCGCATAGTTCTGATTATTGATGTCGCGCTGATTATTGTTTCGATAATTGCCACTTGATTTCCCTTTATCATTCCTGATAGGACCACCGCTAGGATACCTTCCGCGAGAGTTGTTACCACGATTTTGATCGCGCGAACGATCATCATCGTCCTTCCTCTCGTTGCGTGAGCTAGCTGTTGGGATGTCATTATCTTCGCCACTCCGCATATAGTCGTGGCATTCATTAAGCACCTCAGCATAAGTTGTTGGGACTGTATGGCGCAGACGCCTTACCAGTGTTAGATGACGTTCTGAGTTTATACCATGTATGAGTCCGGAAATCTGTTGCTCTGGTTTGAGATCTGGTATACGCAGGCACTCATTAGTATACCTTGTGAGAAATTCTCCCAAAGATTCCTTGGACTTCTGCACGATGTCATGGCATTCAATGTGAGTGTGCTTGCGTGGTCTCTGATTCTAATATTGCAGTAAAAACTTTGTCCGCAGATCCATAAACCCGGCAATACTACCCACCGGCAATTTATTAAACCACTCACGGGAAATACCCTGTAGTGTCATAGGAAATATCTGACACGCAACCGGATCCACCCAGCCCAGAGTGCGCATTGCGCCCTTGAAACGCTGTAAAAAATCATCTGGATCGGTCAGGCCATTGTAAGTACCCAACGTGCTAGGTATCTTTGGTGCTGATGGAAACGGATATGCGATTATATGCGGAGGAAGCTTGTCAAAGGTAGTCGGTAGCTCGAAGGGTGGTTTAACAGGATCCCCTTTCAAGTTCGCAAAGAAACGCTTCATCATGTCCTGAACAAAGTCAGGTTGTGAAAATAAGTGAACCATATCAGGAGGTGCGGCCTGCATGAATTGACTTGCAAGATTTGCCTGTCCTTGAACATTTTGCCAAGGTTGACCCTGCGTCTGCGGATATAACCAAGGCTGCTGCGTTGGAAAAGAGGGATGACTTGAAGACGCAGAGTACACAGGTGGGTGTAAAGAAGGCGAAACCTGTGGCGCAGATATCTGCGAAACCTGAGGATACACACTTAAAAGCCCAACTGTATGCGCTGCGCTTTGCTGCTGTGCTGCTATCGGCGCCCAATGAGAGTTTGCATCTGGGATGACACCAAACCCCCAACTATTAAGTAACGCCTGCGCATCCGCAGGAGTTAAAAATTGCGAAACTGGGCGCGGTGGTTGCTAAGGTTGCAATGGTGTAAATGACGAATTGTGCTGAATGCTCTGCGTATGCAGAGGTATTGAAACAGTGGTACTGTAAATAGGTACTTGGCCGCAGCAAACCACATGTGGCCCCGTTGTTCCACCGCTATTGCCGGCCAAGATGACCCTTGGATCCACTGACGAAAAGTCCAACCGCGTGGTTGTGACTGGTGAGTTTGCTCTTGGCGGTGTAACCCCGTCTGAATATATCGGCTTGTACCTCTGAAAGGGTTCGCCGGATATAGGTGGAGGGTACATCGTGTACCCCGCCTGAATAGCCGCCCCGTAGTCATAACCGGTGTCTGTTGACTACCAGACGGTGCATTCTGAATATCTGTTTGGGTATGTTCCGATGATTCCTCGGAAGTCATGATACTGTTAAAGAAAAAATTCAAAAATTTTGTAAATAACGAGTCATACAATTCAAAACCTTAAAAGAAAAAGCAATTAAACAGTCCTGAATTAATTCGACTCTCAATGAAAGTACCACTTGATCATGCATATTTTAACCGTAGGGTTTAATATGCCTGCTGAATACATAAAGAGGGGTTTAAGGATCTTAGAACGTGGCTCTCCGTCCGGTTACCGTGAATAACCCTGGCCGACATGATGATGTCGACGGGGTGGCCAAGTGATTAAGTCTACCTCCGATAACGGTCGTCGATCAAGAGGCCCCAAATAAGGTCGTAGGTACTAGCTTACAAAAGACTAACCCATTAACCTTGAAAAGATGCTGAATGATGCTGTTTTACGTAATGTGTATCGTATGTGATGGTTACGTAATGTGCCGTGTGTGGTGAATGATGATTAGGGTTTGTATTTATAGGCAAACCCTAATTCTAGAACCGTCCCAGATCATGATAATCTCATCCATAACTGACTCCCCCGAATCATGGATATAATTATGGAAAAGATATTTACTTGACAGCTAAGCAACCGCCGTACCGTGAACAAAGGCAATCGCACGCCGCATACCGCACACAAGAACACGCATACGCACAATAATGATTGCCCGCATACATATGTGGTGCGCCTGTGGGTTGCGGTATCATTAGTCAGGTTCTATGTTTTGTTCTTGTTTATTGATTCCATCTCACATTTCATTTCATCACGCCATTCATTTTCTTTACTTGCTTCTTGATAGGTTGTTGGTTTTTTTAGATCGGCGATTTTTTGGTATCATTATATCATTTATTTCAACGACCCTCATCATTTGCACGTATCACACACGTTCGGACGGAAACTCGAACCTGATCGACGGTACCCGGGAACACATCCATTCGGACAGTGTTCCTGGGTAGAGGCCCGTGAACGAATCCGGTAAAACCTCCCTATAGGGTCAATATATACTACCTTTATTGGTGTTTAGTTGTTTTAAAGAAAATCATGTCATCCATAAGGATCGAACCCATGACCTCTCCCTATCCCATGGCACAAATTACATGGGAGGAACATCGGTAACATAAGCTCCTCATTAGATAGGGCCCATCAACATAATCATGTGACCATTTTGGAGGTTGTTGATTCTGAACAGGTCTAGTCTCTTTTGACGTTACATCTGCAAATTCATACACACAAACACGAGCAAAAGTGTTGTTTAAGTTACCTGATCTCATTAATTTTGAGCATTTCCCACATCTGGATGTTCGGAAACGTACACATTACGCTCGAATAAAATTCGAGTTTCCAAGTCGGACCAAGGCACTTTCGGACACCTCACTTTTTTTCCTTTCAGATCGGCTACAGGTTCGGGCTCGGGTTTGTGGTCGGGTACGGTTTGACGTGGAGTTTCGGGAACTTCTTCCTCGTCCGACTCATCACGTAGCCTTGGATAATAAGGTGTTGCTTGTTGAGATTGTGATTGGTTCGGGTAGTGTGTATAAACTTGAGTATGTGGTTGGTTTAGGTAGTGTATATAAAGTTGAGATTGTGGTTGGTTCGGGTAGTGTGTGTAGTGTTGAGTTTGTGGTTGGTTCTGGTTGAGAACATTTGTAAACATACTCGTAAACGGATTCGAGTTTGCAAATTCAGATACCTGGTTTTTTGTTGCGTATAATCCATTAAAGATTGAAACATATCGTGCTCGACCGATCCCCGTTCTTGAACTTGAGGGCATTGTTTTAATTTTCCTTTATTTGGAGTTTTTTTGGAACTCATTTTTTGAGTTTAAGAAGTGTAGAAATGTATATGAAATGTATATGTGTTTGAGATGTATGAGTTTAAAATGTATATGTGTTTATATATAGAGTTGAGAAAATAAAAAAAAAAGTAATTTCCAACGGCATTTGGCCGTTGGACTCCACAACGGCTACTTCTTCCATCCACAATTCCGATTCAAATGCACGAGCAAGAACACGCATAGCTGGGCGGACCCCTGGGTGGCCCGCTACCATCGGCGCCCACGTGGGCGGGCTTGTGGACGGGGTCGATGGGAGCAGTCTTAGTATTACCTAGATTGTAACACCCCCGCTCCAGACAAGAATGAAAGGTCACATTTATTGATAAATATTCAAAGTCATAATAAGGTCTTATTTAAATACACAACCGAAGTCTTATACAACCATTAATATGTTATTCGAAGGTTTAAACTTGTAATCACTAGAACATAGTTTAGTTAATTTTAAACTTGTTCGCAAACAAAAGTTAATCCTTCTAACTTGACTTTTAAAATCAACTAAACACATGTTCTATATCTATATGATATGCTAACTTAATGATTTAAAACCTGGAAACACGAAAAACACCGTAAAACCGGATTTACGCCATCGTAGTAACACCGCGGGCTATTTTGGGTTAGTTAATTAAAAACTATGATAAACTTTGATTTAAAAGTTGTTATTCTGAGAAAATGATTTTTATTATGAACATGAAACTATATCCAAAAATTATGGTTAAACTCAAAGTGGAAGTATGTTTTCTAAAATGGTCATCTAGACGTCGTTCTTTCGACTGAAATGACTACCTTTACAAAAAAGACTTGTAACTTATTTTTCCTACTATAAACCTATACTTTTTCTGTTTAGATTCATAAAATAGAGTTCAATATGAAACCATGGCAATTTGATTCACTCAAAACGGATTTAAAATGAAGAAGTTATGGGTAAAACAAGATTGGATAATTTTTCTCATTTTAGCTACGTGAAAATTGGTAACAAATCTATTCCAACCATAACTTAATCAACTTGTATTGTATATTATGTAATCTTGAGATACCATAGACACGTATACAATGTTTCGACCTATCATGTCGACACATCTATATATCTTTCGGAACAACCATAGACAGTCTATATGTGAATGTTGGAGTTAGCTATACAGGGTTGAGGTTGATTCCAAAATATATATAGTTTGAGTTGTGATCAATACTGAGATACGTATACACTGGGTCGTGGATTGATTCAAGATAATATTTATCGATTTATTTCTGTACATCTAACTGTGGACAACTAGTTGTAGGTTACTAACGAGGACAGCTGACTTAATAAACTTAAAACATCAAAATATATTAAAAGTGTTGTAAATATATTTTGAACATACTTTGATATATATGTATATATTGTTATAGGTTCGTGAATCAACCAGTGGCCAAGTCTTACTTCCCGACGAAGTAAAAATCTGTGAAAGTGAGTTATAGTCCCACTTTTAAAATCTAATATTTTTGGGATGAGAATACATGCAGGTTTTATAAATGATTTACAAAATAGACACAAGTACGTGAAACTACATTCTATGGTTGAATTATCAAAATCGAATATGCCCCTTTTTATTAAGTCTGGTAATCTAAGAATTAGGGAACAGACACCCTAATTGACGCGAATCCTAAAGATAGATCTATTGGGCCTAACAAACCTCATCCAAAGTACCGGATGCTTTAGTACTTCGAAATTTATATCATATCCGAAGGGTGTCCCGGAATGATGGGGATATTCTCATATATGCATCTTGTTAATGTCGGTTACCAGGTGTTCACCATATGAATGATTTTTATCTCTATGTATGAGATGTGTATTGAAATATGAAATCTTGTGGTCTATTGTTACGATTTGATATATATAGGTTAAACCTATAACTCACCAACATTTTTGTTGACGTTTTAAGCATGTTTATTCTCAGGTAATTATTAAGAGCTTCCGCTGTTACATACTTAAATAAGGACGAGATTTGGAGTCCATGCTTGTATGATATTGTGTAAAAACTGCATTCAAGAAACTTATTTTGTTGTAACATATTTGTATTGTAAACCATTATGTAATGGTCGTGTGTAAACAGGATATTTTAGATTATTATTATTTGATAATCTACGTAAAGCTTTTTAAACCTTTATTGATAAAATAAAGGTTATGGTTTGTTTTAAAATGAATGCAGTCTTTGAAAAACGTCTCATATAGAGGTCAAAACCTCGCAACGAAATCAATTAATATGGAACGTTTTTAATCAATAAGAACGGGACATTTCAGTTGTTATCCGAGCATTGGTCTTAGAGAACTAGAAAATTTTCATTAGTGTGTCTTATCGAGTTTGTTAGGATGCATTAGTGAGTCTGGACTTCGACCGTGTTTTCTTTAAAAATGATTGCTTAACATTTTTGTTGGAAACTATATATTATTAACATGTATATATTATGTGATATATTAATCTCTTAACATGTTTGATATTGTGTGATAGATGTCTACCTCTAGCACAAATCCCATTGACTCACCTAATAATAATGAAGAGTCAAATGTAAATTGGAATGATTCGTGGACTGATTCACAAGTTCCCGAAGAGGAACCGGAAGAAGAGTCGGAACCGGAAGAAGAATCGGAACCAGAAGAAGAATCGGAACCAGATGAAGAAATAGAACCGGTGGGGGAAATAATAAAACGGTTAAGTAAAAGAAAATCCTCAACCAACCGACCAAGGTTAATTATGGTCAATGGTGTTTCCGCCAAGGAAGCAAAATATTGGGAGGATTACCAATTCTCCGATGAATCGGATTCCGACGAGAATTCCGATGATGTTATAGAAATTACCCCAACTGAATTTAAAAAGGCAAAAGAAAATAATAAGGGAAAGGGCATAAAAATAGAGAAATCTAATTCCAACCCCGATGAACTTTATATGTATCGTCAACCCCCGAAGTCCTTAAGTTGTAACAATGACCCGGGAACCTCTAAACCACCAGGTTTTTCTAAACCAATGTGGAAAATGACGGCTCATATTAGGGGAACATCATATATCCCTAGAAACTTGGCAAAACGAACCAAAACCGAAGAAGAAGAAACAAGCGAGTCGGAATAAGATAGTTGTATTCGTGTGGTGTAATATATGTAATATAGTGTGCTTATGCTTTATGATATATGTAAAAATTGCTTGTATTAATAAGTATTTTTTTTTATGAATCTAACTCTTGTCTATTTTACAGTATAAAAACACAAAATGGATAGACAACCCAATATTTTAAGAGACCTACCCGGAGACATGATTGATGAAATCTTGTCTAGAGTCGGTCAGAATTCTTCGGCACAACTATTTAAGGCGAGATCAGTTTGTAAGACATTCGAAGAACGTTCCAAGAATGCCTTGGTTTATAAAAGGCTTTCGTTCGAAAGATGAGGGATATCACATTGGGAAATCCATAAGTTACGATGTGTTTACTTTGACGCATATATTGCGGGGAACCCAAATGCTATTTTACGCAATGGGTTAAGAAATTATTTTGACTCAATATATCCGAATATTGGACTTCGTGATTTAGAAAAAGCGGCTAACATGCAACATAAAGAAGCATGTTATGCTTACGGATTAGTAATGTTCGCTTCTCACCAAAGTGAGAACAAGAACATCGGGCTACAACTATTAAACAAAACGTTCCCACAAGTGACGGAGTCGGTAATTGGGGTAAGAAATGAGGTTTTTAGATTGTTACGGGACTGTTGGACATTACGTAACCCTCGTCCCTTTGACGACGTTACAACACGCTGTCTTATCAACGGCCATAACGGTTATGTTCCACAAGACCAAGGATGGGAAGTAATCCTAGTAAAACCAGAATGCATGACTTGTTTCTGGACGTATGAATTACGTGTCTTTATTGCCTTTGCTGAACGACTTGTGTACTAGCTAGAGTTATCTTCACAACCATCTTGTATAAAATTTATTGTGTGCTATATTTTATGCTATATGTAAAATAAGCGGTATTGTAAGTTTGTAAAATATTGTGTAAAAGTTTGAACACGAAATATTATTATAATCAGTTTTTCATATAGAATTGTAGTAGTTGAATTGTATATTAGCTACTAAGTATGAACTTAACGGGTAGGTACTACCCGAATTTAAACTTATAAAACGCTAATATGAAGAAAAAGCTTTTATAAATGAGTTCATATTATGCTACGAAATACTATTAACTACTCTTAATATTCTGTATGATTAACTTGTTCCATTTGACTATTTTGAAGGAAATGGCACCGACTACTCGACACACCGTGAATATGAATGAAGAGGAATTTCGTACTTTTCTAGCTTCAAACATAGCCGCAGTACAGGCTGCGCTACATACCAACAATAACCTTGGATCTAGCAGTACAGGAAATCGTGTAGGATGCACCTACAAAGAATTCACTGCCTGCAAACCTTTGGAATTTGATGGAACCGAAGGACCGATCGGATTGAAACGGTGGACCGAGAAGGTCGAATCGGTGTTTGCCATAAGTAAGTGTACTGAAGAGGACAAAGTGAAGTACGGTACGCATACCTTCACAGGTTCTGCGTTAACATGGTAGAATACCTATCTAGAGCAAGTGGGACAAGACGATGCGTACGCACTACCGTGGTCAGCATTCAAGCACTTGATGAACGAGAAATACCGTCCCAGAACCGAGGTCAATAAGCTCAAGACAGAACTTAAAGGGTTACGAACCCAAGGATTTGATATTACCACGTACGAAAGACGATTCACAGAATTGTGCCTATTGTGTCCGGGAGCATTCGAAGATGAGGAAGAGAAGATCGACGCGTTTGTGAAAGGATTACCGGAAAGAATCCAAGAAGATATAAGTTCACACGAACCCGCCTCCATACAACAGGCATGTAGAATGGCTCACAAACTAGTGAACCAGATTGAAGAAAGAATTAAAGAACAGACTGCTGAAGAGGCCAATGTGAAGCAAGTCAAAAGAAAGTGGGAGGAAAACGGTGATAAGAATCACCAATACAACAACAACAGCAATTACAACAATAATCGCAACAATTATCCCAACAATCGCAACATCAATCGCAACTACAACAAATGGCCCAACAACAACAACAACAACAACAGCAACTACAACAATCATCCCAACAACAATAATAACCGCAACAACAACAACAATCAGAAGCAGCTATGCCAAAGGTGTGAAAAGTATCACTCGGGGTTCTGCACCAAATTTTGCAACAAGTGTAAAAGAAATGGTCATAGCGCGGCGAAGTGTGAGGTCTATGGACCAGGCGTTAATAGAACGAAAGGAACAAATGGTGTCAGAACGAGTAATGGCGGAGCAAGTAGTGTCGGAGCAAGTTATGCCAATGTAGTTTGTTATAAATGTGGAAAACCAGGCCACATTATTAGAAATTTCCCGAACCAGGAGAACACGAATGGACAAGGCCGCGGAAGAGTTTTCAATATTAATGCGCCAGAGGCACAGGAAGACCCGGAGCTTGTTACGGGTACGTTTCTTATTGACAATAAATCTGCTTACGTTTTATTTGATTCGGGTGCGGATAGAAGCTATATGAGTAGAGATTTTTGTGCTAAATTAAGTTGTCCATTGACGCCTTTGGATAGTAGATTTTTACTCGAATTAGCAAATGGTAAATTAATTTCAGCAGATAATATATGTCGGAATCGAGAAATTAAACTGGTTAGCGAAACATTTAAGATTGATTTGATACCAGTAGAGTTAGGGAGTTTTGATGTGATAATCGGTATGGACTGGTTGAAAGAAGTGAAAGCAGAGATCGTTTGTTACAAAAATGCAATTCGCATTATACGAGAAAAAGGAAAACCCTTAATGGTGTACGGAGAAAAGGGCAACACGAAGCTACATCTTATTAGTAATTTTAAGGCACAAAAACTAATAAGAAAAGGTTGCTATGCTGTTCTAGCACACGTCGAGAAAGTACAAAATGAAGAAAAGAGCATCAATGATGTTCCCATTGCAAAAGAATTTCCCGATGTATTTCCGAAAGAATTACCGGGATTACCCCCACATCGATCCGTTGAATTTCAAATAGATCTTGTACCAGGAGCTGCACCAATAGCTCGTGCTCCTTACAGACTCGCACCCAGCGAGATGAAAGAACTGCAAAGCCAATTACAAGAACTTTTAGAGCGTGGTTTCATTCGACCAAGCACATCACCGTGGGGAGCTCCTGTTTTGTTTGTCAAGAAGAAAGATGGTACATTCAGGTTGTGTATCGACTACCGAGAGTTGAACAAACTTACCATCAAGAACCGCTACCCACTACCGAGAATCGATGACTTATTTGATCAACTACAAGGCTCGTCTGTTTATTCAAAGATTGACTTACGTTCCGGGTATCATCAAATGCGGGTGAAAGAAGATGATATTCCAAAGACTGCTTTCAGAACACGTTACGGTCATTACGAGTTTATGGTCATGCCGTTTGGTTTAACTAATGTACCAGCTGTGTTCATGGACCTTATGAACCGAGTGTGTGGACCATACCTTGACAAGTTTGTCATTGTTTTTATTGATGACATACTTATTTACTCAAAGAATGACCAAGAACACGGTGAACATTTGAGAAAGGTATTAGAAGTATTGAGGAAGGAAGAATTGTACGCTAAGTTTTCAAAGTGTGCATTTTGGTTGGAAGAAGTTCAATTCCTCGGTCACATAGTGAACAAAGAAGGTATTAAGGTGGATCCGGCAATGATAGAAACTGTTGAAAAGTGGGAAACCCCGAAAACTCCAAAACACATTCGCCAGTTTTTAGGACTAGCTGGTTACTACAGAAGGTTCATCCAAGACTTTTCCAGAATAGCAAAACCCTTGACTGCATTAACGCATAAAGGGAAGAAATTTGAATGGAATGATGAACAAGAGAAAGCGTTTCAGTTATTGAAGAAAAAGCTAACTACGGCACCTATATTGTCATTGCCTGAAGGGAATGATTATTTTGTGATTTATTGTGACGCATCAAAGCAAAGTCTTGGTTGTGTATTAATGCAACGAACGAAGGTGATTGCTTATGCGTCTAGACAATTGAAGATTCACGAACAAAATTATACGACGCATGATTTGGAATTAGGCGCGGTTGTTTTTGCATTAAAGACTTGGAGGCACTACTTATATGGGGTCAAAAGTATTATATATACCCACTACAAAAGTCTTCAACACATATTTAATCAGAAACAACTGAATATGAGGCAGCGTAGGTGGATTGAATTATTGAATGATTACGACTTTGAGATTCGTTACCACCCGGGGAAGGCAAATGTGGTAGCCGATGCCTTGAGCAGGAAGGACAGAGAACCCATTCGAGTAAAATCTATGAATATAATGATTCATAATAACCTTACTACTCAAATAAAGGAGGCGCAACAAGGAGTTTTAAAAGAGGGAAATTTAAAGGATGAAATACCCAAAGGATCGGAGAAGCATCTTAATATTCGGGAAGACGAAACCCGGTATAGGGCTGAAAGGATTTGGGTACCAAAATTTGGAGATATGAGAGAAATGGTACTTAGAGAAGCTTATAAAACCAGATACTCAATACATCCTGGAACGGGGAAGATGTACAAGGATCTCAAGAAACATTTTTGGTGGCCGGGTATGAAAGCCGATATTGCTAAATATGTAGGAGAATGTTTGACGTGTTCTAAGGTCAAAGCTGAGCATCAGAAACCATCAGGTCTACTTCAACAACCCGAAATCCCGGAATGGAAATGGGAAAACATTACCATGGATTTCATTACTAAATTGCCAAGGACTGCAAGTGGTTTTGATACTATTTATGTAATAGTTGATCGTCTTACCAAATCAGCACACTTCCTGCCAATAAGAGAAGATGACAAGATGAAGAAGTTAGTACGACTGTATTTGAAGGAAGTCATCTCCAGACATGGAATACCAATCTCTATTATCTCTGATAGGGATGACAGATTTATTTCAAGATTCTGGCAGACATTACAGCAAGCATTAGGAACTCGTCTAGACATGAGTACTGCCTATCATCCACAAACTGATGGGCAGAGCGAAAGGACGATACAAATGCTTGAAGACATGCTACGAGCATGTGTTATTGATTTCGGAAACAGTTGGGATCGACATCTACCGTTAGCAGAATTTTCCTACAACAACAGCTACCATTCAAGCATTGAGATGGCGCCGTTTGAAGCACTTTATGGTAGAAAGTGCAGGTCTCCGATTTGTTGGAGTGAAGTGGGGGATAGACAGTTTACGGGTCCGGAGATTATACAAGAAACTACCGAGAAGATCATCCAAATTCAACAACGGTTGAAAACCGCCCAAAGTCGACAAAAGAGCTACGCTGACATTAAAAGAAAAGATATAGAATTTGAAATTGGAGAGATGGTAAACGAGGGAAATTAAATCCAAGGTATATTGGACAATTCAAGATTATTGATCGTGTCGGACCAGTAGCTTACCGACTTGAGTTACCTCAACAACTCGCGGCTGTACATAACACTTTCCACGTCTCGAATTTGAAGAAATGTTTTGCTAAAGAAGATCTCACTATTCCGTTAGATGAAATCCAAATCAACGAAAAACTTCAATTCATCGAAGAACCCGTCGAAATAATGGATCGTGAGGTTAAAAGACTTAAGCAAAACAAGATACCAATTGTTAAGGTTCGATGGAATGCTTGTAGAGGACCCGAGTTCACCTGGGAGTGTGAAGATCGGATGAAAAAGAAATACCCGCATCTATTTCCAGAAGATTCGTCAACACCTTCAACAGCTTAAAATTTCGGGACGAAATTTATTTAACGGGTAGGTACTGTAGTGACCCAAACTTTTCCATGTTTATATATATTAATTGAGATTGATATTTACATGATTAAATGTTTCCAACATGTTAAGCAATCAAACTTGTTAAGACTTGATTAATTGAAATATGTTTCATATAGACAATTGACCACCCAAGTTGACCGGTGATTCACGAACGTTAAAACTTGTAAAAACTATATGATGACATATATATGGATATATATATAGTTAACATGATACTATGATAAGTAAACATATCATTAAGTATATTAACAATGAACTACATATGTAAAAACAAGACTACTAACTTAATGATTTTTAAACGAGACATATATGTAACGATTATCGTTGTAAAGACATTTAATGTATATATATATATCATATTAAGAGATATTCATACATGATAATATCATGATAATATAATAATTTAAAATCTCATTTGATATTATAAACATTGGGTTAACAACATTTAACAAGATCGTTAACCTAAAGGTTTCAAAACAACACTTACATGTAACGACTAACGATGACTTAACGACTCAGTTAAAATGTATATACATGTAGTGTTTTAATATGTATTTATACACTTTTGAAAGACTTCAATACACTTATCAAAATACTTCTACTTAACAAAAATGCTTACAATTACATCCTCGTTCAGTTTCATCAACAATTCTACTCGTATGCACCCGTATTCGTACTCGTACAATACACAGCTTTTAGATGTATGTACTATTGGTATATATACTCCAATGATCAGCTCTTAGCAGCCCATGTGAGTCATCTAACACATGTGGGAACCATCATTTGGCAACTAGTATGAAATATCTCATAAAATTACAAAAATATGAGTAATCATTCATGACTTATTTACATGAAAACAAAATTACATATCCTTTATATCTAATCCATACACCAACGACCAAAAACACCTACAAACACTTTCATTCTTCAATTTTCTTCATCTAATTGATCTCTCTCAAGTTCTATCTTCAAGTTCTAAGTGTTCTTCATATATTCTACAAGTTCTAGTTACATAAAATCAAGAATACTTTCAAGTTTGCTAGCTCACTTCCAATCTTGTAAGGTGATCATACAACCTCAAGAAATCTTTGTTTCTTACAGTAGGTTATCATTCTAATACAAGGTAATAATCATATTCAAACTTTGGTTCAATTTCTATAACTATAACAATCTTATTTCAAGTGATGATCTTACTTGAACTTGTTTTCGTGTCATGATTCTGCTTCAAGAACTTCGAGCCATCCAAGGATCCGTTGAAGCTAGATCCATTTTTCTCTTTTCCAGTAGGTTTATCCAAGGAACTTAAGGTAGTAATGATGTTCATAACATCATTCGATTCATACATATAAAGCTATCTTATTCGAAGGTTTAAACTTGTAATCACTAGAACATAGTTTAGTTAATTCTAAACTTGTTCGCAAACAAAAGTTAATCCTTCTAACTTGACTTTTAAAATCAACTAAACACATGTTCTATATCTATATGATATGCTAACTTAATGATTTAAAACCTGGAAACACGAAAAACACCGTAAAACCGGATTTACGCCGTCGTAGTAACACCGCGGGCTGTTTTGGGTTAGTTAATTAAAAACTATGATAAACTTTGATTTAAAAGTTGTTATTTTGAGAAAATGATTTTTATTATGAACATGAAACTATATCCAAAAATTATGGTTAAACTCAAAGTGGAAGTATGTTTTCTAAAATGGTCATCTAGACGTCGTTCTTTCGACTGAAATGACTACCTTTACAAAAAAGACTTGTAACTTATTTTTCCGACTATAAACCTATACTTTTTCTGTCTAGATTCATAAAATAGAGTTCAATATTAAACCATGGCAATTTGATTCACTCAAAACGGATTTAAAATGAAGAAGTTATGGGTAAAACAAGATTGGATAATTTTTCTCATTTTAGCTACGTGAAAATTGGTAACAAATCTATTCCAACCATAACTTAATCAACTTGTATTGTATATTATGTAATCTTGAGATACCATAGACACGTATACAATGTTTCGACCTATCATGTCGACACATCTATATATATTTCGGAACAACCATAGACACTCTATATGTGAATGTTGGAGTTAGCTATACAGGGTTGAGGTTGATTCCAAAATATATATAGTTTGAGTTGTGATCAATACTGAGATATGTATACACTGGGTCGTGGATTGATTCAAGATAATATTTATCGATTTATTTCTGTACATCTAACTGTGGACAACTAGTTGTAGGTTACTAACGAGGACAGCTGACTTAATAAACTTAAAACATCAAAATATATTAAAAGTGTAAATATATTTTGAACATACTTTGATATATATGTATATATTGTTATAGGTTCGTGAATCAACCAGTGGCCAAGTCTTACTTCCCGACGAAGTAAAAATCTGTGAAAGTGAGTTATAGTCCCACTTTTAAAATCTAATATTTTTGGGATGAGAATACATGCAGGTTTTATAAATGATTTAGAAAATAGACACAAGTACGTGAAACTACATTCTATGGTTGAATTATCAAAATCGAATATGCCCCTTTTTATTAAGTCTGGTAATCTAAGAATTAGGGAACAGACACCCTAATTGACGCGAATCCTAAAGATAGATCTATTGGGCCTAACAAACCCCATCCAAAGTACTGGATGCTTTAGTACTTCGAAATTTATATCATATCCGAAGGGTGTCCCGGAATGATGGGGATATTCTCATATATGCATCTTGTTAATGTCGGTTACCAGGTGTTCACCATATGAATGATTTTTATCTCTATGTATGAGATGTGTATTGAAATATGAAATCTTGTGGTCTATTGTTACGATTTGATATATATAGGTTAAACCTATAACTCACCAACATTTTTGTTGACGTTTTAAGCATGTTTATTCTCAGGTAATTATTAAGAGCTTCCGCTGTCGCATACTTAAATAAGGACGAGATTTGGAGTCCATGCTTGTATGATATTGTGTAAAAACTGCATTCAAGAAACTTATTTTGTTGTAACATATTTGTATTGTAAACCATTATGTAATGGTCGTGTGTAAACAGGATATTTTAGATTATCATTATTTGATAATCTACGTAAAGCTTTTTAAACCTTTATTGATGAAATAAAGGTTATGGTTTGTTTTAAAATGAATGCAGTCTTTGAAAAACGTCTCATATAGAGGTCAAAACCTCGCAACGAAATCAATTAATATGGAACGTTTTTAATCAATAAGAACGGGACATTTCAGCAAGCTTCCCTGTTAGACTCTGCACATCTTTCTTTGTCTTCGGAGATGGCAAATTATCAATGGCTTCAATCTTTTGGGAATTGGCCTTGATACCCCGCGCTGTCACCACATGACCTAAAAACTTGCCTTCCTCTTCCCTAAAACTACATTTAAGCAGGTTAAGCTTCATGTTGATCCTGCGCAGAGATGCAAACGTTTCCAGGATGTCCGCGAGCATGTCTTCTTCGGTGTTACTTTTAATTACCAAGTCGTCGACGTACGCTTCAAGATTTCTACCGATTTAGTGCTTGAATGCTGCGTCAATTACACGCTGATAGGTCACGCCCGCATTCTTTAAACCGAAAGGCATCTTCGTGTAACAATAAATACCCTGCGGTGTATGAAAAGTAGTCTTGTCCTCATCTTCCGCAGCCATTAAGATTTGGTGATAACCCTTGTATGCGTCCAAAAAACACTTGTACCTAAATCCCGATAGTGATTCTACCTTCCAGTCTATCTCCGGGAGAGGGTAGTTGTCCTTAGGACATGCCTTATTAATGTCTTTGAAATCAACGCACATTCGCCAGTTACCGTTAGCCTTTTTTACCAACACAGGATTTGCAACCCATGTCTGATAACGCACTTCCCGCAGAATGTTTGCTTTGACAAGGTTGTCCACCTCTGCGCACAACCAATCACTGCGGTCTAGAGCCATATGCCGCTTCTTTTGCCTAACGGGTGTCAATGATGGATTAACGTTTAACTTATGTTCCGCAATATCCCGCGGAACCCCGGTCATGTCTGACTCGCGCCATGCGAAAATATCTGCGTTAGCTGATAATATTCCATGCAACTTGCCCTTCATTTTGGCTGACAAGCCTGCGCCGATTTTAATTCGCTTATCCGGATGCAAGCGATTTGCTATTACTGCACAGTTTGCAAGTTGCTCTTCTACGCTAGGAGCGCTTACAGACGCGACAGAGCCACACAACTCGGTTGCTTGATGTGACGCAACTGTGGCGACGCCTCCTACTGTGGGAAACTTAATCAAACCATGCACTACCGATGGTATGATGTTGAAACACCGTATGAAGTTTCTCCCTAGCAGTGCGTTATATCGTGAAGTTGAACGAACCACATAAAAATCGACCAATTCATGTCTGATCATTTGCGAGTTCCTGTCATCCGCAAGCTCTATCATTAATTCTATCCGGCCTAGCGGCCACGAGTTTTCTCCGAAAAACCCTGATAGCGTAATATCAGGCTGGCGTAACTGTGCTTTGACTTCTGCCGGAAGGAAACGATAACAATGCTCATACATAATATCGACACCGCTGCCAGTGTCAACATGCATGCGCTTAATCTGGATTCCGCAATTAGGGATGCGACACTTGATGATAATGGGCTCATTAATTGTATCAATTGACATTACAGGAGGGAAAGTGATTGGGAGAAGCTCCCAATCCTGGTAATCATTGTACTTTCTCCGCTGGCTGATTTTCTCTGCGTCAACCATGTTAATGGTTAAGTCGGCATTTTTCGCTTTGTCAACTTTCTGCCACGCGAAAGTCTTAGACTTCGAAGCCTCTTCTGCGGCATTTCCCTTATCCTTTTTAGGTGGTTTTAGATGATCCAATTTGCCCGTGCGAAGCGCTTCCAGAACTCGTTCCATCAAGTTTTTACACCGATTGGTGTCGTGACCATAATCGTCATGAAATTCACATTACTTTGTTTTGTCCCGCTTGCCAAATTCTGTAAGCGGAGTTGGAACCGCGAAGGTCGCGCATACTGGCTCCGTTGCCAAAATTTCCTTGGGCGTTTTGGACAAACTTTTGAGCAGCGCATAGTTCTGATTATTGATGTCGCGCTGATTATTGTTTCGATAATTGCCACTTGATTTCCCTTTATCATTCCTGATAGGACCACCGCTAGGATACCTTCTGCGAGAGTTGTTACCACGATTTTGATCGCGCGAACGATCATCATCGTCCTTTCTCTCGTTGCGTGAGCTAGCTGTTGGGATGTCATTATCTTCGCCACTCCGCATATAGTCGTGGCATTCATTAAGCACCTCAGCATAAGTTGTTGGGACTGCATGGTGTAGACGCCTTACCAGTGTTAGATGACGTTCTGAGTTTATACCATGTATGAGTCCGGAAATCTGTTGCTCTAGTTTGAGATCTGGTATACGCAGGCACTCATTAGTATACCTTGTGAGAAATTCTCCCAAAGATTCCTTGGACTTCTGCACGATGTCATGGCATTCAATGTGAGTGTGCTTGCGTGGTCTCTGATTCTGATATTGCAGTAAAAACTTTGTCCGCAGATCCATAAACCCGGCAATACTACCCGCCGGCAATTTATTAAACCACTCACGAGAAATACCCTGTAGTGTCATAGGAAATATCTGACACGCAACCGGATCCACCCAGCCCTGAGTGCGCATTGCGCCCTCGAAGCGCTGTAAAAAATCATCTGGATCGGTCAGGCCATTGTAAGTACCCAACGTGCTAGGTATCTTTGGTGCTGATGGAAACGGATATGCGATTATATGCGGAGGAAGCTTGTCAAAGGTAGTCGGTAGCTCGAAGGGTGGTTTAACAGGATCCCCTTTCAAGTTCGCAAAGAAACGCTTCATCATGTTCTGAACAAAGTCAGGTTGTGAAAATAAGTGAACCATATCAGGAGGTGCGGCCTGCATGAATTGACTTGCAAGATTTGCCTGTCCTTGAACATTTTGCCAAGGTTGACCCTGCGTCTGCGGATATAACCAAGGCTGCTGCGTTGGAAAAAAGGGATGACTTGAAGACGCAGAGTACACAGGTGGTTGTAAAGAAGGCGAAACCTGTGGCGCAGATATCTGCGAAACCTGAGGATACACACTTAAAAGCATAACTGTGTGCGCTGCGCTTTGCTGCTATGCTGTTATCGGCGCCCAATGAGAGTTTGCATCTGGGATGACACCAAACCCCCAACTATTAAGTAACGCCTGCGCATCCGCAGGAGTTAAAAATTGCGAAACTGGGCGCGGTGGTTGCTAAGGTTGCAATGGTGTAAATGACGAATTGTGCTGAATGCTCTGCGTATGCAGAGGTATTGAAACAGTGGTACTGTAAATAGGTACCTGGCCGCAGCAAACCACATGTGGCCCCGTTGTTCCACCGCTATTGCCTGCCAAGATGACCCTTGGATCCACTGACGAAAAGTCCAACCGCGTGGTTGTGACTGGTGAGTTTGCTCTTGGCGGTGTAACCCCGTCTGAATATATCGGCTTGTACCTCTGAAAGGGTTCGCCGGATATAGGTGGAGGGTACATCGTGTACCCTGCCTGAATAGCCGCCCCGTAGTCATAACCGGTGTCTGTTGACTACCAGACGGTGCGTTCTGAATATCTGTTTGGGTATGTTCCGATGATTCCTCGGAAGTCATGATACTGTTAAAGAAAAAATTCAAAAATTTTGTAAATAACGAGTCATACAATTCAAAACCTTAAAAGAAAAAGCAATTAAACAGTCTTGAATTAATTCGACTCTCAATGAGAGTACCACTTGATCATGCATATTTTAACCGTAGGGTTTAATATGCCTGCTCAATACATAAAGAGGGGTTTAAGGATCTTAGAACGTGGCTCTCCGGTCCGGTTACCGTGAATAACCCTGGCCGACATGATGATGTCGACGGGGTGGCCAAGTGATTAAGTCCACCTCCGATAACGGTCGTCGATCAAGAGGCCCCAAATAAGGTCGTAGGTACTAGCTTACAAAAGACTAACCTGTTAACCTTGAAAAGATGCTGAATGATGCTGTTTTACGTAATGTGTATCGTACGTGATGGTTACGTAATGTGCCGTGTGTGGTGAATGATGATTAGGGTTTGTATTTATAGGCAAACCCTAATTCTAGAACCGTCCCAGATCATGATAATCTCATCCATAACTGACTCCCCCGAATCAAAGATATAATTATGGAAAAGATATTTACTTGACAGCTAAGCAACCGCCGTACCGTGAACAAAGGCAATCGCACGCCGCATACCGCACACAAGAATACGCATACGCACAATAATGATTGCCCGCATACATATGTGGTGCGCCTGTGGGTTGCGGTATCATTAGTCAGGTTCTATGTTTTGTTCTTGTTTATTGATTCCATCTCACATTTCATTTCATCACGCCATTCATTTTCTTTACTTGCTTCTTGATAGGTTGTTGGTATTTTTTTTATCGGCGATTTTTTGGTATCAGTATATCATTTATTTCAACGACCCTCATCATTTGCACGTATCACACACGTTCGGACGGAAACTCGAACCCGATCGACGGTACCCGGGAACACATCCATTCGGGCAGTGTTCCTGGGTAGAGGCCCGTGAATGAATCCGGTAAAACCTCCCTATAGGGTCAATATATACCACCTTTATTGGTGTTTAGTTGTTTTAAAGAAAATCATGTCATCCATAAGAATCGAACCCATGACCTCTTCCTATCCCATGACACAAATTACATGGGAGGAACATCGATAAACATAAGCTCCTCATTAGATAGGGCCCATCAACATAATCATGTGACCATTTTGGAGGTTGTTGATTCTGAATAGGTCTAGTCTCTTTTGACGTTACATCTGCAAATTCATACACACAAACACGAGCAAAAGTGTTGTTTAAGTTACCTGATCTCATTAATTTTGATCGTTTCCCACATCTGGATGTTCGGAAACGTACACATTACGCTCGAATAAAATTCGAGTTTCCAAGTCGGACCAAGGCACTTTCGGACACCTCACTTTTTTTCCTTTCAGATCGGCTACAGGTTCGGGCTCGGGTTTGTGGTCGGGTACGGTTTGACGTGGAGTTTCGGGAACTTCTTCCTCGTCCGACTCATCACGTAGCCTTGGATAATAAGGTATTGCTTGTTGAGATTGTGATTGGTTCGGGTAGTGTGTATAAACTTGAGTATGTGGTTGGTTTAGGTAGTGTATATAAAGTTGAGATTGTGGTTGGTTCGGGTAGTGTGTGTAGTGTTGAGTTTGTGGTTGGTTCTGGTTGAGAACATTTGTAAACATACTCGTAAACGGATTCGAGTTTGCAAATTCAGATACCTGGTTTTTTGTTGCGTATAATCCATTAAAGATTGAAACATATCGTGCTCGACTGATCCCCGTTCTTGAACTTGAGGGCATTGTTTTGATTTTCCTTTATTTGGAGTTTTTTTGGAACTCATTTTTTGAGTTTAAGAAGTGTAGAAATGTATATGAAATGTATATGTGTTTGAGATGTATGAGTTTAAAATGTATATGTGTTTATATATAGAGTTGAGAAAATAAAAAAAAAGTAATTTCCAACGGCATTTGGCTGTTGGACTCCACAACGGCTACTTCTTCCATCCACAATTCCGATTCAAACGCACGAGCAAGAACACGCATAGCTGGGCGGACCCCTGGGTGGCCCGCTACCATCGGCGCCCACGTGGGCGGGCTTGTGGACGGGATCGATGGGAGCAGTCTTAGTATTACCTAGATTGTAACACCCCCGCTCCAGACAAGAACGAAAGGTCACATTTATTGATAAATATTCAAAGTCATAATAAGGTCTTATTTAAATACACAACCGAAGTGTTATACAACCATTAATATGTTTTTTAATAATAACTTGGGATTTTGTAGGTCTCTAAGGCATCTTCATATTTTGAAGCTCTCACGCTCATCCCATCTTATCCTGATTACCTGCCGCAAGAAAAAAAAATGCGGCTGCGCGGATGTTGACAGATATAAACAATAATATAATAATAACAGTAATATTTCAAAGGATAAGAGTGAACAGAATAATAAGTATATTTTGTTTTATAAAATTCTCCATCGATTAACACCACAACACAGGAGTAATGAAATAAAGGCTGAAGCAATAAAGGGTTGGGTTATTTATACCGAGTACACCTACAAAACAGAATATCAGAATCGCACCCATGGTGCCAAATAGTATCATATATCGCACAAAACACACTGGTCATGATTCCAGGTGGTTCCCCTAATCAGAAGGTGTGTATGGTACTACACGACACGACCCTCTACACAGATCATATCATAACATATCCTAGGATGCATCCATACGCCTCCTAAATAAACCAAACGCTCTCTGTAAAGACCCGTCCTAATCCATAAGAACGAATACAATAACATATAATTACATTACGAGGTATTTGACCTCTATATGATACATTTTACAAACATTGCATTCGTTTTAAAAGACAAACTTTCATTACATCGAAAGTTGACAGGCATGCATACCATTTCATTATATCCAACTATAAATGATCTAATCTGCTATTTACTTAATCATAATCTTTACTGAACTCAATGACTTGAATGTAACGTCTTTTGAAATATGCCATGAATGACTCCAAGTAATATCTTTAAATTGAGCAAATGCACAGCGGAAGATTTCTTTCAATCCTGAGAATAAACATGCTTTAAAGTGTCAACCAAAAGGTTGGTGAGTTCATTAGTTTATCATAATTGATCATTTCCATAATTTTAATAGACCACAAGATTTTCGTTTCCATTTCTCATAAATATACGTCCAATACATAGAGACAAAAATCATTCATATGGATTGAACACCTAGTAATCGACCTTAACAAGATGCATATAGAATATCCCCATCATTCCGGGACAACTTCGGACATGATAAATTCGCCATCATTCAGGCACAACTTCGGACATGATAAATTCGCCATCATTCCGGGACAACTTCGGACATGATAAATTCGCCATCATTCCGGGACAACTTCGGACATGATAAAAAGGACATATTTGATTTCGATAATTCAACCATAGAATGTAGTTACGATTACTTGTGTCTATTTTGTAAAACAGTTATAAAAGTAGCGCATGTGTTCTCAGTCCCAAAAATATATATTGCAAAAGCATTTAGAAAGGGAGCAAATGAAACTCACAATACTGAATTTTGTAGTAAAAATACATATGACGACATTGAACAATGAAAGGTTGGTCTCGGATTCACGAACCTATATTAAGTATAAATATATTTATATGTTGATCAATAACTGTCTAACAATTTAGGTCAGGTCATAGTGTACCACAATCCGAATGCTCGAGATCGATATGCAAAAGTCAATAAAAGTCAATTTGACCCAAGATGATTTATAAAATCTTATTCATGTTTATTATATAACTTAAATAGTCATTTTATAGATTTAAATATATTTATCAGTTTCTATTAGAGTAAAAATAATACAAGTCATTTATAAATAAAAATTTATTTTAAAAATTTATATTAAAATTTATCTATGCTAAAAATATACTTTTATATATCTTAAGTAATATAATTTATGAAGTTCAATTAATATCGTAAAACTATAGTGATAAGTATTATTAATGTAATTGTATTACATGTAGTAAAAATATCTTTGTATCACATATTGATTTGATAAAATAATATCGATAATAATAATAAATAAAAGTTGTATTATTTTGTAATAATAATTATTATTATTCTACTAATAAAATAACAATATTTATATATTTACTAATGATTATAATAAAATGATAATTCTAATCATGACAATCTTAATGATAGCAATACCTTTTAATATTAATCATAATAATAATATTTTATATAAAAATAATAATTCTATTCAAAATGATAATTTTAAATAATAATAATACTAAAATGATAATACTAATGATATTTTATAATAACAATGATATTTCTATTAAAAATGATAATTTTAATAAAAATGATGGTTTTAATATTAGTGATACTTTTAATAATAATAATGACGAATAAAATAATAAAATGATAGTTTTGATAAAAATATTAATTATTTTAATAATATTAATAATAATAATAATCATAATCATAATAATAATAATAATAATAATAATAATAATAATAATAATAATAATAATAATATTATCATTGATTATTAGATAATAATAATAATAACGATAATAACGACAATAACGATAACGATAACGATAACCATTTTAACAATAATGCATTAAAATTATAGATAATTCAATTGACTATAACTTTTAATCCATTCATCGAAACCATTCGATATCTAAATAA
The DNA here is from genome assembly GCF_046630445.1 of Rutidosis leptorrhynchoides. Lineage (NCBI taxonomy): Eukaryota > Viridiplantae > Streptophyta > Magnoliopsida > Asterales > Asteraceae > Rutidosis > Rutidosis leptorrhynchoides. Next base: position 203,553,715 of record NC_092335.1, on the reverse strand, counting down.
AAAGTTATTAATTTTTCGCCAGCGTTCCAACGACATGCATATCATATACCTTATCTCATTTGCATATGTAACAAATTCATAATCTATCATAAGCTATCTAATGACAAAATTAAACATACAAGTATGCATAAACATATATACTCGAGCACTAGTCAGGGATACACTATCAATATATAAAATTTAAGTTATGAGTGCTCACGTATCAATATTTAGATTCAATATTGCAGGAAAGGTACATAAGCGCAACGGAGATGATAAACACTAGTTTGACCTCACGCGCATACCCCTGATCCATACCCATAACCTCCATAGCCATAACCCATAATTTCCGTAGCTCTATCCCACTCGAAAAACTTATTTTGAAAACATTTGAGCATAACCTCGTCGTAGTATTTTAGGTATAATACTAATAATAATAATATTATTATTACTAAATAATAAGATTAATAATAATATTAATCTTAATAATAATAATAATAAGAATAATAATAATAATAATAATAATAATAATAATAATAATAATAATAATAATAATAATAATAATAATAATAATAATAATAATAATAATAATAATAATAATAATAAATATAAATATAAATGTAAAGAGAGTGTGAGAGATTGAAAGGAAAACAGATGGAATGGATTCGGCCAGAAATCGTGAGCTTTATAATACTTGGCCACTCTCACTTCACCATGCGATCGCATGGAAATGTGAGGGGAAACCATGCAATCGCATGGCCCCTTGTTCCAGCTCACTTCTCAATTATTTGGGGCTGCCGATAAGTTTTATTATTAATTAATATATATATATATATTTAATTTATATAATTATATATATATATTATATTATATTATATTTACGAGCATAGTTAATTTGTAAAATTTGTTCCATTGAGACGTACGTTGGAAAAGGGTTTATGACTCGGTTCCGGTTTTTCAAACAAAGATTCGTACGCTTAGAAAACCTGTACTTTACATTTCGTGACGTGTACCTTTATCAAAAATTAGAGTTAATCATTGATAAATTATATTATAAAAATTGTAACTTATATATACTAGTGTTGTGGTCATTTGCTTCTATAAATTAATGGCTCGATGTTTATCAAAACATATTATTTTAAATCAATCGTTTTACGGCTAAATAATATTATATTTTATCACTTTGTAAAATATATATATATATATATATATATATATATATATATATATATATATATATATGTATATATATATATATATATATATATATATATATATATATATATATATATATATATTCATTTGGAAATATAAATTTATATATATTAGAAATATTTAGTTTTTCAAAACTAACTATATTTCAAGGTTCGTTTTAAATTGGTTTAGAAAATATTATAACACGTAACGTTTATACTTTAAACTCGTTTTAATAATAGAAGTTATTATATCAAATAATGTTCTTAATATTATGAAAACTAAATAATTAAGTTGCCAAGGGACACGAGTCAATCACTGAAAAGTATGTTTTTGAAAATTAAATAAGAATCTCCACTAACCTTATGACTAACACTCGTTAATGGACACATTGTCCTTTCTTGAAAATCACTTTATCATTATTTTCCGAATATCGTTAAAATGGAAAGGTTTCCTAAATTAAAGTGGACCTCTCAATAGGGACTCGTAATCATCATTCAATGTATCTGATAATTCAATCATTTGATATTATCTTCTAATTCCACCGATAAATATATTTTGAAACAAATACGTTTATGTAAAGTATTATAATACTTTGTTAACGTTTTCAAGTTATAATATATACATATATACATATAATCATATCCGTTCATATAATGGTTCGTGAATCATTGAAATTTGGTCGAGGTTAAATGAATGTATGAACATTGTTTAAAGTTCTTGAGATTTAATTTTACAAACTTTGCTTATCGTGTCGAAAATATATAAAGATCAAAGTTTAAATTTGTTCAGAAATTTCCAAGTCATCACAGTACCTACCCGTTAAAGAAATTTCGTCCCGAAATTTGATTGGGATGGTCATGGCTGACAATAAGTATGTCTTCATGACGCGTACGAGATGAAAATTAGATTTTTACCATCATCGAGTAATATGGACAAAACAAATTTGATTTTTGTGAAGAGTACGAGGGAAGCTATCACCAAAGAGTGACATGAGTAAATGCAGGTTTGACTTAACCGGTGACTTAGTCATGGTTGATTTTCGGATTTCAAGGGATTTAGAGAAAATCTTCGTAATAAGATTTGGTTCTTCGATAATTAAGGAAATTAGGATCTGCTTTAAATGCGATCAATTGTTTTGATTGCTCAGTCGGATATTTTACTATAAATCCACCCCCTTCGTTTCCTTACAACTCACACCTTCTATTCTTTCTCCCTCAACTCATATTTAAAGTATTCGTCAATATGCTCCATCCGGTTCTGATCCTTGATATACTCCTAACTTTCATATCTGTTATTCTTCTTTTTCATCTACCACTGGAGGATTTTATTTACTTTTACTATTACCTTGGGGTTATAGTATTTTTAATTCTCCCGTGCCTTTACGTTGCAATACGTATTGATATGCACGGTTTGTAATTTATGTGTTGTTGTCGATCTTTATATTTTCCTTTATATTTAAGAGTTCCATACTTTTGTCTTCTCTTCCCGACTTCAAGTCAAGCGAATAACGGTCCAGAATTCGTAGGTATGGATTTCAAAATGAATATAGTTAATGTTCTAAGAACAGAATTGTAATGGCACTATCTTGATTTGTCAAATTACCAGAATGCTTCGGAAAAGACCGAATCATCAAGAAAAATATTTTCTTGGTCTGTTTAGAGGTTAAGTAGAATACAAGAGTCGTGTAACATGGCACCTGATGATGTTATGATCTGTGAATCATCATGTTCCATTTAGAAACTCAGCATGACTTACTGTAATATAATCACGTTGATCAAGTGTCATTATATTATACTAACTCATGCTTCAGTTCCCAACACTACTTCAAAAACATTCATACTTTAAACTCGAAGGTTTCAAAATTTAAAAACTAAAACAGTTTCCTTTACGATGTGATACAGATAACGCGAGGAGATAAATATTTTCAGATAAGAATAGTTATGAAAATATCTTCCGAAATATGGAGGATATTTATAATGAAAGATATGATGATATCTTAAAATATCTAAGATTAGAGGATGATGAAGAATATTGTCCGTAAGAGTTTTAAAGTAAGGAATAAGGTATTCGTTAATGACTTCAGCAGATACTGTATCATTTGGATTCTTTGAAGGCATGTTTAGTCTTTGTGATTTGTCCACAGCCTCCTTCATACTTTGTTCAATCCGTTTTCCAGTTCCAAACCTTCTCTTTTTCTGAGCTTTGCCAACACACTATTCTTTATCATCAAAATTTTTACTGTTAAGGTCGTTTATAGTTTTTGCTGCTTCATCAGCATTTCGAGAACTATTCCGCAGTTCGGGGTGTTTTTCAGAAACTTCACATTCGAAGTATGTAAGTCCGTTATATATACACATATAACTGTTGGCGTAGACATGCTGTGAGATTTCAAAATACTGATTGCTGATTCCCAGTAATTGACATGACAATTCTTGTTACAAGATGCGGATGAGTAATTGATGGGGTTTCGATAAATATAATGATTTTTTTTAAGTCAAAGATCAGTGAGGTTGTTGGTAAGTTTAGTGCTAATGTGGTGAGATATAAAAGGTTCTTCGGTAACGATGACAAAAGGGTAACGTATATATCGAGATTATAATAAAACTGTTTTGACTGAAAAGTCGAAGTTGACTTGCTGGAGCTGTGACAAAATTTGTTATTTTTGAAAGGAATTGCGAAGTTATTTTTGCTAATAAATGCCAAAGGGTCTGACACGGATACGTGTTGAACTATGACTTTGGTTTCGAGAGTTTTTCAGGTGCATGACTATGGGGAACATGTGGTTGGATCATCATCTCGATTGTTCATTATTTGAAGTATCTTCAGGAATTTCGAAGGGTTTGAACACAAATTGTATTCGTTAATATACATATGATGTTCTAACATAGTTTTGAAGTCAAAGTATAGCTTTGAAAGATGTAGGAATCTAAGAGTGATGATACCGATTATATCTTGAATTGAATTCTGCGATTTCAAAATCAGAATATGTAATTGAATTTGAATGAGTATGGTTGTTTTGATTTCTATGAAAGAATGTATATTGTTATGAAAATAGTGATTATAGCTGGTGATTGCTGAATCAGATTCGAAAATTGAAACATATTAATTGTGAATTTATCTATCTCTCGGGCATTACCTACCCATTAAAAAAAAATTTCACAGTTAATATTATGTACAAAAGAATTTTATTACAGTCTTTATGAAAATATATATGTGTATATTTTCTTCAGATGTAACATAGATTTAATGAATTAATATTAGATTAAACTCATTTGATTTACGGTTGAAATTAGAATTGAATAGTCCATAAAACTTTAGAAATTACGTAAGTATTTCTTCAATGATATTGAAATTATGAATCAATACCTTGTTATTTGTTGATGCATGATGTTGGTTTTTGTGAAATTCTTGTGAATTTTGCAAGGTACGAATGATGTTATTTGAAAAGTTTCGAGTACATCGATGATGAAAGTGTACAATCAAACATATTTTTGAATAATACACTTGTTTTATTATGAATTGAAATTTATTGAATGTAGACAGAGATTATAGTTAACGATGGTTATGTTGCTGACGAAGGACGTACATTATTGCATATTAGTAATATGAATTAACCGAGTAGTTAAGATTCACACATAATAGCTTAGTACGAAAAGATTTATTATGGTTTAAAAATTTATATATATAAGATATACATATAAATCCTTCAGTGGAAATGTGTTAATACTTCATAACTCGTTGAGATGACATACTTCTTGTTGATTTATAATGATATCCACGATGAGTCTTGAACTGGCGGAGCTTGTGATGTTAGAGGTACTGCTGATTTCTGACGATGTTGACGGTACTGTTGATGTTGTTGGTAATACAAGTCTAGCTTGTAAATTGCGCACCATTCTATCAGGGTTTCTACTCTTTCTTCTATCATTTCGGTTCACTCATCTGATTTATGGTTAGGGCTAGAATAGATAATTGATGTTATGCGAGGTGTATATGAAATAGCTTATATTTTACTAGGAAATACTATTAAATACGATACAATTTTACACAAGATATTTATTTATTTATAGAATGGATATACCTAAACCTTGCTACAACACTTATAGGCAGTGTACCTAATCGTACAGTAGTGTAGTTTTTAGTAAGTCTGGTTCGTTCTACAGGGAAATCTTTTAAATAAAGCTTAACGCTATATTAGTTTTAATTTATAAAAATACAAATATATATATAAGTAATATTATTATTATAAAAGGGGGTTTTTATCGTTTAATGACCGGTTTGTCAATTTTTAAAACTTTAGTCGCAGTTAAAACCTAATGTAAAATATTAAATAAATAAAAGACTTAATTTAAAGCGTAAAGTAAATAACGATAATGAAATTGCAATAAATAAAAGTACGATGAAATAAAATTGCGATAATTAAAAAGTGCGAAAATTAAAAGTGCAATTAAATACAATGACAATAAATAAAAATGCAATAATTAGAAGTGCAATTAAATATGAAAATAAAGGAATTATGCTTATTTAAACTTCCGTAATCATGATGTTTGACGTGTTGATTTTTAGTTTTATGCCCATGGGTTAATTGTCCTTTGCCCTGGATTATTTAATATGTCCGTCTGGTTTTTGTCCATAACAGTCCATCAGTCATAAATATAAAGTGCGAGTGTCCTCATCAAATTATCCTTATACCCGAAGTCAAATATTCCAACTAATTGGGGACTTAAACTGTAACAAGGTCTTAATACTTTGTTTAATAATTACACCAGGATATTGACTGCGTGTAACCCAAGGTTTTAATACTTTGTTATCAATTATGCCAAGTGTCCTTGTACATAATTTTACCCCTGTTTTAATAATTCCATAGACTATTAATCCATTCCCGTGTCCGGTTAAATGAACGATTATTCGTACATATATATATCCCGCCCATCGTGTCCGATCGAGTGTATATGGTTATTTATAGGTACGTCCAATTGTAAATCTTTGTATTAAAATTAATAAACTATCATTTAGTTAAACAAATATAAAGCCCATTAATAGCCCATAGTCTAATTTCTACAAGTGTCGTTCTTTTGTCCAAACCCCAATTATGGTACAAAGCCCAATTACCCAATTTTAGTATTTAGTCCAACATCATGATTACTTCGTTTTAAATAAGCATAATAATAACTTAGCTACGAGACATTAATGTAAAAAGGTTGAACATAACTTACAATGATTAAAAATAGTGTAGCGTTACACGGACAGAATTTCGACTTACACCCTTACAACATTCGCTAACATACCCTTATTATTAGAAATTAAAACACGGACAGAATTTCGACTTACACCCTTACAACATTCGCTAACATACCCTTATTATTAGAAATTAAAATTAAAATTAAAATTAAAATTAAAATATAATATATATACATATACGTTGATGAATGAAGAGAAAAAGATGTGTTTGATGTTCACCAAAAACGCGATTTTTATAGGCTTGTGGGCTGGAAAAGTTAGCCATGCGATCGCATGGGATTTCTTCCTCCAGGCCATGCGATCGCATGGCCGTCGGTGACAGCTCAAAGTTCCTTGTTTTCTTGTTTGTCGATGTTTTAATTAAATAATTATAAGAATTATTTAAATATTATATTATATTTATGTGCATAGTTGACTTGTAATTTTTAATCCGTTGCGTCGAGCGTTGAGAGTTGACTCTGGTCCCGGTTCCGAATTTTCGTACGTCCTTGCGTACATATTAATATCTTGTATTTTGCGTTTCGCGTCTTGTACTCTTATAATTTTGAGACGTTTCTCATCAATAATTGGAACCTCTTTGATTGTACTTTGTACTTTTGAGCTTTTTGGTCGTTTGCGTCTTCAATTCGTCGAATCTGTCTTTTGTCTTCACCTTTTATTATTTAAACGAATATAACTTGTAAATAGAACAATTGCAACTAAAAGCTTGTCTTTCTTGAGGGATAATGCTATGAAATATATGTTCGTTTTTAGCATTATCAAATATTCTCACACTTGAGCGTTGCTTGTCCTCAAGCAATATAGTCTTGAAATATACTAGAATCACTTCTTTATTCTTCACACTTTGTACATAAGTGATTTCTATACGACGGTATAAACAATGGTAGTAACGACGTGGTTTACAGTCCCACATGACTATAAAATTTAGATCCATTAGGGAAATTGGATCTTTATGATAACATTTGATCTTTTTGAAAATTAAATCTAACTTTTACCCTAGATAAGTTTTCCAGAATAACCCTTCACCGGTGTTTGCAAATTCTTTTTGTGGGTTTGGTGGGTTTCAGATTTGAAAATTTTAGCTCAAAACTTGTGGTTTTGTGTCACCCACTTGCTAACCTTGTATTGGGAAAGCAACACGTCCAGTATACTTTCTCCAAATATTACCTTTCGGTAAACTACCGTCCGGTTGTAAAGGAAAGCGTTGAACAAGCAACTGTTAAGGCAATGTCCCCTGACATGCTTTTAATTATAGTCTATAACGTATTGGATGCAATTACTATCCATTGTAGGAGCAATAGTAAAGCTCACCCTTATAATTTTTTGGTCTGGCACAAGGTCCTGTCTTTGACTATGCTATGCAACCACCGTTCTTACGGTTGACAACCGAATTAGTTCAGGTGACCTAATGAATTCCAGGTGAATTCCTAGGATTTTACGTTCAATGATAATGAACGCATTGAAAATGGGTTTTCAGAAAACAAATCGGTTTGTAATTTTGATCAAAATATTTTCTCGTTCAAGCTCGAGTTTAAATATCATCGAATTCCATGAGTTTATAATTCTCAATCTTTAAGGTCAATCCCAAGGATTGAGTAACATCAGTCTTAAAAGCTGATTTTTGATCTTTAAAGGAGATTATCCTTTCTGGGGATCTGATTCATTAGTCTTATCCAGCTAATTTGCACGGCGTCCTCCCTATTTTACAAGACAGATCCTCTCATGGTTAAGATAAGTCTGACCACTTGGTGACCCTGTTTGATGATGAGGTCCGTGGATTTCCTACTGATTTTAGAGATGACTTTTCTAGGTTTTTTGTCAACCTACAGCTGGTCTGGACGACAACTTCATGACCTAAATCAAGAGGCGCGTTTCTTTTTCGGAAGACTTTACTTCCTTTTAATGATGGAATTGATTCATCGTGTAGATCCATCTTTCTTTTAAATATATTACAGTAAATCGGGTAAAACTGATTAAAATCGTCCAAAACAAAAGTATCTTCAGTTATTTGTTACAAAAATATGTGACTTATGTTTTAAATAACTTGGTAAATTTTTCCACACTTGGCTTTTATTTTCTTTTATTTGCCTTTTTATTGTCCTCTATTCCATTTTAAATGCATTCTAACATTTTGGTTTGTTTCTCAATTTATGTCCTTTCCGAGGTAACAATAATTTCGGTGTTAACACCTAGTTTTATCGTTCATAAATATGTATAAACATGATTTTGAGTTCATTTAATTGAAAATTTTGAAAAATTTTACTAGAAGTGGGTAGTCAGTATATAAGACTAGGGCTGTTCTTTGTTATCAGAGAGCACTAGATTCTAATACAACTACTACGTTACTAGTATTTTTAATGATAACCAAGTGTTTAAGTTAAAAATTTTAAAAATCCGAAAGAATTTAACCCCTTCCCACACTTAAGATCTTGCAATGCCCTCATTTGCAAGAAATCGGTAACAATTTAAATTATTGAGGGTGATTAGCGTAGAAAAATGATTAAATTTTACCAAAGTTTCCAAACATATTGGCGTTTGTTTGCTGAATGATAAATGGTGCATATCATTTGTTCATTCCGTCTGTTGGTACATCACCTTTGTTTTTCGTTTTGTCGTCAAAATTACTAGCTTTTGCTGAACTTAATGCCAGTCTTTGAAAATGCGCTGTTTTACCCTGTTTTGTACAATCGACAATATACATACATACAAATATAAACATGCATGGCAATTTGAAATGGGACTTAATATCCCACTTTCAAATCCTAAATGTGAAATATTAGTACACAATAATAATAAAAATGATAAAAAATTACATAAATATATCCAATAACATAAGTTTAAACATGAATAAGTAAAAAGATAAAAACATAAAAATCATAAAAATAACCAATGGAACCAAATCAGTCTGGATAGAGGTTCCAGTTCATCTCTTCAGGTGGGTTCCATTATTGGTTATCGGTGTTCTGATAGGCTTGGTTATAGTCATAGCGGTTAAAGGGTGGTCGGATGTCGGGGTTGTGTGGCGGAAAATGAGCAGGTCGAGTAGGCACGTAATTATTTGGTACCTGATATGATAGCTGGCTCATAATTTGGTGCTGATGAACTAATCAGCTATCGTGTTTGCGTCGCCTATAATCCTCGTATACTCGCTCGGAGTTCCACTGCTCATACATACTATGTCTGGCCACGCTCGTCATTGCTTCCTCATCTATACGAACGTGGACGTCAAGAATAGCATCTCGAAAGACATCCCTAATGTCTTCCGCTTCCTCCATTTCCTCGTCTGAGCCTCTCTCTACCTGAGGATGATTTCCTTCATAGGGCAATGCCTGGTTGTGTCTACTCTTTAATACCTTAGCACCCACATAAACCCGCAATCCTATGGTCTCATCCTGTTCTCTACAAACCTATAATGGACCCCCTTGGTTCCTATCAACACCTAAATACTCTCCAATGAGAGTAACAAAAATACCTCCTCTTATTATACTCCCGTCCTGCATTCCTTCTACCATTTTAGATAAATAAAAACCAACACAGTAAGGGATATTAACAAAGCTTCTCGGGTCTCGAATACACTTTAGGTAAAATAAATCATGTAAGGTCATTTTCTCCTTATTGTTACCTCTCTGTGTAATCGAGTTAGCCAAAAATCTATGAATTACACGAAGCTCGGCTTTGTTAATATGTAAGTAGGAGTGTTTTCCTCCTAGTGTAAAAACATTATAGTTTGACATACGCCTCCAAACGGCGTTCACGTCAAAGTTCCTATCTACCCTTTCACCACGATAAATCAAACTCATACAATCGGGTAGTACAATTCACTAGGAGTGTAAATCTGTAATGCCCTGGCCATGTCCATCATGGACATCCTGTACATCCTACCGCCAAGGATAAATCTAAGAAAACTTCTATCATCTAACCTATCTACATCTACATTTAACGCTATAGTAGTCATCAGCTCAACACACCATTCCTTATATACAGGTCTACGAATGGTGAAAAGACGTTCCCAATCTGTAAAAGAAGAACTGCCATACCTTTGAATCAAATACTGTCTAACATGGTCAGCTAGATGGACCGTTTCCAAAGGATTCCAATCAATTACCCTCGGCACCTCTACCTCTTTTGTTACTAATTTAAATTTATTACTTTGATATGATGGGTAATCTCTCCATCGTCTATCGAATCTCAAATTAGGATGCAATGTGTGTTCCGGAATTGTTGGGTATTCTACAGGCGGATGCGGGGGAAATACTATGAATTCATTAGGTAACTGTAGCGGATCATAGTAGGGTATGTGCTGATCAGGCTGTTGTTGTGGTTCCTGTTGTGGTACTTGTTCAGGTTCTGGCTCGTATTGCATTTCTGGTTCTGGTTCTGGAGCTGGAGCAGGTCGTCTAGATGATGATGATCCTGAACCTCCAGTATCAGCTTTCTGCAAAACACATTAAATACAAAATTTGTGCATCCAAATATGCATTAGTGTTAGCAAAATAACAACTTAAAACAATCACAATAACATGTTAAATCAAAATTAAACTTATACACATTTTCACATTTTTTACAATTCTATACTTTTTCAAATGAGCACATACGAAAATGTAGACAAAGTTCATAAGCATTTAACTCAAATAACATGTCAAAATAGTCATTACTAATAATTAAACAAGTCTCAAATGGCAAATATATCAAATTAATCAAGTTCATGAATTTTCACCTAAAAAGTCCACTTTAATCTTTAAAAATCATGTTTAGGATCAATGTTTGGATCATTTAACTACCTAAACATGTTACACTACTCAATTAAGCAATAATTCATGACAAAAATCGGCCATAACCTGTTTATATCAAAAAGCCCCAAATTGCTCAAGAACACAAACCCTAGATTTCTAAAAATTTTGAAGTTTTTGGCTTCAAATCATGTTAAATAGCATCAATCTAGGTTATACATGCATAAAATACTATCAATTTAACACTAATTACACTAGAAATTAACAAAATTGCATTAGGTAAAATATTGGTAATTATCACAAAAACTAGGAATTTATAGAGTTTAGGGGTGTAATTTTTACCTTTTTGCCGAAGAATGCGAATCTAGGCATGATTAGAGCAAGAAATTTGATGAATTACGGTGGAAAAATGATGAAATTTGGTGAGGTTTTGAGAGATTTTCGTGTATGTGTGTGTATATTGTGGTGAAGAGCAGAACAGACTGCCTTTTCTATCTGGCCTGTTTTCCAGCTCCATGCGATCGCATGGAGTTGGAGTTCAATTCCCATGCGATCGCATGGGTGTCCGGGAACAGTGTTTTGGCCTTTTTTTTAAAAAAAACCTTACACTTTATAAAACATAAAATTAATAAAATTTTAAAAATTTGTTTCTTTTTAGGATGAGGGCGTTTCGGATCGATGTCCTAGTCCGTCCCTCGACAAAATTTTAAAATTTGTCATTTTTAAGCGCGGTTTTAAAAGCAAAGATTTTTGAGTTTTTTTTTTTTAATGTTTTTGGCTTACTTTAGTTCAATAAGATTAAAAATAATGATAATAAAAGTTCTCGTCTCTCCCTCGGGTAAAGCAATTTCGGTTCAAAGACCTAGTCTTCAACTTACGACGAATTTTAAAAATCATACTTTTAACTTACGAAATAAAGTAAATTTTTGTTTTTAAATTCACACCAAACTTTAAATTTAAAATGCATAAAATTAAAAATTCATATTAAAAATTCACACCAAACTTAAATTATATATTTGTTTTAAAAATATTAATTTTTCAAATATTTACAATTTTAAATATATATTAATTTTAACAAGTTTACAATATTATTTTAATATTAATTTTAAAAACAAAGTAAAAATAAAATTAAAAATCTTTTTGGTCTTTTATCCCACTTTAATCAATCAAATATTATCAAAAATATACGCCCCTCTTTTCGGTAAAGTAATTTTGGTTTCATAACCTAATTTAACTCATGACGAATTTTTTAAATATTTTTGGTTGATTGATTAAAGATATTTATACCTTAAGAATAAACGTTAAATTTCGCAGTGATGTAATAAATTTTTGTATGATATCAATAATTTCGGTCGCAAGACCTAATTTTATCGAATACCAATTTAATACTTTATAGCGAACAATTTATCGTTTATTATCAAAAGGTTAAAAATAAAAATAAAAATAAAAATGAAAACTGTACAAACTTACCTGTGAAAGAGATTTCTTAGTGATATGCTCTAGCCCACTCATAAGATAGTCGGACTAATTGGTTTTCCATAGCTACATAGGCGTAACCTCGAGCATTTATCGATTTTTCTTCTAAACATATGAACGGTCCGTCTCTGCATAAAGTAACAAATTCGGTGTTTGAATAGGTTTGATTATTTGAACATTTACCTTCGTGTGACCATTTTCTAAAATGTCCCGTTCTTATTGATTAAAAACGTTCCATATTAATTGATTTCGTTGCGAGGTTTTGACCTCTATATGAGACGTTTTTCAAAGACTGCATTCATTTTTAAAACAAACCATAACCTTTATTTCATAAATAAAGGTTTAAAAAGCTTTACGTAGATTATCAAATAATGATAATCTAAAATATCCTGTTTACACACGACCATTACATAATGGTTTACAATACAAATATGTTACATCGAAATCAGTTTCTTGAATGCAATTTTTACACAATATCATACAAACATGGACTCCAAATCTTGTCCTTATTTTAGTATGCAACAGCGGAAGCTCTTAATATTCACCTGAGAATAAACATGCTTTAAACGTCAACAAAAATGTTGGTGAGTTATAGGTTTAACCTATATATATCAAATCGTAACAATAGACCACAAGATTTCATATTTCAATACACATCCCATACATAGAGATAAAAATCATTCATATGGTGAACACCTGGTAACCGACATTAACAAGATGCATATATAAGAATATCCCCATCATTCCGGGACACCCTTCGGATATGATATAAATTTCGAAGTACTAAAGCATCCGGTACTTTGGATGGGGTTTGTTAGGCCCAATAGATCTATCTTTAGGATTCGCGTCAATTAGGGTGTCTGTTCCCTAATTCTTAGATTACCAGACTTAATAAAAAGGGGCATATTCGATTTCGATAATTCAACCATAGAATATAGTTTCACGTACTTGTGTCTATTTTGTAAATCATTTATAAAACCTGCATGTATTCTCATCCCAAAAATATTAGATTTTAAAAGTGGGACTATAACTCACTTTCACAGATTTTTACTTCGTCGAGAAGTAAGACTTGGCCACTGTTTATTCACGAACCTATAACAATATATACATGTATATTAAAGTATGTTCAAAATATATTTACAACACTTTTAATATATTTTGATGTTTTAAGTTTATTAAGTCAGCTGTCCTCGTTAGTAACCTACAACTAGTTGTCCACAGTTAGATGTACAGAAATAAATCGATAAATATTATCTTGAATCAATCCACGACCCAGTGTATACGTATCTCAGTATTGATCACAACTCAAACTATATATATTTTGGAATCAACCTCAACCCTGTATAGCTAACTCCAACATTCACATAAAGAGTGTCTATGGTGGTTCCGAAATATATATAGATGTGTCGACATGATAGGTCGAAACATTTTATACGTGTCTATGGTATCTCAAGATTACATAATATACAATACAAGTTGATTAAGTTATGGTTGGAATAGATTTGTTACCAATTTTCACGTAGCTAAAATGAGAAAAATTATCCAATCTTGTTTTACCCATAACTTCTTCATTTTAAATCCGTTTTGAGTGAATCAAATTGCTATGGTTTCATATTGAACTCTATTTTATGAATCTAAATAGAAAAAGTATAGGTTTATAGTTGGAAAAATAAGTTACAAGTCGTTTTTGTAAAGGTAGTCATTTCAGTCGAAAGAACGACGTCTAGATGACCATTTTAGAAAACATACTTCCACTTTGAGTTTAACCATAATTTTTGGATATAGTTTCATGTTCATAATAAAAATCATTTTCTCAGAATAACAACTTTTAAATCAAAGTTTATCATAGTTTTTAATTAACTAACCCAAAACAGCCCGCGGTGTTACTACGACGGCGTAAATCCAGTTTTACGGTGTTTTTCGTGTTTCCAGGTTTTAAATCATTAAGTTAGCATATCATATAGATATAGAACATGTGTTTAGTTGATTTTAAAAGTCAAGTTAGAAGGATTAACTTTTGTTTGCGAACAAGTTTAGAATTAACTAAACTATGTTCTAGTGATTACAAGTTTAAACCTTCGAATAAGATAGCTTTATATGTATGAATAGAATGATGTTATGAACATCATTACTACCTTAAGTTCCTTGGATAAACCTACTGGAAAATAGAAAAATGGATCTAGCTTCAACGGATCCTTGGATGGCTCGAAGTTCTTGAAGCAGAATCATGACACGAAAACAAGTTCAAGTAAGATCATCACTTGAAATAAGATTGTTATAGTTATAGAAATTGAACCAAAGTTTGAATATGATTATTACCTTGTATTAGAATGATAACCTACTGTAAGAAACAAAGATTTCTTGAGGTTGGATGATCACCTTACAAGATTGGAAGTGAGCTAGCAAACTTGAAAGTATTCTTGATTTTATGTAACTAGAACTTGTAGAATATATGAAGAACACTTAGAACTTGAATATAGAACTTGAGAGAGATTAATTAGATGAATAAAATTGAAGAATGAAAGTGTTTGTAGGTGTTTTTGGTCGTTGGTGTATGGATTAGATATAAAGGATATGTAATTTTGTTTTCATGTAAATAAGTCATGAATGATTACTCATATTTTTGTAATTTTATGAGATATTTCATGCTAATTGCCAAATGATGGTTCCCACATGTGTTAGGTGACTCACATGGGCTTCTAAGAGCTGATAATTGGAGTGTATATACCAATAGTACATACATCTAAAAGCTGTGTATTGTACGAGTACGAATACGGGTGCATACGAGTAGAATTGTTGATGAAACTGAACGAGGATGTAATTGTAAGCATTTTTGTTAAGTAGAAGTATTTTGATAAGTGTATTGAAGTCTTTCAAAAGTGTATAAATACATATTAAAACACTACATGTATATACATTTTAACTGAGTCGTTAAGTCATCGTTAGTCGTTACATGTAAGTGTTGTTTTGAAACCTTTAGGTTAACGATCTTGTTAAATGTTGTTAACCCAATGTTTATAATATCAAATGAGATTTTAAATTATTATATTATCATGATATTATCATGTATGAATATCTCTTAATATGATATATATACATTAAATGTCTTTACAACGATAATCGTTACATATATGTCTCGTTTAAAATTCATTAAGTTAGTAGTCTTGTTTTTACATATGTAGTTCATTGTTAATATACTTAATGATATGTTTACTTATCATAGTATCATGTTAACTATATATATATATCCATATATATGTCATCATATAGTTTTTACAAGTTTTAACGTTCGTGAATCACCGGTCAACTTGGGTGGTCAATTGTCTATATGAAACATATTTCAATTAATCAAGTCTTAACAAGTTTGATTGCTTAACATGTTGGAAATATTTAATCATGTAAATATCAATCTCAATTAATATATATAAACATGGAAAAGTTCGGGTCACTACAGTACCTACCCGTTAAATAAATTTCGTCCCGAAATTTTAAGCTGTTGAAGGTGTTGACGAATCTTCTGGAAATAGATGCGGGTATTTCTTCTTCATCTGATCTTCACGCTCCTAAGTGAACTCGGGTCCTCTACGAGCATTCCATCGAACCTTAACAATTGGTATCTTTTTTTGCTTAAGTCTTTTAACCTCACGATCCATTATTTCGACGGGTTCTTCGATGAATTGAAGTTTTTCGTTGATTTGGATTTCATCTAACGGAATAGCGAGATCTTCTTTAGCAAAACATTTCTTCAAATTCGAGACGTGGAAAGTGTTATGTACAGCTGCGAGTTGTTGAGGTAACTCAAGTCGGTAAGCTACTGGTCCGACACGATCAATAATCTTGAATGGTCTAATATACCTTGGATTTAATTTCCCTCGTTTACCAAATCGAATAACGCCTTTCCAAGGTGCAACTTTAAGCATGACCATCTCTCCAATTTCAAATTCTATATCTTTTCTTTTAATGTCAGCGTAGCTCTTTTGTCGACTTTGGGCGGTTTTCAACCGTTGTTGAATTTGGATGATCTTCTCGGTAGTTTCTTGTATAATCTCCGGACCCGTAATTTGTCTATCCCCCACTTCACTCCAACAAATCGGAGACCTGCACTTCCTACCATAAAGTGCTTCAAACGGCGCCATCTCAATGCTTGAATGGTAGCTGTTGTTGTAGGAAAATTCTGCTAACGGTAGATGTCGATCCCAACTGTTTCCGAAATCAATAACACATGCTCGTAGCATGTCTTCAAGCGTTTGTATCGTCCTTTCGCTCTGCCCATCAGTTTGTGGATGATAGGCAGTACTCATGTCTAGACGAGTTCCTAATGCTTGCTGTAATGTCTGCCAGAATCTTGAAATAAATCTGCCATCCCTATCAGAGATAATAGAGATTGGTATTCCATGTCTGGAGACGACTTCCTTCAAATACAGTCGTGCTAACTTCTCCATCTTGTCATCTTCTCTTATTGGCAGGAAGTGTGCTGATTTGGTGAGACGATCAACTATTACCCAAATAGTATCAAAACCACTTGCAGTCCTTGGCAATTTAGTGATGAAATCCATGGTAATGTTTTCCCATTTCCATTCTGGGATTTCGGGTTGTTGAAGTAGACCTGATGGTTTCTGATGCTCAGCTTTGACCTTAGAACACTTCAAACATTCTCCTACGTATTTAGCAACATCGGCTTTCATACCCGGCCACCAAAAATGTTTCTTGAGATCCTTGTACATCTTCCCCGTTCCAGGATGTATTGAGTATCTAGTTTTATGAGCTTCTCTAAGTACCATTTCTCTCATATCTCCAAATTTTGGTACCCAAATCCTTTCAGCCCTATACCGGGTTCCGTCTTCCCGAATATTAAGATGCTTCTCCGATCCCTTGGGTATTTCATCCTTTAAATTTCCCTCTTTTAAAACTCCTTGTTGCGCCTCCTTTATTTGAGTAGTAAGGTTATTATGAATCATTATATTCATAGATTTTACTCGAATGGGTTCTCTGTCCTTCCTGCTCAAGGCATCGGCTACCACATTTGCCTTTCCCGGGTGGTAACGAATCTCAAAGTCGTAATCATTCAACAATTCAATCCACCTACGCTGCCTCATATTCAGTTGTTTCTGATTAAATATGTGTTGAAGACTTTTGTGGTCGGTATATATAATACTTTTGACCCCATATAAGTAGTGCCTCCAAGTCTTTAATGCAAAAACAACCGCGCCTAATTCCAAATCATGCGTCGTATAATTTTGTTCGTGAATCTTCAATTGTCTAGACGCATAAGCAATCACCTTCGTTCGTTGCATTAATACACAACCGAGACCTTGCTTTGATGCGTCACAATAAATCACAAAATCATCATTCCCTTCAGGCAATGACAATATAGGTGCCGTAGTTAGCTTTTTCTTCAATAACTGAAACGCTTTCTCTTGTTCATCATTCCATTCAAATTTCTTCCCTTTATGCGTTAATGCAGTCAAGGGTTTTGCTATTCTGGAAAAGTCTTGGATGAACCTTCTGTAGTAACCAGCTAGTCCTAAAAAATGGCGTATGTGTTTCGGAGTTTTCGGGGTTTCCCACTTTTCAACAGTTTCTATCTTTGCCGGATCCACCTTAATACCTTCTTTGTTCACTATGTGACCGAGGAATTGAACTTCTTCCAACCAAAATGCACACTTTGAAAATTTAGCGTACAATTCTTCCTTCCTCAATACTTCTAACACCTTTCTCAAATGTTCACCGTGTTCTTGGTCATTCTTTGAGTAAATAAGTATGTCATTAATGAAAACAATGACAAACTTGTCAAGGTATGGTCCACACACTCGGTTCATAAGGTCCATGAACACAGCTGGTGCATTAGTTAAACCAAATGGCATGACCATAAACTCGTAATGACCGTAACGTGTTCTGAAAGCAGTCTTTGGAATATCATCTTCTTTCACCCGCATTTGATGATACCCGGAACGTAAGTCAATCTTTGAATAAACAGACGAGCCTTGTAGTTGATCAAATAAGTCGTCGATTCTCGGTAGTGGGTAGCGGTTCTTGATGGTAAGTTTGTTCAACTCTCGGTAGTCGATACACAACCTGAATGTACCATCTTTCTTCTTGACAAACAAAACAGGAGCTCCCCATGGTGATGTGCTTGGTCGAATGAAACCACGCTCTAAAAGTTCTTGTAATTGGCTTTGCAGTTCTTTCATCTCGCTGGGTGCGAGTCTGTAAGGAGCACGAGCTATTGGTGCAGCTCCTGGTACAAGATCTATTTGAAATTCAACGAATCGATGTGGGGGTAATCCCGGTAATTCTTTCGGAAATACATCAGGAAATTCTTTTGCAATGGAAACATCATTGATGCTCTTTTCTTCAGTTTGTACTTTCTCAACGTGTGCTAGAACAGCATAGCAACCTTTTCTTATTAGTTTTTGTGCCTTCAAATTACTAATAAGATGTAGCTTCGTGTTGCCCTTTTCTCCGTACACCATTAAGGGTTTTCCTTTTTCTCGTATAATGCGAATTGCATTTTTGTAACAAACGATCTCTGCTTTCACTTCTTTCAACCAGTCCATACCGATTATCACATCAAAACTCCCTAACTCTACTGGTATCAAATCAATCTTAAATGTTTCGCTAACCAGTTTAATTTCTCGATTCCGACATATATTATCTGCTGAAATTAATTTACCATTTGCTAATTCGAGTAAAAATTTACTATCCAAAGGCGTCAATGGACAACTTAATTTAGCACAAAAATCTCTACTCATATAGCTTCTATCCGCACCCGAATCAAATAAAACGTAAGCAGATTTATTGTCAATAAGAAACGTACCCGTAACAAGCTCCGGGTCTTCTTGTGCCTCTGCCGCATTAATATTGAAAACTCTTCCGCGGCCTTGTCCATTCGTGTTCTCCTGGTTCGGGCAATTTCTAATAATGTGGCCCGGTTTTCCACATTTATAACAAACTACATTGGCATAACTTGCTCCGACACTACTTGCTCCGCCATTACTCGTTCCGACACCATTTGTTCCTTTCGTTCTATTAACCCCTGGTCCGTATACCTCACACTTCGCCGCGCTATGACCATTTCTTTTACACTTGTTGCAAAATTTGGTGCAGAACCCCGAGTGATACTTTTCACACCTTTGGCATAGCTGCTTCTGATTGTTGTTGTTGTTGCGGTTATTATTGTTGTTGGGATGATTGTTGTAGTTGCTGTTGTTGTTGTTGTTGTTGTTGTTGTTGTTGTTGTTGGGCCTTTTGTTGTAGTTGCAATTGATGTTGCGATTGTTGGGATAATTGTTGCGATTATTGTTGTAATTGCTGTTGTTGTTGTATTGGTGATTCTTATCACCGTTTTCCTCCCACTTTCTTTTGACTTGCTTCACATTGGCCTCTTCAGCAGTCTGTTCTTTAATTCTTTCTTCAATCTGGTTCACTAGTTTGTGAGCCATTCTACATGCCTGTTGTATGGAGGCGGGCTCGTGTGAACTTATATCTTCTTGGATTCTTTCCGATAATCCTTTCACAAACGCGTCGATCTTATCTTCCTCATCTTCGAATGCTCCCGGACACAATAGGCACAATTCTGTGAATCGTCTTTCGTACGTGGTAATATCAAATCCTTGGGTTCGTAACCCTCTAAGTTCTGTCTTGAGCTTATTGACCTCGGTTCTGGGACGGTACTTCTCGTTCATCAAGTGATTGAATGCTGACCACGGTAGTGCGTACGCATCGTCTTGTCCCACTTGCCCTAGATAGGTATTCCACCATGTTAACGCAGAACCTGTGAAGGTATGCGTAGCGTACTTTACTTTGTCCTCTTCAGTACACTTACTTATGGCAAACACCGATTCGACCTTCTCGGTCCACCATTTCAATCCGATCGGTCCTTCGGTTCCATCAAATTCCAAAGGTTTGCAGGCAGTGAATTCTTTGTAGGTGCATCCTACACGATTTCCTGTACTGCTAGATCCAAGGTTATTGTTGGTATGTAGCGCAGCCTGTACTGCCGCTATGTTTGAAGCTAGAAAAGTACGGAATTCCTCTTCATTCATATTCACGGTGTGTCGAGTAGTCGGTGCCATTTCCTTCAAAATTGTCAAATGGAACAAGTTAATCATACAGAATATTAAGAGTAGTTAATAGTATTTCGTAGCATAATATGAACTCATTTATAAAAGCTTTTTCTTCATATTAGCGTTTTATAAGTTTAAATTCGGGTAGTACCTACCCGTTAAGTTCATACTTAGTAGCTAATATACAATTCAACTACTACAATTCTATATGAAAAACTGATTATAATAATATTTCGCGTTCAAACTTTTATACAATATTTTACAAACTTACAATACCGCTTATTTTACATAAAGCATGAAATATAGCACACAATAACTTTGATACAAGATAGTTGTGAAGATAATTCTAGCTAGTACACAAGTCGTTCAGCAAAGGCAATAAAGACACGTAATTCATACGTCCAGAAACAAGTCATGCATTCTGGTTTTACTAGGACTACTTCCCATCCTTGGTCTTGTGGAACATAACCGTTATGGCCGTTGATAAGACAGCGTGTTGTAACGTCGTCAAAGGGACGAGGGTTACGTAATGTCCAATAGTCCCGTAACAATCTAAAAACCTCATTTCTTACCCCAATTACCGACTCCGTCACTTGTGGGAACGTTTTGTTTAATAGTTGTAGCCCGATGTTCTTGTTCTCACTTTGGTGAGAAGTGAACATTACTAATCCGTAAGCATAACATGCTTCTTTATGTTGCATGTTAGCCGCTTTTTCTAAATCACGAAGTCCAATATTCGGATATATTGAGTCAAAATAATTTCTTAACCAATTGCGTAAAATAGCATTTGGGTTCCCCGCAATATATGCGTCAAAGTAAACACATCGTAACTTATGGATTTCCCAATGTGATATCCCCCATCTTTCGAACGAAAGCCTTTTATAAACCAAGGCATTCTTGGAACGTTCTTCCAATGTCTTACAAACTGATCTCGCCTTAAATAGTTGTGCCGAAGAATTCTGACCAACTCTAGACAAGATTTCATCAATCATGTCTCCGGGTAGGTCTCTTAAAATATTGGGTTGTCTATCCATTTTGTGTTTTTATACTGTAAAATAGACAAGAGTTAGATTCATAAAAAAATATACTTATTAATACAAGCAATTTTTACATATATCATAAAGCATAAGCACACTATATTACATATATTACACCACACGAATACAACTATATTATTCCGACTCGCTTGTTTCTTCTTCTTCGGTTTTGGTTCGTTTTGCCAAGTTTCTAGGGATATATGATGTTCCCCTAATACGAGCCGTTATTTTCCACATTGGTTTAGAAAAACCTGGTGGTTTAGAGGTTCCCGGGTCATTGTTACAACTTAAGGACTTCGGGGGTTGACGATACATATAAAGTTCATCGGGGTTGGAATTAGATTTCTCTATTTTTATGCCCTTTCCCTTATTATTTTCTTTTGCCTTTTTAAATTCAGTTGGGGTAATTTCTATAACATCATCGGAATTCTCGTCGGAATCCGATTCATCAGAGAATTGATAATCCTCCCAATATTTTGCTTCCTTGGCGGAAACACCATTGACCATAATTAGCCTTGGTCGGTTGGTTGAGGATTTTCTTTTACTTAACCATTTTATTATTTCCCCCACTGGTTCTATTTCTTCATCCGGTTCCAATTCTTCTTCCGGTTCCGATTCTTCTTCTGGTTCCGACTCTTCTTCCGGTTCCTCTTCGGGAACTTGTGAATCAGTCCACGAATCATTCCAATTTACATTTGACTCTTCATTATTATTAGGTGAGTCAATGGGACTTGTTCTAGAGGTAGACATCTATCACATAATATCAAACGCGTTAAGAGATTAATATATCACATAATATTCACATGTTAAAAATATATAGTTTCCAACAAAATTTGTTAAGCAATCATTTTTTCAAGTAAACACGGTCGAAGTCCAGACTCACTAATGCATCCTAACAAACTCGATAAGACACACTAATGCAAAATTCTGGTTCTCTAAGACCAACGCTCGGATACCAACTGAAATGTCCCGTTCTTATTGATTAAAAATGTTCCATATTAATTGATTTCGTTGCGAGGTTTTGACCTCTATATGAGATGTTTTTCAAAGACTGCATTCATTTTTAAAACAAACCATAACCTTTATTTCATAAATAAAGGTTTAAAAAGCTTTACGTAGATTATCAAATAATGATAATCTAAAATATCCTGTTTACACACGACCATTACATAATGGTTTACAATACAAATATGTTACATCGAAATCAGTTTCCTGAATGCAATTTTTACACAATATCATACAAACATGGACTCCAAATCTTGTCCTTATTTTAGTATGCAACAGCGGAAGCTCTTAATATTCACCTGAGAATAAACATGCTTTAAACGTCAACAAAAATGTTGGTGAGTTATAGGTTTAACCTATATATATCAAATCGTAACAATAGACCACAAGATTTCATATTTCAATACACTTCCCATACATAGAGATAAAAATCATTCATATGGTGAACACCTGGTAACCGACATTAACAAGATGCATATATAAGAATATCCCCATCATTCCGGGACACCCTTCGGATATGATATAAATTTCGAAGTACTAAAGTATCCGGTACTTTGGATAGGGTTTGTTAGGCCCAATAGATCTATCTTTAGGATTCGCGTCAATTAGGGTGTCTGTTCCCTAATTCTTAGATTACCAGACTTAATAAAAATGGGCATATTCGATTTCGATAATTCAACCATAGAATATAGTTTCACGTACTTGTGTCTATTTTGTAAATCATTTATAAAACCTGCATGTATTCTCATCCCAAAAATATTAGATTTTAAAAGTGGGACTATAACTCACTTTCACAGATTTTTACTTCGTCGAGAAGTAAGACTTGGCCACTGTTGATTCACGAACCTATAACAATATATACATGTATATTAAAGTATGTTCAAAATATATTTACAACACTTTTAATATATTTTGATGTTTTAAGTTTATTAAGTCAGCTGTCCTCGTTAGTAACCTACAACTAGTTGTCCACAGTTAGATGTACAGAAATAAATCGATAAATATTATCTTGAATCAATCCACGACCCAGTGTATACGTATCTCAGTATTGATCACAACTCAAACTATATATATTTTGGAATCAACCTCAACCCTGTATAGCTAACTCCAACATTCACATATAGAGTGTCTATGGTTGTTCCGAAATATATATAGATGTGTCGACATGATATGTAACGACCCTGGTTTTACCAACGTTATTTATTAATAATTATTATTATTAATACGCTTGATTAAACGAATGTATGTTATTACATTTACATGTTGCTTTGATTGCCCGTACTTGAACTTTAAATGCCCGAAACGTCTTTGTGACACCCGGAACTTGCACGAATAATATTTTAAGATATTATTTACATCCATGATTAATTTTATTAATCATTTTAATTAACTAAGGCTTTTAGTTAATTACTTGGGCTTAAGTTGGACTTATTTGGATTATTTGCAACTTGGGCTTTAATTAGTGTAATGGACTCTTGAATAAGACTCACAAGCCCACCCTACTTCTTTTAATGGACATTAAGCCCACTCTTGCATACTTGTAAGTATCATTTAAACATAAACTAACTAGTTACTTGCTTAAGGAATCTAGTTGCCTTATAATCCCCATGAGACTAACCCTTTTATCCATCTTTTGAACCTTTAACACACTAGTAACCACCAAACAAACACACCCACCCCATGGGGGCTGCTGCAGGCTGTGGGGTTTGAGGGCTCAAAGGAGTCCACACTTCATCATTTCTTCATTACTTGTTCACTTGAAGTCTTCTCTCAAAACACACACACATTACTTGCATATTCCCTCAAACTTTCTTCTCTTTTTCTCTCATACTTGTAAGTGTTTGAAACAACTTCTTTTCTTCTTTTCTTTGTTGGTAAAAACTGATTTCATAAACATTAATCATCATCATCTTTTGTTGTTTGTTACTTAATCTTGTTGTAGTTTAATTACTTGTAGATTACTAAGTTATTATTTACTTACTTACTTGTCTTTATTTACTAAGTTACAAGATCAAACTTTCTAGTTTTGATTCTTCATTTATATCTTGTATTTAACAAGAACATCAAGAACATAATCTCTCTAGTTATGTTCTACATATTTGTTTCAAAGAATTAAAGTTCATAGTTGTATAAACTCTTTACTTGTAGTTCTTGAAGTAACTTTGAAGTTACTTCACTTAAAGATCAACTTGGGTTGAATCTTTAAAAGTAAGAGCAACTATGAATCATCTTCTTGTTTAGTTAGCTTTCTACTTTATTTATTTCAAAGATTTAAAGTTTATAATCTTTAATTTTTGTTACTTGTGTTCTTGTTTGTTGTATGTTACTAGAATACCACCTTCATGGTTGGTTTAGGCTTATCATTCATTTTCTTTATTTCTTATTGTTAATTGCTTACTACACATTTGAACAAGGACATGAAACCAACAAGAGCTTACACTTTGGTGCAAGTATCATGGATCCAACACTTGGTTGTGATCTTTCTTAGTGTTCATGAACTTGTTCATAAACTTACATGTAACCTTGGTTCATCAAACACCTACAACACTTGCACTTGAGTTATGATGGACAAACCTTGGTAAAAATGATGTTAACACATCAACGAGTTGTACACTTGAAGCTATACGCATCAAGAATGAGAACCGTGATGAACATCAAGCACCGAGACAACCGGAACTCTCCAAAACCCACTGTTCTGTCCAAGACCTACTGACCTGATGCTTCTGGAACAGACCAGTAGACCTGGGCTGTTCTAACCTTGATTTTTAGATAGAACTTTTCGAGTAGATAACTTTTCATATAGGACTCGTCTTAATCCGAGTTACGGTTTAGGATTTATGGCCCTCCGATCGTTACCATGTCCTTTAACGTTGTGCAGAAATTTCTGACCTACTCGCACTTAGACCGTCGCCACGGTCAAACCAAGACGAGTTTGCTTCTGTAAATTTTACCACACTCAAGGGACTCATAGACGGAGCCATGACCACTGGTCTCACCTTAATTCAGTAAGGGTAGAGGCCGTGGTGACTGACCGAAGTCAGCCTTTGTTTTAAACGACTTTCATAAACGAGTCTTACTTGTTACCTTTTGTTTAATGATGATTGATGATGACCCTTATGACCTTAATTACGTACTTGTAAACCTTTTGAGACGACTTATTGACTTAGTGCTATTTGACTTAGGTTGAGGACGTTTGGACCGTTACTTGCA
This sequence comes from Rutidosis leptorrhynchoides, assembly GCF_046630445.1. NCBI lineage: Eukaryota > Viridiplantae > Streptophyta > Magnoliopsida > Asterales > Asteraceae > Rutidosis > Rutidosis leptorrhynchoides. The sequence goes on along the minus strand of NC_092335.1, from coordinate 203,527,774 downwards.
CACCACTTTCCGACTACTACCTTACCATTACTACTAATCATTGTGAGTTATAGCATTCCCTTTTTACTTTAACTTATTTTGGGAACTGAGAATACATGCGGATTTTATGTTTTACATACTAGGCACGAGTACTTAAACTTTATATATGTGTGGGTTATACAACGGCATAAACATTCCCTTTAGCTCGGTAACGTTTAATCATTGGTTTTTGAACCGTGAACGCGAATCTTAGATATGGATCCATAGGGTTTGACATCCCCACTCGGGCTAGTAGCGCTAGCATTTAACGAGTGTTTAATACTTCGAGGTTATACGCACTTGCCAAGTGCACTTTAAGGGGGTACATTAAACGTTAAGTTAGTTACCGGGTGCCCACGGTTAAGCATATACTTTTACATACTTTTGAATCGCTCGTTGTAGCACTGAAATCTCGTGGCCTACTTACATTACTGTTATACTTAAACTATAGCTCACCAACCTTTGTGTTGACCTTTTTAAGCATGTATTTTCTCAGGTGCTTGAAGTCGCTTCCGCTATCTTACTAGTCGTGCTGTAGAACCCGCTGCCTAGAGTTGTTATCGCATGACTACTTATGTTGCATTCAAACTTTTTACTTATGAATTTATGTTATGTAATGACCATTATGGTCACGTACACTTATTTAATGCTTCTACTTAGTGAAGCATACTTTGATTTGTAAAACAATTGACGTATGTTGTGACGTCACTTTTATTTATGAATGTAAACTCTGTTTTGAAAACGCATATAGTACTTAACCTTGTAATGATCCTGTTGTTGATGGTCCGTACATGATGATTTAGTACGGGGCGTCACATTTGGTATCAGAGCGTTGGTTGTAGGGAATTAGGATGCATTAGTGAGTCTAAGACCGACCCGAGTAGGATTCACTAATAGGGCTAATCTACAACTTGTTAGTTTACTTGTTTCCGCTGAACTTACTGCATGCTGCTGCTCACTGTTACTGCTATATGTCGTATGCTACTACGTGATTTCACTACTGCATGCTATTACTTGCTTTCGATTGCATGCTAGTTTCGTACGATTACTGATATTGCCATGCTACTTATTGTTATACATGATTTAAACTGTTGGCCTATTATTTGCTTGCTTTATGACATACTGACATGGAAAATTTATTTTTCCTTGTTCAGATGTCGGACGTTCCACCTACTGACATCCCGAGCGGCTCAGGCCCCGTTGTTCCTCCCACTGCTGCACCTGTTGCTGCTGCTGCTGCTGCTGACATTCCGGCCCCGACACCCACTGGCGACCCCGGCGCCTCTAGTTCTGGAGCTAGCTCTAGTGTGCCTATCCCGGCGTCTTCTTCCAGACCCCTGAGGCAACTGGCTTGCATTGGTGGCATGGAGATCCCCGCGGAGTTCGGGGAAGGACCCTTCCGTAATCACTGGCGCACACCTTGCCGACGCACTGCCGACGGCCGCTTAGCCGTGATCACGCCAGGCCGACACCGACAGATGTTGGCCGCTTTCGGATATGTTGAGCCACCCGCGCCACCACCGCATGATTCAGACGACGGTTCTTCCACCGATGCTTCTTCAGACGACACCTCATCTGACGACTCCAGTGATGAGGAGGATCCCGCTGACCGACCGATTCAGGCACCTTCTACCCCGCCGAAGAAGCGGTATCGCTTCGCTGGCATAATTCCTGGTCGTACTATCACTGACGCTTATGGTCGGCGTCGTAGGATCACTGCCCGTAAACGGCTGGTGCCGTACCCCGCCGACCCACTGATATTACCGTCTCCACCCAGAGCCGGACCATCCACTTCAGCACCACCGGCTCCACCTGCACCGCCAGCACCACCTGCCCCACCATCTTCCTCTTATGAGGAAATGAGGCGGGAGATTGAGATTCTCCAGACTCGAGTTACTGAGCTCGAGGAGCAGATGACTCATGTTTTGGACATCTTGTACCCACCATCGCCGTAGGACTTTGTACTAGATTCTGTATTGTAATCTCTTTTGTAATTTCATATTTCACTTATGTAATGTACGAACTTATTGTAATGTACGAACTTATTATCAGTAATGAATGGAATTTGTGTTGTTACTTTGTGCGCAAGTGTTCTATTTACATTATCATATCATGGTTTTGTGGTACTTATATATGCTTGCATTACTTAATCAACATGTGTTGTGCTGCTTTCATGTTGGTTGTTATATACTATATTATTATTATTTGCATAATGGATTTTGACTTGAGTCAAAATGTCTGTATAGAACATCATGGCCAACGGGAGATCTATCCCTACCGCGGCACAAATTGAGGAAATGATTAACGAGCGAGTCGCTGCTGCACTAGCTGAAAGACAACCCCAAGTTCCACCACCACCGCCTGTCAATCCACCTGTCGTCCGAGATGGGTGTACTTACAAGGAATTCCAAAACTGCAAGCCACACTACTTCAGTGGCACTGAGGGACCCGTCGGTCTCACCAGATGGTTCGAAAAGTTGGAATCGGTATTCAGGGTTAGCAATTGTTCTGAGGCTAACAAAACGAAATTTGCATCTTGCACTCTGTCTGATGGCGCGCTCACATGGTGGAATACCATGGCCCAAGCGAAAGGAATTGATGAGGCGTATGCTACGCCTTGGGAAGAATTTAAATGTGCTATGATCGAGGAATACTGTCCGAGAACCGAGATTCAAAAGATGGAAATCGAATTTATGCAATTGAAAACCGTAGGGAACGACCTTAACAGCTACAACCGTAGGTTTTTGGAATTGGCTCTTATGTGTCCAACCATGGTCACCCCCGAATTTAAGCGTTTGGAGAAATACTTCTCGGGACTTCCTAAGTCCATCAAGGGTAATGTTACCTCATCCAAGCCACCAAGTGTTCCCGAAGCGATGCGCATGGCGCATACTCTCTTGAATCAAATCATCCTTGACGAGCCGGAGAAGGCTAAGTTCGAAACTGTTAGTGGCGAAAAGAGGAAATGGGACAACAACCACAACAACAACAGGGGTAGGAACTATGATCAAAACCCGGCAAAACGACATGAAGGGTTCAGGCAAAACAACAACATACACAACAACAACACCAACCCCAACAACAACAACCGCACCAATCCGAACTACAAAGGAACCTTACCACAATGCAATAGGTGCTACAAGCACCACACTGGGTATTGCAATGTTATCTGTGAGAAGTGCCAACGATCTGGACATGTTGGCAAGGATTGCAAGGTTACCACTTTGAATGTGAAGCCAAACCACAACAACAATGGGCCTAAGAAGTGTTATGAATGTGGAAAGACGGGCCATTTCAGAAACGAGTGTCCTAACAAGCGTAAGGATGGCGGACCACCACGTGCTAGAGCCTTCAATGTTAATGCAAGGGACGCTCGCGACAACCCCGACTTGGTGACAGGTATATTCAAGATCAACAATCTTTTAGCTTCTGTCCTATTTGATACTGGTGCCGATAGGAGCTATGTGTGTAGACATTTTTGTGATAAGTTAGATTGGTCGTTAGTTCCTTTGAAGGAAAGTATGCTTGTCGAGGTCGCCAATGGAAAACTTGAAAAGGTTGACCATATTAGTCGTGGAGCTATTATCAACATAGCTGGTGCAGATTTCGAAATTGATTTGATACCTATCAAACTGGGAAGTTTTGACGCGATCGTCGGTATGGATTGGTTGAGCAAGATAAAGGCCGATGTTATCTGTGGAGATAAAGCACTTCGCATACCACAAGGAGATGGCGAACCACTGGTTATCTATGGAGAGAGATGTACCTCGAAGTTGAACCTCATTAGTTGCGTGAAAGCGCAAAAGATTATGAAGAAGGGACGCTTTGCTGTCCTAGCACATGTGAAAGCGGTAGAAACTGAGGTGAAGAACGTGAACGACGTACGAATTGTGAACGAATTTTCTGATGTCTTCCCAGAGGAATTGCCTGGATTACCGCCGCAGAGAGCAGTAGAGTTTCAGATTGACTTAGTGCCAGGAGCTGCACCTGTAGCTCGCGCACCTTATAGACTCGCACCTTCCGAGATGCAAGAATTACAGAGTCAACTACAAGAGCTATTAGATCGAGGGTTTATCCAACCAAGCTTCTCGCCTTGGGGCGCACCGGTGTTGTTTGTGAAGAAGAAGGATGGATCCTTCCGTATGTGTATCGACTACCGTGAACTCAACAAATTGACTATCAAGAATCGATATCCTCTTCCACGAATTGACGATCTTTTTGATCAACTACAAGGATCGAGCGTTTATTCAAAGATCGATTTGCGATCCGGATATCACCAGCTGAGGGTGAAGGAAAGTGACGTGATGAAAACTGCATTCAGGACCCGTTATGGTCATTATGAGTTCCTCGTGATGCCATTCGGTTTAACAAATGCACCTGCCGTGTTCATGGACCTCATGAATCGTGTCTGCAAGCCTTACTTGGACAAGTTTGTTATCGTCTTCATAGATGATATCCTCATCTATTCTAAGAGCGAAGAAGAACATGAGCAACACCTCCGATTAGTGCTTGAACTCTTAAGACAAGAGCAACTTTACGCCAAATTCTCCAAGTGCGAATTTTGGTTGAAGGAAGTACAGTTTTTGGGTCATGTTGTGAGCGACCAGGGTATCAAAGTGGATCCCGCCAAGATTGAAGCCATCAGCAAGTGGGAGACCCCCACTACTCCAACGCATATTCGCCAATTTCTAGGTCTCGCCGGTTATTATCGAAGGTTTATCGAAGGATTTTCTCTGATTGCGCGTCCTTTGACCGCACTGACTCACAAGGGCAAGAAGTTCATTTGGGAACCCACACACGAATCAGCATTCCAAATTTTGAAGAAGAAGTTAACCTCCGCACCTATCCTATCACTTCCTGAAGGCAGCGACGACTTTGTTGTTTATTGCGATGCATCGAAGAGTGGTTTTGGTTGTGTACTGATGCAACGATCAAAGGTTATTGCCTATGCCTCCCGCCAATTGAAGATTCACGAGCGGAACTACACTACACATGATCTTGAACTTGGAGCCGTTGTCTTTGCACTCAAATTGTGGAGACATTATTTGTATGGAACTAAGAGCACTATCTTCACCGATCACAAGAGTCTCCAGCACATCTTCGATCAGAAGCAATTGAATATGAGACAGCGTCGATGGATCGAGACGCTCAACGACTACGATTGTGAACTCCGTTATCACCCTGGCAAGGCCAATGTTGTAGCTGACGCTTTAAGCCGAAAGGAGAGGACGGCACCTCTCCGTGTTAGGGCTCTGAACATCACCATCCATTCGAACCTCAACAGCCAGATCAGAGTAGCCCAAGTTGAGGCTCTCAAGGAGGAGAACATATCTCACGAGCATTTGAACATACTTGTCTCTCGATTCGAGGTTAGAGAGTCTGGACTCCGATGTTATGCCGGAAGAATTTGGGTACCTTACTATGGAGATCTACGAAGCCTGATACTTGATGAAGCACACAAATCAAGATATTCGATTCACCCCGGTGCAGGTAAGATGTACCACGACCTTAAGGAACAGTATTGGTGGCCGAATCTTAAGAAGGACGTTGCGACTTATGTTGGTAAGTGTTTGACTTGCTCGAAGGTTAAAGCCGAGCATCAGAGACCTTCTGGGTTACTTCAACAGCCGGAAATCCCACAATGGAAGTGGGAAAGGATCACAATGGATTTCATTACTAAGCTGCCGAAGACGGTGGGCGGATGCGATACTATTTGGGTTATTGTTGACCGCCTCACCAAATCTGCACACTTCCTAGCGATGAAGGAAACTGATACAATGGAAAGACTTGCTCAGCTGTACATCAAAGAGGTTGTATCTCGTCATGGTGTACCTTTATCAATCATCTCCGATCGCGATCCCCGTTTTGCTTCCAGATTTTGGCGTTCTTTGCAAGAAGCCATGGGAACTCGTCTTGACATGAGTACTGCTTATCATCCTCAGACTGACGGGCAAAGTGAACGAACAATTCAGACCTTGGAGGACATGCTGCGTGCATGTGTCATTGATTTTGGAAAGGCCTGGGAAAGGCATTTGCCACTCGCCGAATTCTCGTACAATAACAGTTATCACTCAAGCATTAATGCTGCACCTTTTGAAGCATTGTATGGTCGTAAGTGCCGATCTCCTATTTGTTGGGCCGAAGTAGGTGAAAAGCAAATCACCGGACCCGAGGTAGTTCACGAAACCACGGAGAAGATTGCTCAGATCCAAGCTAGACTTAAGACTGCCCGTGATCGCCAAAAGAGCTATGCCGATCTTAAACGGAAAGACTTTGAATTTAATGTTGGTGATCGTGTAATGTTGAAGGTTGCACCTTGGAAAGGTGTGATCCGTTTTGGAAAACGTGGAAAGTTGAACCCACGATACATTGGTCCATTTGAGATCTTGGAACGTGTTGGACCAGTTGCATACCGTTTGGATCTACCAGCACAATTGAGCTCAGTTCATCCTACCTTCCATGTGTTAAACTTGAAGAAGTGTCTTGCTGCACCCGAACTCATCATACCATTGGAAGAACTTACTATTGATGACAAACTCCACTTTGTGGAGGAACCTGTTGAGATTATGGATCGTGAGATCAAAACTTTGAAACGCAACAAGATTCCGATTGTACGAGTACGATGGAATGCCAAACGAGGACCTGAGTTTACTTGGGAACGAGAGGATCAAATGATGCGGAAATATCCTCATCTTTTCCCAACTCCTCCATCTACTTCAGCTTAAAATTTCGGGACGAAATTTTCTTTAACAGGTGGGTAATGTAACGACCCTGGTTTTACCAACGTTATTTATTAATAATTATTATTATTAATACGCTTGATTAAACGAATGTATGTTATTACATTTACATGTTGCTTTGATTGCCCGTACTTGAACTTTAAATGCCCGAAACGTCTTTGTGACACCCGGAACTTGCACGAATAATATTTTAAGATATTATTTACATCCATGATTAATTTTATTAATCATTTTAATTAACTAAGGCTTTTAGTTAATTACTTGGGCTTAAGTTGGACTTATTTGGATTATTTGCAACTTGGGCTTTAATTAGTGTAATGGACTCTTGAATAAGACTCACAAGCCCACCCTACTTCTTTTAATGGACATTAAGCCCACTCTTGAATACTTGTAAGTATCATTTAAACATAAACTAACTAGTTACTTGCTTAAGGAATCTAGTTGCCTTATAATCCCCATGAGACTAACCCTTTTATCCATCTTTTGAACCTTTAACACACTAGTAACCACCAAACAAACACACCCACCCCATGGGGGCTGCTGCAGGCCGTGGGGTTTGAGGGCTCAAAGGAGTCCACACTTCATCATTTCTTCATTACTTGTTCACTTGAAGTCTTCTCTCAAAACACACACACATTACTTGCATATTCCCTCAAACTTTCTTCTCTTTTTCTCTCATACTTGTAAGTGTTTGAAACAACTTCTTTTCTTCTTTTCTTTGTTGGTAAAAACTGATTTCATAAACATTAATCATCATCATCTTTTGTTGTTTGTTACTTAATCTTGTTGTAGTTTAATTACTTGTAGATTACTAAGTTATTATTTACTTACTTACTTGTCTTTATTTACTAAGTTACAAGATCAAACTTTCTAGTTTTGATTCTTCATTTATATCTTGTATTTAACAAGAACATCAAGAACATAATCTCTCTAGTTATGTTCTACATATTTGTTTCAAAGAATTAAAGTTCATAGTTGTATAAACTCTTTACTTGTAGTTCTTGAAGTAACTTTGAAGTTACTTCACTTAAAGATCAACTTGGGTTGAATCTTTAAAAGTAAGAGCAACTATGAATCATCTTCTTGTTTAGTTAGCTTTCTACTTTATTTATTTCAAAGATTTAAAGTTTATAATCTTTAATTTTTGTTACTTGTGTTCTTGTTTGTTGTATGTTACTAGAATACCACCTTCATGGTTGGTTTAGGCTTATCATTCATTTTCTTTATTTCTTATTGTTAATTGCTTACTACACATTTGAACAAGGACATGAAACCAACAAGAGCTTACACTTTGGTGCAAGTATCATGGATCCAACACTTGGTTGTGATCTTTCTTAGTGTTCATGAACTTGTTCATAAACTTACATGTAACCTTGGTTCATCAAACACCTACAACACTTGCACTTGAGTTATGATGGACAAACCTTGGTCAAAATGATGTTAACACATCAACGAGTTGTACACTTGAAGCTATACGCATCAAGAATGAGAACCGTGATGAACATCAAGCACCGAGACAACCGGAACTCTCCAAAACCCACTGTTCTGTCCAAGACCTACTGACCTGATGCTTCTGGAACAGACCAGTAGACCTGGGCTGTTCTAACCTTGATTTTTAGATAGAACTTTTCGAGTAGATAACTTTTCATATAGGACTCGTCTTAATCCGAGTTACGGTTTAGGATTTATGGCCCTCCGATCGTTACCATGTCCTTTAACGTTGTGCAGAAATTTCTGACCTACTCGCACTTAGACCGTCGCCACGGTCAAACCAAGACGAGTTTGCTTCTGTAAATTTTACCACACTCAAGGGACTCATAGACGGAGCCATGACCACTGGTCTCACCTTAATTCAGTAAGGGTAGAGGCCGTGGTGACTGACCGAAGTCAGCCTTTGTTTTAAACGACTTTCATAAACGAGTCTTACTTGTTACCTTTTGTTTAATGATGATTGATGATGACCCTTATGACCTTAATTACGTACTTGTAAACCTTTTGAGACGACTTATTGACTTAGTGCTATTTGACTTAGGTTGAGGACGTTTGGACCGTTACTTGCACACCACTTTCCGACTACTACCTTACCATTACTACTAATCATTGTGAGTTATAGCATTCCCTTTTTACTTTAACTTATTTTGGGAACTGAGAATACATGCGGATTTTATGTTTTACATACTAGGCACGAGTACTTAAACTTTATATATGTGTGGGTTATACAACGGCATAAACATTCCCTTTAGCTCGGTAACGTTTAATCATTGGTTTTTGAACCGTGAACGCGAATCTTAGATATGGATCCATAGGGTTTGACATCCCCACTCGGGCTAGTAGCGCTAGCATTTAACGAGTGTTTAATACTTCGAGGTTATACGCACTTGCCAAGTGCACTTTAAGGGGGTACATTAAACGTTAAGTTAGTTACCGGGTGCCCACGGTTAAGCATATACTTTTACATACTTTTGAATCGCTCGTTGTAGCACTGAAATCTCGTGGCCTACTTACATTACTGTTATACTTAAACTATAGCTCACCAACCTTTGTGTTGACCTTTTTAAGCATGTATTTTCTCAGGTGCTTGAAGTCGCTTCCGCTATCTTACTAGTCGTGCTGTAGAACCCGCTGCCTAGAGTTGTTATCGCATGACTACTTATGTTGCATTCAAACTTTTTACTTATGAATTTATGTTATGTAATGACCATTATGGTCACGTACACTTATTTAATGCTTCTACTTAGTGAAGCATACTTTGATTTGTAAAACAATTGACGTATGTTGTGACGTCACTTTTATTTATGAATGTAAACTCTGTTTTGAAAACGCATATAGTACTTAACCTTGTAATGATCCTGTTGTTGATGGTCCGTACATGATGATTTAGTACGGGGCGTCACATGATAGGTCGAAACATTTTATACGTGTCTATGGTATCTCAAGATTACATAATATACAATACAAGTTGATTAAGTTATGGTTGGAATAGATTTGTTACCAATTTTCACGTAGCTAAAATGAGAAAAATTATCCAATCTTGTTTTACCCATAACTTCTTCATTTTAAATCCGTTTTGAGTGAATCAAATTGCTATGGTTTCATATTGAACTCTATTTTATGAATCTAAATAGAAAAAGTATAGGTTTATAGTTGGAAAAATAAGTTACAAGTCATTTTTGTAAAGGTAGTCATTTCAGTCGAAAGAACGACGTCTAGATGACCATTTTAGAAAACATACTTCCACTTTGAGTTTAACCATAATTTTTGGATATAGTTTCATGTTCATAATAAAAATCATTTTCTCAGAATAACAACTTTTAAATCAAAGTTTATCATAGTTTTTAATTAACTAACCCAAAACAGCCCGCGGTGTTACTACGACGGCGTAAATCCAGTTTTACGGTGTTTTTCGTGTTTCCAGGTTTTAAATCATTAAGTTAGCATATCATATAGATATAGAACATGTGTTTAGTTGATTTTAAAAGTCAAGTTAGAAGGATTAACTTTTGTTTGCGAACAAGTTTAGAATTAACTAAACTATGTTCTAGTGATTACAAGTTTAAACCTTCGAATAAGATAGCTTTATATGTATGAATAGAATGATGTTATGAACATCATTACTAGCTTAAGTTCCTTGGATAAACCTACTGGAAAAGAGAAAAATGGATCTAGCTTCAACGGATCCTTGGATGGCTCGAAGTTCTTGAAGCAGAATCATGACACGAAAACAAGTTCAAGTAAGATCATCACTTGAAATAAGATTGTTATAGTTATAGAAATTGAACCAAAGTTTGAATATGATTATTACCTTGTATTAGAATGATAACCTACTGTAAGAAACAAAGATTTCTTGAGGTTGGATGATCACCTTACAAGATTGGAAGTGAGCTAGCAAACTTGAAAGTATTCTTGATTTTATGTAACTAGAACTTGTAGAATATATGAAGAACACTTAGAACTTGAAGATAGAACTTGAGAGAGATTAATTAGATGAATAAAATTGAAGAATGAAAGTGTTTGTAGGTGTTTTTGGTCGTTGGTGTATGGATTAGATATAAAGGATATGTAATTTTGTTTTCATGTAAATAAGTCATGAATAATTACTCATATTTTTGTAATTTTATGAGATATTTCATGCTAGTTGCCAAATGATGGTTCCCACATGTGTTAGGTGACTCACATGGGCTGCTAAGAGCTGATAATTGGAGTGTATATACCAATAGTACATACATCTAAAAGCTGTGTATTGTACGAGTACGAATACGGGTGCATACGAGTAGAATTGTTGATGAAACTGAACGAGGATGTAATTGTAAGCATTTTTGTTAAGTAGAAGTATTTTGATAAGTGTATTGAAGTCTTTCAAAAGTGTATAAATACATATTAAAACACTACATGTATATACATTTTAACTGAGTCGTTAAGTCATCGTTAGTCGTTACATGTAAGTGTTGTTTTGAAACCTTTAGGTTAACGATCTTGTTAAATGTTGTTAACCCAATGTTTATAATATCAAATGAGATTTTAAATTATTATATTATCATGATATTATCATGTATGAATATCTCTTAATATGATATATATACATTAAATGTCTTTACAACGATAATCGTTACATATATGTCTCGTTTAAAATTCATTAAGTTAGTAGTCTTGTTTTTACATATGTAGTTCATTGTTAATATACTTAATGATATGTTTACTTATCATAGTATCATGTTAACTATATATATATATCCATATATATGTCATCATATAGTTTTTACAAGTTTTAACGTTCGTGAATCACCGGTCAACTTGGGTGGTCAATTGTCTATATGAAACATATTTCAATTAATCAAGTCTTAACAAGTTTGATTGCTTAACATGTTGGAAACATTTAATCATGTAAATATCAATCTCAATTAATATATATAAACATGGAAAAGTTCGGGTCACTACATTTTCCGCATTTGTGACATCTTTCAAGGTGTCGTACTCTTCTTTTCGCTGCGGATTTTGATTTTCCTTTACCAAATTGTAAATTATTATTTTCGCATCTGGAATCTTTTCTTACGTCATCCAATTTGCCTCTGATTAATGATACTATTTCACTTGGAAGGGTGTCATTATTCCGTTTAGTAATCAAAGCGTGTAGCATTAGACCATGGTTTAATTCACAGGAAGTCTTCATTTCGTAAAACCTAAAAAAATAAAAATTTATAATGGGGGGAGAAGACTAGTTCTTTAGGGTCTGCTAGGGAAAGACCATTCGGGTTCCATTTTCGAGAACTACATGAAAACAGAAAATCTAACTCTAATAGAAATACATATTATCCTTAAAAGACTTGATTCTCCCCACACTTAGTTAGCTGTGGTGTCGAAATTGTGATTAACTTCGTTGTCAACTTCCATTGGACTATCTATGTAATGTTTAACTCTGTGACCATTAACCTTGAATTCAATCCCATTTGAATTTATCAATTCTACTGTTCCGTATGGGAAAACTCTTTTGACTATGAATGGTCCAGACCATCTTGATTTCAATTTTCCAGGAAATAGCTTGAATCGTGAATTGAAAAGAAGAACTCTGTCTCCTTCTTTAAATTCTTTTGAACTTCTGATTCTTTTATCATGCCATTTCTTCGTTCTTTCTTTATAGATCAACGAATTTTCGTATGCTTCATGTCTCAATTCTTCTAATTCATTTAATTGACTTAACCGTAGACGTCCAGCTTCATGTAAATCAAGATTACATCTCTTCAAAGCCCAAAATGCTTTGTGTTCAATTTCTACTGGAAGATGACATGCTTTTTCGTAAACGAGTCTAAAAGGTGTGGTTCCAATTGGAGTTTTGTAGGCTGTTCTAAAAGCCCAGAGTGCATCCTCCAATTTAATGGACCATTCCTTCGGATTTGATCCTACGGTTTTCTCTAGAATACGTTTTAAAGCTCGGTTGGTATTTTTAACTTGTCCACTTATCTGTGGATGATATGCGTTTGAGATTTTATGAGTTACTCCATATCTTTTAAGAACTTTCTCAAGTTGATTATTACAGAAATGAGTTCCCCGATCACTTATTAAAGCTTTCGGTGTTCCAAACCTTGCAAAAAGATGTTTTAAAAAGTTAACTATAACTCGTGCATCGTTAGTTGGGAGAGCTTGTGTTTCCGCCCATTTAGATACATAATCAATGGCTACGAGAATATAGAGATTATTATGAGATTTTGGAAATGAACCCATAAAGTCAATACCCCAAATGTCAAATACTTCACATACTTGAATGACATTTTGTGGCATTTCATCACGTTGACTTATTTTTCCGGCCCTTTGACAAGCATCACAGGATTTGCAAAGAAGGTGTGCGTCTTTGTAAATTGTAGGCCAATAGAATCCAGCATCGTAAACTTTTCTTGATGTTAGTTGAGGCCCATAATGCCCTCCTGTTGGTCCTGTGTGACAATGGTTTAAGATTTTACTAGCTTCATCTCTGAATACACATCGGCGTATTATTCCATCTGGACAACTTTTAAACAAATGTGGATCTTCCCAGAAATAGTGTTTTTTATCACTAAAGAATTTCTTTCGTTTTTGGTACGACAATCCTTTTTCAAGGAATCCACATACTAAATAGTTTGCATAGTCTGCAAAACATGGATTTCATTATAATCTATCTTCAATAGATATTCATCAGGAAAGTTGTCTTGTATGGCCGATGCATTTAGAACTTCTAATTCGGGATTTTCAAGACGAGAAAGATGATCAGCGGCGAGATTTTCTGCTCCTCTTTTATCTCAGATTTCAATATCGAACTCTTGTAAGAGTAAGATCCAATGGATTAATCGTGGTTTAGCATCTTGTTTCGAAAATAGGTATCTAAGAGCAGAATGGTCGGTATAGACCACCGTTTTAGCTAGAACGAGATATGAACGAAATTTGTCAAAAGCAAAGACAATAGCAAGGAGTTCTTTTTCGATAGTTGTGTAATTCGTTTGTGCTCCTTGTAATGTCTTACTAGCATAATAAATAGGTTGAAATCGTTTTTCAATCATTTGTCCTAAAACGGCTCCCGTTGCAAAATCACTTGCATCGCACATTAGTTCAAACGGTAAATTCCAATTTGGTGTTATCATGATCGGCGCATTAGTGAGTTTTTCTTTAAGAATATTAAAAGATTTGATGCAGTCATCTGAAAAGATGAATGGAGCATCTTTTTCTAGGAGCTTATTCATAGGAGTGGCAATTTTAGAAAAATCTTTTATAAAACGTCGGTAAAAACCGGCATGCCCTAGAAAACTCCTAACTCCTCTAACATTGGTGGGATGTGGAAGTTTAGCAATTACATCTACTTTAGCTCTATCCACTTCAATTCCTTCCTTTGAAATTTTATGTCCAAGAACGATGCCTTCTTTAACCATGAAATGGCATTTTTCCCAATTAAGAACTAGATTTGATTGTTCACATCTAATAAGCATTCGTTCAAGATTAAATAGACATGATTCAAATGTATCACCGAAGACTGAAAAGTCATCCATGAAAACTTCCATGCATTCTTCTATCATGTCATGAAAAATCACCATCATGCACCTTTGAAAGGTTGCAGGGGCGTTGCAAAGTCCAAATGGCATGCGTTTGTAAGCAAAAGTACCATAAGGGCACGTGAACGTGGTTTTTTATTGGTCCTCGGGTGCTATTGGAATTTGAAAATATCTGGAAAAACCATCAAGGAAACAATAGCAACTATTTCCGGCTAATCTTTCCAACATTTGATCAATAAAAGGTAAGGGAAAGTGATCTTTTCTGGTGGTGTCATTTAATTTTCTATAATCAATACATACACGCCATCCTGTTACAGTCCTAGTAGGAATAAGCTCATTTTTCTCATTTGTAATGACAGTCATGCCACCCTTCTTAGGCACGCATTGAACTGGGCTTACCCATGGACTATCAGAAATTGGATAAATCAAACCTGCATCAAGCAGTTTAATAATTTCTTTCTTAACAACATCTTGCATATTAGGATTTAGTCTTCATTGGCGTTGCACATACGTTTTATGACCTTCTTCCATAAGGATTTTATGTGTGCAATACGAAGGACTTATTCCTTTAATATCATGAATCTTCCATGCAATAGCTGGTTTATGAGCTTTTAGCACAGAAATGAGTTGAGATTTTTCACTTTCAGTAAGAGAAGACGATATTATTACAGGTAATTCAGATTCACCATGTAAATAAGCGTATTCCAAATGGTTTGGAAGTGGCTTTAACTCTAATTTCGGTGGTTCTTCTATCGATGATTTATATCGATATCTGTCTTCTTCTTTTAGTATTTGAATTTCTTCTGTTGTTGGTTCATATCCATTAGCCATAAGTGTAGCTAACATTTCAGTTTCATCAATTGTTTTAGTTCCTTCTCCTAAAGAACATTCTCCTATTCCTTGTAATTCTGAAAATTCTTCTAACAATTCTGCATGTGATTCTATAGTTTGAATATAATAACATGTATCATCTGCAGATTGCGGTTGTTGCATTGCTCTATCAACAGAAAAGGTAATACTCTCGTCCTCTATACTTAGGGTCAGTTTCTTACCAAACACGTCTATCATTGCTTTAGCCGTGTTTAAAAATGGTCTTCCTAATATGAGAGGAACTTGAGAATCTTCTTCCATGTCCAGAACAACAAAATCTACTGTAAATACTAAAGTACCAACTTTAACTAGCATGTTTTCCATTATCCCTCTTGGATATTTTACTGATCTATCGGCTAGTTGTATGCTTATTCTTGTTGGTTTCAATTCTCCAAGGTCTAGTTTAGCGTATATTGAATACGGCATTAAATTTATACTAGAACCTAAGTCTGCCAATGCTTCTATTGAACTAAGACTACCCAGAAAATATGGAATTGTGAAACTTCCTGGATCAGATAGTTTTTCTGGTATCTTATTCAACAGCACTGCAGAACAATTAGCATTCATAGTAACAGCCGAGAGTTCTTCCATTTTCTTTCTATTTGAGATTAGATCTTTCAGAAATTTAGCATATCTAGGCATTCCTGAAATCACATCAATGAAAGGAAGATTTACATTTATCTGTTTAAACATATCCAAGAATTTGGATTGCTCGGCTTCAAGTCTATCTTTTCTCATTTTACTTGGGTAAGGAAGTGGTGGTTGGTATGGTTTAACATAAGGTTTTGCCTTAACTGTGTTATCTTCATTAACCTTTTCAACTACCGGTTCTCTTTCCTTATCTTGTTCAGGTTGTGGTTCTTGTGGAGTAGGAATAGCTTCATCAGAAATTACAGGTATTTCAGGTGGTTTAAGTGTAATACTACTTCTTGTGGTAATGGCTTTAGCTGTTTCATTTCGGGGGTTAGCATTTGTATCACTAGGTAGACTTCCTGGTTTTCTTTCACCTATTAACCTTGCTAGGTTACTTACTTCTTGTTCCAGATTTTGAATAGAAGCTTGTTAATTTCTAAATGCTTGAGCATTTTGTTCATTGGTTTGTTTTTGAGATGTGAAAAATTGCGTTTGAGATTCAACTAGCTTCGTCATCATATCTTCTAAATTCGGCTTTTTATCATCGGTTTGTGGTGGTTTGTTTTAAAAATTAGGTCTTTGCTGATTGTAAGTATTATTAGATACTTGTTGATTGCTAGGTCCTTGTTGGTTGTTGTATGGAACATTTCGGTTATAATTCTGGTTTTGATTATAAATTGGTCTTGGCGGTTGATAATTATTCTGATAATTATTTCCAGGCCTTTGGTTTAGATATGAAACATTCTCTCTTTGTTCCATTGTTAGTTCAATACTGAGACAATCTTTTGTCAAATATGGTCCTCCACACTGCTCACAACTAATTCGTATTGAGTGTATATCCTTAGTCATCTTTTCCATTCGTCTCTCGACAGCATCTATCTTTGTAGAAATGGAATCTAGGTCATGGCTAGAATCGGCTCTAGCTGCTTTAGATGATCTAACGATATCTTTTTCTTGGTGCCACTCATGTGAGTGGGAAGCAGTGTTATCAATAATTTTGTAAGCATCAGTTTCTGTTTTCTTCATAATAGAACCACCAGCTGCTATGTCTATGTCTTTCCTTGTAGTGATGTCGCATCCTTGGTAGAATATTTGTACTATTTGACAAGTGTCTAAACCATGTTGCGGACATCCTCTCAATAACTTTCCAAATCTTGTCCATGCCTCATATAGAGTTTCATTTGGCTTTTGTGCGAACGTAACAATTTCTCTTTGAAGTCTCACGGCTTTAGATGCCGAAAAGAATTGTTTAAGAAATTTTTAAACTAAAATGTCCCATGTATCAATCGCCCCTTCAGGTAACGATTCTAACCAATCTTTGGCTTCTCCCTTTAAAGTCCAGGGAAATAACATGAGATATATATGTTCATCTTCCACTTCTCTTATTTTAAATAGTGTGCAGATCCTATTAAAGGTACGAAGATGTTCATTTGGATCTTCCTTCGGTGCACCACTAAATTGGCATTGATTAGTCACCATGTGTAGAATTTGTCCTTTGATTTCATAATCTGATGCATTAATGTCTGGATGAGTAATTGTGTGACCTTGGCCAGTGCGTTTAGCTCTCATTCGACCTTCCATACTTAAAGGTTCCAGATTCTCCATGATTGAATTTGTTAAATCTGAATCACTAGAGGATTCTGATTTAATGGTTCGTTCCTCAACATTCTCTGTTTGAATGATTGGTGGTTCCGGAGGAAAGATTAGTGGTTCAGGATCTCGGAATCGTCCCTGAATATTCTCCGGATTCTCAATTGTGAGGTCGGGTTCAAAAAATGGATTATCGGAAATTTGAATTGGAGTACTTGGTCGACTGGATGACGATTCTAAAGAAAAATCAACGGCGACAATATTTGCTAGATGTCTTGATCGAGTTACAGGTGGTGAACGTACAAAAGGTGGTGAACGTTTTGCTCGGTGCATTCACTGAATATCTTATTAGTTTTTAAAAAGAAAGAAAAATTATATAAGTTATCCAATTAATAGACTTTTCTGATTTTGCCCACGTTTCGAATAGCCAAAAGATGCAGCAGAGGGGTAGGATTCGTTTGGTCTCAATATAATTGAGTACTTTTTGGCTCCAATAACCTGGTCCACGTACAAATCCAACTATTACTACGAACCAGAAAATTTTGATGTCTATCAATTTAACCGCTTAAAATAATTTTTTGTTAAAATTTAAGAAATTTAGATAAGAAATAGAGAAAATTCTAAGTCCTAAAAACTAGAATGTCGAGAAATAAGAAAGAAAAAGAGCGCGTCGAAAAACGTCGAAAAATAAAAGATTGAAAAATAATAGGCGTCGAAAAATAAAAATAAGAAAGTAGCGCATCGAAACTTAAAAAGGAACTAAAAACTAAGAATTAAAAGTTGCGTCTAAAAATATTAAAGCTTACAAGGAATTCTATATCCCAAATGGCAATATCTTAAAAAGGTACTAAAAACTTAGAACAGCGTCGCAAAATTCTAAAGCACCTAAATCTTAGTCTAAAGAAAAAGCACTTAAGGAATTTTACGCCAAAGCCTAAAAATCTAGAAATAAAAATAACTATGGCAAATACTATGAGTTAAAACTAAATACGAGCGAAAAATACAAATATTACGCTAAAACGAATAAAAAAATACAAAATATAAAAATATACTTAAAGTTGTAAAAAGTACAATTTTTATAAAAATATGATTTTTATATTATTTATTTTATAAAACTATTAATTTTATAATTTAATTAAAACTAAATAAACTAAAAATACAAAATAAATAATAAAACTAAATTAACTAATTAAATACTAAACCCTAATTAGGGTTATAATAAATAATAATAATAATAATTACCGTAGTTAATGCTGAACTAGGGTTTCCTGTGGCGTGTCAGACACTCTCATGCGATCGCATGAGATTTTGCCTTCGGGCTCATGCGATTGCATGAGCTAAGGTATTGGGCCAGGTTACGAGCTGTAATAGTACGGGCCTCGAGTGATTTTTTATTTTTTATTTTTTTCTGTTTTAATTTTTCTGTTTTATATATTTATATAATATATTTATATAAATTAAATAAAACTTATATTTTTATAAAATAAAGATAAAGAAACTTTTATAGAAATTATATATTTAACAAACTCTTAAAAATATATAAATTTTGTTTTTCTTTTTATATTTTTGAATATATTATTTAAAACGTATTTTTACAAAAACGTATTTTTATAAAAGTAAACTTAAAAATTAATAAAAATCTTTTTTTTTAATAGCGTTGCGCTTCCGGCGTTTTAGCTGATCCCCGGCAGCGGCGCCAAAAATACTTGATGTTATGCGAGGTGTATATGAAATAGCTTATATTTTACTAGAAAATACTATTAAATATGATACAATTTTACACAAGATATTTATTTATTTATAGAATGGATATACCTAAACCTTGCTACAACACTTATAGGCAGTGTACCTAATCGTACAGTAGTGTAGTTTTTAGTAAGTCCGGTTCGTTCTACAGTGAAATCTTTTAAACAAAGCTTAACGCTATATTAGTTTTAATTTATAAAAATAAAAATATATATAATTAATATTATTATTATAAAAGGGGGTTTTTACCGTTTAATGACCGGTTTGTCGATTTTTAAAACTTTAGTCGCAGTTAAAACCTAATGTAAAATATTAAATAAATAAAAGACTTAATTTAAAGCGTAAAGTAAATAACGATAATGAAATTGCAATAAATAAAAGTGCGATGAAATAAAATTGCGATAATTAAAAAGTGCGAAAATTAAAAGTGCAATTAAATACAATGATAATAAATAAAAATGCAATAATTAGAAGTGCAATTAAATATGAAAATAAAGGAATTATGCTTATTTAAACTTCCGTAATCATGATGTTTGACGTGTTGATTTTTAGTTTTATGCCCATGGGTTAATTGTCCTTTGTCCTGGATTATTTAATATGTCCGTCTGGTTTTTGTCCATAACAGTCCATCAGTCATAAATATAAAGTGCGAGTGTCCTCGTCAAATTATCCTTATACCCGAAGTCAAATATTCCAACTAATTGGGGACTTAAACTGTAACAAGGTCTTAATACTTTGTTTAATAATTACACTAGGATATCGACTGCGTGTAACCCAAGGTTTTAATAATTTGTTATCAATTATGCCAAGTGTCCATGTACATAATCTCACCCCTGTTTTAATAATTCCATAGACTATTAATCCATTCCCGTGTCCGGTTAAATGAACGATTATTCGTACATATAAATATCCCGCCCATCGTGTCCGATCGAGTGTATATGGTTATTTATAGGTACGTCCAATTGTAAATCTTTATATTAAAATTAACAAACTATCATTTAGTTAAACAAATATAAAGCCCATTAATAGCCCATAGTCTAATTTTCACAAGTGTCGTTCTTTTGTCCAAACCCCAATTATGGTACAAAGCCCAATTACCCAATTTTAGTATTTAGCCCAACATCATGATTACTTCGTTTTAAATAAGCATAATAATAACTTAGCTACGAGACATTAATGTAAAAAGGTTGAACATAACTTACAATGATTAAAAATAGTGTAGCGTTACACGGACAGAATTTCGACTTACACCCTTACAACATTCGCTAACATACCCTTATTATTAGAAATTAAAATTAAAATTATAATATAATATATATACATATACGTTGATGAATGAAGAGAAAAAGATGTGTTTGATGTTCACCAAAAACGCGATTTTTATAGGCATGTGGGCTAGAAAAGTTAGCCATGCGATCGCATGGGATTTCTTCCTCCAGGCCATGCGATCGCATGGCCGTCGGTGACAGCTCAAAGTTCCTTGTTTTCTTGTTTGTCGACGTTTTAATTAAATAAATATAATATATAAATAATTATAAGAATTATTTAAATATTATATTATATTTATGTGCATAGTTGACTTGTAATTTTTAGTCCGTTGCGTCGAGCGTTGAGAGTTGACTCTGGTCCCGGTTCCGGATTTTCGAACATCCTTGCGTACAATTTAATATCTTGTATTTTGCGTTTCGCGTCTTGTACTCTTGTAATTTTGAGACGTTTCTCATCAATAATTGGAACCTCTTTGATTGTACTTTGTACTTTTGAGCTTTTTGGTCGTTTGCGTCTTCAATTCGACGAATCTGTCTTTTGTCTTCACCTTTTATTATTTAAACGAATATCACTTGTAAATAGAACAATTGCAACTAAAAGCTTGTCTTTCTTGAGGATAATGCTATGAAATATATGTTCGTTTTTAGCATTATCAATAATCTCTAAGACTTTGGAGATTACATAATCGTCGTGGAGTATTTTTTCAATGAAGTTATGAATCAATACTTCATCGTTTGTTGTTGTTGGTATTTCTTGGTATCTACAGAGCATATGACATTGGTGCTCGTGGGACAGATTGTAAAGTTGAGGTTTACGACGCGGTGTGATTGGGGGTGGTAATGGTACTGTTGGTGTTGATGATGGTGGTACTGGTTATGCTGCTGGTGCTGCTGCTGGTGTTTGTAACCTTTGCACCATATTCTCCAAATCCACTACCTGAGCGCGAAGCTCGTTGACTTCTTCTATTACATTGGGGTGATTGTCGGTTCGGACGAGCGGATAAATAAAATCTAGAATTTGATGTAGTATATAATCGTGACGAGATACTCTGGAAATGAGAGAGAAAATGGTGTTTCGGACAGGTTCGCTGGTAAATGCTTCAGGTTCTTCACCAAGAGGGCAATGTGGTGGATGGAAGGGATCACCTTCTTCTTGTCTCCAATGGTTGAGGAGGCTACGAACCCATCCCCAATTCATCCAGAATAGATGATGGCTGATTGGTTGATCCATTCCAGTCACACTGCTTTCGGAGCTTGAGTGGGATTCCATTTCGGAATCCGAGGGGCTTGAACTAATGACGAATTCCATTTCGTACGGTCGAATTAAGAATTTTTCGTTATGAAATGATTTTCTGACTATCGGGTGGTATTCTAATTACATAGAATATATATATATATATATATATATATATATATATATATATATATATATATATATATATATATATATATATATATATATATATATATATATATATATATAGAGCAAAAGATTTCGTAGATTACGGAGAAATTTACGGAATATGTCAGGCAAAGTTTACAGTATCAGATATGCTAAGATATGAATTAGCAGATACACTAAGATTTAAATTTTGTCTATACACTATTCATGCAATCAATGCAATACGATGTGTCTAGACTAAGAATGATAAGCAGGCAATTTTTCCACAAAAATGATAAGCAAAACTTTTGACATGCAGACACGGTCGAAGTCCAGACTCACTAATGCATCCTAACGACTATCAGTTAGACACACTAATGTAGACCTAGTTCGCTAAGACCACCACTCTGATACCACATGTAAAGACCCGTCCTAATCCATAAGAACGAATACAATAACATATGATTACATTGCGAGGTATTTGACCTCTATATGATACATTTTACAAACATTGCATTCGTTTTAAAAGACAAACTTTCATTACATCGAAAGTTGGCAGACATGCATACCATTTCATAATATCCAACTATAAATGATCTAATCTATCATTTTCTTAATCATAATCTTTACTGAACTCAACGACTTAAATGCAACGTCTTTTGAAATATGCCATGAATGACTCCGAGTAATATCTTTAAATTGAGCAAATGCACAGCGGAAGATTTCTTTCAATCCTGAGAATAAACATGCTTTAAAGTGTCAACCAAAAGGTTGGTGAGTTCATTAGTTTATCATAATCGATCATTTCCATAATTTTAATAGACCACAAGATTTTCATTTCCATTTCTCATAAATATACGTCCCATACATAGAGACAAAAATCATTCATATGGATTGAACACCTGGTAATCGACCTTAACAAGATGCATATAGAATATCTCCATCATTCCGGGACAACTTCGGACATGATAAATTCGCCATCATTCCGGGACAACTTCGGACATGATAAATTCGCCATCATTCCGGGACAACTTCGGACATGATAAAAAGGGCATATTCGATTTCGATAATTCAATCATAGAATGTATTTTCGATTACTTGTGTCTATTTCCTAAAATAGTTATAAAAGTAGCGCATGTATTCTCAGTCCCAAAAATATATATTGCAAAAGCATTTAAAAGGGGAGCAAATGAAACTCACAATACTGTATTTTGTAGTAAAAATACATATGACGACATTCAAACAATGCAAGGTTGGCCTCGGATTCACGAACCTATATTAAGTATAAATATATTTATATGTTGGTCAATAACTGTCTAACAATTTAGGTCAGGTCATAGTGTACCACAATCCTAATGCTCGAGATCGATATGCAAAAGTCAACAAAAGTCAATTTGACCCAAGATGATTTACAAAATCTTATTCATGTTTATTATATAACTTAAATAGTCATTTTATATATTTAAATACATTTATCAGTTTTTATTAGAGTAAAAATAATACAAGTCATTTATAAATAAAAATTTATTTTAAAAATTTATATTAAAATTTATCTATGCTAAAAATATACTTTTATATATCTTAAGTAATATAATTTATGAAGTTCAATTAATATCGTAAAACTAGAGTGATAAGTATTATTAATGTAATTATATTACATGTAGTAAAAATATCTTTGTATTACATATTGATTTGATAAAATAATATCGATAATAATAATAAGTGAAAGTTGTATTATTTTGTAATAATAATTATTATTATTCTACTAATAAAATAATAATATTTATATATTTACTAATGATTATAATAAAATGATAATTCTAATCATGACAATCTTAATGATAGCAATACCTTTTAATATTAATCGTAATAATAATATTTTATATAAAAATAATAATTCTATTCAAAATGATAATTTTAAATAATAATAATACTAAAATGATAATACTAATGATATTTTTTAATAATAATGATATTTCTATTAAAAATGATAATTTTAATAAAAATGATAGTTTTAATATTAGTGATACTTTTAATAATAATAATAATGACGAATAAAATAATAAAATGATAGTTTTGATAAAAATATTAATTATTTTAATAATAATAATAATAATAATAATAATAATAATAATAATAATAATAATAATAATAATAATATTGATTATTAGATAATAATAATAATAACGACAATAACGATAACGATAACGATAACCATTTTAACAATAATACATTAAAATTATAGATAATTCAATTGACTAAAACTTTTAATCCGTTCATCGAAATCATTCGATATCTAAATAAAAAGTTATTAATTTTTTGCCAGCTTTCCAACGACATGCATATCATATACCTTATCTCATTTGTATATGTAACAAATTCATAATCTATCATAAGCTATCTATTGACAAAATTAAACATGCAAGCGTGCATAAACATATATACTCGAGCACTAGTCAGGGAAACACTATCAATATATAAAAGTTAAGTTATGAGTGCTCACGTATCAATATTGAGATTCAATATTGCAGGAAAGGTACGTAAATCCAACGGAGATGATAAACACTAGTTTGACCTCACGAGCATACCCCTGATCCATACGCATAACCTCCATAGCCATAACCCATAATTTCCTTAGCTCTATCTCACTCGAAAAACTCATTTTGAAAACATTTGAGCTTAACCTCGTCGTAGTATTTTATGTATAATACTAATAATAATAATATTATTATTACTAAATAATAAGATTAATAATAATATTAATCTTAATAATAATAATAATAATAAATATAAATATAAATGTAAAGAGAGTGTGAGAGATTGAGAGGAAAACAGATGGAATGGATTCGGCCAGAAATCGTGAGCTTTATAATACTTGGCCACTCTCACCTCACCATGCGATCGCATGTAAATGTGAGGGGAAACAATGCGATCGCATGGCCCCTTGTTCCAGCTCACTTCTCAATTATTTGGGGCTGCCGACAAGTTTTATTATTAATTAATATATATATTTATTTAATTTATATAATTATATATATTATATTATATAATATTTACGAGTATAGTTAATTTGTAAAATTTGTTCCATTGAGACGTACATTGGAAAAGGGTTTATGACTCGGTTCCGGTTTTTCAAACGAAGTTTCGTACGCTTAGAAAACCTGTAATTTACATTTCGTGACGTGTACCTTTATCAAAAATTAGACTTAATCATTGATAAATTATATTATAAAAATTGTAACTTATATATACTAGTGTTGTGGTCATTTGCTTCTATAAATTAATGGCTCGATGTTTATCAAAACATATTATTTTGAATCAATTGTTTTACGACTAAATAATATTATATTTTATCACTTTGTAATATATATATATATATATATATATATATATATATATATATATATATATATATATATATATATATATATATATATATATATATATATATATATATATATATATATATATATATATATATTCATTTGGAAATATAAATTTATATATATTAGAAATATTTAGTTTTTCAAAACTAACTATATTTAAAGGTTCGTTTTAAATTGGTGTAGAAAATATTATAACACGTAACGTTTATACTTTAAACTCGTTTTATTAATAGAAGTTATTATATCATATAATGTTCTTAATATTATGAAAACTAAATAATTAAGTTGCCAAGGGACACGAGTCAATCACTGAAAAGTATGTTTTTGAAAATTAAATAAGAATCTCCACTAACCTTATGACTAACACTCGTTAAAAGACACATTGTCCTTTCTTGAAAATCACTTTATCATTATTTTTCGAATATCGTTAAAATGGAAAGGTTTCCTAAATCAAAGTGGACCTCTCAATATGGACTCATAATCATCATTCAATGTATCTGATAATTTAATCATTTGATATTATCTTCTAATTCCACCGATAAATATATTTTGAAACAAATACGTTTATGTAAAGTATTATACATTTAATACTTTGTTAACATTTTCAAGTTATAATATATACATATATACATATAATCATATCCGTTCATATAATGGTTCGTGAATCATTGGAATTTGGTCGAGGTTAAATGAATGTATGAACATAGTTTAAAGTTCTTGAGATTTAACTTTACAAACTTTGCTTATCGTGTCGGAAATATATAAAGATCAAAGTTTAAATTTGTTCGAAAATTTCCAGGTCGTCACAGTACCTACCCGTTAAAGAAATTTCATCCCGAAATTTGATTGCGATGGTCATGGCTGACAATAAGTATGTCTTCATGATGCGTACGAGCTGAAAATTAGATTTTTACCATCATCGAGTAATACGGACAAAACAAATTTGATTTTTGTGAAGAGTACGAGGGAAGCTATCACCAAAGAGTGACATGAGTAAATGCAGGTTTGACTTAACCAGTGACTTAGTCATTGTGACGACCCGGGAATTTTCGACTAAATTTAAACTTAATCTATATATGATCTCGACACAATAAGCAAAGTCTGTAACGTTGACTCTCAAAAATATTAGATGTGTTTTCAATTGTGCATTTAATCTTTGACTATTTCCGACGATTCACGAACGATTATGTGTAAATAAATATGTAATCATATATATATAAATATAAATATATAAGTGTAAGTATATAATATTAATAAGTATACTTTAATCAATTGAAATTGAAAAAAAATAAAATAACAAGATAAATACGTTATCATTAGGATGAACATATAAACAAATATATAATATTATTATCTATATGAATATATAAATGAAAGATTTCAAATAATAATAATTACATTATGACATTTATAAAATATATAAATTAAATGTTCATTAAATGTTACTTTATAGTATATATATATATATATACATATATATATATATATATATATATATATATATATATATATATATATATATATATATATATATATATATATATATATATATATATGATATAATTAATAAATATGATATAATTAATAAGTTGTAATATTATTATATTGAATGTAATTATAAGTTAAAATATAACTGATATATCAAAATTATTACTATTAATTCATTATTATTGTCAGTGCTAATATTAATGTCAATATTTGTATCATTATATATAATACAAGATATATATATGAAATTGGTATGAATAAGTTAACATATATAAATTGATATATGATTACTAATATTATTGTTATTAATAATAATATTAATATAATTAGTATTATTATAATTAACATTATTATTGTTATACAATTATGATAATTGTTAGTAGAATCATTAAGAATTATTATTACTAATATATATTACCCTTATTATTGTTATTATACAAATAATACAATTTAGTAACATTATCATTAATTATATTATTATAAACAATATTATAACTATTAGTATTATTATTCTAAATGTTAATATTTTTAAGTTACTTATTATTAATAGTAGTGTTATATTATTATTTCAGTATTTTTACTAATTATATTTAATAAAATTATTATTATTAATATCAATTTTATATAAAATAAATCTAGAAAAAGAATCCAATTCAGTTACACTTAACAATCAAACTATTTTATAATTTGTATATATCTGTGAACTTGTTCCAATCGATCCTAATCAGTCTCAACAACGAACAAAAACAGTAAAAGGCGATTTTATTTTTTTTCAATTGTTCTTCTGACAGGATATTTCTTGTCGATGAAATCAAGCTACGAAACAAAAGTAAATTGATTCAATTATACTGTAATTATAGCTATTAACCTTTACATAACACTCTGCCTACTCAATTCGATGAAATAGGAAAAACCCAATTGAAATTCAAGAAAAACAGTCCTGGTTCCCCTGTTCTTCATTATTTGATCAATAGCTCAAAAACAAAACAATTTTTAAATTCTATTAATTACAAGTTGTTAGGAATGATACGTTTAAAATTTCTGCAAAGTTTGAATTCCAAATTCCTAATAACAAATCTGAATTTTGGAGTTAAAATTTCGCAACAAAAACTCAACATTTGAGTTCATCATGAAATTTGATTTGTGTAAATTGTTTCCAGTTAAATTGAGAATCCATATAGCTTATAGGAGTCTTTCACAAACTATTTCATATTGTAAGTTTCATCTAAGATGTTTTTAATTTCGTTAACACGATTTGAGTTCATAGAGTTCTACAGCGAACGGTTTTATTGCTGTACACGTTTTTTATTTATTTATTTTAATCCCTTCCTGTGAAATTTAAAGTCATATTTATAAGTGAGTGTTATTTTAATTACAAGTATTAAAACCTTCGATCAAGTCATGGGGTTTATTGAGTTTGGTCTCTGATCGTTGAAGAGATGAAGAAATAGGGTAAACAGACAGAAAGGCTTAAGTAAAATTGGGTGTGGGTTTAATCGGATATGACGAAACAGAAGAATGGTTAAGAGTGGATCCGGGTGTGCGAGGGGTCTCGGGTTCGATCCGGGTCTTGGGCAAATCTTTTTAGAATGGCTTTTTACAAGGGTATACACTTCAAATTTTATTATTATTATTATTATTATTATTATTATTATTATTATTATTATTATTATTATTATTATTATTATTATTATTATTATTATTATTATTATTGTTGTTGTTGTTGTTATTATTATTATTATTATTATTATTATTATTATTATTATTATTATTATTATTATTATTATTATTATTATTATTATTATTATTATTTGTATTGTTATTATGAAGATTATGATTTTTATCATTACTACACTTATCATTATGCTAATATTATTATTATCATTAATGTATTAGAACTAGTAATATTATTATTATTGGTATTATTATTAACAAGTATTATAAGTATTATGGTTATCATTATTAATATAGGTATTATTATTAGTATTATCATTATCATTACTAATATTACAAAGTATCATTAACAGACTTATCAATTAAACTTTAATTTTAGTGTTATTGTATGCTTATTGAGATTTCTATTAAAACTATAAAAACAAATTACCCTTATTATTAAAAGTATTATTTTTACTAAAACTACCATTATTATTAATATTATTATCATTACTAGTATTATTATTAAGTAATATTATCATTAATACTATCATAGGTATTATTATAAGCAATACTGATATTATTAATATTACCATTTTAATATCTCAATATTATGATTATGATTAATATTATTATTATAAAAATGATACAATTTATTAATACTTTCATAAATATTAAATATTATTAACATTTTACAAATAGTAGAACTATTATTATTAACGTAAGTATATTATTGATGTTATTATCATTATTTTTATTATTATTAATATTAATTGAGTATAACTAAAATTATTGTTTTGATAAACAAATGGAATATATATATATATATATATATATATATATATATATATATATATATATATATATATATATATATATATATATATATATATATATATATATATATATATATATTTAATATACATAACATAACAAAAATTTATTCAGTTATATATAAAAATGAAATTATAATAATAATAAAATATAAAAATTATATCAATAATAATAATGTATACATAATTGTTCGATTACAAGTATATGTATTAATATATATACAAATGATATAGGTTCATGAATCCGAGGCCAACCATGCATTGTTCAATATCGTCATATGTATTTTTACTACAAAATACATTAGGTGAGTTTCATTTGCTCCTTTTTTAAATGCTTTTGCAATATATATTTTTGGGACTGAGAATACATGCGCTTTTATAACTATTTTACGAAATAGACACAAGTAATTGAAACTACATTATATGGGTGAATGATCGAAGCCGAATATGCCCCTTTTGCTTGATAGCCTAAGAATTAGTAAACCGATCTACTAATTGACGCGAATCCTAAAGATAGATCTATTGGGCCTAACGAACCCCATCCAAAGTACCGGATGCTTTAGTACTTCGAATTCGTTTTTATCATGTCCGAAGAATTTCTCGAAATGATAGGGGATATTCTTATATGCATATTGTGAATGTCGGTTACCAGGTGTTCAATCCATATGAATGATTTTTGTCTCTATGCATGGGACGTATGTTTATGAGAAACGGATATATGAAATCTTGTGGTCTATTAAATTTATGATATGATTATTTATGATAAACTAATGAACTCACCAACCTTTTGGTTGACACTTGAAAGCATGTTTATTCTCAGGTATGAAAGAAATCTTCCGCTGTGCATTTGCTCATTTTAGAGATATTACTTGGAGTCATTCATGACATATTTCAAAAGACGTTGCATTCTAGTCGTCGAGTTCATCAAGATTATTATTTAGTCAATTATAGATGAATATATTATGAAATGTTTTGAATGTTGTCAATTTTCGATATAAAGCAAGTTTGTCTTTTAAAAACGAATGCAATGTTTGTAAAATGTATCATATAGAGGTCAAGTACCTCGCGATGTAACCAACTATTTTGAATTGTTTGTAATCGATATGGACTTTGTCCGGATGGATTAGGTCTTGACAGTTGGTATCAGAGCGGTGGTCTTAGCGAACCAGGTTTGCATTAGTGTGTATAACTGATAAGTCAATACGATGCATTAGTGAGTCTGGACTTCGACCGTGTCTGCATGTCAAAAGTTTTGCTTATCATTTTTGTCGGAAATCATCTGCTTATCATCCTTAGGAAATTACATGCTCATTATTCTTAGTCTAGACACGTTTTACTGCATTGACTGCATGAATAGTGTATAGACAAAATTAATATCTTAGCGTATCTGACGATTCATATCTTAGCGTATCTGTTACTGTAGACCTTGCCTGATATCTCTCGTAAATTTCTCCTTAATTTAAGGGATCCTGGTACTATAAATATATCTATGTAAATTATGCATTGAGAATACCATCCAACTATCAATTACTGTCACTAAACTCTTCATATCAAAAATCTTTCCTGAGATCGCGTAAGATGGCCTCTACGAATCGACCAAGTTCCTCTGACTCCGAAGACAGCATGACAGGAGCACATAAATCAATCAACTATCGTTATTACTGGAGAAACTGGGGGTGGGTTCGCGACATACTCACCCTATGGAGAAGGGAAGAAGGTACTCCATATCATGAATCGAATCTACCATCTAACCTTGGAGTACTCGACCCGCTCACCGACGAACCTGTTCGCAACTCCGTTTATACCCTTTTTGCCAGAATTTTTCGTCTTCAGACTACCATTAACGAAACTAGAGAAGATATCCAATCTCTGCCTCACACTGATAACCAACCAGGGTTAGTAGAAGAAGTTAAAGAACTCCGAGCTCGAGTGTTAACTTTAGAGAGTACGGTACACAGTTTGCAAGCACCAGCAGTATCACCAACACCTGTCACATCACCAACCTTAGCACCAACAACACTAGTATCACCAACAACAACATCCGCATCACCAGCTTCGACATCTCATTCTGTACCTCGAGTATACTCATTGTTCTACATGACGTTCTACATCATTTATCTTCGTTCGACATGATGATTATGTAAACTCTAATGTTTTAGAGATTATATATTCTTGTTCAAATGGTAAATCAAATGAGTTTAATATCATATTGACTCATTAAATCCATGATTACATCTGAAGAAAATATATATATATTTTCAAAAAGATTGTAATTAAAAATTCTTTCGTACAAACTGTTAATGGTGAAAATATTTTAACGGGTAGGTAATACCCGAGGAATATTTAGATTTCACATTAATAAGTTACACTGTACATTCTTTGAATCTAATTCAATGGTCATTTATTATCCTACTTACATCCACCGATATACATATCCGTTCACCACAGAATAACCATATTCATCCAATTTCATATTTGGATTTTGATTTATCAGAATCCAACGAGTGGCATAATGAAGAAAACATATGACAAAATAAAATTTATTAGAAACAGACTAATTAACTATGAGAAATTGTGTTAAGAATCCACGCTAACTGTTCCTAGCTAATTGTTCCTAGCTAACTGTTTACATTTTATTTATCGCAATTTAATTATCGCAATTTACATTCTCGCAATTTTATTTATTGTCATTTAATTTCTGTATTTATTTTTACGCACTTTAAATATCAGGACATGTATACAAGGTTTTGACATATCATATCGACACATCTATATATATTATTTGGAATCACCATAGACACTCTATATGCAGTAATGATCGAGTTCTCTATACATGGTTGAGGTTGATTCTCAAATAATATATATACTTTGAGTTGTGATCAAGTCTGAGACATGTACACGGGTCACGATACGTATTAATTAATTCGAATATTATATATTAAATTATATATGAATTATTAAATTGCTAATTGTGGACTATCAATAGAGGACCACCAACATTGGACAATTAAAATGAATTAAAATATTGTTTATAACATATGAAACTAAACAATTCTTCAAGTTTGCCACTTGATTTCATCTTAAATCTCATTTGTATCTTGACAATTACAATTTACGTTCAAACCTTTCATGATTCTTGAAAACACCTCAATCGAGAGGATGAACCAACCGCACTTCATCTACGGAAGAAAAGATCGATGCATATAGTTACGCACCTGAAAACATTCGGAACTTGAGTAAACGTTTAAAACGTGTCTGTGTTAGCTCCTTTGGCATTGTTATTACTGAAAATAACATTGCAACTCTTTTTCAAATTAGCTATTTTTATCACTGCTTCAACAAATCAACTTCAACTTCTATTCGAATCAGTCTTATTATAACCGCGATATATAAGTTTGCTTGTCGTCATCGTTACCGGAGAACCGTTTATATTTCACCACATTAGCAGTAAAATTACCAGCAACTGCAATGAATTTGGACTTTCCGAAAAATCATTATATTCATTGAAACCCCATCTTGTATTCATCTATACCCTGTAACAATAATTGCCATACCAATTATCGGGAATCAGCAATCAGTATTTCGAATCTCGTAGCATTTCTACATCAATAGTTATATGTATACATATAAAAATTATCTCCTAGAATTACGATCTTCAATTCCGAAATTTTGAAAAGGCACTCAGTTTACGAATTGATACTCTGAATGTTGAAAAAGCTGGAAAAAAAACTGTAGGCAACCGTAAACGACCTTAGTCGTCGGAAGTTTGATGATAAAGAATAATATGTTGGAAAAGCTCAGAAATGTTAGAACTAGAAAACGGATAGAGTTAACCATGAAGGAGACCAAGACAAATACAAGGACCATACTCTATATTCAAATAATCCAGATAACTCTGGATCCGTTAAAATCTTTAGAGAATATCTTGCTCCGAAGTCATGTTAAAAATTTTACGGAAAATCTTTCTCTATCAACCATCGAACTTAGAAATTCCAAAATATCATCATCAATATCTTCGATATTTCTGAGGATATTTTCATAAATATTCTCGTTCGAAATTATATACCTCTTCGTACTTCCTATGTATCATTATATTGGAAACATTCAATAGAAAATCTAGTACCGAAAAGCGGATTATGCGGAACTATGAAGGAAGCCGTGGACAAATCACAAAGAATAAGTTTGACTTCAAAGAATCCAAATGATTCTGTTTTTGATGAAATCTTTAGCGAATACCTTGCTTCCAAATCTAAACCCTTACAGATAAATCTTCTTCATCATCCTTCGATATTAGAAATTCCAAGATATCATCGTATCTTTCATTATAAATATCCTCCATATTTCTGAAGATATTTTCATAACTATTCTTATTTGAAAACATTAATCTCTTCGTGATATCAGTATTACATCATATAGAAACTGTTAGTTTCTATATTCTGTAAACTTTCGAGCTTAAAATATGAATGTTATTGAAGTAATGTTGGGAACTAATGCATGAGCTAGTATAATATAATGACACTTGATCAACGTGATTATATTACAGTAAGTCATGCTGAGTTTCTAATGGGACATGATGATTCACAGTCCATAACGTCATCACGTGCCATGTTACATAACTCTTTCATTCTGATTAACTTCTGAACATATCAAGAAAATATATTCTTGATAGTTCTGTTCTCAGTGATTCTGGTAATTTGACAAATCAAATCGTGCGATTTTGTTCTTTCTCGTTTAGAACATTAAGTTCATTCGAAACTCCACACTTACGAATTTTGGATCATTACTCGCTTTACTAGAGGTCGGGAGGATAATAAAAAGGCAAAGAGCTCCAAAATATAAGAGAAAATATAAAGCCCAATGATGACACGAAGGTTACAAACTGTAGATATTAATACGAATAGTAATATAAAGACACGGTATAATTAAGAATAGTATCACCTAAGGTAATAGTAGAAGTAAACAGATCTTTCTGGTGGAAGATTGAAAAGAAGGATGACCGAAATGATAAATAGGAAA
This sequence comes from Rutidosis leptorrhynchoides, assembly GCF_046630445.1. Lineage (NCBI taxonomy): Eukaryota > Viridiplantae > Streptophyta > Magnoliopsida > Asterales > Asteraceae > Rutidosis > Rutidosis leptorrhynchoides. The sequence continues at coordinate 203,493,641 of NC_092335.1, read as the reverse complement.
ATATCAAGGATTAGAACTGGATTAAGCATTTTCACAATCCTTTGGATGCAAGAACTAAGAAAGAAAGTATTGGAATAGTGAAAATAATGGAACGGAAAAAGTTCATTTATAGTGAAAATACCTGACAGAGCAATCGAGACAAATGATCGCATTTAATTAAAAAGATCTTAATTTCCATAAATCCCGAAGAATCAGATCTTATAGATTTCGTAGATTTTCTTTTAAATCTCTTGAATTCCGGAATTCAATCAAGACAACGTCAAAAGTTAAGACGAACTTTATTTTTTAAATTCAACCATGACTAGTCAAAAGTTATGATGAAACTTGTCTTTCTCATTTCACTATTGCGTAATAGCTTCACTCGTACGTTTCACATGATCGAATCGTTTTATCTATATTAATCCATAATGATAAAACTCTATTTATCAACTCATAATCGTCATAAAAACAGTTTTATTGTTAGCCATGACCATCCCACTCAAATTTCGGGACGAAATTTCTTTAACGGGTAGGTACTGTGACGACCCGGGAATTTTTGACTAAATTTAAACTTAATCTATATATGATCTCGACACAATAAGCAAAGTCTGTAACGTTGACTCTCAAAAATATTAGATGTGTTTTCAATTGTGCATTTAATCTTTGACTACTTCTGACGATTCACGGACGATTATGTGTAAATAAATATGTAATCATATATATATAAATATAAATATATAAGTGTAAGTATATAATATTAATAAGTATACTTTAATCAATTGAAATTGAAAAAAAATAAAATAACAAGATAAATACGTTATCGTTAGGATGAACATATAAACAAATATATAATATTATTATCTATATGAATATATAAATGAAAGATTTCAAATAATAATAATTACATTATGACATTTATAAAATATATAAATTAAATGTTCATTAAATGTTACTTTATAGTATATATATATATATATATATATATATATATATATATATATATATATATATATATATGATATAATTAATAAATATGATATAATTAATAAGTTGTAATATTATTATATTGAATGTAATTATAAGTTAAAATATAACTGATATATCAAAATTATTACTATTAATTCATTATTATTGTCAGTTCTAATATTAATGTCAATATTTGTATCATTATATATAATACAAGATATATATATGAAATTGGTATGAATAAGTTAACATATATAAATTGATATATGATTACTAATATTATTGTTATTAATAATAATATTAATATAATTAGTATTATTATAATTAACATTATTATTGTTATACAATTATGATAATTGTTAGTAGAATCATTAAGAATTATTATTACTAATATATATTACCCTTATTATTGTTATTATACAACTAATACAATTTAGTAACATTATCATTAATAATATTATTATAAACAATATTATAACTATTAGTATTATTATTCTAAACGTTAATATTTTTAAGTTACTTATTATTAATAGTAGTTTTATATTATTATTTCAGTATTTTTACTAATTATATTTAATAAGATTATTATTATTAATATCAATTTTATATAAAATAAATCTAGAAAAAGAATCCAATTCAGTTACACTTAACAATCAAACTGTTTTATAATTTGTATATATCTGTGAACTTGTTCCAATCGATCCTAATCAGTCTCAACAACGAACAAAAACAGTAAAAGGCAATTTTATTTTTTTCAATTGTTCTTCTGACAGGATATTTCTTGTCGATGAAATCAAGCTACGAAACAAAAGCAAATTGATTCAATTATACTATAATTATAGCTATTAACCTTTACATAACACTCTGCCTACTCAATTCGATGAAATAGGAAAAACCCAATTGAAATTCAAGAAAAACAGTCCCGGTTCCCCTGTTCTTCATTATTTGATCAATAGCTCAAAAACGAAACAATTTTTAAATTCTATTAATTACAAGTTGTTAGGAATGATACGTTTAAACTTTCTGCAAAGTTTGAATTCCAAATTCCTAATAACAAATCTGAATTTTGGAGTCAAAATTTCGCAACAAAAAGTCAACATTTGAGTTCATCATGAAATTTCATTTGTGAAAATTGTTTCCAGTTAAATTGAGAATCCATATAGCTTATAGGAGTTTTTCACAAACTATTTCATATTGTAAGTTTCATCTAAGATGTTTTTAATTTCGTTAACACGATTTGAGTTCATAGAGTTCTACAGCGAACGATTTTATTGCTGTACACGTTTTTTATTTATTTATTTTAATCCCTTCCTGTGAAATTTAAAGTCATATTTATAAGTGAGTGTTATTTTAATTACAAGTATTAGAACCTTCGATCAAGTCATGGGGTTTATTGAGTTTGGTCTCTGATCGTTGAAGAGATGAAGAAATAGGGTAAACAGACAGAAAGGCTTAAGTAAAATTCGGTGTGGGTTTAATCGGATATGACGAAACAGAAGAATGGTTAAGAGTGGATCCGGGTGTGCGAGGGGTCTCGGGTTCGATCCCGGTCTTGGGCAAATCTTTTTAGAATGGCTTTTTACAAGGGTATACACTTCAAATTTTATTATTATTATTATTATTATTATTATTATTATTATTATTATTATTATTATTATTATTATTATTATTATTATTATTATTATTATTATTATTATTATTATTATGATTATTGTTGTTATTATTGTTATTATTATTATTATTATTAATATTATATTATTATTATTATTATTATTATTATTATTATTATTATTATTATTATTATTATTATTATTATTATTATTATTATTATTATTATTATTATTATTATTATTATTTGTATTGTTATTATGAAGATTATGATTTTTATCATTACTACACTTATCATTATGCTAATATTATTATTATCATAAATGTATTAGAACTAGTAATATTATTATTATTGGTATTATTATTAACAAGTATTATAAGTATTATGGTTATCATTATTAATATAGGTATTATTATTAGTATTATCATTACTAATATTACAAAGTATCATTAACAGACTTATCAATTAAACTTTAATATTAGTGTTATTGTATGCTTATTGAGATTTCTATTAAAACTACAAAAACAAATTACCCTTATTATTAAAAGTATTATTTTTGCTAAAACTACCATTATTATTAATATTATTATCATTACTAGTATTATTATTAAGTAATATTATCATTAATACTATCATAGGTATTATTATAAGCAATACTGATATTATTAATATTACCATTTTAATATCTCAATATTATGATTATGATTAATATTATTATTATAAAAATGTAAGATCCTGTTTTCTTTTTGGGTTTGGACGCCGTCCAAACATTTGGGACGCCGTCCCAGTTCGAAGACCTGGACGCCGTCCAACATTTTGGACGCCGTCCAGAATGGCTGGCAGGCATGTCTTTTTGCTATTTAATTATTTTAGATGGGTATTTTGGTAATTTCACTTCTTGGACGAATTTTAAAGCCCTAGATCAGTTTTGGGAGTCTCATTACTCCATTCACAACCACCAAACATCATCTACTTTAATTCTAGAGAGAGAGTGCTCTTAAGTGTGAGAAAGCTCAAATTGGAGAGGAAGAAGCTTGTTTCGGGTTCTAGCTCGAGCATTGAAGTTGTTCATCTCCTCGTTAGCTTCGTTTTGATTGTGGTGGTAAGCCCTAAAATTGATTTCTCTAGTAAATATGTTTAAGGGTTAGGGTTTGGGTTAATGTTGTACATAAAACCCATGTATGAGTGTTTTGGGGGTTTTGGGTAAGTTTGGGTCATGAAGACCCAAATGGTGACTAACCTAGGGTTTTGAAAGGGTAAATGGGTCTTAAAGACCAAAGTAAATACTAATACACTTATATTTAATGTTAGTGGGTGTGATTTGGGTTGTGGGTGACCCAAATGGGTGTGTTGACCTAGAAATGGGTCAAATGGGTCTTTGATGACCTAGGTTGTCTTGCATGTATGAAAACGAGTTAACTTTGTGGTTAAAAGTGTGTTAATACCTTAATTGGCTAAAGTTAGGGTTTTTGGTGAAGTTAACCCATTATTAGGGTTAAAGGTGCAAAATGGGTCGGGATTGCACTTAGGGTCAAAAGACTCTAAATTGTTAAGTGAGTTGCTTGACCGACTTGAGTTGTGAATTGATTATGTGCTAAAATGTAATAGGTACGTAACATTGACGTTGCAAGTTCGGTTATCTTACACGAAGACTTTGAGGTGAGTGGAATAATTATATGCGTATGTATATAATGTATCTATTTGTTGTAGCGTGAAACGGGTAGTGTCGAGGTGCTAAGACACCATGTTTCACGTGAAGAGTGTAGCATCGAGGTGTTAAGATGCCACTCGGGTGTAGCATCGAGGTGTTAAGATGCCACCTATGAGTGTAGTGTCGAGGTGTTAAGACACCACTCCGTAAAATAATGAGTGATGCATCGAGGTGTTAAGATGCCACTCGGGGTGATGTGCCGAGGTGTTAAGGTGCCACCCTAGGGGTTAGTGGTGCGAGGTGTTAAGTGCCCTAACGGATGTTACGAACACCGATGGTGTTTTCGCGAGCGCCGTTCCCTTGTACTATTGGTTAACCATGGTTATTTGTGTTGTAAGCATATTATATTATTCGAGTTATATTTATATGCGGTTGTTATGCTAGATTAGGGGTATTGGTGAATTATAGCTTGTTATTGCGACGATAAGCTAATGTTGTTTGCTAGCATGTTTGCGGTTGTGTAAGTGTATGCAAGTAGGTATAATTATATATGTATTCGTATAATTATTGCATTCACTAAGCTTTGCTTACCCTCTCGTTGTTTACCTTTTTTTATAGGCTCGGGCATTGACAAGGGTAAGAGCATTCAATTGGATTAGTGATCTCCCGCTTGTTTTGTTAGGGGATGCTTTTGGGTGTTAGCTTTTGGAGTTCGACCGAGATTGGGTAGTTTAACCCCAAACACCATGCTCTAGTGTCGTTTGGAACTTAAACTTATATTTGGTCGAAACTTTTATTTTTGAACGAAACTCGTAAAATGGGCGATGTGGGCCCGTTGATGTAAAACTTGATTTGATGATGAAAATCTCTTAGTTTCACTTATATTGACTTGTGGTAAAAAGGTTTTCGTTTGAAAGTGTCGGGAAGCGGGTTTTCCGCTCGTGTGAGTTGGACCCGTGATCAGTAGCTGGAAGGCCATTGGGACGTCGTCCCAATTGATTGGACGCCGTCCCAGTTGTGTTGAGCTGGACGCCGTCCCAAACTTTGGACGCCGTCCCATATTTCTGAGCTGGACGCCGTCCAGATGCACTGCCATAAATTTTTTTTTTTTGGTACGCGTTTTGAGTTTATGAAGTCGGGTTGTTACAAGTGGTATCAGAGCATGGTCTAAGGGATTTAGGTGACTTGAGATAGGCGCCTAGACTTAGACTTTTTGTGTGCGCGTTTGTGCGGCACTTGTAGGACCTTGGGTCGGATCGGGATGGTTAGTGCATATGTTTATGTGAACTAATCATGCACTATTTATTGTGTGTGTTTAGCAATCATCAAGCGAGATGGACGTTGTACTAGCGAGTTAACGCGACGTGCTCGCGTAGTAATGACTAGCTACCATCACTACGAGTGCAAATCGTGTCAAACAAGTAATGTACGACGATTGTTGATCGAGATGGAGTAGTGTGGCGTATATGTATGTATATATGTAATCTGTCCTTCCGTTTTGTGGTTTAACCTAATTCATTTTATAGAATGAAGACGAGAAACGGTCCCGAACATGATAATGGAAGTACAAGCGGGGACGCCGAGTTCTCAACCAAGGTTGAGGCCATCTTTAAGAAGTTAAAATCGGATTTTCTTGCGGACGTTCGAAAGGTCTTCCAAGATTCGGTTGATGAGCAAATAACCGATCTAATTAATGAACGAATGAAGGCCACTATCGAAGAGGCCCTTGACGCTAGGAATATCTACCCTCGCGGTGAAGGAGGTGAAGGAAGGCGGGACTTCCACTACAAGAACTTCAAGGATGCTCAACCCCCGATGTTTAATGGGGTGCGGGATCCTTTAAAAAGTACATGTTGGATCTCCGATATTGAGGGAGCTTTCCGTACCGCGGAATGTCCTCCCGAAAAGAAGGCGAGGTATGGCTCTACCATGCTACGAGAAGAGGCTAAGTTATGGTGGGATGATAAAATCAACTTGTATGGTGAGGAACAATGTATGGGCTTGACATGGGAAGAGTTTAAGAAGGAGTTTTTCAAGGAATACCGAACTTCTTCCGATCTCGATAGAATCCGGGACGAGTTGCACCATTTGCAACAAGGCTCAATGGACTTAGTTACTCTTAAGTCTACATTCTTGGCAAAGACTCGTTTTTGCCCGGAATATGTTGGTGATGATCATAAGCTCATGAAGGATTTCTACCGTACTTTGAATGATGAGTACAAGGGGAAGATTAGTCGGGGTATGGCTAAGTCTTTTGATGAATTGTTCGAGTTGGCTCGGGGTTTTGAGCCGGAGTGTCCCGACTTGCGAAACGACAATGTGAAATAGTTAGAGAAGGCGGCGGGTACGGCTAGGGGTCGCAACTATTTGATGACCAATGATGAAGCCAAACAATCGCACGAAGTTGTCTCAGGTACTTACATGGTTAATTCTAATCCGGCAAGGATTCTTTTCGATAGCGGTGCAAATTTGTCGTTTGTGTCTCCTAAATTTGTGCCTAAACTTAATAGACCGTTAGCTAAGTTAAGTCGTCCGATAGAAGTCGAAATAGCGGACGGCAAGACGGTGCTAGTGGTTGATGTGTGTGAAAATTGTGATGTTGTTTTTGGTGCCGAAACCTTTAAAATTGATCTAATTCCAATGACCTTGGGCGACTTTGATATTGTCGTTGGTATGGATTGGCTCGATCGTTATAGAGCCGATATTGCATGCCATGATAAGTTTATTCGTGTGAAGACCCTAAGTGGGGGAGAGTTGGTTATTCATGGTGATAAGCGAAGGAGACCGGTGCCGGTATGCACTTTTGCACGGGCACGTCGTCTCGTTGTTACCGGTGGCATGGCTTTCCTTGCTTATGTTTTTGATACTCGCAATGAGCCACCACATATTCGTGAAATTCCGGTTGTTAGTGAATTCGAAGACGTTTTTCCGGACGAATTACCGGGTGTTCCGGCAGAAAGACAAGTTGAATTTCGCATCGAGTTGGTTCCGGGGGCTACCCCCGTTGCTAAAACTCCTTATCGTTTAGCGCCAACGGAGATGCAAGAGTTGTTAAATCAAATTCAAGAATTGCTCGAGAAGGGTTTTATTCGACCGAGTGCTTCACCATGGGGCGCTCCGGTGTTATTTGTGAAGAAGAAAGATGGTAGTATGCGTATGTGCATTGATTACCGTGAGTTGAATAAAGTGACGATCAAGAATCGTTATCCATTACCTAGGATTGACGATTTATTTGATCAACTTCAAGGTGTAACGTATTTCTCTAAGATCGACCTACGGTCCGGCTATCATCAAATGCGGGTCCGTGAGGAAGACATAGAGAAAACGGCTTTTCGAACGCGTTACGGGCATTACGAGTTTGTAGTTATGCCCTTTGGTCTTACGAATGCACCGGCGGCATTCATGGATCTTATGAACCGAGTGTGCCAACCTATGTTGGACAAGTCAGTAATAGTGTTCATTGACGACATACTAGTCTACTCGAAAAGTATGAACGAACATGAACATCATTGGCGTGAAGTATTGAAGACGCTACGAAAGGAGAAGTTGTATGCAAAGTTCTCCAAATGTGAATTTTGGCTAAGGGAAGTTCAATTCCTTGGTCATATTGTGAACGAAAACGGTATTCAAGTAGATCCGGGGAAGATCAAAACGGTGAAGAGTTGGGGACGACCGACTACGCCTACGGAAATCCGAAGTTTTCTCGGATTGGCCGGTTATTATCGTCGGTTTATCCAAGATTTTTCTAAGATCGCTTCTTCGTTGACGAAATTGACAAGGAAGAATGCGAGGTTTGGTTGGGAGAACGAGCAAGAAATTGCTTTTCAATTGTTAAAAGAGAAGTTGTGTCAAGCTCCGGTGTTAGTGTTACTGGAAGGTGTTGAAGACATGGTGGTTTATTGTGATGCTTCCTTAAATGGTCTCGGGTGTGTTCTAATGCAAAGAGGTAAAGTCATCGCTTATGCCTCTCGACAATTAAAGGAACATGAAACGAGGTATCCGACTCATGATCTTGAGTTGGCGGCGGTAGTGCATGCGTTGAAAATTTGGCGCCATTACTTGTATGGTGTCAAGTGTACGATTTATTCGGATCATAAGAGTTTGAAACATCTCTTTAATCAACGAGATTTGAATTATCGCCAACGTAGGTGGATGGATGTGGTGAAAGACTATGATTGTGAAATACTTTATCATCCGGGTAAGGCGAATGTGGTCGCGGATGCGTTGAGTCGAAAGAGTCAACATCCGGCGATAAAAGTGGGGTCGTTACGTTTGATTATTACCAACGATTTTCTTGAAAAGCTTGGTGAGATTCAAATAGAGGCTTATGTTCACAACAAGCATACGGAGCGAATCGTGGGCCAATCGGAGTTTATTACTATGGGTCCGCATGGTTTGTTGTCTTTCCAAGGAAGGGTGTGGGTGCCTAAGATGGGTGATTACCGACGAGTGCTACTTGATGAAGCACATAAGTCAAAATACTCCATTCATCCGGGCACGACGAAAATGTATCTTGACTTGAAGAAAGATTATTGGTGGCCGGGCATGAAACGTGATGTTGTGAAGTATGTTGAGCAATGTGTCACGTGTTTACAAGTAAAAGCCGAACACCAAAAGCCGTATGGTAAGTTGCAACCGTTAGAAATCCCGAAATGGAAATGGGAGCACATTACCATGGATTTCATTACAAAGTTACCTAAAACGACGAGAACCCAATTCGATTCGATTTGGGTTATAGTTGACCGATTGACAAAAAGCGCTTTGTTTCTTCCCATTAAAGAAGCGATATCGTCGGAGACTTTGGCTAAGTTGTTTATCAAGGAAGTGGTCTCGCGACATGGGGTTCCTATATCTATTATTTCGGATCGAGATACCCGTTTTACATCTCGGTTTTGGGAAAAGTTTCATGAAGATATGGGCACGCAATTGAAGTTGAGCACGGCGTATCATCCTCAAACGGACGGTCAAACCGAACGTACGAATCAAACTTTGGAAGATATGTTACGGGCGTGCATCATTAACTTTGGTGGTAGTTGGGATGAGCATTTGCCTTTGGTGGAATTCTCGTACAATAATAGTTATCATACTAGTATCGGGATGCCACCTTACGAAATGCTTTATGGGCGTAGGTGTCGAACTCCCGTTTGTTGGGGAGAAGTGGGTCAAAGAGAGATCGGGAGTACCAATTTGGTTTTAGAGACAAATAGCAAGATCGATTTGATTCGGGAACATTTGAAGAAGGCTCAAGATAGGCAAAAGTCGTATGCTGATAGACTTAGGCGATTGATTGAGTTCCAAGAAGGCGATAGGGTGATGCTTAAGGTTTCGCCATGGAAGGGTATTATTCGATTTCGAAAACGGGGAAAGTTAGCTCCTCGGTTTATTGGGCCGTTCAAGGTTTCAGCTCGTGTTGGTGAAGTTGCATATCGATTGGAATTACCCGAAGAGCTTGCGGGGATCCATAATACATTTCATGTTTCCCACCTCCGTAAGTGTCTTGCGGACGATTCCTCATGGATGCCTTTAGACGAGATCGAGCTAAACAACAAGTTAGAATATGTCGAGGAACCGATTGCTATCCTTAACGAGAAGGTGAAAATGTTGAGGAATAAAGAGGTGAGAACTTTCAAAGTTCAATGGCGGCGAAGTAAAGGTTCCGAGTTCACTTGGGAGCCCGAAGAGTTCGTGTTAGTTTATCTTCCCTCGTGTCATGCGGCTTGGATTGCGAGGTCGCAATCCGATTCAAGTGGGGGAGAGTTGTAAGATCCTGTTTTCTTTTTGGGTTTGGACGCCGTCCAAACATTTGGGACGCCGTCCCAGTTCGAAGACCTGGACGCCGTCCAACATTTTGGACGCCGTCCAGAATGGCTGGCAGGCATGTCTTTTTGCTATTTAATTATTTTAGATGGGTATTTTGGTAATTTCACTTCTTGGACGAATTTTAAAGCCCTGGATCAGTTTTGGGAGTCTCATTACTCCATTAACAACCACCAAACATCATCTACTTTAATTCTATAGAGAGAGTGCTCTTAAGTGTGAGAAAGCTCAAATAGGAGAGGAAGAAGCTTGTTTCGGGTTCTAGCTCGAGCATTGAAGTTGTTCATCTCCTCGTTAGCTTCGTTTTGATTGTGGTGGTAAGCCCTAAAATTGATTTCTCTAGTAAATATGTTTAAGGGTTAGGGTTTGGGTTAATGTTGTACATAAAACCCATGTATGAGTGATTTGGGGGTTTTGGGTAAGTTTGGGTCATGAAGACCCAAATGGTGACTAACCTAGGGTTTTGAAAGTGTAAATGGGTCTTAAAGACCTAAGTAAATACTAATACACTTATAGTTAATGTTAGTGGGTGTGATTTGGGTTGTGGGTGACCCAAATGGGTGTGTTGACCTAGAAATGGGTCAAATGGGTCTTTGATGACCTAGGTTGTCTTGCATGTATGAAAACGAGTTAACTTTGTGGTTAAAAGTGTGTTAATACCTTAATTGGCTAAAGTTAGGGTTTTTGGTGAAGTTAACCCATTATTAGGGTTAAAGGTGCAAAATGGGTCGGGATTGCACTTAGGGTCAAAAGACTCTAGATTGTTAAGTGAGTTGCTTGACCGACTTGCGTTGTGAATTGATTATGTGCTAAAATGTAATAGGTACGTTACATTGACGTTGCAAGTTCGGTTATCTTACATGAAGACTTTGAGGTGAGTGGAATAATTATATGCGTATGTATATAATGTATCTATTTGTTGTAGCGTGAAACGGGTAGTGTCGAGGTGCTAAGACACCATGTTTCACATGAAGAGTGTAGCATCGAGGTGTTAAGATGCCACTCGGGTGTAGCATCGAGGTGTTAAGATGCCAACTAGGAGTGTAGTGTCGAGGTGTTAATACACCACTCCGTAAAATAATGAGTGATGCATCGAGGTGTTAAGATGCCACTCGGGGTGATGTGCCGAGGTGTTAACGTGCCACCCTAGGGGTTAGTGGTGCGAGGTGTTAAGTGCCCTAACGGATGTTACGAACACCGATGGCGTTTTCGCGAGCGCCGTTCCCTTGTACTATTGGTTAACCATGGTTATTTGTGTTGTAAGCATATTATATTATTCGAGTTATATTTATATGCGGTTGTTATGCTAGATTGGGGGAATTGGTGAATTATAGCTTGTTATTGCGACGATAAGCTAATGTTGTTTGCTAGCATGTTTGCGGTTGTGTAAGTGTATGCAAGTAGGTATAATTATATATGTATTCGTATAATTATTGCATTCACTAAGCTTTGCTTACCCTCTCATTGTTTACCTTTTTTATAGGCTCGGGCATTGACAAGGGTAAGAGCGTTCAATCGGATTAGTGATCTCCCGCTTGTTTTGTTAGGGGATGCTTTTGGGTGTTAGCTTTTGGAGTTCGACAGAGATTGTGTAGTTTAACCCCAAACACCATGCTCTAGTGTCGTTTGGAACTTAAACTTATATTTGGTCGAAACTTTTATTTTTGAACGAAACTCGTAAAATGGGCGATTTGGGCCCGTTGATGTAAAACTTTATTTGATGATGAAAATCTCTTAGTTTCACTTATATTGACTTGTGGTAAAAAGGTTTTCGTTTGAAAGTGTCGGGAAGCGAGTTTTCCGCTCGTGTGAGTTGGACCCGTGATCAGTAGCTGAAAGGCCATTGGGACGCCGTCCCAATTGATTGGACGCCATCCCAGTTGTGTTGAGCTGGACGTCGTCCCAAACTTTGGACGCCGTCCCATATTTCTGAGCTGGACGCCGTCCAGGATTCTGGACGCCGTCCAGATGCACTGCCATAAATTTTTTTTTTTGGTACGCGTTTTGAGTTTATGAAGTCGGGTTGTTACAAAAAATGATACAATTTATTAATACTTTCATAAATATTAAATATTATTAACATTTTACAAATAGTAGAACTATTATTATTAACGTAAGTATATTATTGATGTTATTATCATTATTTTTATTATTATTAATATTAATTGAGTATAACTAAAATTATTGTTTTGATAAACAAATATATATATATATATATATATATATATATATATATATATATATATATATTAATATAAATAACATAACAAAAAATTATTCAGTTATATATAAAAATGAAATTATAATAATAATAAAATATATAAATTACTAATATAAAAATTATATCAATAATAATAATGTATACATAATTGTTCGATTACAAGTATATGTATTAATATATATACAAATGATATAGGTTCGTGAATCCGAGGCCAACCATGCATTGTTCAATATCGTCATATGTATTTTTACTACAAAATACATTAGGTGAGTTTCATTTGCTCCTTTTTTAAATGCTTTTGTAATATATATTTTTGGGACTGAGAATACATACGCTTTTATAACTATTTTACGAAATAGACACAAGTAATTGAAACTACATTATATGGGTGAATGATCGAAGCCGAATATGCCCCTTTTGCTTGGTAGCCTAAGAATTAGTAAACCGATCTACTAATTGACGCGAATCCTAAAGATAGATCTATTGGGCCTAACGAACCCCATCCAAAGTACCGGATGCTTTAGTACTTCGAATTCGTTTTTATCATGTCCGAAGAATTTCCCGGAATGATAGGGGATATTCTTATATGCATATTGTGAATGTCGATTACCAGGTGTTCAATCCATATGAATGATTTTTGTCTCTATGCATGGGACGTATGTTTATGAGAAACAGATATATGAAATCTTGTGGTCTATTAAAATTATGATATGATTATTTATGATAAACTAATGAACTCACCAACCTTTTGGTTGACACTTGAAAGCATGTTTATTCTCAGGTATGAAAGAAATCTTCCGCTGTGCATTTGCTCATTTTAGAGATATTACTTGGAGTCATTCATGACATATTTCAAAAGACGTTGCATTTGAGTCGTCGAGTTCATCAAGATTAATATTTAGTCAATTATAGTTGAATATATTATGAAATGTTTTGAATGTCGTCAATTTTCGATATAAAGCAAGTTTGTCTTTTAAAAACGAATGCAATGTTTGTAAAATGTATCATATAGAGGTCAAGTACCTCGCGATGTAACCAACTATTGTGAATCGTTTGTAATCGATATGGACTTTGTCCGGATGGATTAGGACGGGTCTTGACAGTCATGGTTGATTTCCGGATTTCAAGGGATTTAGAGAAAATCTTCGTAATAAGATTTGGTTCTTCGATAATTAAGGAAATTAGGATCCGCTTTAAATGCGATCATCTGTTTTGATTGCTCTGTCGGATATTTTACTATAAATCCACCCCCTTTGTTTCCTTACAACTCACACCTTCTATTCTTTCTCCCTCAACTCATATTTAAAGTATTCGTCAATATGCTCCATCCCGTTCTAATCCTTGATATACTCCTAACTTTCATATATGTTATTCTTCTTTTACATCTACCACTGGAGGATTTTATTTACTTTTACTATTACCTTGGGGTTATAGTATTTTTAATTCTCCCGTGCCTTTACGTTGCAATACGTATTGATATGCACGGTTTGTAATTTATGTGTTGTTGTCGAGCTTTATATTTTCCTTTATATTCAAGAGTTCCATACTTTTGTCTTCTCTTCCCGACTTCAAGTCAAGTGAATAATGGTCCAGAATTCGTAGGTATGGATTTCGAAATGAATATAGTTAATGTTCTAAGAAGAGAATTGTAATGGCACGATCTTGATTTTTCAAATTACCAGAATGCTTCGGAAAAGGCCGAATCATCAAGAAAAATATTTTCTTGGTCTGTTTAGAGGTTAAGTAGAATACAAGAGTCATGTAACATGGCATCTAATGACATTATGATCTGTGAATCATCACGTTCCATTTAGAAACTCAGCATGACTTACTGTAATATAATCACGTTGATCAAGTGTCATTATATTATACTAACTCATGCTTCATTTCCCAACACTACTTCAAAAACATTCATACTTTAAACTCGAAGGTTTCAAAATTTAAAAACTAAAACAGTTTCCTTTACGATGTGATACAGATAACGCGAGGAGATAAATGTTTTCAGATAAGAATAGTTATGAAAATATCTTCCGAAATATAGAGGATATTTATAATGAAAGATATAATGATATCTTAAAATATGATAATGCTAAAAACGAACATATATTTCATAGCATTATCCTTCAAGAAAGACAAGCTTTTAGTTGCAATTGTTCTATTTACAAGTGATATTCGTTTAAATATTAAAAGGTGAATACAAAAGACAGATTCGACGAATTGAAGACGCAAATGACCAAAACGCTAAAAAGTACAAAGTACAATCCAAGTGGTTCAATTTATTGATGAGAAACGTCTCAAAATTACAAGAGTACAAGCTGCAAAATGCAAAGTACAAGATATTAAATCGTACGCAAGGACGTTCGAAAATCCGAAACCGGGACATGAACCAACTATCAACGCGCGACGCAACGGAGCTAAAATTACAAGTCAACTATGCACACGAATATAATATAATATATAAATAATTCTATAAATTATATATATATTATATTTATATATTAAAATAAATACCGTCGGCAAACAAGAAAACAAAAGATTGTGAGCTGTCCCATGTCACCATGCGATTGCATGGCATATGCAAAGGAAGTCCATGCGATCGCATGGCCCCAAAAGCCTGGCCACATCTATAAATTCAGCAATTTTCAAACGAGTTTAGTACACCATATCATACTTCAATCTCACTCTCTCAATATATATATTTATATTTGTATTTTAATTTTAATTTTAAGTTAAGATAATAATAATAAGGTTATAGTGGTGAATGTTTTATGTTTGTAAGTCGAAATTCTGTCCGTGTAACACTACGCGATTAATACTCATTGTAAGTTATGTTCAACCTTTTTAAATTAATGTCTCGTAGCTAAGTTATTATTATGCTTATTTAAGCCGAAGTAATCATGATGTTGGACTAAATATTAAAGACGGGGTTATTGGGCTTTGGACCATAATTGGGGTTTGGACAAAAGACCGACACTTGTGGAAATTGGACTATGGACTATTAATGGGCTTTATATTTGTTTAACTGAATGATAGTTCGTTAATTTAAATATAGAGATTTACAATTTGAGGTAATTATAAATAACCACATACACTCGATCGGACACGATGGGCAGGATATCTATAAGTACTAATAATCGTTCATTTAACCGGACACGGTGATGGATTAATAGTCAATGGACTCATTAAAACAGGGGTGGATTACATACAAGGATACTTGGTGTAATTGTTAATAAAGTATTAAAACCTTGGGTTATACGCAGTCGATATCCTGGTGTAATCATTAACAATGTATTAAAACCTTATTACAGTTCGAATCCCCAATTAGTTGGAATATTTGACTTCGGGTATAAGGATAATTTGACGAGGACACTCACACTTTATATTTATGACTGATGGACTGTTATGGAAAAAAAACCAGATGGACATATCGAATAATCCATGACAAAGGACAATTAACCCATGGTAATAAATTAAAATTAACACGTCGAACATCATGATTACGGAAGTTTAAATAAGCATAATTCCTTTATTTTATATCTCATCGTACTTTTAATTATCGCAATTTTATTTATCGTCATTTTATTTATCGTACTTTTAATTATCGCACTTTTATTTATCGTCATTTACTTTACGCTTTAAATTAAGTTGTATTTATATTTAATATTTTACATTAGGTTTTAATTGTGACTTAAGACATAAAATCGACAAACCGGTCATTAAACGGTAAAAACCCCCTTTTATAATAATAATAATATTACTTATATATATATATATATATATATATATATATATATATATATATATATATATATATACAAATATAGTTTAAAATATATATAGCGTTAAACTCAGCTAGCTCCCTACGGAACGAACCGGACTTACTAAAAACTACACTACTTTACGATTAGGTACATTGCCTATAGTGTTGTAGCAAGGTTTAGGTATATCCACTCTATAAATAAATAAATAACTTGTGTAAAATTGTATCGTATTTAATAGTATTTCGCAATAAAAATATAACTATTTCGTATACACCTCGCATAACATCAAGTATTTTTGGCGCCGCTGCCGGGGAACTCAACAACGCCGAAAGCGAAATGCTATAAAAAAAAGAATTTAGTTTTTAAGATATTTTTGTAAAAATATAATATTTCTTATTTTGTAAAAATATTTTGTTAAAAATACAAAAATATAAAACATAAAAAAAATTATGTAAATATTTCTATCTATTTAAGTGTTTAAATAAAAAGAAAATATATTATTTTATATAAAGTATAAAAGTATTTTTTTTAGTTCTTAAAAATATAAAGTTTATAAATATAACTTATATTAATAAGAAAAAAAAAAGCTAAACCTGCGAATTTTTGGCCTGCATTTAATCTGAACCTGCAGCTCATGCGATCGCATGAGAAGCAAGGTCTAAACCCATGCGACCGCATGAGGTCTTCTGACACGCTAGACCTGGTACGCCATAATTACGGTTTAGGTTTTTTAATTATTATTATTACTTAACCTAATTAGGGTTTAATTTAATATAATTAGTTTTAGTTTATTTAATTTTGTATTTTAAGTTTTAATTAGTTTTATTAATATATAAAATTAATACTTTTATATAATAATAATAATATAAAAATAATATTTTTATAAAAATTGTATTTTGATAGCTTTAAGTTTTATTTTTATATTTTGTATCTCTTTATTTCGTTTAATCGTAATTTGTATATTTATCGTTCGTATTTAGTTTAAACTTAGTTTTTGCCGTAGTATTTTATATTTTTAGATTTTTAGGCTTTGCCGTAAAATCCCTTAAGTACTTTTTCTTTAGACCAAGATTTAGGTGCTTTACAAATTTACGACGTCGCTTATCGCTTTATTTTTTTTTTATAGATTTTAATGCCTTTTAAGTTATTGCCGTTTTGGATATAGAATTCCTTTAAGCTTTAATACCTTTAGACGTAAGTTTTAATTCTTAGTTTTTAGGCTTTTAAGTTTCGATGCTGCATTTTATTATTATTATTTTTTGACTTTTATTTTTCGACGCGCTTTTCTTTTTCATTTCTACGCTCTAGTTTTTAGGACATAGAATTTTCTTTATTTTCTTTAAATTTCGACGAAAAATTATTTTAAGCGGTTAAATTGATAGACATCCAAAATTTTCTGGTTCGTAGTAATAGTTGAATTTGTTAGTGGCGAGTTGTGGGCTTCGGATTTAAAGGGTCCTGGCTACCTGCTGCATCTATTGGCTATTCGAAACGTGGGCAAAATCATAAAAGTCTATTAATTTAATAACTTATATAATTTTTATTTTTATAACTAATAGGATATTCAGTGAATGCACCGAGCAAAACGTTCACCACCTTTCATACGTTCACCACCTGTAACTCGATCAAGACATCTAGCTAATATTGCCGCTATTGATTTTTCTTTAGAATAGTCATCTAGTCGACCAAGTACTCCAATTCAAATTTCCGATAATCCATTTTTTGAACCCGACCTCACAATTGAGAACCCAGAGGATATTCAAGGACAATTCAGAGATCCTGAACCACTAATCATTCCTCCTGAACCACAAATCACTCATTCAGAGATTGTCAAGGAAGAAACCATTAAGTCGGAATCCTCTAGTAATTCAGATTCAACAAATTCAATCATGGAAAATCTGGAACCTCTAAGTATGGAAGACCGAATGAGGGCTAAACGCAGTGGACAAGGTCACGCAATTACTCAACCAGACATTAATGCACCAGATTATGAAATCAAAGGACAAATCCTACACATGGTAACTAATCAATGCCAATTTAGTGGTGCACCGAAGGAAGATCCAAACGAACATCTTCGAACCTTTAATAGGATCTGTACTCTATTCAAAATAAGAGAAGTTGAGGATGAACAGATCTATCTCATGTTATTTCCCTGGACTTTAAAGGGAGAAGCCAAAGATTGGTTAGAATCGTTACCTGAAGGAGCGATTGATACATGGGATGTCTTAGTTGAAAATTTTCTTAAACAATTCTTTCCGGCATCTAAAGCCGTGAGACTTCAAGGAGAAATTGTTACGTTCACTCAAAAGCCAAATGAAACTCTATATGAGGCGTGGACAAGATTCGGAAAGTTGTTGAGAGGATGTCCTCAACATGGTTTAGACACTTATCAAATAGTACAAATATTCTATCAAGGATGCGATATTACTACACGCAAGGACATCGACATAGCAGCTGGTGGTTCCATTATGAAGAAAACCGCAACTAAAGCTTATAAAATTATTGATAACACTGCTTTCCACTCACATGAGTGGCATCAAGAAAAAGACATCGTTAGATCATCTAAAGCGGCTAGAGCCGATTCTAGCCATGACTTTGATTCCATTTCCGCAAAGTTAGATGCTTTCGAAAGACGAATGGAAAAGATGACTAAAGATATTCACGCAATACGAATTAGTTGTGAGCAGTGTGGAGGACCACATTTGACAATAAATTGTCTCAGTATTGAACAAACAATGGAACAAAGAGAGAATGTTTTATATATAAACCAAAGGCCTGGAAATAATTATCAGAATAATTATCAACCACCAAGAACAAACTACAATCAAAATCAGAATTATAACCAAAATGTTCCATACAATAACCAACAAGGTCCTAGCAATCAACAAGTATCTAACAATACTTACAATCAGGAAAGACCTATTTTTCAAAATAAACCACCACAAACCGATGATAAAAAGACAAATTTAGAAGATATGATGTCAAAGCTAGTTAAATCTCAAACTCAATTTTTCACATCTCAGAAACAAACTAATGAACAAAATGCTCAAGCATTTAGAAATCAACAAGCTTCAATCTAAAATCTGAAACAAGAAGTAAGCAATCTAGCAAGGTTGATAGGTGAAAGAAAACTGGGGAGTCTACCTAGTGATATAAATGCTAACCCCCGGAATGAAACAGCTAAAGCCATTATCACGAGAAGTGGTATTACACTTAAACTACCTAAAATGCCTGTAATTTCTGATGACGCTATTCCTACTACACAGGCACCACAGCCTGAGCAAGATAAGGAAACAGAACTGGTAGTTGAAAAGGTTAATAAAGATAACACAGTTAAGGCTAAACCTTATGTTAAACCATACCAACCACCACTTCCCTACCCAAGTAAAATGAGAAAAGAAAGACTTGAAGCTGAGCAATCCAAATTCTTGGATATGTTTAAACAAATAAATGTCAATCTTCCTTTCATTGATGTGATTTCAGGAATGCCAAGATATGCTAAATTCTTGAAAGATCTAATCACAAATAGAAAGAAAATGGAAGAACTATCGGCTGTTACAATGAATGCTAATTGTTCTACAGTGCTGTTGAATAAGCTACCAGAAAAACTCTCAGATCTAGGAAGTTTCACAATTCCATGTTTTCTGGGTAGTCTTAGTTCAATAGAAGCATTGGCAGACTTAGGTGCTAGTATAAATTTAATGCCGTATTCACTATACACTAAACTAGACCTTGGAGAATTGAAACCAACACGAATAAGCATACAACTAGCCGATCGATCAGTAAAATATCCTAGAGGGATAATGGAAAACATGCTAGTTAAAGTTGGTACTTTAGTATTTCCAGTAGATTTTGTTATTCTGGACATGGAAGAAGATTCTCGAGTTCCTCTTATATTAGGAAGACCATTCTTAAACACGGCTAAAGTAATAATAGACGTGTTTGGTAAGAAACTGACCCTAAGTATAGAGGACGAGAGTATTACCTTTTCAGTTGATAGAGCCATGCAACAACCGCAATCTGCAGATGATACATGTTATTATATTCTAACTATAGATTCACATGCAGAATTGTTAGAAGAATTTCCAGAATTACAAGGAACAGGAGAATGTTCTTTAGGAGAAGGAACTGAACCAATTGATAAAACTGAAATGTTAGCTACACTTATGGCTAATGAATATGAACCAACAACAGAAGAACTTCAAATGCTAAAAGAGGAAGACAGATATCGATACAAATCATCGATAGAAGAACCACCGATATTAGAGTTAAAGCCACTTCCAAACCATTTAGAATACGCTTATTTACATGGTGAATCTGAATTACCTGTAATAATATCATCTTCTCTTAAGGAAAATGAAAAATCTCAACTCATTTCTGTGCTAAAAGCTCATAAACCGGCTATTGCATGGAAGATTCATGACATTAAAGGAATAAGTCCTTCGTATTGCACACACAAAATCCTTATGGAAGAAGGTCATAAAATCTATGTGCAACGCCAACGAAGACTAAATCCAAATATGCAAGATGTTGTTAAGAAAGAAATTATTAAACTGCTTGATGCATATTTAATTTATCCAATCTCTAATAGTCCATGGGTAAGCCCAGTTCAATGCGTACCTAAGAAGGGTGGCATGACTGTCATCACAAATGAAAAAATGAGCTTATTCCTACTAGGACTGTAACAGGATGGTGTGTCTGTATTGATTATAGAAAATTAAATGACGCCACCAGAAAAGATCACTTTCCCTTACCTTTCATTGATCAAATGTTGGAAAGGTTAGCCAGAAACAGTTACTATTGTTTTCTTGACGGTTTCTCCGGATACTTTCAAATTTCAATCGCACCCGAGGACCAAGAGAAAACCACCTTCACGTGCCCTTATGGTACGTTTTCTTACAAATGCATGCCATTTGGACTTTGCAACGCCCCTGCAACCTTTCAAAGGTGCATGATGGCGATTTTTCACGACATGATAGAAGAATGCATGGAAGTTTTCATGGATGACTTTTCAGTCTTCGGTGATACTTTTGAAACATGTCTAGTTAATCTTGAATGAATACTTATTAGATGCGAGCAATCAAATCTAGTACTTAATTGGGAGAAATGCCATTTCATGGTTAAAGAAGGCATCGTTCTTGGTCATAAAATTTCAAAGGAAGGAATTGAAGTGGATAGAGCTAAAGTAGATGTAATTGCTAAACTTCCACATCCCACCAATGTTAGAGGAGTTAGGAGTTTTCTAGGGCATGCCGGTTTTTACCGACGTTTCATAAAAGACTTTTCTAAAATTGCCACTCCTATGAATAAACTCCTAGAAAAGGATGCTCCATTCATCTTTTCGGATGAATGCATAAAATCTTTTAATATTCTTAAAAAAAACTTACTAATGCGCCGATCATGATAACTCCAAATTGGAATCTACCATTTGAACTCATGTGCGATGCAAGTGATTTTGCAATGGGAGCCATTTTAGGACAGATGATTGAAAAACGATTTCAACCTATCTATTACGCTAGTAAGACGTTACAAGGAGCACAAACAAATTACACAACTACTGAAAAAGAACTCCTTGCTATTGTCTTTGCTTTTGACAAATTTCGTTCATATCTCGTTCTAACTAAAACGGTTGTCTATACCGACCATTCTACTCTTAGATATCTATTTTCGAAACAAGATGCCAAACCACAATTAATCCGTTGGATCTTACTCTTACAAGAGTTCGATTTTGAGATCCGAGACAAAAAGGGAGCAGAAAATCTCGCAGCTGATCATCTTTCTCGTCTTGAAAATCCTGAATTAGAAGTTCTAAATGAATCGGCTATACAAGACAACTTTCCTGATGAATATCTTTTGAAGATCGATTATAATGAAATTCCATGGTTTGCAGACTATGCAAACTACTTAGTTTTGGATTCCTTGAAAAAGGGTTGTCGTACCAAAAACGAAAGAAATTCTTTAGTGATATAAAACACTATTTTTGGGAAGATCCACATTTGTTTAAAAGTTGTCCCGATGGAATAAAACGCCGATGTGTATTCGGGGATGAATCTAGTCAAATCTTAACCCATTGTCACACAGGACCAACAGGAGGGCATTATGGGCCTCAACTTACAGCAAGAAAAGTTTACGACGCTGGATTCTATTGGCCTACAATTTTCAAAGACGCACACCTTCTTTGTAAATCTTGTGATGCATGTCAAAGGGCCGGAAAAATAAGTCAACGTGATGAAATGTCACAAAATGTCATTCAAGTATGTGAAGTATTTGACGTTTGGGTTATTAACTTTATGGGTCCATTTCCAAAATCTCATAATAATCTCTACATTCTCGTTGCCATTGATTATGTATCTAAATGGGTGAAAGCACAAGCTCTCCCAACTAACGATGCACGAGTTGTAGTCAACTTCTTAAAACGTCTTTTTGCTAGGTTCGGAACACCGAAAGCTTTAATAAGTGATCGAGGTACTCATTTTTGTAATAATCAACTTAAAAAAGTTCTCAAAAGATATGGAGTAACTCATAAAATCTCCACCGCTTATCATCCACAAACAAGTAGACAAGTTGAAAATACCAACCGAGCTTTAAAACGTATTCTAGAAAAAACCATAGGATCAAATCCGAAGGAATGGTCTAAGAAATTGGAGGATGCACTCTGGATTTTTAGAACAGCCTACAAAACTCCAATTGGCACCACACCTTTTAGACTTGTTTACGGAAAAGCATGTCACCTTCCAGTAGAAATTGAGCACAAAGCATTTTGGGCTTTGAAGACATGTAATCTTGATTTACATGAAGTCGGACGTCTACGGTTAAGTCAACTAAACGAATTAGAAGAATTGAGACATGAAGCATACGAAAATTCGTTAATCTATAAGGAAAGAACGAAGAAATGGCATGATAAAAGAATCAGAAGTTCAAAAGAATTCAAGGAAGGAGATAGAGTTCTTCTTTTCAATTCACGATTCAAGCTATTTCCTGAAAAATTGAAATCAAGATGGTCTGGACCATTCATAGTCAAAAGAGTTTTCCCATACAGAACAGTAGAATTAATAAATTTAAATGGGATTGAATTTAAGGTTAATGGTCACTGAGTTAAACATTACATAGATAATCCAATGGAAGTTGAAGATGAAGTTAATCACAATTTCGACACCACAGCTAACTAAGTGTGGCAAGATTCGAATCTTTTAAGGGTAATATGAATTTATGTTAGAGTTAGATATTCTGTTTTCGTGTAGTTCTCGAGAATGGAATCTGAATGGTCTTTCCCTAGCAGACCCTAAAGAACTAGTCTTCTCCCTCCATTCTGAATTTTTATTTCTTTTAGGTTTTACGAGATGAAGAATTCCTTTGATCTGAACCATGGTCTACTACTACACGCTATGATTACTAAACGTAATAATAACATCTTCCCGAGTGAACTGGTATCATTCATAAGAGGAAAAATGGATGAAGTGAGGAAAGAACTCAGGAAAGATCATCATAAGACACATTTTGGTAAAGGAAAATCAAAATCCACAACAAAAAGAAGAGCACGACACCTTGAAAGATGTCATAAATGCGGAAATGGTCACACGAAGGTAAATGTTCGAACAATCAAACATATTCAAATACCGAATTTGTTACTCTATGCAGAGAAGGACCGTTCATATGTTTAGAAGAAAATTTATTGAAAAATCGAGGTTACGCTAATGTAGCTATGGAAAACCAAATCACACGACTCTCCTATGAGTCGGCTAAAGCAGGTCTCTGAGAATTCTATCTCACAGGTAAGTATGTACAGTTTTATTTTTATTTTATTACTTTTAACCTTTTGATAATAAACGCTGAATCGTTCGCTATAAAGTATTAAATTGATATTCAATAAAATTAGGTATGCGAAACCGAAATTATTGATATCATACAAAAAAAATCTATTACATCACTGCGAAATTTACCGTTTATTCATAAGGTATAAATATCTTTAATCAATCAATCCAAAATATTTCAAAAATTCGTCAGGAGTAAAACTAGGTAAAATAGCCAAAATTACTTTACCCAAAAGAGGGGCGTATATTTTTGATAATATTTGATTGATTAAAGTGGGATAAAAGACCAAAAAGATTTTTAATTTTAATTTTTACCTTGTTTTTAAATTAATATTAAATTATTATTGTAAATTTTTAAAACCAATATATTTAAGTTTTTAAATATTTTAAAAATTAAAATTTTCAATATAAGTTTGTAAAATTAATGTATAAAAATATTAATGATATTTATATGAATTTTTAATTTTATGCATTTTAAATTTAAGTTTGATGTGAATTTAAAAACAAAAAAATTTACTTTACTTCATTAAGTTAAAAATTTGATTTCCCAAATTTCATCGTGAGTTGAAAACTAGGTCGTTGAACCGAAATTTCTTTACCCGAGGGCGGGACGAGAAATTTTGCCATCATTATTTTTAATCTTATTGATCTAAAGTATGCCAAAAACATAAAAAAATCCAAAAACCTTAGCTTTTAAAACAACGCTTAAAAAAGACAAATTTTTTAAATTTTGTCAAGGGACGAACTAGGTCAACGTACCGAAACGCCCTCAATATAAAAGGAAACAAAATTTTAAATTTATTTCATTTTTGTTTTTATAAGTCAAAGGTTTTATAAAAAAAAAAAATTATACCCCATGCGATCGCATGGGGTTTGCACAGATAAACCATGCGGTCGCATGGCCTCAAGAAACTGGACGGAAACAAAAACCCATCGACCTGCTCTCTGTCTTCCCACTTCAACACACACACATACACGAAAACTCTCCCAAACACCCTCAAAAATTCGCAATTTTTTACCAAAATTCGCCAAATTTCGTGCTACAAATCCGCTATAATCATGTCTTTTCTCAGATGGGGAAGCAGAAAGGTAAAAATTTCACCCCTAAACTCCTAAATTTCCTAATTTTTGTGATAATTTCAATTAATTGCAATAATTTGATTTTGATAATTTCTAGTGTAATTAGAGTTAAATTGTTAATATATAATGCTTGTATAACCTAGATTGATGCTATTTAACATGATTTGAAGCCTTAAACTTCAAAATTTTGAGAAATCTAGGGTTTGTGTTCTTGAGCAATTTGAGGCTTTTTGATATAAATAGGTTATGGTCGATTTTTGTGATGAATTTTTGCTAAATTAAGTAGTGTAACATGTTTAGGTAGCTAAATGATCCAAACTTTGATCCTAAACATGATTTTTGAACATCAAAGTGGACTTTTTAAGTCTAAAATTCATGAACTTGATTAAATTGATGTAATTGCCATTTAAAACTTGTTTAATTACTAGTAATGGTTATTTTAACATGTTATTTGAGTTGAATGTTTATGAACTTTGTATACATTTTCATATGTACTTATTTGAAAAAATGTAGAATTGATAAAAATATGAAAATGAGTATAAGTTTAATATGGATTAAACATGTTATTGTAATTGTTTTATTTGTTATTTTGATAACACTAATGCATATTTGGATGAACAAATTTTGTGTTTAATGTGTTTTGCAGAGAAATACAGATACGGACGGTGCATCATCGTCCAGACGACCTGAACAAGAACCTGATCAAGAACCGCAACCGGAACCACAACCTGAACAACAACAACATTATCATCAACACGTGCCATACTATGAGTCGGAGCCACAATTTTTTATTGCCTACGTAGTATTTCCCGTTCACCATGTAATAGAACACTCGAGAATTCATGAAGAGGAGTTACACCCCAATTTTTATTATTTTGTACTAATATTTTATTTTTGTAATTTGAAAGTGGGATATTAAGTCCCATTTCAAATTACCATGCATGTTTATATTTGTATTGTATGTATTTTATCTCATGTACACAACAGGGTAAAGCAGTGCATTTTCAAAGACTGGCATTAAGTTCAGCAAAAGCAACTAATTTTGATGATAAGATGTAAAATATATGTGAAATAACAACTGCAGGAATGAACAAATGATGTGCACCATTTATCATTCAACACAAACAACAATATGTTTGGAAACTTTGGTAAAATTTAATCATTTTTCTACGCTAATCACCCTCAATAATTTAAATTGTTACTGATTACTTGCAAATGAGGGCATTGCAAGATCTTAAGTGTGGGAAGGGATTAAATTCTTTCGGTTTTAAAATTTTTTCGACTTATACACTTGGTTTAATAGCCACCGTTAAAATAATAGTAACGCAGTAGTTGTATTAGAATCTAGTGCTCTCTGATAATAAAGAACAGCCCTAGTGTTATATACTGACTACCCACTTCTAGTAAAATTTTTAAAAGAATTTTAACTAAATGAACTCAAAATCATGTTTATACATATTTATGAACGATAAAACTAGGTGTTAACACCGAAATTATTGTTACCTGGAAAGGACATAAATTGAGAAACAACCCAAAATGCTTGAATTCATTTAAAATGGAATAGAGGAGAATAAGAAGGCAAAGAAAGAAATGTAAAAGCCAAGTGTGGGAAAAATTTACCAAGTTATTTAGAACATATATCACATATTTTTGTACAAATAATTGAAAATACTTTTGTTTTGGACAATATTAATCAGTTTTACCCAGTTTATTGTAATATAAATAGAATTTATAAGGAAGTACAGTCTTCTGAGAAAAAGACACGTGCTTCTTGATTTAGGTCAAGAAGTTGTCATCCAGACTATTTGTAGAGACTACGAAAAACCTTGAAAAGTTTTCTCGAAAATCAGCTGAAAATCCACGGACCTCAGCATCAAACAGGGTCGCCAAGTGGTCAGACTTATCCTAACCATGAGATGATCTGTCTCGTACAATGGGGGGCACCGTGCAAATTAGCTTATAAGAATAATGAATCAGATCCCCAGAAAGGATAATCTCCTTAAAGATTAAAAATCAGCTTTTAAGCCTGATATTACTCAATCCTTGAGATTGACCTTAAAGATTGAGAATTACAAACTCATGGAATTCGATGATATCTAAACTCGAGCTTGAACGAGAAAATATTTTGATCAAATTACAAACCGATTTGTTTTCTGAAAAACCATTTTCAATGCGTTCATTACCATTGAAAGTAAAATCCTAAGAATTCACCGGAATTAATTAGGTAACCTGAACCAAATCGGGTGTCAACCGTCAGAACGGTGGTTGCATAGCATGGTCGAAGACAGGACCTTGTTCCAGACCAAAAAACAATAGGGTGATCTTTACTATTGCTCCTACAAAGGATAGTAATTGCATCCAACACGATATAGACCATAATCAAAAGCATGTCATTAGGCATTGCCTTAACAGTTGCTTGTTCAACGCTTTCCTTTACAACCGGACGGTAGTTTACCGAAAGGTAATATACGGAGCAAGTATACTGGACGTGTTGCTTTCCTAATACAAGGTTAGCAAGTGGGTGACACAAAACCATAAGTTTTGAGCTAAAATTTTCAAATCTGAAACCCACAAAACCCACAAAAATATTTTACAAACACCGGTGAAGGGTTATTCCGGAAAACTTATCTAGGGTAAAAGCTAGATTGAATTTTCAAAAGATCATATGCTTTCATAAAGATCCAATTTTCTAAAGGATCTAAATTTTTATAATCATGTAGGACTGTAAACTACATCGTTACTATCATTGTTCATACCGCCGTATTAAAATCACTGATGTACAAAGTGTGAAGAATAAAGAAGTGATTCTAGTAAAGTTATATTCAAGTTCTATATTGCTTGAGGACAAGCAACGCTCAAGTGTGAGAATATTTGATAATGCTAAAAACGAACATATATTTCATAGCATTATCCTTCAAGAAAGACAAGCTTTTAGTTGCAATTGTTCTATTTACAAGTGATATACGTTTAAATATTAAAAGGTGAAGACAAAAGACAGATTCGACGATTTGAAGACGCAAATGACCAAAACGCTAAAAAATACAAAGTACAATCCAAGTGGTTCAATTTATTGATGAGAAACGTCTCAAAATTACAAGAGTACAAGCCGCAAAACGCAAAGTACAAGATATTAAATCGTACGCAAGGACGTTCGAAAATCCGGAACCGGGACATGAACCAACTATTAACGCGCGACGCAACGGAGCTAAAATTACAAGTCAACTATGCACACAAATATAATATAATATATAAATAATTCTATAAATTATATATATATATATATATATATATATATATATATATATATATATATATATATATATATATATATATATATATATATATATATATATATATATATATATATATATATATATATTATATTTATATATTAAAATAAAAACCGTCGGCAAACAAGAAAACAAAAGATTGTGAGATGTCCCAAGTCACCATGCGATTGCATGGCATATGCAAAGGAAGTCCATGCGATCGCATGGCCCCAAAAGCCTGGCCATATCTATAAATTCAGCAATTTTCAGACGAGTTTAGTACACCATATCATACTTCAATCTCACTCTCTCAATATATATATTTATATTCGTATTTTAATTTTAATTTTAAGTTAAGATAATAATAATAAGGTTATAGTGGCGAATGTTTTAAGTTTGTAAGTCGAAATTCTGTCCGTGTAACACTACGCGATTAATTCTCATTGTAAGTTATGTTCAACCTTTTTAAATTAATGTCTCGTAGCTAAGTTATTATTATGCTTATTTAAGCCGAAGTAATCATGATGTTGGACTAAATATTAAAGACGGGGTTATTGGACTTTGGACCATAATTGGGGTTTGGACAAAAGACCGACACTTGTGGAAATTGGACTATGGACTATTAATGTGCTTTATATTTGTTTAACTGAATGATAGTTAGTTAATTTAATATAGAGATTTACAATTTGAGGTAATTATAAATAACCACATACACTCGATCGGACACGATGGGCGGGATATCTATAAGTACTAATAATCGTTCATTTAACCGGACACTGGGATGGATTAATAGTCAATGGACTCATTAAAACAGGGGTGGATTAAATACAAGGACACTTGGTGTAATTGTTAATAAAGTATTAAAACCTTGGGTTACACGCAGTCGATATCCTGGTGTAATAATTAACAATGTATTAAAACCTTATTACAGTTCGAATCCCCAATTAGTTGGAATATTTGACTTCGGGTATAAGGATAATTTTACGAGGACACTCGCAGTTTATATTTATGACTGATGGACTGTTATGGACAAAAACCAGATGGAGATATCGAATAATCCAGGATAAAGGACAATTACCCCATGGTAATAAATTAAAATTAACACGTCGAACATCATGATTACGGAAGTTTAAATAAGCATAATTCCTTTATTTTATATCTCATCATACTTTTAATTATCGCAATTTTATTTATCGTCATTTTATTTATCGTACTTTTAATTATCGCACTTTTATTTATCGTCATTTACTTTACGCTTTTAATTAAGTTGTATTTATATTTAATATTTTACATTAGGTTTTAATTGTGACTTAAGACATAAAATCGACAAACCGGTCATTAAACGGTAAAAACCCCCTTTTATAATAATAATAATATTACTTTTATATATATATATATATATATATATATATATATATATATATATATATATATATATATATATATATATATATATATATATATATATATATATATATATATATAGTTTAAAATATATATAGAGTTAAATTCAGCTAGCTCCTTGCCGAACGAATCGGACTTACTAAAAACTACACTACTTTACGATTAGGTACACTGCCTATAGTGTTGTAGCAAGGTTTAGGTATATCCACTCTATAAATAAATAAATAACTTATGTAAAATTGTATCGTATTTAATAGTATTTTGCAATAAAAATATAACTATTTCGTATACCTCGCATAACATAAAAATATCTAAGATCAGAGGATGATGAAGAATATTTTTCGTAAGAGTTTTAAAGTAAGGAGTAAGGTATTCGTTACTGACTTCAGCATATACTGAATCATTTGGATTCTTTGAAGGTAGGTTTAGTCTTTGTGATTTGTCCACAGCCGCCTTCATACTTTGTTTAATCCGTTTTCCAGTTCCAAACCTTCTCTTTTTCTGAGCTTTGCCAACACACTATTCTTTATCATCAAACTTTTTACTGTTAAGGTCGTTTATAGTTTTTGCTGCTTCATCAGCATTTCGAGAACTATTCCGCAGTTCGGGTGTTTTTACTGTAAGTCCGTTATATGTACACATATAACTGTTGGCGTAGACATGCTGTGAGATTTCAAAATACTGATTGCTGATTCCAAGTAATTGGCATGACAATTCTTGTTACAAGATGTAGATGAGTAATTGATGGGGTTTCGATAAATATAATGATTTTTTTTAAGTCAAAGATCAGTGAGGTTGTTGGTAAGTTTATTGCTAATGTGGTGTGTAGTGACCCGAACTTTTTCATGTTTATATATATAAAATGAGATTGATATTTACATGATTAAATGTTTCAAACAAGATAAGCAATCAAACTTGTTAAGACTTGATTATTTGAAATGAGTTTCATATAGACAATTGACCACCCAAGTTGACCGGCGATTCACGAACGTTAAAAACTTGTAAAAACTACATGATGTTATATAAATGGATATATATATATGGTTAACATGAGATTATGATAAGTAAGTATCTCCATAAATATGTTAACAATGAGTTATATACAAACAAATGAGATTATTGATTTAAGAAACTCGAAAAGATATATATAACGATTATCGTTATAACAACGTCTTACATATGTAACATATAACGATTTAAGGATCTTTTTTTTCTTTGTAACAAGTAATCCCGTTTTTATGATTTCACCCCATTTTTTCATTCCATTTTCTCATACTTACACTCAAAATTCTCTCTTAAAATACTCCTAACATCATACTTGATCATCTCCAAGCATTTTCATCATCTTTTAGCTTCAATTACAAGCTTTAATCATCATAAAAACAACCATTCAAGAACACTTTAAGAAATCTTTCAAACTTGCTAGCTTACTTCCAATCTTGCAAATCCATTTCAAGTAATCATTCAATCTCAAGAAATCTTTCTTATTTACAGTAAGATACCTTTCTAATTCAAGGTAATACTCATACTCAAACTTTGATTCAATTTCTATAACTATAAAAATCTTATTTCAAGTGGAAATCTTACTTGAACTTGTTTTCGTGTCATGATTCTACTTCAAAAACTTTCAAGCCATCCAAGGATCCTTTGAAGCTAGATCTATTTTTTTCTTTTCCAGTAGGTTTATCCACAAAACTTGAGGTAGTAATGATGTTCATAACATCATTCGATTCATACATATAAAGCTATCTTATTCGAAGATTTAAACTTGTAATCACTAGAACATAGTTTAGTTAATTCTAAACTTGTTCGCAATTAAAGTTAATCCTTCTAACTTGAATTTTAAAATCAAATAAAAACATGTTCTATATCTATATGATATGCTAACTTAATGATTTAAAATCTGGAAACACGAAAAACACCGTAAAATCGGACATACACCGTCGTAGTAACACCAAGGCCTGTTTTGGGTTAGTTAATTAAAAACTATGATAAACTTTGATTTAAAAGTTGTTTTTCTGGGAAAATGATTTTTCTTATGAACATGAAACTATATCCAAAAATCATGGTTAAACTCAAAGTGGAAGTATGTTTTTCAAAATGGTCATCAAGACGTCATTCTTTCAACTGAAATGACTACCTCTTATAATATTGACTTGTAACCTGTATTTCCGACTATAAACTTATAATTTTTCTATTTAGATTCATAAACTTAAGTTCAATATAAAGCCATAGCAACTTGAATCACTTAGAACGGATTTAAAACGAAGAAGTTATGGGTAAAACAAAATTGGAAAATTTTATTTGTTGTAGCTACGAAAATTTTATAACAAATCCATATTAATCATATCCTAGCTAACTTATATTGTATTATATATGTATTATGTAATCTTGGGATACCATAGACACATATACAATGTTTTGACATATCATATCGACCCATGTATATATATTATTTGGAACAACCATAGACACTCTATATGCAGTAATGCTTGAGTTAGCTATACAGGGTTGAGGTTGATTCCAAAAATATATATACTTTAAGTTGTGATCTAGCCTGAGACGTGTATACACTGGGTCGTGGATTGATTCAAAATAATATATATATTGATTTATTTCTGTACATCTAACTGTGGACAACTAGTTGTAGATTAGTAACGAGGACAGCTGACTTAATAAACTTAAATCATTAAAATGTAATAAAAAATGTTGTGAATATATTTCGATCATACTTTGATGTATATGTACATATTGTTATAGGTTCGTGAATCAACCAGTGGCCAAGTCTTATTTTCGGCAAAGTAAAAATCTGTGAAAGTGAGTTATAGTCCCACTTTTAAAATCTATTATTTGGGATGAGAATACATGCAGTTTATAAATGTTTTACAAAATAGACACAAGTAATCAAAACTACTTTCTATGTTGGATTATCGAACCGAATATGCCCCTTTTTAGCTTGGTAGCCTAAGAATTAGGGAAATGGCCCCTAATTGAAGCGAATCCTAAAGATAGATCTATTTGACCCAACAAGCCTCATCTGAGTACGGATGATTTAGTACTTCGAATTATCATATCCGATGAGAGTCCCGGAATGATGGGGATATTCTATATGCATCCTGTTAAGGTCGGTTACCAGGTGTTCAACATATGAATGAATTTTTATCTCTATGCAGTTTACGAAATGCCTGATATTTGATGTATATTTATGAAAAAAAGAAATCTTGTGGTCTATTATTATGATTTGATAATATATAGGTTAACCTATAACTCACCAATATTTTTGTTGATGTTTTAAACATGTTTATTCTCAAGTGATTATTAAGAGCTTCCGCTATTGCATATTAAATTAAGGACAAGATTTGGAGTCCATGATTGTATGATATTGTGTAAAAACTGCATTCAACATCTTAGTTCGATGTAAACAATTATGTAATGGTCGTGTGTAAACGGTATATTTTAGATTATCATTTCTTGATAATCTACGTAATGCTTTTTAAACCTTTATCGATAAAAATAAAGGTTATGGTTATTTTAAAAATGAATGCAGTCTTTGAAAAACGTCTCATATAGAGGTCAAAACCTCACGACGAAATCAATTAATATGGAACGTTTATAGTCAATATGAACGGGACATTTCATGGTGAGATATAAAAGGTTCTCCGGTAACGATGACAAAAGGGTAACGTATATATTGAGATTATAATAAAACTGTTTCGACTCAAAAGTCGAAGTTGACTTGCTGGAGCTGTGACAAAATTTGTTATTTTTGAAAGGAATTGCAAAGTTTTTTTGCTAATAAATGTCAAAGGGTCTAACACGGATACGTGTTGAACTATGACTTTGGTTTCGAGAGTTTTTTAGGTGCATGACTATGGGTAACATGTGGATGGATCATCATCTTGATTGTTCATTATTTGAAGTGTCTTCAGGAATTTCGAAGGGTTTGAACACAAATTGTAATCGTTAATATACATATGATGTTCTAACACAGTTTTAAAGTCAAAGTATAGCTTTGAAAGATGTAGGAATCTAAGAGTGATGATACCGGTTATATCTTGAATTGAATTCTGCGATTTCAAAATCAGAATATGTAATTGAATTTGAATGAGTATGGTTATTTTGATTTCTATGAAAGAATGTATATTGTTATGAAAATAGTGATTATAGTTGGTGATTGCTGAATCAGATTCGAAAATTGAAACATATTAATTGTGATTTTATCTATCTCTCGGGTATTACCTACCCGTTAATTTTTTTTTTACAATTAATATTTTGTACAAAAGAATTTTATTACAGTCTTTATGAAAATATATATGTGTATATTTTCTTCAGATGTAACATAGATTTAATGAGTTAATATTATATTAAACTCATTTGATTTACGGTTGAAATTAGAATTGAATAGTCCATAAAACTTTAGAAATTACAAAAGTATTTCTTCAATGATATTGAAATTATGAATCAATACTTTGTTATTTGTTGATGCATGATGTTGGTTTTCGTGAAATTCTTGTGAATTTCAAGAGGTACGAATGATGTTATTTGAAAAGTTTCGAGTACATCGATGATGAAAGTGTAAAATCAAACATATTTTTGAATAATACACTTGTTTTATCATGAATTGAAATTTATTGAATTGAGACGGAGATTATAGTTAACGATGGTTATGTTGCGGACGAAGGACGTACATTATTGCATATTAGTAATAAGAATTAACCGAGTAGTTAAGATTCACACATAATAGCTTAGTACGGAAAGATTTATTATGGCTTAAAATTTTATATATATATAAGATATACATATAAATCCTTCAGTGGAAATGAGTTAATACTTCATAACTCATTGAGATGACATACTTGTTGTTGATTTATAATGATATCCACGGTGAGTCTTGAACTGGTGGAGCTTGTGATGTTAGAGGTGCTGCTGATTTCTGACGATGTTGACAGTACTGTTGATGTTGTTGGTAAAACAAGTCTAGCTTGTAAAATGCGCACCATTCTATCAGGGTTTCTACTCTTCCTTCTATCATTTCAGTTCACTCATCTGATTTATGGTTAGGGCTAGAATAGATAATATCTAAGACTTTGGAGATTACATAATCGTCGCGGAGTATTTTTTCAATGAAGTTATGAATCAATACTTCATCGTTTATTGTTGTTGGTATTCTTTGGTATCTACAGAGCATATGACATTGGTGCTCGTGGGACAGATTGTAAAGTTGAGGTTTACGACACGGTTGTGATTGGGGGTGGTAATGGTACTGTTGGTGTTGATGATGGTGGTACTGGTTATGCTGCTGGTGCTGCTGCTGGTGTTTGTAACCTTTGCACCATATTCTCCAAAGCCATTACCCGAGCGCGAAGCTCGTTGACTTCTTCTATTACACCGGGGTGATTGTCGGTTCGGACGAGCGGATAAATAAAATCTAGAATTTGATATAGTATATAATTGTGACAAGATACTCTGAAAATGAGAGAGAAAATGGTGTTTCGGATAGGTTCGCCGGTAAGTGCTTCAGGTTCTTCACCAAGAGGGCAATGTGGTGGATGGAAGGGATCACCTTCTTCTTGTCTCCAATGATTGAAGAGGCTACGAACTCATCCCCAATTCATCCAGAATAGATGATGGCTGATTGGTTGATCCATTCCAGTCACACTACTTTCGGAGCTTGAGTGGGATTCCATTTCGGAATCCGAGGGGCTTGAACTAATGACGAATTCCATTTCGTACGGTTGAATAAAGAATTTTTCATTATGAAATGTTTTTCCGACTATC
Source organism: Rutidosis leptorrhynchoides (assembly GCF_046630445.1). Taxonomy (NCBI): domain Eukaryota; kingdom Viridiplantae; phylum Streptophyta; class Magnoliopsida; order Asterales; family Asteraceae; genus Rutidosis; species Rutidosis leptorrhynchoides. The sequence continues at coordinate 203,458,295 of NC_092335.1, read as the reverse complement.
GGGTGGTATTCTAATTACATAGAATATCTATATATATAGAGCAAAAGATTTGTAGATTACGGAGAAATTTATGGAATATGTCAGGCAAAGTTTACAGTAACAGATACGCTAAGATATGAATTAGCAGATATGCTAAGATATGAATTTTGTCTATACACTATTCATGCAATCAATGCAATAAGATGTGTCTAGACTAAGAATGATAAGCAGGCAATTTTTCGACAAAAATGATAAGCAAAACTTTTGACATGCAGACACGGTCGAAGTCCAAACTCACTAATGCATCCTAACGACTATCAGTTAGACACACTAATGTAGACCTGGTTCGCTAAGACCACCGCTCTGATACCACATGTAATGACCCGTCCTAATCCATAAGAACGAATACAATAACATATGATTACATTGCGAGGTATTTGACCTCTATATGATACATTTTACAAACATTGCATTCGTTTTAAAAGACAAACTTTCATTACATCAAAAGTTGACAGGCATGCATACCATTTCATAATATCCAACTATAAATGATCTAATCTGTCATTTACTTAATCATAATCTTTACTGAACTCAACGACTTAAATGTAACGTCTTTTGAAATATGCCATGAATGACTTCAAGTAATATCTTTAAATTGAGCAAATGCACAGCGGAAGATTTCATTCAATCCTGAGAATAAACATGCTTTAAAGTGTCAACCAAAAGGTTGGTGAGTTCATTAGTTTATCAAAATCGATCATTTCCATAATTTTAATATACCACAAGATTTTCATTTCCATTTCTCATAAATATGCGTCTCATACATAGAGACAAAAATCATTCATATGGATTGAACACCTGGTAATCGACCTTAACAAGATGCATATAGAATATCCCCATCATTCCAGGACAACTTCGGACATGATAAATTCGCCATCATTCCGGGACAACTTCGGACATGATAAATTCGCCATCATTCTGGGACAACTTCGGACATGATAAATTCACCATCATTCCGGGACAACTTCGGACATGATAAATTCGCCATCATTCCGAGAAAACTTCGGACATGATAAAAAGGGCATATTCGATTTCGATAATTCAACCATAGAATGTAGTTTCGATTACTTGTGTCTATTTCGTAAAACAGTTATAAAAGTAGCGCATGTATTCTCAGTCCCAAAAATATATATTGCAAAAGCATTTAAAAAGGGAGCAAATGAAACTCACAATACTGTATTTTGTAGTAAAAATACATATGATGACATTGAACAATGCAAGGTTGGCCTCGGATTCACGAACCTATATTAAGTATAAATATATTTATATGTTAGTCAATAACTGTCTAACAATTTAGGTCAGGTCATAGTGTACCACAACCCTAATGCTCGAGATCGATATGCAAAAGTCAACAAAAGTCAATTTGACCCAAGATGATTTACAAAATCTTATTCATGTTTATTATATAACTTAAATAGCCCTTTTATATATTTAAATACATTTATCAGTTTTTATTAGAGTAAAAATAATACAAGTCATTTATAAATAAAAATTTATTTTAAAAATTTATATTAAAATTTATCTATGCTAAAAATATACTTTTATATATCTTAAGTAATATAATTTATGAAGTTCAATTAATATCGTAAAACTAGAGTGATAAGTATTATTAATGTAATTGTATTACATGTAGTAAAAATATCTTTATATCACATATTGATTTGATAAAATAATATCGATAATAATAATAAGTGAAAGTTGTATTATTTTGTAATAATAATTATTATTATTCTACTAATAAAATAACAATATTTATATATTTACTAATGATTATAATAAAATGATAATTCTAATCATGACAATCTTAATGATAGCAATACCTTTTAATATTAATCGTAATAATAATATTTTATATAAAAATAATAATTCTATTCAAAATGATAATTTTAAATAATAATAATACTAAAATGATAATACTAATGATATTTTATAATAACAATGATATTTCTATTAAGAATGATAATTTTAATAAAAATGATGGTTTTAATATTAGTGATACTTTTAATAATAATAATGATGAATAAAATAATAAAATGATAGTTTTGATAAAAATATTAATTATTTTAATAATAATAATAATAATAATAATAATAATAATAATAATAATAATAATAATAATAATAATAATAATAATAATAATATTGATTATTATATAATAATAATAATAACGATAATAACGACAATAACGATAACGATAACGATAACCATTTTAACTATAATACATTAAAATTATAGATAATTCAATTGACTATAACTTTTAATCCGTTCATCGAAACCATTCGATATCTAAATAAAAAGTTATTAATTTTTCGCCAGCTTTGTAATAACATGCATATCATATACCTTATCTCAATTGCATATATAAAAATTCATAATCTTTCATAAGCTATCTAATGACAAAATTAAACATACAAGCATGCATAAACATATATACTCGAGCACTAGTCAGGGATACACTATCAATATATAAAAGTTAAGTTATGAGTGCTCACGTATCAATATTGAGATTCAATATTGCAGGAAAGGTACGTAAAAGCAACGGAGATGATAAACACTAGTTTGACCTCACGAGCATACCCCTGATCCATACCCATAACCTCCATAGCCATAACCCATAATTTTCTTAGATCTATCCCACTCGAAAAACTCATTTTGAAAACATTTGAGCATAACCTCGTCGTAGTATTTTAGGTATAATACTAATAATAATATTATTATTATTACTGAATAATAAGATTAATAATAATATTAATCTTAATAATAATAATAATAATAATAATAATAATAATAATAATAATAATAATAATAATAAATATAAATGTAAATGTAAAGAGAGTGTGAGAGATTGAGAGGAAAACAGATGGAATGGATTCGGCCAGAAATCGTGAGCTTTATAGTACTTGTCCACTCTCACCTCACCATGCGATCGCATGGAAATGTGAGGGGAAACCATGCGATCGCATGGCCCCTTGTTCCATCTCACTTCTCAATTATTTGGGACTGCCGACAAGTTTTATTATTAATTAATATATATTTATTTAATTTATATAATTATATATATATATATATTATATTATATTTACGAGCATAGTTAATTTGTAAAATTTGTTCCATTGAGACGTATGTTGGAAAAGGGTTTATGACTCGGTTCTGGTTTTTCAAACGAAGTTTCGTACGCTTAGAAAACCTGTACTTTACATTTCGTGACGTGTACCTTTATAAAAAATTAGACTTAATCATTGATAAATTATATTATAAAATTGTAACTTATATATACTCGTGTTGTAGTCATTTGCTTCTATAAATTAATGGCTCGATGTTTATCAAAACATATTATTTTAAATCAATCGTTTTACGACTAAATAATATTATATTTTATCACTTTGTAAAATATATATATATATATATACATTTGGAAATATAAATTTATATATATTAGAAATATTTAGTTTTTCAAAACTAACTATATTTCAAGGTTCGTTTTAAATTGGTTTAGAAAATATTATAACACGTAACGTTTATACTTTAAACTCATTTTAATAATAGAAGTTATTATATCAAATAATGTTCTTAATATTATGAAAACTAAATAATTAAGTTGCCAAGGGACACGAGTCAATCACTGAAAAGTATGTTTTTGAAAATTAAATAAGAATATCCACTAACCTTATGACTAAGAGGGTGTTTGGGTTAGCGATTTGAAATTGATTTTTCGATTATTGCGTTTACAAGTTGCAAATAATTGTTTTTGAGTGTTTGGCAAACTAACCATTAAAATTGATTATTTACGTTTTTGAGGGTTGAAAACGTGAAAACCCAACAGCAAGTGGGAGGCTACTGTTTCATAACGTGATTCTCAAAATAAAACTCCATCCATTCAATTTACCTTTCTATCCTTATACACACTAAAATACGTAATTTATTCCTTGAAGCTTTCTACTCTATTTCATGTAAATACACACTGAAAGATTAATGTACACGTAGCTTACTACTATTAGTTTTCTATTTTTGTCTATTGTTGTTATGTATTGTCAAGTAAATATGACCTTTTTTCGTCTTATGTGATATAAGATCATTACTTCATCATGTATATTTCACATTGGTTTTAAAATTATACTATAATACTGTATCCTTATATATTTCTAATTTATACTACGTAGTATTTGATAAGTAATACTCGTTGTTAGACTTCACAATAAATAAATTGTTACATATTTAATCTTCTATCTTCTATCAATATTATAATATTTAAAAAAATGTCGGCTTTGGTAATTTTACATGTTTACTTATCAAATAATTTGATTTTGCCAAACACTCAAAAATTGATTATTGGATTATTACGTTATCAAACAGCATTCTCATATCCATACACCATTTATCAAAATCACGTTTTGATACAGCTGAGTATCTGATTCTAATTATGCAAAACGCATAATCAAATTTCAAAACGCAAATCCAAACACCCCCTAACACTCGTTAATAGACACATTGTCCTTTCTTGAAAATCACTTTATCATTATTTTCCGAATATCGTTAAAATGGAAAGGTTTCCTAAATCAAAGTGGACCTCTCAATAGAGACTCATAATCATCATTCAATGTATCTAATAATTCAATCATTTGATATTATCTTCTAATTCCACCGATAAATATATTTTGAAACAAATACGTTTATGTAAAGTATTATACGTTTAATACTTTGTTAACATTTTCAAGTTATAATATATACATATATACATATAATCATATCCGTTCATATAATGGTTCGTGAATCATTGGAATTTGGTCGAGGTTAAATGAATGTATGAACATAGTTTAAAGTTCTTGAGATTTAACTTTACAAACTTTGCTTATCATGTTGGAAATATATAAAGATCAAAGTTTAAATTTGTTCGGAAATTTCTAGGTCATCACAGTACCTACCCGTTAAAGAAATTTTGTGCCGAAATTTGATTGGGATGGTCATGGCTGACAATAAGTATATCTTCATGACGCGTACGAGCTGAAAATTAGATTTTTACCATCATCAAGTAATATGGACAAAACAAATTTGATTTTTGTGAAGAGTACGAGGGAAGCTATCACCAAAGAGTGACATGAGTAAATGCAGGTTTGACTTAACCGGTGACTTAGTCATAGTTGATTTCCGGATTTAAAGGGATTTAGAGAAAATCTTCGTAATAAGATTTGGTTCTTCGATAATTAAGGAAATTAGGATCCGCTTTAAATGCGATCATCTGTTTTGATTGCTCTGTCGAATATTTTACTATAAATCCACCCCCTTCGTTTCCTTACAACTCACACCTTCTATTCTTTCTCCCTCAACTCATATTTAAAGTATTCGTCAATATGCTCCATCCCGTTCTGATCCTTGATATACTCCTAACTTTCATATCTGTTATTCTTCTTTTTCATCTACCACTGGAGGATTTTATTTACTTTTACTATTACCTTAGGATTATAGTATTTTTAATTCTCTCGTGCCTTTACGTTGCAATACGTATTGATATGTATGGTTTGTAATTTATATGTTGTTGTCGAGCTTTATATTTTCCTTTATATTCAAGAGTTCCATAATTTTGTCTTCTCTTCCCGACTTCAAGTCAAGCGAATAACGGTCCAGAATTCGTAGGTATCACGATCTTGATTTGTCAAATTACCAGAATGCTTCGAAAAAGACCGAATCATCAAGAAAAATATTTTCTTGATCTGTTTAGAGGTTAAGTAGAATACAAGAGCCATGTAACATGGAACATGGCACCTGATGACGTTATGATCTGTGAATCATCACGTTCCATTTAGAAACTCAGCATGACTTACTGTAATATAATCACATTGATCAAGTGTCAATATATTATACTAACTCATGCTTCAGTTCCCAACACTACTTCAAAAACATTCATACTTTAAACTAGAAGGTTTCAAAATTTAAAAACTAAAACAGTTTACTTTACGATGTGATACAGATAACGCAAGGAGATAAATGTTTTCAGATAAGAATAGTTATGAAAATATCTTCCGAAATATGGAGGATATTTATAATGAAAGATATGATGATATCTTAAAATATCTAAGATAAGAGGATGATGAAGAATATTGTCCGTAAGAGTTTTATAGTAAGGAGTAAGGTATTCGTTAATGACTTCAGCAGATACTGAATCATTTAGATTCTTTGAAGGCAGGTTTAGTCTTTGTGATTTGTCCACAGCCTCCTTCATACTTTGTTCAATCCGTTTTCCAGTTCCAAACCTTCTCTTTTTCTGAGCTTTGCCAACACACTATTCTTTATCATCAAACTTTTTACTGTTAAGGTCGTTTATAGTTTTTGCTGCTTCATCAGCATTTCGAGAACTATTCCGCAGTTCGGGGTGTTTTTCAGAAACTTCACATTCGAAGTATGTAAGTCCGTTATATGTACACATATAACTGTTGGCGTAGACATGCTGTGAGATTTCAAAATACTGATTGCTGATTCCCAGTAATTGGCATGACAATTCTTGTTACAAGATGCGGATGAGTAATTGATGGGGTTTCGATAAATATAATGATTTTTTTAAGTCAAAGATCAGTGAGGTTGTTGGTAAGTTTATTGCTAATGTGGTGTGTAGTGACCCGAACTTTTCCATGTTTATATATATTAAATGAGATTGATATTTACATGATTAAATGTTTCCAACATGATAAGCAATCAAACTTGTTAAGACTTGATTATTTGAAATGAGTTTCATATAGACAATTGACCACCCAAGTTGACCGGCGATTCACGAACGTTAAAAACTTGTAAAAACTACATGATGTTATATAAATGGATATATATATATATATATATATATATATATATATATATATATATATATATATATATATATATATATATATATATATATATATATATATATATATGGTTAACATGAAATTATGATAAGTAAGTATCTCCATAAATATGTTAACAATGAGTTATATACAAACAATTGAGATTATTGATTTAAGAAACTCGAAAATGATATATATAACGATTATCGTTATAACAACGTCTTACTAAATACATATGTATCATATTAAGATATTGTTACACTATATTTAACATGATAAAATGATAATCAAGTAAATCATTAAGTGTGTTAACAATGAACTACATATGTAAAAACAAGACTACTAACTTAATGATTTCGAAACGAGACATATATGTAACGATTATCGTTGTAATAGTATTTTAACATATATATATGATGTTAAGATATATTTATACACCATGTTATTATGATAACATAACAATTTAACATCTTATTTAAGTATTATAACAATGGATTAATTACATTTAACAAGATCGTTAACTTAAAGGTTTCAAAATAACACTTACATGTAACGACTAACGGTGAGTTAACGACTAAGTTAAAATGTATATACATGTAGTGTATTAATATGTATTAGTACACTTTTGAAAGACTTCAAGACACATATCAAAGTACTTCTACTTAGTAAAAATTCTCACAATTACATTCTCATTCATTTTCATCAACAATTCTACTCGTATGTACCCGTATTCGTACTCGTACAATACACAGCTTCTAGATGTATTTACTATTGGTATATACACCTTTAATCATTCATTCTTAGCAGCCATCTTAGAGTCAAAAACATGTGGAACCATTATTTAAAAACTTGTATGATTAATGAGCTAAAAACAAACTTAAGGATCTTTTTTTTTCTTTATAACAAGTAATCCCGTTTTTATGATTTCACCCCATTTTTTCATTCCATTTTCTCATACTTACACTCTAAATTCTCTCTCGAAATACTCCTAACATCATACTTGATCATCTCCGAGCATTTTAACCATCTTTTAGCTTCAATTACATGCTTTAATCATCATAAAAACAACCATTCAAGAACACTTCAAGAAATCTTTCAAACTTGCTAGCTTACTTTCAATCTTTAAAATCCATTTCAAGTGATCATTCAATCTCAAGAAATCTTTCTTATTTACAATAAGATATCTTTCTAATTCAAGGTAATACTCATAATTTAGATTCATAAACTTAAGTTCAATATGAAGCCATAGCAACTTGAATCACTCAGAACGGATTTAAAACGAAGAAGTTATGGGTAAAACAAAATTGGAAAATTTTACTTGTTGTAGCTACGAAAATTTTATAACAAATCCATATTAATCATATCCTAGCTAACTTATATTGTATTATACATGTATTATGTAATCTTGAGATACCATAGACACGTATACAATGTTTTGACATATCATATCGACCCATGTATATATATTATTTGGAACAACCATAGACACTCTATATGCAGTAATGCTTGAGTTAGCTATACAGGGTTAAGGTTGATTCCAAAAATATATATACTTTGAGTTATGATCTAGCCTGAGACGTGTATACACTGGGTCGTGGATTGATTCAAAATAATATATATATTGATTTATTTCTGTACATCTAACTGTGGACAACTAGTTGTAGGTTACTAACGAGGATAGCTGACTTAATAAACTTAAATCATTAAAATGTAATAAAAAATGTTGTAAATATATTTCGATCATACTTTGATGTATATGTACATATTGTTATAGGTTCATGAATCGACCAGTGGCCAAGTCTTATTTCCGGCAAAGTAAAAATCTGTGAAAGTGAGTTATAGTCCCACTTTTAAAATCTATTATTTTGGGATGAGAATACATGCAGTTTATAAATGTTTTACAAAATAGACACAAGTAATCAAAACTACTTTCTATATTGGATTATCGAACCGAATATGCCCCTTTTTAGCTTGGTAGCCTAAGAATTAGGGAAATGGCCCCTAATTGACGCGAATCCTAAAGAAAGATCTATTTGGCCCAACAAGCCTCATCCGAGTACGCATGCTTTAGTACTTTGAATTATCATATCCGATGAGAGTCCTGGAATGATGGGGATATTCTATATGCATTCTGTTAAGGTCGGTTACCAGGTGTTCAACATATGAATGAATTTTTATCTCTATGCAGTTTACGAAATGCCTGATATGAGATGTATATTTATGAAAAAAAGAAATCTTGTGGTCAATTATTATGATTTGATAATATATAGGTTAAACCTATAACTCACCAACATTTTTTTGACGTTTTAAGCATGTTTATTCTCAGGTGATTATTAAGAGCTTCCGCTGTTACATATTAAATTAAGGACAAGATTTGGAGTCCATGATTGTATGATATTGTATAAAAACTGCATTCAAGATCTTAGTTCGGTGTAACATATTTTTATTGTAAACCATTATGTAATGGTCGTGTGTAAACGGTATATTTTAGATTATCATTTCTTGACAATCTACGAAATGCTTTTTAAACCTTTATCGATAAAAATAAAGGTTATGGTTATTTTAAAAATGAATGCAGTCTTTGAAAAACGTCTCATATAGAGGTCAAAACTTCGCGACGAAATCAATTAATATGGAACGTTTATAGTCAATATGAACGGGACATTTCAGTTGGTATCCGAGCGTTGGTCTTAGAGAACCAGAAATTTACATTAGTGTGTCTTATCGAGTATGTAGGATGCATTAGTGACTCTGGACTTCGACCATATATTTTTCTTTAAAAACGATTGCTTAACACTTTTTGTTGAAAACTATATATATTTAACATGTAAATATTATGTGATATATTAATCACTTAACGTGTTTGATAATGTGTGATAGATGTCTACCTCTAGTACAAATCTCACCGACTCACCTAATAATAATGAAGAGTCGAATATATTTTGGGAAGATTCACAAATTCCCGAAGAGTAACCGGAAGAAGAGGAACCGGAAGAGGAGGAACCGGAAGAAGAGGTTCCGGAGGGGAAAATTTAAGGAACCACTGAAAAACAGACAAATAAAAGAAAACCCTCAACTAATGGACCAAAATTAATAATGGCCAATGGTGTTTCTGCCGAGGAAGAAAAATATTGGGAAGATTACCAATTTTCCGATGAATCGGATCCCGATGAGGATTCCGATGATGTTATAGAAATTACCTCGACCCAATTTGAAAAAGCAAAAGAAAATAATAAGGGAAAGGGCATTAAAATATAGAAACTTGATTTCAACCCCGATGAACTATATATGTATCGTCAACACCCGTATTTCTTAAGTTGTAACAATAACCCGGGAACCTATAAGCCACCAGGTTTTTCTAGATCATTTGTGAAAAGAACGGCTCGTATTAGGGGAGCACCATATATCCCTAGAAAGTTAGCAAAACGAAACAAGTCCGAAGAGGAAGAAACAAGTGAGTCGGAATAAAGAGTTGTAATCATGAGGTGTAAAATATGTAATATAAGTGTGCTTGTACTATTATGTTGTATGTGAAAATTGCTTGTATTATTTGATAATTATCTTTTACAAATCTAACCCTTGTCTATTTTTACAGTATAAAAACAAAATGGATGTTAAGGATAGATAACCAAAAATTTTAGAAGACCTACCCGGGGACATGATTGATGAAATCTTGTCTAAAGTCGGTCAGAATTAGTCGGCACAGTTATTTACTGCAAAATTAGTTTGTAGAATATTTGATGAACGTTCCAGGCATGCCTTAGTTTATAAAAGGCTTTCATTTGAAAGATGGGGTATATCACATTGGGGAGACTGTAAGTTACGCCATGTTTTCTTTAAAGCGTTAAATGCGGGGAACTCAAATGCAATTTTATGCTACGGGTTAAAAACCTATTTTGACTCAACATATCCCAACATAGGACTTCGAACTTTAGAAAGAGCTGCTAACATGCAACATAAAGAAGCATGTTATGCTTACGGGTTAGTGATGTTTGCTTCTCACCAAAGTGAGAAAAAGAACATCGGATTTCAACTTTTAAATAAAACCTTCCCACAAGTAACGGATTCAGTAGTTGGGGTGAGAAACAAGGTATTTAGATTATTACGGGGCTGTTGAACATTATGAAACCCTCGTCCCTTCGACGATGTTACAACATGCTGTCTTGTCAACGGCCACAACGGTTATGTTCCACAAGACCAAGGATGGGAAGTAGTCTTAGTAAAACCAGAATGCATGACTTGTTTCTGGACGTATGAATTACGTGTCTTTATTGCCTTTGTTGAACGACTTGCGTATTAACTAGAATTGTCTTCGCAACTACTTTTTATCAAAGTTTTTATGTGCTATATTTCATGCTATATGTAAAATAGCGGTATTGTAAGTTTGAAAATATTGTATATAAGTTTGAATGTGAAATATTATTGTAATCAGTTTTTCATATAGAATTATAGTAGTTGAATTGTATATTAGCTACTAAGTATGAACTTAACGGGTAGGTACTACCCAAATTAAAACTATAAAATGCTAATATAAAGAAAAAGCTTTTATAAATAAGTTCATATTATACTACGAAATACTATTGACTACTCTTAATATTCTATATGATTAACTTAATTCTTTTGGCTATTTTTGAAGGAAATGGCACCGACTACTCGTCAGAACTTGAACATGAGTGAGGAAGACTTCCGTGTTTTCCTTGCTGCGAACATAGCTACGGTGCAAGCCGCAATGAAAAATAACAAAAATAACTCTGGTTCTAGCAGTGGAACAAATTCCACAAGAACTCGTGTAGGATGCTCCTACAAAGAATTCACTGCCTGCAAACCTTTAGAATTCGATGGAACCGAGGGTCCAATCGGATTGAAACAGTGGACCGAAAAGGTTGAATCGGTGTTTGCCATAAGTAAATGTACTGAAGAAGATAAAGTAAAGCACGCTATGCATACCTTCACAGGTACTGCGTTAACATGGTGGAATACCTACCTCAAGCAAGTGGGACAAGATGCTGCTTACGCATTACCATGGTCAACATTCAAACACCTGATGACTGAGCAGTATCGTCCCAGAAACGAGGTCAATAAGCACAAGGTAGAGCTTAGAGGATTACGAATGCAAGGTTTCGACATCACCACGTACGAACGACGATTCACAGAGTTGTGCCTATTGTGTCCAAGAGCGTTCGAAGATGAAGAGGAGAAGATCGACACATTTGTAAAAGGGTTATCGGAGAGGATTCAAGAAGATGTGGGTTCACACGAGCCTGCCTCCATACAAAAGGCAAGTCGAATGGCTCACAAACTCATAAATCAGATTGAGGAAAGAATTAAGGAGCAGGCGGCCGAAGAGGCCAAAACGAAGCAAGTCAAGAGAAAGTGGGAAGAACCTAGTGACAAGAGTCACAATTTCAACAATCAACACAACAACAGTAACTATCGCTTTAACAATCAACACCACAACCACAACCAAAATCGCACCATTTTTCGCAACAACAAACGCAACAAAAACCATTCCAACAACAACAACTACAACAATCATCCCAACAACAATACCAACCGCAACAACAACAATCCCAACAACAAGCTCAATATCAACACCGGTATTCAAAATCAGAAAATTCCGTGTCCAAGGTGTGAAAGGTACCATCTAACTATTTTTTGTTCGGCAACATGTACCAAATGTAATAGAAAGGGTCATGATGCAACGAAGTGTGAAGTTTATGGACCATCGGGTAAAGGAACAAGTAATGCCCACATTATTTGTTATCGATGCGGGAAGAAGGGCTACTATAAAACTGCGTACCCAAGCTAGGGAAATAATAATGGGCAAAGCCGTGGGAGAGTTTTTAACATTAATGCGGAAGAAGCGCAGGAAGACTCGGAGCTTGTTACGGGTACGTTTCTTATCAATGAAAAACCTACTTATGTTTTATTTGATTCGGGTGCGGATAGAAGCTATATGAGTAGAGATTTTTGTGCTAAATTAAGTGGTCCATTGACGCCTATGAATAATAAATTTTTACTCAAATTAGCAAACGGTAAGTTAATTTCGGCAGATAAAATATGTCGGAATCGAGAAATTAAACTGATTAGTGAAACGTTTAAGATTGATTTGATACCAGTAGAGTTAGGGAGTTTTGATGTAATAATTGGAATGGACTGGTTGAAAAAGGAGAAAGCAGAGATCGTATGTTACAAAAATGCAATTCGCATTGTACGAGAAGAAGGAAAACCCTTAATGGTATACGGAGAAAAGAGCAACACGAAGCTAAATCTTATTAGTAATTTGAAGGCGCAAAAGCTAATAAGAAAAGGTTGATATGATGTGATAGCACATGTCGAGAAAGTACAAACCGAAGAAAAGAACATCAATGATGTTCCCGTTGCAAAAGAATTTCCCGATGTATTTCCGAAAGAATTACCGGGACTACCTCCACACCGATCTGTTGAATTTCAAATAGATCTTGTACCAGGAGCTGCACCAATAGCTCGTACTCCATACAGACTCGCACCCATCGAAATGAAGGAACTCCAAAGTCAATTACAAGAACTTTTAGAGCGTGGTTTCATTCGACCAAGAACATCAGCGTGAGGAGCTCCTATTTTGTTTGTCAAGAAGAAAGATGTTACATATGATGACCCAAAAATTTCCGATCAAATTTAAACTTAAATCTTATATGATTTCGACACGATAAGCAAACTCTGTAATAATGAGTCTCAGAAATTTTGAACTGTTTCATATATTCAATTGACCTTCGACCATTTCCAATTATTCACGAACAATTAATTGTAAATGGATATGTGTGTGTGTGTGTGTGTGTGTGTGTGTATATATATATATATATATATATAATTTAAAATATAACTTGAAGTATTATATGTTGTTATTAAAATTAATTATGTGAAATAAAATAAAAGTAGGATATTATAATAATTATTATTTAAAATAAATCTATATATATAAATAAACTATGTAGAATACGTATTTTGTGATTTCGAAGTTATTTAGTAAACGACGGCAATGCTCAATTGTCATTCGATTGATATTAAGCAAGTTAAATTCAAACTTATGCAATTTTAAAATAAACGGTGATACGAAAATGAGTTCTATAAATTTTAGGCTTATTAAAAATGTATTTAGGAACTCTTTGTTGAATTTTAAAACTTTTTATATTTTACTTAGGGTTAGGAGTGAACAATTAATGTAATTTTTATTTAATAGTTAATGATCAAATTTTATACCATAATGACCAAAATAAATAAATATAATTACTATAAAAATTTGGAATTTATCTGAGTACTTTTATTCGCCACTAATTATAAACGGACCACGATTTAATATACGGTGGAGACTGTCGGCAGAGATTAAAATATGAACTGTTCCTATCTCTTTTCAATTGCACGTTCTAAATTATTGTTAATATTATATTAGTTATTAGTTATACAAAGAGTAATATATATGTGAAGTATATACTTTGATAAAACACAAGCAGATCACCATTTTCCTCTTCCACCCTTGCCACCACGAGTAACCACCAAAGCCACCATCCTCCACCACCTTCATGAATTCCATCACCACCATAATCACCATAGCTCACTTGCTGCAACTACACTGTTTAATTATTTATTTATTTTTAAACGACACCAACTGCTACAACTAGTTCGTGTGTCCGTTTACAACCATCGAATACACCACCAAACCGTCACTATTCAACCACCACCTTTGATTTCTCTAAAACCGATCACCATTGGTTTTGTTAATCGAGACAACCAAAAAAACAAACCAACTCGTATACATCCAATTACTACTATCGAATGAATAAACTCAACACCACCTCGCCATCATCATCATCTCTCTCTCCCTACCTTTGTTTCTGTTTACGTTCAAGAACCCAAAACAATCACCACCATCGAAACCACGCTGCTGCCTTCCTTTTTATGTTTCTATTTTTTGACCAATGATACCGGCAACCATCACCAGGTCACCTCTATAGATATACATAAATATACGCGAATATAATATCTATCATCACCATCGAAATCTCATCATCTTCTATTATTTTTAACTATTTCCATTCGTCTTCTTCTTTCTGGATATTCATCGGTTCAAACACCAACACTAAACACTACAAGACTGCTATTACTTGTTTCCTGATTATGAGAACAAACAATCGAAATTTTTCTCTTCTTTTTATTTTTCTTTCTACGCTTAAAAAGGGAGATAAAAAAAATTTGTATATTAATATACATTATTTATCCAACCTTTGAGAAAAGTGTGCAAGTGGATTGTTGTAATGGCCGACCAGTGGGATATAATACTATATCGTTTGTTTGTTTTTGTTTCTCTTCGTTACTACAACAGCAAAAGCAGCCGTTTAAAATTTCCTTGGGCCCGTTTGATTTTGTTTAGTGGACTTTACTGCTGGGCCGAGATTTCTTTTCAGTTGGGCCAGGGATGATTTAGGAGATTGGGCCACAACTTGCAAAGCCCAACGTTTGTTTTTCTTCCTTCTTCTGGTTCCTATCCGACAACAACATAGCACGCCTCATTTAACTGATTAGATGATGATTATATTTTAATGATAATGAGGATGATTCGAATAGAAGATTAGGATGAAGTTGTTGTGATAAAAATTAAATGACGATGATGATTAAAAATGAAAATAATATGATCATGATGATTATGATATCATGATAATAGAAATGGCTATGATATAGGATTATTGATGATGGTTGTCGAAGTTGAGGTTATAGACCGTGGCTGACTGGTTACTAGTAGTGGTTTCTTAATATATAGTCGATGATGGTGATGATATACAAGTAGGTGACAATGAATAATTGATAAAGATGACGATGAAGATGAAGCGAAGCACCTGTCTCGTTCGTTGTTTGCTGCTAACATCTTAATCTCAGAACCATACACCAACGAACTCTTGCATATGTTAATTGGATTTGCTAGTTGGGTTTTGCATTGGGTTTGGACATACAGGGAATAAGATGGAACTATTTTAAATCCACTTGGTTTTTTTTAAGGGTAATATTATTATTAATACTTTTATGAATATTATTATTATTATTATTATTATTATTATTATTATTATTATTATTATTATTATTATTATTAGTATTATTATTATTATTATTATTATTATTATTATTATTATTATTATTATTATTATTATTATTATTATTATTATAAATGTGTTAAGATTATAACTTAATTAAGAATATAAAATTTAGTTTATGATTTAAGGTATGTTAAAGTACAATAATGGTGTTGATTATGATAAAAATGGTTAGGAATATAAATTTAAATGTTTATTAATACGTTTAGAATACAAGTATAAAATAATTATGATTAAGCCTAAGGATATAGTCATTATATATATATATATATATATATATATATATATATATATATATATATATATATATATATATATATATATATATATATATATATATATATATATATATGTGTGAAAGTATTATCATTATTATTATTGTTATTATTAATATATCATTATTAATATCAATATTATTATTATTATCATTATTACTATTTTTATCATAAAAATAATATAACTTTTAATTTATTATCATTATTATTATTACTCTACATATCGACAATATTGTTAAAACAAATAAATGTTATTTTATAACTATTACAAATACCATAATACTACAAATATCACAATTTTCTTAAAAATACATATTATTATATTTGTAATATATTATGACAAACATTCATTAGATTTATAATATCATATATTTAAGTAACTATATATTACCTATACATACTAATATAATATGTATAATAATATATATCAAGAATATCAAAATAATTATATGTATATATATAAATTTAATACATTATATTAAATATAAAACATTAATATATAATAATAACTAAAATTGTAATATACTATAATAAAAGATAAATTATAAAATATAATAGTTAAAATATATTAATAAGTATTAATATTAAAAACTGCTTTTAAAAACTTAATAAATGATATTAATAAATATATATATATATATATATATATATATATATATATATATATATATATATATATATATATATATATATATATATATATATATATATATATATATATATATAAAGTGTAAGATTTCTTTAACTATTTTACAACTATAAATATTAATATATATAAACTTGTTCGATTACAATTATATGTTTTAATATATATATAAATGATATAGGTTCGTGAATCCGAGACCAACCCTACACTTGTTCAATGTTGTCATATGTATTTTTACTACAAAATACAGTATGGTGAGTCTCATTACTCCCTTTTTAAATGCGTTTGCAATATATATTTTTGGGACTGAGAATACAAGCGCTGCTTTTATAACTTTTTTACGAAATAGACACAAGTAATCAAAACTACATTATATGGTTGAATGATCGAAGCCGAATATGCCCCTTTTTTCTTGGTAGCCTAAGAATTAGTAAACCGATCTACTAATTGACGCGAATCCTAAAGATAGATCTATTGGGCCTAACAAACCCCATTCGTTGTAGCGGATGCTTTAGTACTTCGATGTTGTTTTATCATGTCCGATGGATGTCCCGGAATGATAGGAGATATTCTTATATGCATCTTGTTAATGTCGGTTACCAGGTGTTCAATCCATATGAATGATTTTTGTCTCTATGCATGGGACGTATATTTATGGGAAATAGAAATGAAAATCTTGTGGTCTATTAAAATGATGAAAATGATCGATTATGATAAACTAATGAACTCTCCAACCTTTTGGTTGACACTTTAAAGCATGTTTATTCTCAGGTATGAAATAAATCTTCCGCTGTGCATTTGCTCAATTTAGAGATGTTACTTGGAGTCATTCATGACATATTTCAAAAGACATTGCATTTGAGTCGTTGAGTTCATCAAGATTATTATTAAGTCAATTATAGTTGAATATATTATGAAATGGTATGCATGCTGTCAACTTTCGATGTAATGAAAGTTTGTCTTTCTAAAAACGAATGCAATGTTTGTAAAATATATCATATAGAGGTCAAATACCTCGCGATGTAACCAAATGTAATGTATTCGTTCAGATGGATTAGGATGGGTCGTCTCATGTGGTATCAGAGCGGTGGTCTTAGTGAACCAGGTCTGCATTAGTGTGTCTAACTGATAATTTGTTAGGATGCATTAGTGAGTCTGGACTTCGACCGTGTCTGCATGTCAAAAGTTTTGCTTATCATTTAGTGTCAAAAATTATTTGCTTATCATCCTTAAAGTCTAGACACGTCTTACTGCCTCTATTGCAGAGACAGTGTATAGATAAATTCATATCTTAGCATATTTGTTATTGTTACCTTTGCCTGACAGCTTCCGTAGATTCCTCCGTAACTTATGGGATTTTAGTATTATATATGCATATGTAAATTATGTATTGCAGGGTACTAATCTACATCCGATAATCTATTTCTTATCGAAAATCCTTCATCGGATCGTACGAGATGAATCCCTCAACCAGTTCGAATTCCTCAGATTCCGACAGCTATTCCGATATGGAGTTTCATCTAAGCTCCGAAAGCAGTGTCACCAGAATGAATCAACCAATCATCCACCCCCAATTCATCTGATGGATTCGTAGTCGACTTAATTAATGGAAATGCGAAGAAGGCGATCCTTTCCACCAACCGAATTCACCTCTTGGCGAAGAACCTGAAGCACTTACCGGTGAACCACTTTGATACACTATATTTACTCTCATTTCCAGGATATCTTGCAATGATTATATGATATCCAAAATTCTCAACCTTATTCATCCGCTCGTTCCAACCGATAATCATTCCGGAATAATGGAAGAAGTCAACGAGCTTCACGCTCGAGTAATCAATTTGGAGAATATGGTGCAAAACGTACCAGCTTCAGCAACATCACCGGCACCAACAGTACCACCAACATCGGCACCAGTACCACCAATAACATAAGCCTCAACATCACACGCCTCAATATCACCATCTGTACTTCGAGTATGATCTTCATTCTACGTATCGTTCTACCTCATTTATTTTCGTTCGACATGGCAATTATGTAATCTCTAAAGTTTTAGAGAATATTCATTCTAGTTCCAACCGAAAATCAAATGAGTTTAATATCATATTAACTCATTAAATCCATGATTACATCTGAAGAAAATATATATGTATATATATATTTTCATAAAGATTGTAATTAAAAATTCTTTTGTACAAACTGTTAATGGTGAAAATATTTTAACGGGTAGGTAATACCCGAGGAATATTTAAAATTTCACATTAATAAGTTACACTGTACATTCTTCGAATCTAATTCAACAGTCACTTACTATCCTACTTACACCCACAGATATACGTATCCGTTCACCGCAGAATAACCATTTTCATTCAATTTCATATTTGGCTTTTGACCTATTAGAATCCAACAAGTGGCATAATGAAGAAAACATTGGACAAAAATAAAATTTGTTAGAAACAAACAATTTAACTGTGAGAAGAATTTTGATAAGAATCTACGCTAACTGTTCCTAGCTAACTGTTCCTAGCTAACTGATTAATTCCGTATTACATTTTATTTATCGCAATTTATTTATCGCAATTTAATTATCGCAATTTATTTATCGCAATTTATTTATCGCAATTTAAATTCTCGCAAATTTATTTATCGTCATTTAATTTCTGTTATTTATTTTACGCACTTTAAATATCGGGACACGTATACAAGGTTTTGACATATCATATCGACGCATCTATATATATTATTTGGAATAACCATAGACACTCTATACGCAGTAATGATCGAGTTAGCTATACAGGGTTGAGGTTGATTCTACAATAATATATATACTTTGAGTTGTGATCGAGTCTGTGACATGTATACGGGTCACGATATGTATTAATTAATTCGAATATTATATATTAAACTGTATATGAATTATTGAATTACTAACTGTGGACTACAAACTGTGGACTATGAACATTGGAAAATTAAAATGAATTAAATTATTGATTATAACATATGAAACTAAACATTTCTTCAATTTTGCCACTTGATTTCATCTTAAACCTCAGTTGTATCTTGACGATTACAATCTGCGTTCAAACCTGATGAAACATGACTAGGAACTTCGAGATCAACAGGTTTAATTCACACAAAGGCGGAATTAGTGAATCAAACCAATCAAAGTGAATATGGGTAGCTTTTTGGGATTAAATTAGTCAAACCACAACAAGGATTGTGATTAGATTAATGCCTAGAGCTATTATTCACTACCAGGAGTGATTTGGGTTGAGAGAGAATCGGATCAGGTGAACCAGATCTGAGTGATTGTGTGTGAGAGAGGCTTAACCTAAAATGAAGAAAATAAGACTTTATATACCCCTGCTGTTGACTCACCCGTACGAGTCATCCATCACTCGTACGAGTTGGCTTCATCAGCCGTACGGGTGATCACTCACTCGTGTCTTCTCATTCAGGTTATAATTATGACTTAGCTCAGCATCAACCGTGCGTATGAGCCTGTCAGCCGTACGAGTGATGCTTCACTAATATGTCTGACTAAGTCTAACATAGTCAAACATCCGTATCGCGTTCCTGCAGTACCTGTAACCACATACAAACACAGATAGGATAATAACAAGCGATCATGGTATCCCATCAACTGAAGTACCTGCAATGGACGTAGGTTAGATGTCTAGGGACTTACATAAAATGCATCAACAACACCCCCTAGGACCTAGACCATCGATTACAATAAAGTAAACGTCCATGAAATACGTATAAGTCCAAAAGTAGCAGCAGTCTAATATCAATTACATTTCCAGATTCTCTCTCTCTCTCCAAAATACATCATCATCAAAAACAAAAACAAACAAACAAAAAATTACTAACTAGCATCACAGTATCCGACACACATCAGCTGGCTTGAACTTGGTTTGAGCTTTGAGCATCACTTTCTCTGTTGAGGTATGCATAGAGGACATCGATCACACGTTGATATCTCATAGCTTCCTCCTTTCGATCGTCTCTGAATGTAATGTGATGGCGGTGAAGAGTCTCCACATCAAATCTCGACAAGTTCCTCAGCCACATAGGATCTAGAATCCTCACATTGTCGAACTGTATGCTTCCATCATCCTTCTCAATTGCAGTCAAGATAACTGCCTCTTCCGACAACTCATCATAGAACCACCATCTGAAATTCTTACAGATATCCTTGGGTAATGGCATCAAGGGAGATTGTTTCATATACTTAGCTGGACGGAACTTAACAACACGGATAGGTCCTCCCTTAGAATTTTTCTTTGTCGGGTGTATGGAAAACCTAGTGGCCGTTGACTTAAAGATGTCCCATTTCCCTGTCTTGTACTCATATCTGAGTTTTTTCTGAAATAATCTGGAAAGGTCACAATCTTCAGCATTCAACATCTTTAGCTTCGCAAGCTGCATGATCTCGAAGTACGGTAGAGTTTTGAAGTGACTTGGACGTGCCATATAATCAACTCCTCCTTCCCTCTTGATCGCAAAACAATTGATCTCCTTGAAATAGCCCCAACTTAAAATTTTACCCTTGGAGTACTTCTTGGTTTTTTTACCCTTCTCATAGAAACTGACAAACTTCTGCTCGAGCACTGGCTTATCTACTTGATCAGGGTTAACAACGTTCTGTCTCCACCAACTTTGACGATCTTCGTCTTCCTTAACGTTTCTATTCACTTTAACCCTATCACGTTTGAACCATTCATTAATCTCATCCCATGTCTCGGCTTTAGCTTGTTCGGCTCGGAGTTTCTTATCCTTCAATTCAGTTTCTTTTCTTTCTTTCTCAACGAGCAGTTTCTCATGTCGGATCTTCTTGTTCCTTTCTATCATAACATCCACTTCTTTAACTTGTTGTTTGTATACCTTCCTCGCCTTTTCTAACTCAATTAAGTTCTTTCTTTTCTCATCACAGCTCAGATTGAAGAAAGTCACTTAAGGTGTTGAGTGACGGATGCGAGTACGGATCAAGCGAAGGCATAACAATTTCAACTTCTTCTTCTTCTTCTTCTTCAGCATCAGATTCTATTACAAATTCGTCTTCGGATTCAATAATCACATCCTCTTTCAAACTTTCTTTACCAACAGAATCTTCACTCTTCTCATCTTCGAACAGATCAAAATCACTTAAGTTGATATTTTGGATTGATTCGGGAGGGATACTTGACAATGACTCTTCTTGTGGAGCCTTGTTTTCAGCTTCAGCTGTCTCTGCATTCTCCGTATCATTTTCGTTGTCATATGCTAGAGCAGCAAGCTGTTCCATTGGAAATTCACTTGGTGGAATGTCCCCCTTTTCTGCATCATTAAAAACATTTGAATAATTCATATAATATTCAGCAGTAAAGACCTCACCATATTCATTAAAACTTCGAATAGGTATCACTAACGGTATATCAAAAGAGGGTCCTCCAGTTCCAGCATCTTCTTCATCATCTTTTTCATCACCTTCTCCCAAATCAGAAGAATACTCTTCTTCTCTCTCCTTAATCAACTTTGTTTTACCAGAGGTAAGCTGTTCAATATTTTCAGTTAACTTCTTCAACTTCTCCCTGTTCGTACTCTTAATCATCAAAAACTTCTTCTTCAACTTATCTGTCCTTACCTTCTAACGGTCCAGTCTATCAGATAACCTCTTGTTCTCTTCCACCAATGATATAATCTTAGTGTTACTGATCTTCTTCTCCTCAGTAGCTTGATTCTCCAAATTGGTTATTTTTGTAACCAAAGACATCAACAGATTTTGCTGAGTCTTATATTCATCTGATGTGACCTGAGGTGTTGTTGTGGCAAGTTTCAGTGAGGTAACAGCAGCCCTTGCATCCTTCATGAAACCAGATGGCTTTCTCTGAGCTTGTTGCCTTGAACCTCCTTGTGATGATCTCTGAGGTGACTCATAAGAATACTTCGTTCTTTTCTCCTTCTTCTTTAGTTGCTGTGCAGTCATAGGATCCTTTCCTTTTCTCTTCCTTTGAATCAAACTGGTATCCTCCTCAGTCGCTTCATCATCACCTTCGTTAATCTCATCATCAACATTACCTCCTCCTTGGACATTACCAGCAGCTTTCTGATTATCACCCTCACCTTCCTCATCTGTAACTTCATAGTTAGAGTCTGAATCCTCATTCCTCCAAGAATTACCTGCTGGACATCGATAGTTCTCCTTGATAAGATGACAAATGAGCTTTCTATTAAAGTCAGGCTTTAACTCAGCAATCCTTGTCTCTTTCATTCTGCAGAAAGTAATCGGATTCATCGGCTTCAGGTGGATAATATCCTCTTCAAGCTTAGGTAGATCAGGTACAGCGTCATTAATGATTAATTGTAGAAAACGGGCGCATATCAGATACTTCTGGGAAGAACTGAAGTGGTTTGCCTTGAAATAGTAGAAAACAAAACCCGAAAAATAATATGGAGCCTTGAGAACAAATGCCACAAACATACTCTGCACTTTCTCGTTCAGCTTGTCAAAACCAGACTTGCGTCCACTCAAACAATGCATGATTACATGAGCAAGATATCTAAACTGCGGTGGCAGACATGTCTTCACCAGCTCAGATTTGCCAACAAGGTAACTAGAATAAGCACATCTTCTGAAACAGCCATGGATTCGTTCTCTACTGATAGTCATATGGGAGCAGTTCTCGTCATTGAACCCCAAAATCCTTCTAATCACATTCTAAGAAACAGTAATATCATGACCTTGAATCTTACTAACAAGCTTATCTTCATCAACATCTAACACAGCATTTCTCCAGAACTCTCTCTGATGACTGTAGTATGCAGTGCATTCAGTAGAAATAGCAGTGTGTATCCTTGATCTCTTAAGAAATTTGATAATCTCCTTAAAGTGAGAACCTCTCTCTAAAGTAGTGTCATAGAGAACGACTTGATTGTTCAGTTCACCCATCTCTAAAGGAATCTCTTGCTGAGCAGGTGGGATGACTGGATTCACTTGAGGATTTGCTTGTGGATTAACTTGTTGCTCCCCCTGTCCTTCAACGTTATCAACTGGAATGTTTACTTGTTGTTCTGCCATCTGATGATATCTAAATAGAAACTGAAACATTAACAGAGATGTTAGATATATAAATCAATCAGCATACATCATCATAGCATTTGCATCAAAGTGTCATAAATATGTTGAACAGGATAAAAACGTGCGAGTGACAGTGTCACACGTGCGGCTGAGAGATCAACCGTGCGAGTGATATAGTCACTCGTGTCACTGTTGACACGTTTGAGCAGTAATATGGTTTCAGACAGGGTACACGGCTGATGCAAAAATTCTAAGCGCGTGAATCAACCGTGTGGTGACTCGTGCGGTTAATCACACGTGTCAGCTCTTGCAGACGAGTGATAAACAAAATCAAGACAATCGAGTGAGCTCAAATGGTCCACACGGTTGATCATCAACTGTGCACTGACTCGTGCGAGTCATGTCTCACGCGTGCGTGTGATGTCACTCGTGCATGTCTGATGAAACCCGATATTAAATGCCTTTTTAAATCATCAAAATCACATAATCGAATGTTTTATGGACTGATTTACATCACAATAGCATATTAAGGTTCCGATTAACACAAAACAATAGAAAACTCAGTTCAAAACAAGCTCAAATTACACAAAATTCGATTTATAACCCTAAGGGTTTCGAATCACACAAACAACAAATTAAGCAACTAAAACTTGATGAAATTGTACCTAATAGGTGGTGCTGGGTTCGTCTAATGATGCTTAACGTTTGTTGCAAAAGAATGCTTGATCGGTGATGATCGAAAATAGAGAGAGAAAAAGTATTGGGTGCACAAGTGTGAGATGTTGAGCTCATCATCCCTATTTATACTCTCGTGATCAACCGTGCGGTTGATCACACGATCCACCATCAAACGCGGGTCTCACCTAGATCACACGTGCGTGTGACCCAATTATCTTAGGACAAGTTGATCAGGGTCATCCGTATGGTTAACCTCAAACGTGTGGTCAATCGTACGGTTCACACATCAAACGTGCGAGTGAGCACTTAGGCAATTTCAAAACTTCAAATTTTACAACCTTAGGATTTCGACTCGTTTGTCAATCTTAGATCTAACAATCAATTTCAACTTGAGTCGAAAATCACTAAACCTTCAAGAAATGATCATTAACACTTAGGCAGATAAAATCCTAACCTAAACAAGGTTATTACTCTAATCATTCTTTGTTCCAATAGTAAATCCTACAGTGTAATGTCAACTTAAGTTCATTGTCAATCTAAATCATCAATGTACTTCAAACAGTCACAAGCTCTACGAACTTCTATCTCATGGATTTGGTGGCCCAATATCTTGATTTCAACAAAGTTCTTTTAGATGTCGTTATGCACTCAGAGGATAATCAGAAAAACAAGGAAATCATAAAATCTTTATGGATTTTCTGATGCAAAATGTCATGCAACTAAAATTATGCAAATAAAAGACATTCTATCATGAAATGCAATAACACGCAAACCAATTTTTTTTTGTTGTTTTATAGATTACAATGCAAACAAAATAACAGAACAGATATATAAGACATACAAATCCACATTTTTTTTTTGTGCAAGATGATTAACTATTTTAAAATGGATTAGAACTGACATATTGAATCAATTTCTATTGTTCATTCCTAATTATCCAGTCTATGTCTATTATCATGCAATTACTGATATCAATCCTCATTAAACATGAACATATTCATTCCGGACACTTCGTCAATCATGTTGGCATTAATTACTTGAACACTATAGAGCAATGATTTTTGAGATCATGCTAAGTTCATTAATCCTTGATCCTTCCATCACTTATGATTGTGCATTTTTATTAGGTTGTCAATTCATTACATGAAACTTTCCGTTATCTCTTTCCATGTACTTCATTCAAATTGAACAGGATGGTTCTCACGGCATTTTGAATAACCTTGTCAGTCTTTGGCTTATATCAATGTGTTGACAATCTTCAATCTAGTTGGCTTGGCAGATCTCAGAGTATATTGGATTATCCGAATAGACGCACTATTTACCGCGGGGATTGGTCTACAGTTAAAGCAAACTTGCCTGATGACCAGTCGTCACACGAAATAAATCTCGAGGCCCTTAACTTCTTTATGTTCAAGTTATCAAGGAAAACGGAATCGAAAGTTAAACTTTCATAACTAAGTAGTATAGTATATCTAGGTAAGTATCTTTCCAACTTACAGTCTTAATGGATATAACTCTATGTTGCAGACGACAAGAATCTTGATAGTTCTGTGTGAACGTCGTGATTAAACAATACAAGCTGCGCGGGGGCGTCACACTAAGAATGATCTGAGTTCTTTATGAGCACATCATGAATCAGCATTCTTCATACTTTCAGGACTTTGCCATCTTGATACGTCAATTTTATTGACATTGAATTTCTTTTGATATTTTATTTTTTAGCATATCACTGTCTTTGATATATTGATTTTGAACGCCATCATGAATGGATTTTCCATTTTTATGCATGAACTCATGTTTCTTTGTTGTGTGCTCAGATCACTCGAAGGTGTTCTCCCTTAACTACTTAAACGATCCGCAATAAGGAGTTATACTTTTCGACCTTAAGTGAGAAGGGACACTTACTTTCGACATAAACTAATTTTCTCTATATTTTCAGGGTTTAGTTTCGATTATTAAGTCTCAGGCCCGTGACAACGTGGTATGCACCAGTCAAACAGATAATCCTCAACCCCTTAAATGAACTATTGAATGTCCCATTCATAGCTGTGAAGCTGAATTGGTAGAGCAACGTTGAATATTGCTTGGGGACATCCAACACCAACTTTCTCTAATGATTATCAATTATGATAGGGGATACCCTCAACCGACTGTTGAGCTTCTCAACAACTATCATTTCATACAGTTTCGGAGATAATTAGGTGATTACCTTGAAACGCTACAGATCGTCCATGACTTCTGAATCTTAGATGATCATTATTCTGATTATGATTGTCTATTGCCAAGAATTCATAAATCACGTCTATCAATAAATTACACAACGGATAGACATAAACGTTCAAATCAGTCATTACTAATCAAATATATCAATTCTTAGTGCAGTAATTTCTTCATCTCCAACATATTAATCAAAACAAGCTCATTTTCGGATTTTTCAACTTTTTAAGATTTTATGGTGAGGCATTTTTCACTTTTTAGGTATTTTCTGCTGATAACATATACTCCCCCTAAAATGCAGAAATATAAAATCTTTATGTGTTTTAGCATTTTAACCAAACAGAAAATAACTACAGACTAGCATGCAAACATAAAAAAAAATCATGCAAAGGAATGCAAACAGAAAGCAAAAATATGCAATACAGATAATTAAAACAATTAAAAATCTACATGTCATGCATCCTACATGCAAAGTCTAAAGGTTGACTAACCCTCATAAGCAACATCCGAAATTACTTTATCTCGATCAACAATGCCATTCATCTCTAGTAGGAGTAAGAACCTAGGTTTATCAAAAGCCTTAGTGAATAGGTCAGCCCTTTGGTCCTTAGTACCTATTCTCTTAACCTCAATAATCTTCTTCTCATGACAATCCCTAAGAAAATGATATTTAACACCTATGTGTTTGGTCTTAGAATGTTGCACAGGATTCTTACTAATTGCTATAGCAGCAGTATTATCAATATAAAGAGGAGAGAAAGAGATTCTTAGCCCGTAATCACAAAGTTGTTGTTGGATCCAAACAACTTGCGAACAACAACTAGCAGCAGCTATATATTCAGCTTCACACGTGGAAAGAGCAACTGCAGTTTGTTTCTTGCACTGCCAGGTCACCAGCCTTTCACCTAGAAATTGACATCCTCCTGATGTAGACTTGTTGTTGATTTTGCAACCAGCATAATCTGAATCGCTGTAAGCCACAAGATCAAACTTCTCATCGTTCGAATATCAGATGCCGAGATTTGGCGAATGTAACAGATAACGTAGAATTCTTTTGGCAGCTATAAGATGAACTGTATTCAGATTAACTTGATAACGAGCACAGAGACATGTTGCGAACATAATATCTGGCCTGGACGCAGTGAGATACATGAGCGATCCGATGATTGCTCGATAATATGTAGGATCAACAGGTTCTCCTTCGCACTCTAGCGAAATACCATGATTCACAGCTAACGGAGTTGACACATGATGTTCTTGAGTCATACGGAATCGTTCGAGTATATCATTTACATACTTTGCTTGATGAAGAAAAATACCATTACTAGTCTGTTCGACTTGTAAACCAAGAAAGTAGTGTAAGAGACCCAATTTACTCATTTCGAACTCGTCCTTCATCACATGTTCGAACTCATCAACGAGTTCCTGCTTAGTAGCACCAAAGATAATATCGTCAACATAAATCTGGACTAAAATAATGTCGTCATCTTGAACTTTTGTGAACAGAGTACAGTCTACCGTGCCCATTTGGTATCCTTTTTCAATCAGATAACTTGATAACCGTCCGTACCAAGCTCTAGGAGCTTGATGTAAACCATAAAGGGCTCGACGTAATCGGTAAACTTTGTCAGGATGAAGATGATCTTCAAAACCCGGAGGTTAACTGACATATACTCTTTCGTTTAGCTTGCCATAAAGAAATGCACTCTTAACATCCATTTGATAAACTTTAAACTTCATAAAATACGCGAAAGTCAAGAAAATGCGAATCGCTTCCAATCTGGCAACAGGAACGAAAACCTCATCGTAATCAAATTCAGAATCTTGCTGATAACCTTTAGCAACTAATCTTGCTTTGTTACGGGTAACATTGCCATCTTCGTCGAATTTGTACTTCCAAACCCATTTGAGGTCGATTACTTTCGCACCATGCGGCTTAGTAACTAACTTCCAAATATCTAGATAATGGAATTGCTGAATTTCTTCTTGCATAGCCATCACCTAATCAACATGCTTCAAAGCTTCTTTTGTTGTCTTTGGCTCTATTCTAGAAATATGACATGAGTACTCATAATATGCAGCAGCGGCTGTCATATGAGAATCAACTTGACCATCAAACTGAACTTGTCTTCTTGTCCTAACACATGCATTCGGATCTCCAATTATATTTTCTCTAGGATGAGCAGCTGTAGTTCTAGGAACTTGGTGTGTAGGAACGGGTATTTCTTGATGTAGATTCATAGTATCTCCATCTTCAGGATTATCAAAATTGTCACTCGAAATATCAGATCCGCAGGTATCGTACACTGGATCAACATCTTGATCTGAATCTTGTGACAGAAGGTAATGGAGTTGGAGTAGGTGCAGACACTTCTGGCTCGTTCTGTAAATCAAACAGCATTTGTAACTCTACTTCATTCTCTGTCTGATCTGGAGCAAGATTAAATGAATCAATCAGCTCATCATAGTTGTAGATCCAAGGATGACTTTTGGTAGCAGTCTTTGTGAAATTCCGTTGGACGTCAACTTCAGACCATTCTTCAACACATCTCGTTTCATTATTGAAAACTCTCTTGTTAGGAGAACTGTAACCGAGAAATACTCCAGTAACCACTTTTGAATCAAACTTACTTCCTGGTTTTCTTTTCAAAATGGTGCACAGTGCACCAAATGGTTCTAGATGCTTCAATGATGGTTTTCTCCCATGTAATAACTCATAGCATGTTTTACCCAGTCGTTTAACAGTTAATACTCGATTCATAGTGTAACAAGCATTTGCAACAGCTTCACCCCAAAAATGAACAGGTAAAGATGAATCAGCTAGCATAGTTCTAGCAGTCTCAATCAAAACCCTATTATTTCTTTTAGCAACACCATTCATCTGTGGAGCGTATGCAGAACTGAACTGCATATTGATACCTTTTTCGATACAAAAACTGCAAGAAACTGATTCTTGAATTCTGTACCGTTGTCGCAACGAATCTTTCTAACTTTCAAATTAAAACCTGTCTCTAATCGATTGATTAGCACTTTCAAGTTCTCAAATGTATCAGACTTCTCTTTCAAGAACACTACCCAAGAGAATCTTGAATAATCATCAGTTACCACCAGACAATACTTACTTCCATCGATGCTTTCAAAACGGATTGGACCGAAAAGATCCATATGTAACAATTCAAGTGGAGCAGAGATAGGATTGTACTTCACCAACTTATGAGCTTTCTTGCTCTGCTTACCCTTCTTACACGGAACACATGTTCCTGGGATCTGAAAAGATCGAAGATCAACACCTTCTACAAGATTGTTGTAAACCAGATAGTTCATCTTCCGAAAATTTAAATGACCCATGCGTTTGTACCATGTAATAGAATCTTGTTCAGTCGCTTTAGAAACAAAAGCTTGATGATGTTTAGCAGTTGAAGTAGCAACATTCATATCTAGCATGTATAAATCAGCTTATCTAGGAGCCTTCATCAAAATCATTTCTGGAGGAATCACAAACTCTGGTTTCAAAATGTAGCTGAAATTGTCATCAAATGCTACTTTGAAGGATTTTTCACATATTTGTGAAACCGACAACAAATCGTTTGCAAGCTCTTGACAGTAGTTTACATTGTCGAAACTAACTTTATCATTCTTCAATAAACCTTGAGCTGAAATGTGACCTCCTTTATCTCCAGCAAATGCAACATAACCTCCCTTAATTGGGTGTACATCCGAGAGAAGAGATAGCTGTCCAGTCATATGTCTCGAAGTGCCACTATCCACTATCCAGATGTTGTTTGCAGGTAGCCTGGTTCCCTGCATATCACATTAAAAGAATTAATTGATAATGGGAACCCACGCCCGGATGGCAGTAGGTTGTCCATTAACACCCATAGCTTGAACTTCCATCCATTTCCCATTTGAGTCAGGTGGAACCTCATCGTCTGAAACCATAAACTTAGACAGTTTAGAAGAAGCAACATTGCTCTTCTGGTTTTTCACATTCTGCTCATCTTCAGAGCGATTTGCTCGTGGTCTGGTACGGGAAAAATATTTCCTACGACTAGCCTTTTGCGAAGGTGATCGTGCCTTAAATTCATAGGCTTTACCTCGATCACTTGATTCGGCATCTCTTGCCTCGGTATCCTTCTTAGGAACCTTCATCTTCACAGGGGAAATTGACCTATTGAAGTTCTTTCTCTTATAGTCTCCATAGACAACATTTGTCGTATGTCTTCTAGTGTGAACTTCATCACGAACAGGTGAACCTATTCTGTGAACATGAGGTGATCGGTAATCATCATATGTGAGGTCAATCTTACGTCTTGGTGTTCTATACCTTGTAGGACAATTAGCAGCAATGTGTCCAAACACACCACAACTAAAACATTGCCTAAATTCTCTATATCCTCTAGATTGATATTGATTATTAGAGTTAGAGGAAGAGGGATCTTGTATTTTTGCAGACACAGGAAAAACGTTTGACCTCTTTCTAGGAACAGATTTAGATACAGATTTAGATACAGGTTTAGGTGTAACCGGTGGAACCACTCTATTAGCAAACTTTGAATTTTTCATAATCCGAATTGGCTCATCAGGTGTTATCACCTTCCTTTTCTCCGACTTATCTCCTAGGCCAGTTTTTTTATCTTCCTCATGATCTAAAGATCCTTCAGTTGTATCATCAGAAGGTGCATTCTCAGTTGAGCTACACTTTTTGTTCTTCTCAACATAGTCCTCATAACTAGGTGGAATACAGTCTTCTGGTCATCCATCAACAACATTTGCATTAACAAATTTGTTCTGAAACGGTGGAGCTGCGGCCTTTAATCCAATACCCTTTCCCTTGGTGCCATTTAATTCCACCATTAATGCATTCCATTGTGACGCACTTTCCCAACATTTCATCTTAATTGACATAGCTTCTAAATTAGCTTTAACACATTCATTTTCTTTCTTCAATTCGTTTATTGTGTCAACATGTTTAACTAAAGCTTGATTTATATCAAAGTTATAACATTTCAGATCGTGAAGTTGTTTTTTATAAACTTTGATTTGCTCTTTCAACTCATTTTCAACCTTAGTGGTCACATGGTCAGCATGCCATTTTTCTTTCATTTCCGCATATGCCTTAGTTAAATTATCTATTGTTACCTTAGATTCAGCACATTTAACACATTCAACAACAGTAGATGGATCAGAAGATACCTGTTGAACATTATTTGATGAGGAAGTCTCAGCCATAAATGCAAAGAAATCTGTCTTCTTCCTATCATTGAGCTCATCTTCTGATTCTGACGAGTCTGTAAGAAACTCTGAAGTATCAGTATCTTTTCCCAAATGAATCTACTCAAGTTTATCCCATATATCCTTAGCTCTTGTCAAACCGGAAACTTGTTCAAGATCACTAGCTGATAAGCACATCTTCAATAAGTCAACTGCTTGATTGTTCAATGCTTCAAAATCAGTTTGATCTGTCCCAGTATGATCAGCTTTATCTTCAATCTCTGATTCTGACGTCTTGTCTGAATCATCAATTTCTGAATTTACACTCTCGAGATCTGAACCTTCACCCAAAAGAACTAACATCTCCAATTCAACAGCAATCATTCTACCCCATTCGTCTAATTCCTTATCAGCATCAACCAATGTTTCTTCACTATGATCTGCTTTTAGACTGTCTTCAAACACTGAGGTATCACCATACTTATCCTTCCAACTGTTGAAGTAGTAGTCCTCTGATGATGTCGGTGAAACACTTCCAGATTCAGGTGTACGAGGAACTGAATCACGTGCCTTTTTGAATTTTCTCACAACTTGCTTCTGAACCTTCTCTCTTCAAATGGTTCTTGACAATTCTTCAGCTCTCTCAGCACGAGCAGTCAGCTTCTCAATTATGTTTTGACTAGTGACGCAGTCTTCTTCTACTTCGGTGATCTTTGCCATGTTGGCTTTAGGTTGCTTGTCAGCCACATTTAACTTCATAGACCAATCATCATCGTCTCCATGAATAACAACCAAAGCTTTGTTCGGACTTTCAGTTGCATCAGCTTCATTTAATTTATCAGTAATGTAGATCTCACATTTAGTTGAATGACTCTGAGAAATGTAGTTCTGATTCTTGAACGGATTACGATTACCCTGCTTCTTCTGTTTTGTGCACTGTCTTGAAAAATGACCGAGTTCTCCATAGTTGTAACAAGTAACAGAATTCATATCAAAACCCAGTTTTGTATCTTTGGTCAGACTGATCGGTTTCCCAGTTCGCTCTTCATAATCTCTAGCACGTCTCACAAGATTTGCCATACCCACATAATATCCATCTTCTCGGCTTCGTTCTTATCAAGTTGATGATAATCTTCAGTTGTTAGATGAATATTACCTACACGACCATTAAGATAACTATCATAAGAATTAACAAGGCTTGACAGCAAAGTTATATCTTCACTAATCTTTTCTTTCCCGGCTTTCCTCATGTTTTCGATCTTAAGTGCAGAAAGAACATCTGATGCAGTCGGCGTAGATAACTCAGTAGTATTCGAAGTAGGCTGTGATTGATTGTTGAGTGAACATGGTGAAACTTGTGGTGGATACGAAGTTTTTTGAATAGGTATACTGCTAACATTCAAACCATACATATTCTGATTGTTAGTGGCAAAATCAGTTTGAAATGGTGCATGAGCCGACTTGGGCGGTGTGTAACCATTTGGACAGTACATTTTGGTGTCTTGAACTTGTTTAGACCTCTTGACTTTGTTTAACAACTCTAGTTCTTCTTCCTGAAGTCTTGCGATAAACGAGTTCACTGTAGCAGTAGCTAATTCTCCACTAGTTTTCATAGTTAATACAAAACCATTCCATTCTAACGGTAATGCTCCAGCTAGACATGTCACTTTGTCTTTCTCTTCAATAGTTACATCGTGCTTATGTATTTCAGCTAGCAAATGACGATATCTTTCAACCAATTCTGTAATAGACTCTCCAACTTGCCAGTGAAAATGATCAAACTCAGCTTTCAGCTCTAAACCTTTTCTCGTTCTGTAAGATGAATTTCCTTCATTGAAAGTACGAAGTGCTTCCCATATCTTGAATGAATTATCATGACACAGAAATTGATGGAAAATCGGACCATCAAGAGCACTTGTCAAATTACAGTACATCTTTTTCTCCAAGTTATACTCCTCACGTTCTTCAGAAGGCATGTTGTGTAATGTATACAACTCATTCGTAACTGGTGAACGTGGCCATTGAAATTCCGTTTCAATGTACTTCCAAAGCTTCGTGTCCTGACCATCAGACCAAATCTTAAACCTTGACTTCCAAGTAGAATAATTATCCATATTCAGTAACCTCGGACATTTTGTACCACTTCCTGATTCACTCTCAGCAAGGAGTAATCATTGAGTCATATTCGTAATGCTCTGAATTAATGGTGCGGCCAACGCGTAATCATTTGAATTAAACATCTTGAAAACTTTACCAAAGGGTAAACCGTGCAGTTTAGGTTATCAATTGTACGTGTGATAGTATCAACCGTATGTGTGAAAGTATCAACTGTACGTGTCACAAACTCAAGCGTACGTGTTACTACTTAACCAACAAACCTAACACTAAGAATCAACCGTGCGAGTGACAATCACCCGTGTGATTACTCGTACGTATCACAATCAACCGTTTGATCACCCGTGTGATCAGACTGTAGTCACTTAACCTCAAAAGGTTATGCTAATCTGTGCATGTGAGTTCACGAGTGACGATCAACCGTGTGGTCAACCGTACGTGTGATCAAAAAGTTTGACCCACTCGTGTGAACTTCTGTTCAGCTCAAATCACCCAAAAACCTTAAAAATTGATGTTAAACCTAAATTTCTTCGTCCAAAAGCTGGATTAACACTAAACAAACATAAACACACTCTCTAATTACAATTACACACGTAAAAAGGATTCCTTTTTAATTAAAATCACTTTTATCTCAAAAACCCAAATAATAAACCCTATTAATCACCAAAAATCACTTGATGATGTTGAAATCACAACCAATGCTCTGATACCAATGATGAAACATGACTAGGAACTTCGAGATCAACAGGTTTAATTCACACAAAGGCAGAATTAGTGAATCAAACCAATCAAAGTGAATATGGGTAGCTTTTTGGGATTAAATTAGTCAACCCACAACAAGGATTGTGATTAGATTAATGCCTAGAGCTATTATTCACTACCAGGAGTGATTTGGGTTGAGAGAGAATCGGATCAGGTGAACTAGATCTGAGTGATTGTGTGTGAGAGAGGCTTAACCTAAAATGAAGAACATAAGACTTTTTATACCCCTGCTGTTGACTCACCCGTACGAGTCATCCATCACTCGTACGAGTTGGCTTCATCAGCCGTACGGGTGATCACTCACTCGTGTCTTCTCATTCAGGTTATAATTATGACTTAGCTCAGCATCAACTGTGCGTATGAGCCTATCAGCCGTATGAGTGATGCTTCACTCGTACGTCTGACTAAGTCTAACATAGTCAAACATCCGTATCGCGTTCCTGCAGTACCTGTAACCACATACAAACACAAATAGGATAATAACAAGCGATCATGGTATCCCATCAACTGAAGTACCTGCAATGGACGTAGGTTAGATGTCTAGGGACTTACATAAAATGCATCAACAAAACCTTTCATAATTCTTGAAAACACCTCAATCGAGAGAATGAACCAACCGCACTTCATCTACGGAAGAAAAGATTTATGCATATAGTTATGCACCTGATAAACTCTCAGAAATTGAGTAAACATTTAACACGTAGCTGTGCTAATTCCTTTAGCGTTATTATTACAGAAAATAACTTTGCAACTCCTGTTCGAGATAGCCAGTTTTGTCACAGCTCCAGCAAGTCAACTTCGACTTTTCAGTCGGACTAGCCTTATTATAGCCTTGATATATACGTTGCCTTTTTTCCATCGTTACCGGGGAACCTTTTATATTCCACCACATTATTAGCAGATGTACCAGCAACTTCGTTACTCTTTGGCGTAAGCCTCTCCGAAAAATCAATATATGTACTCATTGAAACCCCATATCTACTCATCTGCATCTTGTAACAATAATTGCCATACCAACTACCTGGAATAGAAAATAGTATTTCGAATCTCGCAGTGTTTCTACATCAACAGTTATATGTACACATATAACATTTATCTCTTAGAAGTATGATCTTCCATTCTGAAATTCTGAAAAGCACTCCAAACTACGAATTAGTTCCCCAAAATTTTGAAAAAAAAAGCTAAATGAAGCAGCCGAAACTATAAACAACTGTAAACGACCTTAATCGTCAGAAGTTTAGTGATAAAGAATAGTATGTTGGTAAAACTCAGAAAATTTGGAACTGGAAAACGGGTTGAGCAAACTATGAAGGAGGCTGTGGATAAATCACAAAGAATAAACCTGCCTTTAAAGAATCCCAATGATTCAGTATCTGCGGATGTTATTAACGAATACCTTACTCCTGACTCTAAACCTTAACGAACAAACCTTCATCATCATCCATCGATATTAGAAATTCTAAGATATCATCGTATCTTTCATTATAAATATCCTCGATATTTCTGAATATATTTTCATAACTATTCTTATCTGAAATCATTTATCTCTTCGCAATATCAGTGTTACATCAGAAAGGAAACTATTATAGTTTCTAAATTCTGAAAGATTCGAATTTAAAATATGAATGTTATTGAAGTAGTGTTGGAAATTGAAGCATAAGTTAGTATAATATAATGACACTTGATCAACGTGATTATATTACAGTAAGTCATGCTGAGTTTCTAATGAAACATGATGATTCACAGACTATAACGTCATCATGTGCCATGTTACACGACTCTTACATTCTATCTAATCTATAAACATATCAAGAACATATTTTCTTGATAGTCCTATTTTTTCCCTTGAATTCTGGTGATTTGACAAGTCAGATTGTGCTATTACCGTTTCTTTCTTAGAACATTAACTATGTTCATTCCGAAATACATATCTATGAATTCTGGATCATTTTTCGCTTGACTTAAGGTATGGAATAGAAAACAAAAGGATGGAACTCCAAAATATAAAGAAAATGAGAAGGGTGGATTTATAGTGAAATATCCGACAGAGCAATTGAAACATATTATCGCATTTAACCAAAGAGGATTCTAATTTCCTTAATTACCGAAGAATCAAATCTTATATAGATTTCGAAGATTTATCTTTAAATCTCGGGAATTTCGGAAATCAGCCTTGACTATGTCAAAAGTTAAGACGAATCTTTACTTTTCCTATTTCAATCTTTTGCGATAGCTTCACTCATACGCTTCAAATAACCAAATCGTTTAATCTATATTACTCGGTAATGATAAAACTCTAATTTTCAGATCATATGCGTCATGAAAACATATTTATTGCCAGCCATGACCATTCTAATCAAATTTCGGGACGAAATTTCTTTAACGGGTAGGTACTGTGACAACCCGGAAATTTTCGATCAAATTTAAACTTAAATCTTATATGATTTCGACACGATAAGCAAAGTCCGTAATAATGAGTTACAAAAATTTTGAACTGTTTCATATATTCAATTGACCTTCGACCATCCCAACAACAATACCAACCGCAACAACAACAATCCCAACAACAAGCTCAATATCAACACCGGTATTCAAAATCAGAAAATTCCGTGTCTAAGATGTGAAGGGTACCATCTAACTACTTTTTGTTCGGCAACATGTACCAAATGTAATAGAAAGGGTCATGATGCAATGAAGTGTGAAGTTTATGGACCATCGGGTAAAGGAACAAGTAATGCCCACATTATTTGTTATCGATGCGGGAAGAAGGGCCACTATAAAACTGCGTGCCCAAGCTAGGGAAATAATAATGGGCAAAGCCGTGGGAGAGTTTTTAACATTAATGCGGAAGAAGCGCAGGAAGAGCCGGAGCTTGTTACGGGTACGTTTCTTATCAATGAAAAACCTGCTTATGTTTTATTTGATTCGGGTGCGGATAGAAGCTATATGAGTAGAGATTTTTGTGCTAAATTAAGTGGTCCATTGACGCCTATGAATAATAAATTTTTACTCGAATTAGCAAATGGTAAGTTAATTTAGGCAGATAAAATATGTCGGAATCGAGAAATTAAACTGATTAGTGAAACGTTTAAGATTGATTTGATACCAGTAGAGTTAGGGACTTTTGATGTAATAATTGGAATGGACTGGTTGAAAAAGGAGAAAGCAGAGATTGTATGTTACAAAAATGCAATTCGCATTGTACGAGAAGAAGGAAAACCCTTAATGGTATACGGAGAAAAGAGCAACACAAAGCTAAATCTTATTAGTAATTTGAAGGCGCAAAAGCTAATAAGAAAAGGTTGCTATGATGTGATAGTACATGTCGAGAAAGTACAAACCGAAGAAAAGAACATCAATGATGTTCCCGTTGCAAAAGAATTTTTCGATGTATTTCCGAAAGAATTACCGGGACTACCTCCACACCGATCTGTTGAATTTCAAATAGATCTTGTACCAGGAGCTGCACCAATAGCTCGTAATCCATACAGACTCGTACCCAGCGAAATGAAGGAACTCCAAAGTCAATTACAAGAACTTTTAGAGCGTGGTTTCATTCGACCAAGAACATCAGCGTGAGGAGCTCCTATTTTGTTTGTCAAGAAGAAAGATGTTACATATGATGACCCGAAAATTTCCGATCAAATTTAAACTTAAATCTTATATGATTTCGACACGATAAGCAAAGTCTGTAATAATGAGTCTCAGAAATTTTGAACTGTTTCATATATTCAATTGACCTTCGACCATTTCCGACGATTCACGAACAATTAATTGTAAATGGATATGTGTGTGTGTATATATATATATAAATAATAATTTGAAATATAACTTGAAGTATTATATGTTGTTATTAAAATTAATTATGTGAAATAAAATAAAAGTAGGATATTATATAAATAAACTATGTAGAATATGTATTTTGTGATTTCGAAGTTATTTAGTAAACGACGGCAACGCTCAATTGTCATTCGATTGATATTAAGCAAGTTAAATTCAAACTTATGCAATTTTAAAATAAACGGTGATACGAAAATGAGTTCTATAAATTTTAGGCTTATTAAAAATGTATTTAGGAACTGTTTGTTGAATTTTAAAACTTTTTATATTTTACTTGGGGTTGGGAGTGAACAATTAATGTAATTTTTATTTAATAGTTAATGATCGAATTTTATACCATAATGACCAAAATAAATAAATATAATTACTATAAAAATTTGGAATTTATCTGAGTACTTTATTCGCCACTAATTATCAACGGACCACGATTTAAAATCCGGTGGAGACTGTCGGCAGAGATTAAAATATGAACTGTTCCTATCTCTTTTCAATTGCACGTTCTAAATTATTGTTAATATTATATTAGTTATTAGTTATACAAAGAGTAATATATATGTGAAGTATATACTTTGATAAAACACAAGCAGATCACCATTTTCCTCTTCCACCCTTGCCACCACGAGTAACCACCAAAGCCACCATCCTCCACCACCTTCATGAATTCCATCACCACCATAATCACCATAGCTCACTTGCTGCAACTACACTGTTTAATTATTTATTTATTTTTAAACGACACCAACTGCTACAACTAGTTCATGTGTCCGTTTACAACCATCGAATACACCACCAAACCGTCACTATTCAACCACCACCTTTGATTTCTCTAAAACCGATCACCATTGGTTTTGTTAATCGAGACAACCAACAAAACAAACCAACCCGTATACATCCAATTACTACTATCGAATGAATAAACTCAACACCACCTCGCCATCATCATCATCTCTCTCTCCCTACCTTTGTTTCTGTTTACGTTCAAGAACCCAAAACAATCACCACCATCGAAACCACGCTGCTGCCTTCCTTTTTATGTTTCTATTTTTTGACCAATGATACCGGCAACCATCACCAGGTCACCTCTATAGATATACATAAATATACACGAATATAATATCTATCATCACCATCGAAATCTCATCATCTTCTATTATTTTTAACTATTTCCATTCGTGTGACGACCCGGAAATTTCCGACTAAATTTAAACTTTATCTTTATATTATTCTGACACGATAAGAAATGTTTGTTAAGTTAAATCTCAAGGATTTTAAACTATGTTTATACATTCATTTAAACCTCGACTAAATTCCAATGATTCACGAACCATTAAATGAACATATATGAATATGTATGTATATGTGTATATGTTATAAATTGAAAATGTCAACAAAGTATTTAAAAGTATAATGCTTTATATGAACGTATTTGTTTCAATATGATTATCGACGAAATAAAAAAAAATATATTAAATGATTGAATTATCAGAAACATTGAATTATGATTACAAGTCTCTGTTGAGAGGTCCACTATGATTTGAGAAATCTATTCCTCTTAACGATATTGGGAATAATTTGTAAAGCTATTTATAAATAAAAATAAAAAGTGTCATTTACGAAAGTTAGACAAAAGCTAGTGGAGAATTGGTTTCCATAATATTCTATTAATCTATTGTCAAACGTACAAAAACGTTTTCAGTTTAAAAAGAAATTTATTATTAAAACGTATATAACTTTTATAAATATCTAGAATCACTTTTGACAACTCATTACTTAACCAGTATAATAAATATAATAATATTTATATTTTATTTCATTAAATATATATAACGATTTAAATTAATATTATATATATTTATACGCGTATTATACATACATAGTTTTTATACTTTTACTATACTTTAACTTTACCTTTACTTTACTTTTACTTTATTTTAACTTTAATAATTCACTTTAATAATTCATACTTTAATAATTCACTTTAATAATTCATACTTTAATAATTCATACTTTAATAATTCACTTTAATAATTCATACTTTAATAATTCACTTTAATAATTCAAAAATCTATTATAAATAGAATTCAATAGGTTTCATTATTTCATAGAAACTTAAAAATATATTTCTCTAAACTCTCTCAATCGATTTACATATATATATATATATATATATATATATATATATATATATATATATATATATATATATATATATATATATATATATATATATATATATATATCTCTGTATTATTTCAAGATATTATTAGTATACATAAAATATTACGACGGAGTGATGTCCGAGTGATTTCAAAATAGTTTTTTTGAATGAGTCGAAGCTAAGGAAATTATGGATTATAGCTATGGAGGTGATGGGCATGGTTCATGGGTATGCTCGTGAGGTCAATCTAGTGTTTATCATCTCCATTGCGTCTACGTACTTTCCTGCAATATTGAATCTCAATATTGATACGTGAGCACTCATAACTTAACTTTTATATATCAATAGTGTATCCCTGACTAGTGCTCGAGTATATAGGATTATGCATACTTGTACATTCGATATTGTCCTTAGATGGGTTTGTTGAATCCTGAATTAGATACATATGCTACTGAGATAGGGTATATGATATGCATGTCATTGGAAAGCTAGCGAAAAATTAAGAACTTTTCATTTAGATATCGAATGGTTTCGATGAACGGATTTGAAGTTATAGTCAACTGAATTTTAGTATTATTGTTAAAATGATTATTATTACTATCATCGTTATTATTTTATTAGAAATATCATTGTTATTATAAAATATCATTATTACTATTATGTTAGTATTATCATTTTATCATAATAACATTTTTAGTAAATATAAATATTGTTATTTTTTATAGAATAATAATAATTATTATTACAAAATAATACAACTTTTACTTATTATTATTATGATCAATATTATTTTATCAAATAAATAGGGGATACAAAGATATTTTTCACCACGCGTAATATAATTACATTAATAATACTTACCACTATAGTTTTAAGATATTAAGTGAACTTTATAAATTTTACTACTTAAGATATATAAAAGTATATTTTATCATATATATAAACGTTAATATAAATTTTTATTAATAAATGACTTTTATTATTATAAAATCTAATAAATATATTTAAATATATAAAACGACTATAGTTAAGTTATAAACACGTATAAATTTTAGAAGCCATTTTGGGTCAAGTTGACTTTTGTTGACTTTTGCATATTAGTCTCGAGCATTAGGATTGTGGTTCACTATGACTTGACCAAAAATTGTTAGACAAATATTGACCAACATATAAATATATATAATTAATATAGGTTCGTGAATCCGAGGCCAACCTTGCACTTGTTAAATGACGTTATATGTATTTTTACTACGAAATACAGTATGGTGAGTTTCATTTGCTCCCTTTTATATATATTTTTGGGACTGAGAATACATGCGTTGTTTTTTATAAATGTTTTACGAAATAGGCACAAGTACTAAAACTAATTCTACGTGGGTTTAAACCAGAAATATACCCTTAGCTTGGTAACATTAAACTACTTGTCTATGTACGGTAGGCGCGAATCCTAAAGATAGATCTATTGGGCCTGACAAACCCCATCCTGACTATGGGATGCTTTAGTACTTTGAGGTTATTTTAAACACACCTGATCTGGTGTACTTCAGAGGGTAAAACATGAACGTTAAGGCTTGTTACCAGGTGCCTACAATTTATAGAATACTCTTATACACTTGCGAGTGTACATATATTTATAAACGAAAATCTTGTGGTCTATTAATATATTGAAATGATTGTTATGATAAACCTATGAACTCACCAACCTTTTGGTTGACACTTTAAAGCATGTTTATTCTCAGGTATTAAAGAAATCTTCCGCTGTGCATTAGCTCATTTTAAGGATATTACTTGGAGTCATTCATGGCATATTTTGAAAGACGTTGCATTCGAGTCATTGAGTTCATCAAGATTATTATTATGTCAATTATAGTTGGATGTATTATGAAATGGTGTGCATGCCGTCAACTTTCGTTGTAAAGAAAGTTTGTCTTTTAAAAACGAATGCAATGTTTGTAAAATGTATCATATAGAGGTCAAAATACCTCGCGATGTAATCAACTATTGTGAATCGTTTATAATGTATATGAACGGGTCCTTTCAATTCGTCTTCTTCTTTCTGGATATTCATCGATTCAAACACCAACACTAAACACTACAAGACTGCTATTACTTGTTTCCTGATTATGAGAACAAACAACCGAAAATTTTCTCTTCTTTTTATTTTTCTTTCTACGCTTAACGAGGGAGATAAAAAAAAAGTTGTATATTAATATACATTATTTATCCAACCTTTGAGAAAAGTGTGCAAGTGGATTGTTGTAATGGCCGACCAGTGGGATATAATACTATATCGTTTATTTGTTTTTGTTTCTCTTTGTTACTACAACAGCAAAAGCAGCCGTTTAAAATTTCCTTGGGCCCGTTTGATTTTGTTTAGTGGACTTTACTGCTGGGCCGAGATTTCCTTTCAGTTGGGCCAGGGATGATTTAGGAGATTGGGCCACAACTTGCAAAGCCCAATGTTTGTTTTTCTTCCTTCTTCTGGTTCCTATCCGACAACAACATAGCACGCCTCATTTAACTGATTAGATGATGATTATATTTTAATGATAATGAGGATGATTCGAATAGAAGATTAGGATGAAGATGTTGTGATAAAAATTAAATGACGATGATGATTAAAAATGAAAATAATATGATCATGATGATTATGATATCATGATAATAGAAATGGCTATGATATAGGATTATTGATGATGGTTGTCGAAGTTGAGGTTATAGACCGTGGCTGACTGGTTACTAGTAGTGGTTTCTTAATATATAGTCGATGATGGTGATGATATACAAGTAGGTGACAATGAATAATTGATAAAGATGACGATGAAGATGAAGCGAAGCACCTGTCTCGTTCGTTGTTTGCTGCTAACGTCTTAATCTCAGAACCCTACACCAACGAACTCTTGCATATGTTAATTGGATTTGCTAGTTGGGTTTTGCATTGGGTTTGGACATACAGGGAATAAGATGGAACTATTTTAAATCCACTTGGTTTTTTTTAAGGGTAATATTATTATTAATACTTTTATGAATATTATTATTAATACTTTTATGAATATTATTATTATTATTATTATTATTATTATTATTATTATTATTATTATTATTATTATTATTATAAATGTGTTAAGATTATAACTTAATTAAGAATATAAAATTTAGTTTATGATTTAAGGTATGTTAAAGTACAATAATGGTGTTGATTATGATAAAAATGGTTAGGAATATAAATTTAATATGTTTATTAATACGTTTAGAATACAAGTATAAAATAATTATGATTAAGCCTAAGGATATAGTCGTTATATATATATATATATATATATATATATATATATATATATATATATATATATATATATGTGTGTGAAAGTATTATCATTATTATTATTGTTATTATTAATATATCATTATTAATATCAATATTATTATTATTATCATTGTTATAATTATTATCATAAAATAAGTATCATTATTATTATTAATATTATTATCATTATTACTATTTTTATCATAAAAATAATATAACTTTTAATTTATTATCATTATTATTATTACTCTACATATCGATAATATTGTTAAAACAAATAAAGGTTATTTTATAACTATTACAAATACCATAATACTACAAATATCACAATTTTCTTAAAAATACATATTATTATATTTGTAATATATTATGACAAACATTAATTAGATTTATAATATCATATATATAAGTAACTATATATTACCTATACATACTAATATAATATGTATAA
Source organism: Rutidosis leptorrhynchoides (assembly GCF_046630445.1). NCBI lineage: Eukaryota > Viridiplantae > Streptophyta > Magnoliopsida > Asterales > Asteraceae > Rutidosis > Rutidosis leptorrhynchoides. Next base: position 203,413,602 of record NC_092335.1, on the reverse strand, counting down.
TAATATATATCAAGAATATCAAAATAATTATATGTATATATATAAATTTAATACATTATATTAAATATAAAACATTAATATATAATAATAACTAAAATTGTAATATACTATAATAAAAGATAAATTATAAAATATAATAGTTAAAATATATTAATAAGTATTAATATTAAAAACTGCTTTTAAAAACTTAATAAATGATATTAATAAATATATATATAAAGTGTAAGATTTCTATAACTATTTTACAACTATAAATATTAATATATATAAACTTGTTCGCTTACAATTATATATTTTAATATATATAAATGATATAGGTTCGTGAATCCGTGACCAACCCTACACTTGTTCAATGTCGTCATATGTATTTTTACTACAAAATACAGTATGGTGAGTCTTATTACTCCCTTAATAAATGCTTTTGCAATATATATTTTTGGGACTGAGAATACATGCGCTGCTTTTATAACTGTTTTACGATATGGACACAAGTAATCAAAACTACATTATATGGTTGAATGATCGAATATGAATGGTTGAATAGAGAGAGGGATGACTTTCCCTACTTTGAGAGTTCTACTCTGGGTTGAGAAACGACTTGTCTTTATTCTCGGATAGAGGAAGGATTATCTACATCTCACCTCCCCCATACACCACCTAGGTGGTATTGGGTTTTGTTGTTGTTGTTGTTGTTGTTGATTGAAGCCGAATATGCCACTTTTTGCTTGGTAGCCTAAGAATTAGTAAACCGATCTACTAATTGACGCGAATCCTAAAGATAGATCTATTGGGCCTAACAAACCCCATCCGTTGTAGCGGATGCTTTAGTACTTCGATGTTGTTTTATTATGTCTGATGGATGTCCCGGAATGATAGGGGATATTCTTATATGCATCTTGTTAATGTCGGTTACCAGGTGTTCAATCCATATGAATGATTTTTGTCTTTATGCATGGGACGTATATTTATGGGAAATGGAAATGAAAATCTTGTGGTCTATTAAAATGATGAAAATGATCGATTATGATAAACTAATAAACTCACCAACCTTTTGGTTGACACTTTAAAGCATGTTTATTCTCAGGTATGAAAGAAATCTTCCGTTGTGTATTTGCTCAATTTAGAGATGTTACTTGGAGTCATTCATGACATATTTCAAAAGACGTTGCATTCAAGTCGTTGAGTTCATCAAGATTATTATTAAGTCAATTATAGTTGAATATATTATGAAATAGTATGCATGCCGTCAACTTTCGATGTAATGAAAGTTTGTCTTTCTAAAAATGAATGTAATGTTTGTAAAATGTATAATATAGAGGTCAAATACCTCACGATGTAACCAAATGTAATGTATTCGTCCAGATGGATTAGGACGGGTCGTCTCAGTATATTCAGGTTGTGTATCGACTATCGAGAGTTGAACAAGCTTACCATCAAGAACCGTTACCCACTATCGAGAATCGACGACTTATTTGATAAACTACAAGGCTCGTCGGTTTATTCGAAGATCGATTTACGTTCAGGGTATCATCAAATGCGGGTGAAGGAGGATGATATTCCAAAGACTGCTTTCAGGATGCGTTACGGTCATTACGAGTTTATGGTTATTCCGTTTGAATTAACTAACGCACCAGCTGTGTTCATGGACCTCATGAACCGTGTGTGTGGGCCATATCTCGACAAGTTTGTCATTGTTTTTATCGAATACATACTTATTTACTCAAAGAATGAGCAAGAGCATGAAGAACATTTGAGAAAAGTGCTAGAGTTGTTGAGGAAAGAAAAACTATACGCTAAGTTTTCAAAGTGTGCATTTTGGTTAGAAGAAGTTCAATTCCTCGGTCACATAGTGAACAAAGAAGGTATTCAGGTGGATCCGGTAAAGATTAAAACTGTTGAAAAATGGGAAACCCCGAAAACTCCAAAATATATACGCCAATTTTTAGGACTAGCTTGTTACTACAGAAGATTCATCCAAGATTTTTCCAAAATAGCAAAACCCTTTACTGCATTAACGCATAAAGGGAAGAAATTCGAATGGAAGGATGAGCAGGAGAAAGCGTTTCAATTGTTGAAGAAAAAGTTAACTATGGCACCTATATTGTCATTGCCTGAAGAGAATAATGATTTTGTGATATATTGTGACGCCTCAAAGCAAGGTCTCGGTTGTGTATTAATGCAATGAATGAAGGTAATTGCTTATGCATCTAGACAATTGAAGATTCATGAGCAGAATTATACGATGCATGATTTGGAATTAGGCGCGGTTGTTTTTGAATTAAAAACTTGGAGGCACTATTTATATGGGGTCAAAAGTATTATATATACCGACCACAAAAGTCTCCAACATATATTTGATCAGAAACAACTGAACATGAGGTAGCGTAGGTGGATTGAATTCTTAAATGATTACGATTTTGAGATTCGTTACCACCCGGGGAAGGCGAATGTGGTAGCCGACGCTTTGAGTAAAAGGACAGAGAACCTATACGGGTAAAAGCTATGAATATAATTATTCGTACTGACCTTACTACTCAAATAAAGGAGGCGCAACCGGGAGTTGTAAAAGAAGGGAATTTGAAAAATGAAATACCGAAAGGGTCGGAGAAACACCTTAATATTCGGGAAGACGGAAATCGATATAGAGCTGAAAGAATTTGGGTACCAAGGTTTGGAGATGTGAGAGAAAAGGTATTTAAGGAAGCACATAAAACCAGATATTCAATACATCCCTGAGTGGGGAAGATGTACAAAGATCTCAAGAAACACTTTTGGTGGCCGGGTATGAAAGCCGATATTGCTAGATAAGTAGGAGAATGTTTGACGTGTTCTAAGGTCAAAGCTGAACATCAGAAACCATCAGGTCTACTTCAACAACCCGAAATCCCGGAATGAAAATGGGAAAACATTACCATGGATTTCATTACTAAATTGCCAAGGACTGCAAGTGGTTATGATACTATTTGGGTAATAGTCGATCGTCTCACCAAGTCAGCACACTTTTTGCCAATGAGAGAAGATGATAAAATGGAAAAGTTAGCACGACTATACTTGAAGGAAGTTGTCTCCAGACATGGAATACCAGTCTCTATTATCTCTGATAGGGATGGCAGATTTGTTTCAAGATTCTGGCAGATGTTACAACAAGCATTAGGGACTCGTCTAGACATGAGTACTGCCTATCATCCACAAACTGATGGGCAGAGTGAAAGGACGATACAAACACTTGAAGACATGCTATGAGCATGTTTTATTGATTTTGGAAACAGTTGGGATCGACATCTACCATTAACAGAGTTTTCTTACAACAACAGTTACCATTCGAGTATTGAGATGGCGCCGTTTGAAGCACTCTATGGTAGAAAGTACAGGTCTCTGATTTGTTAGAGTGAAGTGGGGGATAGACAGATTACGGGTCCGGAGATAATTCATGAAACTACCGAGAAGATCATTCAAATTCAACAACGGTTGAAAACCGCCCAAAGTCGACAAAAGAGTTACGCGAACATTAAAAGAAAAGACATAGAATTTGGTTTTGGAGAGATGGTCATGCTTAAGGTTTCACCTTGGAAAGGCGTTGTTCAATTTGGTAAACGGGGGAAACTAAATCCAAGGTACATTGGACCATTCAAGATTATTGATCGTGTCGGATCGGTAGCTTACCGACTTGAGTTATCACAACAACTCGCAGCTGTACATAACACTTTCCACGTCTCGAATTTGAAGAAATGTTTTGCTAAAGAAGATCTCACTATTCCGGTAGATGAAATTCAAATCAATGAAAAACTTCAATTCATCAAAGAACCCGTCGAAATAATGGATCGTGAGGTTAAAAGACTTAAGCAAAATAATATACCAATCGTTAAGGTGCGATGGAATGCTCGTAGAGGACCCGAGTTCACCTGGGAACGTGAAGATCAGATAAAGAAGAAATACCCGCATCTATTTCCATAAGATTCGTCAACACCTTCAACAGATTAAAATTTCAGGACGAAATTTATTTAACGGGTAGGTACCGTAGTAACCCGAACTTTTCCATGTTTATATATATTAAATGAGATTTATATTTACATGATTAAATGTTTCCAACATGATAAGCAATCAAACTTGTTAAGACTTGATTATTTGAAATGAGTTTCATATAGACAATTGACCACCCAAGTTGACCGGCGATTCACGAACGTTAAAAACTTGTAAAAACTACATGATGTTATATAAATAGATACTTACTTATCATAATCTCATGTTAACCATATATATATATATATATATATATATATATATATATATATATATATATATATATATATATATATATATATATATATATATGGTTAACATGAGATTATGATAAGTAAGTATCTCCATAAATATGTTAACAATGAGTTATATACAAACAAATGAGATTATTGATTTAAGAAACTCGAAAATGATATATATAACGATTATCGTTATAACAACGTCTTACTAAATACATATGTATCATATTAAGATATTGTTACACTATATTTAACATGATAAAATGATAATCAAGTAAATCATTAAGTGTGTTAACAATGAACTACATATGTAAAAACAAGACTACTAACTTAAGGATTTCGAAACGAGACATATATGTAACGATTATCGTTGTAATAGTATTTTAACATATATATATGATGTTAAGATATATTTCTACACTATGTTATTATGATAACATAACAATTTAACATCTTATTTAAGTATTATAACAATGGATTAATTACATTTAACAAGATCGTTAACTTAAAGGTTTCAAAACAGCACTTACATGTAACGACTAACGGTGACTTAACGACCCAGTTAAAATGTATATACAAGTAGTGTATTAATATGTATTAGTACACTTTTGAAAAACTTCAAAACACATATCAAAGTACTTCTACTTAGCAAAAATGCTCAAAATTACATTCTCATTCATTTTCATCAACAATTCTACAAGTATGTACCCGTATTCGTACTCGTACAATACACAGCTTCTAGATGTATTTACTATTGGTATATACACCTTTAATCATTCATTATTAGCAGCCATCTTAGAGTCAAAAACATGTGGAACCATTATTTAACAACTTGTATGACTAATGAGCTAAAAACAAACTTAAGGATCTTTTTTTTTCTTTATAACAAGTAATCCCATTTTTATGATTTCACCCTATTTTTCCATTCCATTTTCTCATACTTACACTCCAAATTCTCTCTCAAAATACTCCTAACATCATACTTGATCATCTTCAAGAATTTTCACCATCTTTTAGCTTCAATTACAAGCTTTAATCATCATAAAAACAACCATTCAAGAACACTTCAAGAAATCTTTCAAACTTGCTAGCTTACTTCCAATCTTGCAAATCCATTTCAAGTGATCATTCAATCTCAAGAAATCTTTCTTATTTATAGTAATATATCTTTTTAATTCAAGGTAATACTCATACTCAAACTTTGATTCAATTTCTATAGCTATAACAATCTTATTTCAAGTGGAAATCTTACTTGAACTTGTTTTCGTGTCATGATTCTACTTCAAGAACTTTCAAGCCATCCAATGATCCTTTGAAGCTAGATCTATTTTTCTCTTTTCTAGTAGGTTTATCCACAAAACTTGAGGTAGTAATGATGTTCATAACATCATTCGATTCATACATATAAAGCTATCTTATTCGAAGATTTAAACTTGTAATCACTAGAACATAGTTTAGTTAATTCTAAACTTGTTTGCAAATAAAGTTAATTCTTCTAACTTGAATTTTAAAATCAACTAAACACATGTTCTATATCTATATGATATGCTAACTTAATGATTTAAAATCTGGAAACACGAAAAACACCGTAAAATCGGACATACGCCGTCGTAGTAACACCACTGGCTGTTTTGGGTTAGTTAATTAAAAACTATTATAAACTGTGATTTAAAAGTTGTTCTTCTGAGAAAATGATTTTTCTTATGAACATGAAACTATATCCAAAAATCATGGTTAAACTCAAAGTGAAAGTATGTTTTTCAAAATGGTCATCAAGACGTCGTTTTTTCGACTGAAATGACTACCTCTTATAATATTGACTTGTAACCTGTATTTCTGACTATAAACTTATACTTTTTCTATTTAGTTTCATAAACTTAAGTTCAATATGAAGCCATAGCAACCTGAATCACTCAAAACGGATTTAAAACGAAGAAGTTATGGGTAAAACAAAATTGGAAAATTTTACTTGTTGTAGCTGCGAAAATTTTATAACAAATCCATATTAATCATATCCTAGCTAACTTATATTGTATTATACATGTATTATGTAATCTTGGGATACCATAGATACGTATACAATATTTTGACATATCATATACACCCATGTATATATATTATTTGGAATAACCATAGACACTCTATATGCAGTAATGCTTGAGTTAGCTATACAGGGTTGAGGTTGATTCCAAAAATATATATACTTTGAGTTGTGATCTAGCCTGAGACGTGTATACACTGGATCGTGAATTGATTCAAAATAATATATATATTGATTTATTTCTGTACATCTAACTGTGGACAACTAGTTGTAGGTTACTAACGAGGACAGCTGACTTAATAAACTTAAATCATTAAAATGTAATAAAAAATGTTGTGAATATATTTCGATCATACTTTGATGTATATGTACATATTGTTATAGGTTCGTGAATCGACCAGTGGCCAAGTCTTATTTTCGGCAAAGTGAAAATCTGTGAAAGTGAGTTATAGTCCCACTTTTAAAATCTATTATTTTGGGATGAGAATACATGCAGTTTATAAATGTTTTACAAAATAGACACAAGTAATCAAAACTACTTTCTATGTTGGATTATCGAACCGAATATGCCCCTTTTTAGCTTGGTAGCCTAAAAATTAGGGAAATGGCCCCTAATTGACGCGAATCCTAAAGATAGATCTATTTGGCCCAACAAGCCTCATCCGAGTACTGATGCTTTAGTACTTCGAATTATCATATCCGATGAGAGTCCCGAAATGATGGGGATATTCTATATGCATCCTGTTAAGGTCGGTTATCAGGTGTTCAACATATGAATGAATTTTTATCTCTATGCAGTTTGCGAAATGCCTGATATGAGATGTATATTTATGAAAAAAAGAAATCTTGTGGTCTATTATTATGATTTGATAATATATAGGTTAAACCTATAACTCACCAACATTTTTGTTGACGTTTTAAGCATGTTTATTCTCAGGTGATTATTAAGAGCTTCCGCTGTTGCATATTAAATTAAGGACAAGATTTGGAGTCCATGATTGTATGATATTGTGTAAAAACTGCATTCAAGATCTTAGTTCGATGTAACATATTTTTATTGTAAACCATTATGTAATGGTCGTGTGTAAACGGTATATTTTAGATTATCATTTTTTGATAATCTACGTAATGCTTTTTAAACCTTTATCGATAAAAATAAAGGTTATGGTTATTTTAAAAATGAATGCAGTCTTTGAAAAACGTCTCATATAGAGGTCAAAATCTCGCGACAAAATCAATTAATACGAAACGTTTATAGTCAATATGAACGGGATATTTCATGGTGAGATATAATAGGTTCTCCGGTAACGATGACAAAAGGGTAACGTATATATCGAGATTATAATAAAACTGTTTCGACTGAAAAGTCAAAGTTGACTTGCTGGAGCTGTGACAAAATTTGTTATTTTTGAAAAGAATTGCAAAGTTATTTTTGCTAATAAATGCCAAAGGGTCTGACACGGATACGTGTTGAACTATGACTTTGGTTTCGAGAGTTTTTCAGGTGCATGACTATGGGTAACATGTGGTTGGATCATCATCTTGATTGTTCATTATTTGAAGTGTCTTCAGGAATTTCGAAGGGTTTGAACACAAATTGCAATCGTTAATATACATATGATGTTCTAACATAGTTTTGAAGTCAAAGTATAGCTTTGAAAGATGTAGGAATCTAAGAGTGATGATACCGGTTATATCTTGAATTGAATTCTGCGATTTCAAAATCAAAATATGTAATTGAATTTGAATGAGTATGGTTGTTTTGATTTCTATGAAAGAATGTATATTGTTATGAAAATAGTGATTATAGCTGGTGATTGCTGAATCAGATTCGAAAATTGAAACATATTAATTGTGAATTTATCTATCTCTCGGGCATTACCTACCCGTTAAAAAAAAATTTCACAATTAATATTTTGTACAAAAGAATTTTATTACAGTCTTTATGAAAATATATATGTGTATATTTTCTTCATATGTAACATAGATTTAATGAGTTAATATTAAATTAAACTCATTTAATTTACGATTGAAATTAGAATTGAATAGTCCATAAAACTTTAGAAATTACATAAGTATTTCTTCAATGATATTGAAATTATGAATCAATACTTTGTTATTTGTTGATGCATGATGTTGATTTTCGTGAAATTCTTGTGAATTTCGCAACGTACGAATGATGTTATTTGAAAAGTTTCGAGTACATCGATGATGAAAGTGTAAAATCAAACATATTTTTGAATAATACACTTGTTTTATTATGAATTGAAATTTATTGAATTGAGACAGAGATTATAGTTAACGATGGTTATGTTGCGAACGAAGGACGTACATTATTGCATATTAGTAATATGAATTAACTGAGTAGTTAAGATTCACACATAATAGCTTAGTACGGAAAGATTTATTATGGTTTAAAAATTTATATATATATATAAGATATACATATAAATCCTTCAGGAGAAATGAGTTAATACTTCATAACTTGTTGAGATGACATACTTGTTGTTGATTTATAATGATATCCGGCGGAGCTTGTAATGTTAGAGGTGCTGCTGATTTCTGACGATGTTGACGGTACTGTTGATGTTGTTGGTATAACAAGTCTAACTTGTAAATTGCGCACCATTCTATCAGGGTTTCTACTCTTCCTTCTATCATTACGGTTCACTCATCTGATTTATGGTTAGGGCTAGAATAGATAATCTCTAAGACTTTGGAGATTACATAATCGTCGCGGAGTATTTTTTCAATGAAGTTATGAATCAATACTTCATCGTTTATTGTTGTTGGTATTCCTTGGTATCTACAGAGCATATGACATTGGTGCTCGTGGGGGTGGTAATGGTACTGTTGGTGTTGATGATGGTGGTACTGGTTATGCTGCTGGTGCTGCTGCTGGTGTTTGTAACCTTTGCACCATATTCTCCAAAGCCACTACCCGAGCGCGAAGCTCGTTGACTTCTTCTATTACACAGGGGTGATTGTCGGTTCGGACGAGCGGATAAATAAGATCTAGAATTTGATGTAGTATATAATTGTGACGAGATACTCTTTAAATGAGAGAGAAAATGGTGTTTCGGACAGGTTTACCGGTAAGTGCTTCAGGTTCTTCACCAAGAGGGCAATTTGGTGGATGGAAGGGATCACCTTCTTCTTGTCTCCAATGATTGAGGAGGCTACGAACCCATCCCCAATTCATCCAGAATAGATGATGGCCGATTGGTTGATCCATTCCAGTCACACTGCTTTCGGAGCTTGAGTGGGATTCCATTTCGGAATCCGAGGGGCTTGAACTAATGACGAATTCCATTTCGTACGGTTGAATAAAGAATTTTTTGTTATGAAATGTTTTTCCGACTATCGGGTGGTATTCTAATTACATAGAACATCCATATATATAGAGCAAAAGATTTTGTAGATTACGGAGAAATTTACGAAATATGTCAGGCAAAGTTTACAGTGACAGATACGCTAAGATATGAATTTGTCTATACACTAAAAATGATAAGCAACACTTTTGACATGCAGACACGGTCGAAGTCCAGACTCACTAATGCGTCCTAACGACTATCAGTTAGACACTCTAATGTAGACTTGGTTCGCTAAGACCACCGCTCTGATACCACATGTAAAGACCCGTCCTAATCCATAAGAAGAATACAATAATATATGATTACATTGCGAGGTATTTGACCTCTATATGATACATTTTGCAAACATTGCATTCGTTTTAAAATACAAACTTTCATTACATCGAAAGTTGACAGGCATGCATACCATTTCATAATATCCAACTATAAATGATCTAATATGTCATTTACTTAATCATAATCTTTACTGAAGTCAACGACTTAAATGCAACGTCTTTTGAAATATGCCATGAATGACTCCAAGTAATATCTTTAAATTGAGCAAATGCATAGCGGAAGATTTCTTTCAATCCTGAGAATAAACATGCTTTAAAGTGTCAACCAAAAGGTTGGTGAGTTCATTAGTTTATCATAATCGATCATTTCTATAATTTTAATAGACCATAAGATTTTCATTTCCATTTCTCATAAATATACGTCCCATATATAGAGACAAAAATCATTCATATGGATTGAACACCTGGTTATCGACCTTAACAAGATGCATATAGAATATCCCCATCATTCCGGGACAACTTCGGACATGATAAATTCGCCATCATTCCGGGACAACTTCGGACATGATAAATTCGCCATCATTCTGGGACAACTTCGGACATGATAAATTCGCCATCATTCCGGGACAACTTCGGACATGATAAATTCGCCATCATTCCGGGACAACTTCGGACATGATAAATTCGCCATCATTCCGGGACAACTTCAGACATGATAAAAAGGGCATATTTGATTTCGATAATTCAACCATAGAATGTAGTTTCGATTACTTGTGTCTATTTCATAAAACAATTATAAAAGTAGCGCATGTATTCTCAGTCCCGCAAATATATATTGCAAAAGCATTTAAAAAGGGAGCAAATGAAACTCACAATACTGTATTTTGTAGTAAAAATACATATGACGACATTGAACAATGCAAGGTTGGCCTCGGATTCACGAACCTATATTAAGTATAAACATATTTATATGTTGGTCAATAACTGTCTAACAATTTAGGTCAGGTCATAGTGTACCACAATCCTAATGCTCGAGATCCATATGCAAAAGTCAACAAAAGTCAATTTGACCAAAGATGATTTACAAAATCTTATTCATGTTTATTATATAACTTAAATAGCCGTTTTATATATTTAAATACATTTATCAGTTTTTATTAGAGTAAAAATAATACAAGTCATTTATAAATAAAAATTTATTTTAAAAATTTATATTAAAATTTATCTATGCTAAAAATATACTTTTATATATCTAAAGTAATATAATTTATGAAGTTCAATTAATATCGTAAAACTATAGTGATAAGTATTATTAATGTAATTGTATTACATGTAGTAAAAATATCTTTGTATCACATATTGATTTGATAAAATAATATCGATAATAATAATAAGTGAAAGTTGTATTATTTTGTAATAATAATAATTATTATTCTACTAATAAAATAACAATATTTATATATTTACTAATGATTATAATAAAATGATAATTCTAATCATGACAATCTTAATGATAGCAATACCTTTTAATATTAACCGTAATAATAATATTTTATTTAAAAATAATAATTCTATTCAAAATGATAATTTTAAATAATAATAAAAATACTAAAATGATAATACTAATGATATTTTATAATAACAATGATATTTCTATTAAAAATGATAATTTTAATAAAAATAATGGTTTTAATATTAGTGATACTTTTAATAATAATAATGACAAATAAAATAATAAAATGATAGTTTTGATAAAAATATTAATTATTTTAATAATAATAATAATAATAATAATAATAATAATAATAATAATAATATTATTATTATTATTATTATTATTATTATTATTATTATTATTATTATTATTATTATTATTATTATTATTATTATTATTATTATTGATTATTAGATAATAATAATAATAATAATAATAATAACGATAATAACGACAATAACGATAACGATAACGATAACCATTTTAACAATAATACATTAAAATTATAGATAATTCAATTGACTATAACTTTTAATCCGTTCATCGAAACCATTCGATATCTAAATAAAAAGTTATTAATTTTTCGCCAGCTTTTCAACGACATGCATATCATATACCTTATCTCAATTGCATATGTAACAAATTCATAATCTATCATAAGCTATCTAATGACAAAATTAAACATACAAGCATGCATAAACATATATACTCGAGCACTAGTCAGGGATACACTATCAATATATAAAAGTTAAGTTATGAGTGCTCACGTATCAATATTGAGATTCAATATTGCAGGAAATGTACGTAAACACAACGGAGATGATAAACACTAGTTTGACCTTACGAGCATACCTCTGATCCATACTCATAACCTCCATAGCCATAACCCATAATTTCCTTAGCTCTATTCCACTCGAAAAACTCATTTTGAAAACATTTGAGCATAACCTCGTCGTAGTATTTTAGGTATAATACTAATAATAATAATATTATTATTACTGAATAATAAGATTAATAATAATATTAATCTTAATAATAATAATAATAAATATAAATATAAATGTAAAGAGAGTGTGAGAGATTGAGAGGAAAACAGATGGAATGGATTCGGCCAGAAATCGTGAGCTTTATAATACTTGGCCACTCTCACCTCACCATGCGATCGCATGGAAATGTGAGGGGAAACCATGCGATCGCATGGCCCCTTGTTCCAGTTCATTTCTCAATTATTTGGGGCTGCCGACAAGTTTTATTATTAATTTATATATATATTTATTTAATTTATATAATTATATATATTATATTATATTTACGAACATAGTTAATTTGTAAAATTTGTTCCATTCAGACGTACGTTGGAAAAGGGTTTATGACTCGGTTCCGGTTTTTCAAACGAATTTTCGTACGCTTAAAAACCTGTACTTTACATTTCGTGACGTGTACCTTTATCAAAAATTAGACTTAATCATTGATAAATTATATTATAAAAATTGTAACTTATATATACTAGTGTTGTTGTCATTTGCTTCTATAAATTAATGGCTCGATGTTTATCAAAACATATTATTTTAAATCAATCGTTTTACGACTAAATAATATTATATTTTATCACTTTGTAATATATATATATATATATATATATATATATATATATATATATATATATATATATATATATATATATATTCATTTGGAAATATAAATTTATATATATTAGAAATATTTAGTTTTTCAAAACTAACTATATTTCAAGGTTCGTTTTAAATTGGTTTAGAAAATATTATAACACGTAACGTTTATACTTTAAACTCGTTTTAATAATAGAAGTTATTATATCAAATAATGTTCTTAATATTATGAAAACTAAATAATTAAGTTGCCAAGGGACACGAGTCAATCACTGAAAAGTATCTTTTTGAAAATTAAATAAGAATCTCCACTAACCTTATGACTAACACTCGTTAATGGACACATTGTCCTTTCTTGAAAATCACTTTATCATTATTTTTCGAATATCCTTAAAATGGAAAGGTTTCCTATCAAAGTAGACCTCTCAATAGGGACTCGTAATCATCATTCAATGTATCTGATAATTCAATCATTTGATATTATCTTCTAATTCCACCGATAAATATATTTTGAAACAAATACGTTTATGTAAAATATTATACGTTTAATACTTTGTTAACGTTTTCAAGTTATAATATATACATATATACATATAATCATATCCGTTCATATAATGGTTCGTGAATCATTGGAATTTGGTCGAGGTTAAATGAATGTATGAACATAGTTTAAAGTTCTTGAGATTTAAATTTACAAACTTTGCTTATCGTGTCGGAAATATATAAAGATCAAAGTTTAAATTTGTTTGAAAATTTCCAGGTTGTCACACTCTCCCACGAGAAAATATAATAAAGTGGAGACTCCGTGAACTAATCACACCGCCACGGTTAGTGCCAAGTCACTGGTTGCCACAATGACAAGCCCGTGGGACCTCCATAGGTAGTTGACTCGGTATACCTATCTCCTGTCTAAAATCTAGGGTTCTATGGTAGCACAGTGAACATACCAATCAACACCAAAATTATGTTCACCGTACATATGGAACCTAATGAAATGAATTAAGAACGCTCGAAATAAATAAGTTCATCAAGTTTACCAAAAATTAATTAGTTTCTCATAAAAGTTTTCTCAAAAAACATTTTGATCAAAGTTCTAGTAAATCATTTGTCCCACAAATATTTTCTTAAACGTTTCCACAATAATTCAGGCCTCACAAAGTTTCTCAAAACCATTTATTTTACAAATATTTTTCTTAAAAATTATTACAATCTATAAATATCATTTTCTCAATTTAGCTTAAATAGATACTTTAAATCAATATATAATTTAACTTAAAAATATAGTTTCGCTCAACAAATAGTTCAAGTCAAATAGATATATAGAACCAAAATGTGCAAGCATGAATGAAAGTGATAATCAAAGAAGCAATTCAAGATAACGCTGAAAGAAAAAGTACGGACATCCGTACCTCGATAAATCTCTAAGCTCAAAGGGTCAAAAAGATCCTCCAATATCATTAACAACGGCTACACGAAATAATTTAACTAAACTTAGCATTTAATTTCAAAGTTTTAATTTTGATGTCATAATATCCTAAGTTCCAACGTTATTATATAAATATATACCTTCATATTAGTTCATTTATTTCCTATAGTTAACTAATAATATCTTTTTATTTGATTAACCAACACCAACACCAACACCAACACCAATACTAATACTACTAATCTCTTTATATTATAATAACAAAGAGAAAAATAAATCATCTAAAATTCAAACCACTAATTCTAGCCTTCCATTGTCATTAACATTCATAATCTAGACCCTTAAAATGTCCAAATCATAATTATGACCCATAATCATAAGGTTTAGCAATAAGATGACTAAATTACCCTTAAACTTTGAAAAAATGACGGGATCAATTAGGGAAAAAAGGGTTCTAAAAAATAGATATGATTAACAAATAACCAACAGCAGAATTAAACCCTAATTTCCTCTCACTAAAAATATATACGAACATCAATTTTGACCCTGAATTCTTCCTTCAAACCTACATTCAATCGCATACAATCAAAAACACACGGTACAAATAAATTAAAATATGGGTTCTGTAAGAAATCAATCAGTTTCCACATTACCCAAAAAACCCTAACCTTTTTCCCTAAATTCATCAATGAAATCTTATGAAAACGGGATCGGTTTCACCCAACTTGTTGAAATTCGATTACTATTTCTTCATACACTTGGTGAGTCACCCTGTTCTATCTCATCTTTTGACAAAAAAACACCAAAAGGTTTAACTCATTTGCAGAAATATACATTTTCTGGATTTTTCTTGAATGAGAATATGTTAAGTAATTATTTTGTTTCTTATGTTATTTTAGATATTCAAACATTTAACCACTTTGGAAGTGGAAGATAAAAGAGATGTGAAATTGGGTTACTCGATTACATTTGTGAGTAAAATCCAATATCATTTTTTTAATTATCTTTATCATATCAATTCTTTATTGAGAAAAAAAGTTGTTATTTTACTTGTGTTTTGAATAATTTTTTGCATGAATGATTGTTATATAGTATTGTATTTTTGCAGAACTTCAGTTCTAACCCGTATTTTGAAGACTCAATAATGACCAAGACTTTTACATTTATTGACGAGGGCACTGCAAAAGTTACAGCTACATCCATCAAGTGGAAAGAGGGCAAGGTAAGATCTTATCACTCTTATTGTTTAGTAGTGGTGGCAACATTGACCCATTTGTATTGCTTATATATGTATCCATTAATCTGGTCTACGTTCTGGCTCCAACGGGTCAAACACGTAATTGAAAATAGCTAAAAATTGAACTGGTCAAAGGTACCTCAAAGTATATTTCTAACACATACAACGTCCTAAATCATACCTTTCAGAAGACCATACTATGATGAATCAATCCAAACTTTGAAATTTTATTTGATAAATTAGTTTCTAAATCTTAGGGGTCAACTCAGCCTGGCCAAGGTTGCAAAAAAATGGTTGAGGGTCAAGGAAACGTGAATTGGAATGGTAAATATGGCTTGTGGAACTAAGATCCTTCAATGAAATTCTGAGCAGACGAGTTGGAGTTAGTCAAAAGTTGTGTAATTACCACTGTTTTCTTTCCCAATAGTCTAAATTTTAACTGTAGTAGGTGTCTGTGGGTTATATTTCCACTTTTTGACTGCATGGGCATAATAAACCATGGATGTAATTCTTGATCTTACCCAAACCAATTTTCAGAAACAGAACCTGATGAAGTCATGTTTTGATTACATACCAATTTTATTAAAAAAAAATTATATTTGATTACATCTGCAATAAAAAGTAAAAATTTTTGTTTATAGAAACATTCAAACCTATTTTTTTATATTAGTCATTTAATTCATAGAGAATTGGAGATCTGTGTTACTGGATCAAATAATTCGTAGTTGTTTTTTTGGCAAAATCGAAACCGACTGCATCTGGCATACCGAATTAAATTGTTTATCTTCACTATGAATTAATCTTTATGTTAACACCTATTTCCTTATGAGGTAAGGCTTAGTGTGCCAACAAGATACTAGAAGTAATCTAGCTTTAGGAGGGCGGAGTGTTGCCGATTGATTTTTACCCTCGAGAAATAATCCCTGCAGACCCGGATCACAAGTATAGAAACTTGTGGGGTGGCTTAATCAATCTGTCGTCCGTAGAGCGTAAAAGTGCTAGCCGGATGACTTCTAGTGAGAGAAAGTAGAGACAGAGAGAAGAGTGAAGTCTCAGCTCTCAAAGTTGTCAGAATATCTGAACTGTGTAAAATGACGACCCAAGGGGTCTATTTATAGTGTCAGATCCACCAGATTGCTCGGGGACACGTGTCAAATGATGATACGTTCTGTTATTCGTGATCCGAAATTTACGCTGAAGGTGGCGTTCTTCGGCGCTAGGCGGCCTTCAGGGCTTATGCATGACGGAGCAGCCTGTACAGCGGAGAACGCTGGACGGATAACTCCACAAAACTGTTGTTTCCAGCCTTCCTGATGCTACTTTTATGCAACCATTATGCCTTTTATGCGTGTATGTAGTGACCCGAATTTTTCCATGTTTATATATATTAATTGAGATTGATATTTACATGATTAAATGTTTTCAACATGTTAAGCAATCAAACTTGTTAAGACTTGATTAATTGAAATATGTTTCATATAGACAATTGACCACCCAAGTTGACCGGTGATTCACGAACGTTAAAACTTGTAAAAACTATATGATGACATATATATGGATATATATATAGTTAACATGATACTATTATAAGTAAACATATCATTAAGTATATTAACAATGAACTACATATGTAAAAACAAGACTACAAACTTAATGATTTTTAAACGAGACATATATGTAACGATTATCGTTGTAAAGACATTTAATGTATATATATCATATTAAGAGATATTCATACATGATAATATCATGATAATATAATAATTTAAAATCTCATTTGATATTATAAACATTGGGTTAACAACATTTAACAAGATCGTTAACCTAAAGGTTTCAAAACAACACTTACATGTAACGACTAACGATGACTTAACGACTCAGGTAAAATGTATATACATGTAGTGTTTTAATATGTATTTATACACTTTTGAAAGACTTCAATACACTTATCAAAATACTTCTAATTAACAAAAATGCTTACAATTACATCCTCGTTCAGTTTCATCAACAATTCAACTCGTATGCACTCGTATTCATCCTCGTACAATACACAGCTTTTAGATGTATGTACTATTGGTATATACACTCCAATGATCAGCTCTTAGCATCCCATGTGAGTCACCTAACACATGTGGGAACCATCATTTGGCAACTAGCATGAAATATCTCATAAAATTACAAAAACATGAGTAATCATTCATGACTTATTTACATGAAAACAAAATTACATATCCTTTATATCTAATCCATACACCAACGACCAAAAACACCTACAAACACTTTCATTCTTCAATTTTCTTCATCTAATTGATCTCTCTCAAGTTCTATCTTCAAGTTCTAAGTGTTCTTCATATATTCTACAAGTTCTAGTTACATAAAATCAAGAATACTTTCAAGTTTGCTAGCTCACTTCCAATCTTGTAAGGTGATCATCCAACCTCAAGAAATCTTTGTTTCTTACAGTAGGTTATCATTCTAATACAAGGTAATAATCATATTCAAACTTTGGTTCAATTTCTATAACTATAACAATCTTATTTCAAATGATGATCTTACTTGAACTTGTTTTCGTGTCGTGATACTGCTTCAAGAACTTCGAGCCATCCAAGGATCCGTTGAAGCTAGATCTATTTTTCTCTTTTCCAGTAGGTTTATCCAAGGAACTTAAGGTAGTACTGATGTTCATAACATCATTCGATTCATACATATAAAGCTATCTTATTCGAAGGTTTAAACTGGTAATCACTAGAACATAGTTTAGTTAATTCTAAACTTGTTCGCAAACAAAAGTTAATCCTTCTAACTTGACTTTTAAAATAAACTAAACACATGTTCTATATCTATATGATATGCTAACTTAATGATTTAAAACCTGGAAACACGAAAAACACCGTAAAACCGGATTTACGCCGTCGTAGTAACACCGCGGGCTGTTTTGGGTTAGTTAATTAAAAACTATGATAAAATTTGATTTAAAAGTTGTTATTATGAGAAAATGATTTTTATTATGAACATGAAACTATATCCAAAAATTATGGTTAAACTCAAAGTGGAAGTATGTTTTCTAAAATGGTCATCTAGACATCGTTCTTTCGACTGAAATGACTACCTTTACAAAAACGACTTGTAACTTATTTTTCCGACTATAAACCTATACTTTTTCTGTTTAGATTCATAAAATAGAGTTCAATATGAAACCATAACAATTTTATTCACTCAAAACGGATTTAAAATGAAGAAGTTATGGGTAAAACAAGATTGGATAATTTTTCTAATTTTAGCTACGTGAAAATTGGTAACAAATATATTCCAACCATAACTTAATCAACTTGTATTGTATATTATGTAATGGTCGTGTGTAAATAGGATATTTTAGATTATCATTATTTGATAATCTACATAAAGCTTTTTAAACCTTTATTGATGAAATAAAGGTTATGGTTTGTTTTAAAATGAATGCAGTCTTTGAAAAACGTCTCATATAGAGGTCAAAACCTCGCAACGAAATCAATTAATATGGAATGTTTTTAATCAATAAGAACGGGACATTTCAGTTGGTATCCGAGCGTTGGTCTTAGAGAACCAGAATTTTGCATTAGTGTGTCTTATCGAGTTTGTTAGGATACATTAGTGAGTCTGGACTTCGACCGTGTTTACTTGAAAAATGATTGCTTAACAAATTTTGTTGGAAACTATATATTTTTAACATGTGAATATTATGTGATATATTAATCTCTTAACGCGTTTGATATTATGTGATAGATGTCTACCTCTAGAACAAGTCACATTGACTCACCTAATAATAATGAAGAGTCAAATGTAAATTGGAATGATTCGTGGACTGATTCACAAGTTCCCGAAGAGGAACCGGAAGAAGAGTCGGAACCGGAAGAAGAATCGGAACCTGAAGAAGAATCGGAACCGGATGAAGAAATAGAACCGGTGGGGGAAATAATAAAACGGTTAAGTAAAAGAAAATCCTCAACCAACCGACCAAGGTTAATTATGGTCAATGGTGTTTCCGCCAAGGAAGCAAAATATTGGGAGGATTACCAATTCTCCGATGAATCGGATTCCGACGAGAATTCCGATGATGTTATAGAAATTACCCCAACTGAATTTAAAAAGGCAAAAGAAAATAATAAGGGAAAGGGCATAAAAATAGAGAAATCTAATTCCAACCCCGATGAACTTTATATGTATCGTCAACCCCCGAAGTCCTTAAGTTGTAACAATGACCCGGGAACCTCTAAACCACCAGATTTTTCTAAACCAATGTGGAAAACGACGGCTCGTATTAGGGGAACATCATATATCCCTAGAAACTTGGCAAAACGAACCAAAACCGAAGAAGTAGAAACAAGCGAGTCGGAATAAGATAGTTGTATTCGTGTGGTGTAATATATGTAATATAGTGTGCTTATGCTTTATGATATATGTAAAAATTGCTTGTATTAATAAGTATTTTTTTTATGAATCTAACTCTTGTCTATTTTACAGTATAAAAACACAAAATGGATAGACAACCCAATATTTTAAGAGACCTACCCGGAGACATGATTGATGAAATCTTGTCTAGAGTCGGTCAGAATTCTTCGGCACAACTATTTAAGGCGAGATCAGTTTGTAAGACATTCGAAGAACGTTCCAAGAATGCCTTGGTTTATAAAAGGCTTTCATTCGAAAGATGGGGGATATCACATTGGGAAATCCATAAGTTACGATGTGTTGACTTTGACGCATATATTGCGGGGAACCCAAATGCTATTTTACGCAATGGGTTAAGAAATTATTTTGACTCAATATATCCGAATATTGGACTTCGTGATTTAGAAAAAGCGGCTAACATGCAACATAAAGAAGCATGTTATGCTTACGAATTAGTAATGTTCGCTTCTCACCAAAGTGAGAACAAGAACATCAGGCTACAACTATTAAACAAAACGTTCCCACAAGTGACGGAGTCGGTAATTAGGGTAAGAAATGAGGTTTTTAGATTGTTACGGGACTGTTGGACATTACGTAACCCTCGTCCCTTTGACGACGTTACAACACGCTGTCTTATCAACGGCCATAACGGTTATGTTCCACAAGACCAAGGATGGGAAGTAATCCTAGTAAAACCAGAATGCATGACTTGTTTCTGGACGTATGAATTACGTGTCTTTATTGCCTTTGCTGAACGACTTGTGTACTAGCTAGAATTATCTTCACAACCATCTTGTATCAAATTTATTGTGTGCTATATTTCATGCTATATGTAAAATAAGCGGTATTGTAAGTTTGTAAAATATTGTGTAAAAGTTTGAACGCGAAATATTATTATAATCAGTTTTTCATATAGAATTGTAGTAGTTGAATTGTATATTAGCTACTAAGTATGAACTTAACGGGTAGGTACTACCCGAATTTAAACTTATAAAACGCTAATATGAAGAAAAAGCTTTTATAAATGAGTTCATATTATGCTACGAAATACTATTAACTACTCTTAATATTCTGTATGATTAACTTGTTCCATTTGACTATTTTGAAGGAAATGGCACCGACTACTCGACACACCGTGAATATGAATGAAGAGGAATTCCGTACTTTTCTAGCTTCAAACATAGCCGCAGTACAGGCTGCGCTACATACCAACAATAACCTTGGATCTAGCAGTACAGGAAATCGTGTAGGATGCACCTACAAAGAATTCACTGCCTGCAAACCTTTGGAATTTGATGGAGCCGAAGGACCGATCGGATTGAAACGGTGGACCGAGAAGGTCGAATCGGTGTTTGCCATAAGTAAGTGTACTGAAGAGGACAAAGTGAAGTACGCTACGCATACCTTCACAGGTTCTGCGTTAACATGGTGGAATACCTATCTAGAGCAAGTGGGACAAGATGATGCGTTCGCACTACCATGGTCAGCATTCAAGCACTTGATGAACGAGAAGTACCGTCCCAGAACCGAGGTCAATAAGCTCAAGACAGAACTTAGAGGGTTACGAACCCAAGGATTTGATATTACCACGTACGAAAGACGATTCACAGAATTGTGCCTATTGTGTCCGGGAGCATTCGAAGATGAGGAAGAGAAGATCGACGCGTTTGTGAAAGGATTACCGGAAAGAATCCAAGAAGATATAACTTCACACGAGCCCGCCTCCATACAACAGGCATTTAGAATGGCTCACAAACTAGTGAACCAGATTGAAGAAAGAATTAAAGAACAGACTGCTGAAGAGGCCAATGTGAAGCAAGTCAAAAGAAAGTGGGAGGAAAACGGTGATAAGAATCACCAATACAACAACAACAGCAATTACAACAATAATCGCAACAATTATCCCAACAATCGCAACATCATTCGCAACTACAACAAACGGCCCAACAACAACAACAACAACAACAACTACAACAATCATCCCAACAACAATAATAACCGCAACAACAACAATCAGAAGCAGCTATGCCAAAGGTGTGAAAAGTATCACTCGGGGTTCTGCACCAAATTTTGCAACAAGTGTAAAAGAAATGGTCATAGCGCGGCGAAGTGTGAGGTCTACGGACCAGGGGTTAACAGAACGAAAGGAACAAATGGTGTCGGAACGAGTAATGGCGGAGCAAGTAGTGTCGGAGCAAGTTATGCCAATGTAGTTTGTTATAAATGTGGAAAACCGGGCCACATTATTAGAAATTGCCCGAACCAGGAGAACACGAATGGACAAGGCCGCGGAAGAGTTTTCAATATTAATGCGGCAGAGGCACAGGAAGACCCGGAGCTTGTTACGGGTACGTTTCTTATTGACAATAAATCTGCTTACGTTTTATTTGATTCGGGTGCGGATACAAGCTATATGAGTAGAGATTTTTGTGCTAAATTAAGTTGTCCATTGACACCTTTGGATAGTAAATTTTTACTCGAATTAGCAAATGGTAAATTAATTTCAGCAGATAATATATGTCGGAATCGAGAAATTAAACTGGTTAGCGAAACATTTAAGATTGATTTGATACCAGTAGAGTTAGGGAGTTTTGATGTGATAATCGGTATGGACTGGTTGAAAAAGTGAAAGCAGAGATCGTTTGTTACAAAAATGCAATTCGCATTATACGAGAAAAAGGAAAACCCTTAATGGTGTACGGAGAAAAGGGCAACACGAAGCTACATCTTATTAGTAATTTGAAGGCACAAAAACTAATAAGAAAAGGTTGCTATGCTGTTCTAGCACACGTCGAGAAAGTACAAACTGAAGAAAAGAGCATCAATGATGTTCCCATTGCAAAAGAATTTTCCGATGTATTTCCGAAAGAATTACCGGGATTACCCCCACATCAATCCGTTGAATTTCAAATAGATCTTGTACCAGGAGCTGCACCAATAGCTCGTGCTCCTTACAGACTCGCACCCAGTGAGATGAAAGAACTGCAAAGCTAATTACAAGAACTTTTAGAGCGTGGTTTCATTCGACCAAGCACATCACCGTGGGGAGCTCCTGTTTTGTTTGTCAAGAAGAAAGATGGTACATTCAGGTTGTATATCGACTACCGAGAGTTGAACAAACTTACCATCAAGAACCGCTACCCACTACCGAGAATCGATGACTTATTTGATCAACTACAAGGCTCGTCTGTTTATTCAAAGATTGACTTACGTTCCGGGTATCATCAAATGCGGGTGAAAGAAGATGATATTCCAAAGACTGCTTTCAGAACACGTTACGGTCATTACGAGTTTATGGTCATGCCGTTTAGTTTAACTAATGCACCAGCTGTGTTCATGGACCTTATGAACCGATTGTGTGGACCATACCTTGACAAGTTTGTCATTGTTTTCATTAATGACATACTTATTTACTCAAAGAATGACCAAGAACACGGTGAACATTTGAGAAAGGTGTTAGAAGTATTGAGGAATGAAGAATTGTACGCTAAGTTTTCAAAGTGTTCATTTTGGTTGGAAGAAGTTCAATTCCTCGGTCACATAGTGAACAAAGAAGGTATTAAGGTGGATCCGGCAAAGATAGAAACTGTTGAAAAGTGGGAAACCCCGAAAACTCCGAAACACATACGCCAGTTTTTAGGACTAGCTGGTTACTACAGAAGGTTCATCCAAGACTTTTTCAGAATAGCAAAACCCTTGACTGCATTAACGCATAAAGGGAAGAAATTTAAATGGAATGATGAACAAGAGAAAGCGTTTCAGTTATTGAAGAAAAAGCTAACTACGGCACCTATATTGTCATTGCCCGAAGGGAATGATGATTTTGTGATTTATTGTGACGCATCAAAGCAAGGTCTCGGTTGTGTATTAATGCAACGAACGAAGGTGATTGCTTATGCGTCTAGATAATTGAAGATTCACGAACAAAATTATACGACGCATGATTTGGAATTAGGCGCGGTTGTTTTTGCATTAAAGACTTGGAGGCACTACTTATATGGGGTCAAAAGTATTATATATACCGACCACAAAAGTCTTCAACACATATTTAATCAGAAACAACTGAATATGAGGCAGCGTAGGTGGATTGAATTATTGAATGATTACGACTTTGAGATTCGTTACCACCCGGGGAAGGCAAATGTGGTAGCCGATGCCTTGAGCAGGAAGGACAGAGAACCCATTCGAGTAAAATCTATGAATATAATGATTCATAATAACCTTACTACTCAAATAAAGGAGGCGCAACAAGGAGTTTTAAAAGAGGGAAATTTAAAGGATGAAATACCCAAAGGATCAGAGAAGCATCTTAATATTCGGGAAGACGGAACCCGGTATAGGGCTGAAAGGATTTGGGTACCAAAATTTGGAGATATGAGAGAAATGGTACTTAGAGAAGCTCATAAAACCAGATACTCAATACATCCTGAAACGGGGAAGATGTACAAGGATCTCAAGAAACATTTTTGGTGGCCGGGTATGAAAGCCGATGTTGCTAAATACGTAGGAGAATGTTTGACGTGTTCTAAGGTCAAAGCTGAGCATCAGAAACCATCAGGTCTACTTCAACAACCCGAAATCTCGGAATGGAAATGGGAAAATATTACCATGGATTTCATCACTAAATTGCCAAGGACTGCAAGTGGTTTTGATACTATTTGGGTAATAGTTGATCGTCTCACCAAATCAGCACACTTCCTGCCAATAAGAGAAGATGACAAGATGGAGAAGTTAGCACGACTATATTTGAAGGAAGTCGTCTCCAGACATGGAATACCAATCTCTATTATCTCTGATAGGGATGGCAGATTTATTTCAAGATTCTGGCAGACATTACAGCAAGCATTAGGAACTCGTCTAGACATGAGTACTACCTATCATCCACAAACTGATGGGCAGAGCGAAAGGACGATACAAACGCTTGAAGACATGCTACGAGCATGTGTTATTGATTTCAGAAACAGTTGGGATCGACATCTACCGTTAGCAGAATTTTCCTACAACAACAGCTACCATTCAAGTATTGAGATGGCGCCGTTTGAAGCACTTTATGGTAGAAAGTACAGGTCTCTGATTTGTTGGAGTGAATTGGGGGATAGACAGATTACGGGTCCGGAGATTATACAAGAAACTACCGAGAAGATCATCCAAATTCAACAACGGTTGAAAACCGCCCAAAGTCGACAAAAGAGCTACGCTGACATTAAAAGAAAAGATATAGAATTTGAAATTGGGGAGATGGTCATGCTTAGAGTTGCACCTTGGAAAGGCATTGTTCGATTTGGTAAACGAGGGAAATTAAATCCAAGGTATATTGGACCATTCAAGATTATTGATCGTGTCGGACCAGTAGCTTACCGACTTGAGTTACCTCAACAACTCGCGGATGTACATAACACTTTCCACGTCTCGAATTTGAAGAAATGTTTTGCTAAAGAAGATCTCACTATTCCGTTAGATGAAATCCAAATCAACAAAAAACTTCAATTCATCGAAGAACCCGTCGAAATAATGGATTGTGAGGTTAAAAGACTTAAGCAAAACAAGATACCAATTGTTAAGGTTCGATGGAATGCTCGTAGAGGACCCGAGTTCACCTGGGAGCGTGAAGATCAGATTAAGAAGAAATACCCGCATCTATTTCCAGAAGATTCGTCATCACCTTCAACAGCTTAAAATTTCGGGACGAA
The DNA here is from genome assembly GCF_046630445.1 of Rutidosis leptorrhynchoides. Lineage (NCBI taxonomy): Eukaryota > Viridiplantae > Streptophyta > Magnoliopsida > Asterales > Asteraceae > Rutidosis > Rutidosis leptorrhynchoides. The sequence continues at coordinate 203,387,749 of NC_092335.1, read as the reverse complement.
ATTTATTTAACGGGTAGATACTGTAGTGACCCGAATTTTTTCATGTTTATATATATTAATTGAGATTGATATTTACATGATTAAATGTTTCCAACATGTTAAGCAATCAAACTTGTTAAGACTTGATTAATTGAAATATGTTTCATATAGACAATTGACCACCCAAGTTGACCGGTGATTCACGAACGTTAAAACTTGTAAAAACTATATGATGACATATATATGGATATATATATAGTTAACATGATACTATTATAAGTAAACATATCATTAAGTATATTAACAATGAACTACATATGTAAAAACAAGACTACTAACTTAATGATTTTTAAACGAGACATATATGTAACGATTATCGTTGTAAAGACATTTAATGTATATATATATATCATATTAAGAGATATTCATACATGATAATATCGTGATAATATAATAATTTAAAATCTCATTTGATATTATAAACATTGGGTTAACAACATTTAACAAGATCGTTAACCTAAAGGTTTCAAAACAACACTTACATGTAACGACTAACGATGACTTAACGACTCAGTTAAAATGTATATACATGTAGTGTTTTAATATGTATTTATACACTTTTGAAAGACTTCAATACACTTATCAAAATACTTCTACTTAACAAAAATGCTTACAATTACATCCTCGTTCAGTTTCATCAACAATTCTACTCGTATGCACCCGTATTCGTACTCGTACAATACACAGCTTTTAGATGTATGTACTATTGGTATATACACTCTAATGATCAGCTCTTAGCAGCCCATGTGAGTCACCTAACACATGTGGGAACCATCATTTGGCAACTAGTGTAGTGACCCGAACTTTTCCATGTTTATATATATTAATTGAGATTGATATTTACATGATTAAATGTTTCCAACATGTTAAGCAATCAAACTTGTTAAGACTTGATTAATTGAAATATGTTTTATATAGACAATTGACCACCCAAGTTGACCGGTGATTCACGAACGTTAAAACTTGTAAAAATTATATGATGACATATATATGGATATATATATAGTTAACATGATACTATAATAAGTAAACATATCATTAAGTATATTAACAATGAACTACATATGTAAAAACAAGACTACTAACTTAATGATTTTTAAACGACACATATATGTAACGATTATCGTTGTAAAGACATTTAATGTATATATATCATATTAAGAGATATTCATACATGATAATATCATGATAATATAATAATTTAAAATCTCATTTGATATTATAAACATTGGGTTAACAACATTTAACAAGATCGTTAACCTAAAGGTTTCAAAACAACACTTACATGTAACGACTAACGATGACTTAACGACTCAGTTAAAATGTATATACATGTAGTGTTTTAATATGTATTTATACACTTTTGAAAGACTTCAATACACTTATCAAAATACTTCTACTTAACAAAAATGCTTAAAATTACATCCTCGTTCAGTTTCATCAACAATTCTACTCGTATGCACCCGTATTCGTACTCGTACAATACACAGCTTTTAGATGTATGTACTATTGATATATACACTCCAATGATCAGCTCTTAGCAGCCCATGTGAGTCAGCTAACACATGTGGGAACCATCATTTGGCAACTAGCATGAAATATCTCATAAAATTTCAAAAATATGAGTAATCATTCATGACTTATTTACATGAAAACAAAATTACATATCCTTTATATCTAATCCATACACCAATGACCAAAAACACCTACAAACACTTTCATTCTTCAATTTTCTTCATCTAATTGATCTCTCTCAAGTTCTATCTTCAAGTTCTAAGTGTTCTTCATATATTCTACAAGTTCTAGTTACATAAAATCAAGAATACTTTCAAGTTTGCTAGCTCACTTCCAATCTTGTAAGGTGATCATCCAACCTCAAGAAATCTTTGTTTCTTACAGTAGGTTATCATTCTAATACAAGGTAATAATCATATTCAAACTTTGGTTCAATTTCTATAACTATAACAATCTTATTTCAAGTGATGATCTTACTTGAACTTGTTTTCGTGTCATGATTCTGCTTCAAGAACTTCGAGCCATCCAAGGATCCGTTGAAGCTAGATCCATTTTTCACTTTTCCAGTAGGTTTATCCAAGGAACTTAAGGTAGTAATGATGTTCATAACATCATTCAATTCATACATATAAAGCTATCTTATTCGAAGGTTTAAACTTGTAATCACTAGAACATAGTTTAGTTAATTCTAAACTTGTTCGCAAACAAAAGTTAATCCTTCTAACTTGACTTTTAAAATCAACTAAACACATGTTCTATATCTATATGATATGCTAACTTAATGATTTAAAACCTGGAGACACGAAAAACACCGTAAAACCGGATTTACGCCGTCGTAGTAACACCGCGGGCTGTTTTGGGTTAGTTAATTAAAAACTATGATAAACTTTGATTTAAAAGTTGTTATTCTGAGAAAATGATTTTTATTATGAACATGAAACTATATCCAAAAATTATGGTTAAACTCAAAGTGGAAGTATGTTTTCTAAAATGGTCATCTAGACGTCGTTCTTTCGACTGAAATGACTACCTTTACAAAAACGACTTGTAACTTATTTTTCCGACTATAAACCTATACTTTTTCTGTTTAGATTCATAAAATATAGTTCAATATGAAACCATAGCAATTTGATTCACTCAAAACGGATTTAAAATAAAGAAGTTATGGGTAAAACAAGATTGGATAATTTTTCTCATTTTAGCTACGTGAAAATTTGTAACAAATCTATTCCAACCATAACTTAATCAACTTGTATTGTATATTATGTAATCTTGAGATACCATAGACACGTATACAATGTTTCGACCTATCATGTCGACACATCTATATATATTTCGGAACAACCATAGACACTCTATATGTGAATGTTGGAGTTAGCTATACAGGGTTGAGGTTGATTCCAAAATATATATAGTTTGAGTTGTGATCAATACTGAGATACGTATACACTGGGTTGTGGATCGATTCAAGATAATATTTATCGATTTATTTATGTACATCTAACTGTGGACAACTAGTTGTAGGTTACTAACGAGGACAGCTGACTTAATAAACTTAAAACATCAAAATATATTAAAAGTGTTGTAAATATATTTTGAACATACTTTGATATATATGTATATATTGTTTTAGGTTCGTGAATCAACCAGTGGCCAAGTCTTACTTCCCGACGAAGTAAAAATCTGTGAAAGTGAGTTATAGTCCCACTTTTAAAATCTAATATTTTTGGGATGAGAATACATGCAGGTTTTATAAATGATTTACAAAATAGACACAAGTACGTGAAACTACATTCTATGGTTGAATGATCGAAATCGAATATGCCCCTTTATAGTCTGGTAATCTAAGAATTAGGGAACAGACACCCTAATTGACGCGAATCTTAAAGATAGATCTATCGGGCCCAACAAGCCCCATCCAAAGTACCGGATGATTTAGTACTTCGAAATTTATATCATATCCGAAGGGTGTCCCGGAATGATGGGGATATTCTTATATATGCATCTTGTTAATGTCGGTTACCAGGTGTTCACCATATGAATGATTTTTATCTCTATGTATGGGATGTGTATCAAAATATGAAATCTTGTGGTCTATTATTATGATTTGATATATATAGGTTAAACCTATAACTCACCAACATTTTTGTTGACGTTTTAAGCATGTTTATTCTCAGGTGATTATTAAGAGCTTCCGCTGTCACATACTTAAATAAGGACGAGATTTAGAGTCCATGCTTGTATGATATTGTGTAAAAACTGCATTCAAGAAACTTATTTTGTTGTAACATATTTGTATTGTAAACCATTATGTAATGGTCGTGTGTAAACAGGATATTTTAGATTATCATTATTTGATAATCTACGTAAAGCTTTTTAAACCTTTATTGATGAAATAAAGGTTATGGTTTGTTTTAAAATGAATGCAGTCTTTGAAAAACGTCTCATATAGAGGTCAAAACCTCGCAACGAAATCAATTAATATGGAACGTTTTTAATCAATAAGAACGGGACATTTTAGTTGGTATCCGAGCGTTGGTCTTAGAGAACTAGAATTTTGCATTAGTGTGTCTTATCGAGTTTGTTAGGATGCATTAGTGAGTCTGGACTTCGACCGTGTTTACTTGAAAAATGATTGCTTAACAAATTTTGTTGGAAACTATATATTTGTAACATGTGAATATTATGTGATATAATAATCTCTTAACGCGTTTGATATTATGTGATAGATGTCTACCTCTAGAACAAGTCCCATTGACTCACCTAATAATAATGAAGAGTCAAATGTAAATTGGAATGATTCGTGGACTGATTCACAAGTTCCCGAAGAGGAACCGGAAGAAGAGTCGGAACCAGAAGAAGAATCGCAACCGAAAGAAGAATCGGAACCGGATGAAGAAATAGAACCGGTGGGGGAAATAATAAAACGGTTAAGTAAAAGAAAATCCTCAACCAACCGACCAAGGTTAATTATGGTCAATGGTGTTTCCGCCAAGGAAGCAAAATATTGGGAGGATTACCAATTCTCCGATGAATCGGATTCCGACGAGAATTCCGATGATGTTATAGAAATTACCCCAACTGAATTTAAAAAGGCAAAAGAAAATAATAAGGGAAAGGGCATAAAAATAGAGAAATCTAATTCCAACCCCGATGAACTTTATATGTATCGTCAACCCCCGAAGTCCTTAAGTTGTAACAATGACCCGGGAACCTCTAAACCACCAGGTTTTTCTAAACCAATGTGGATAACGACGGCTCGTATTAGGGGAACATCATATATCCCTAGAAACTAGGCAAAACGAACCAAAACCAAAGAAGAAGAAACAAGCGAGTCGGAATAAGATAGTTGTATTCGTGTGGTGTAATATATGTAATATAGTGTGCTTATGCTTTATGATATATGTAAAAATTGCTTGTATTAATAAGTATTTTTTTTATTTTTTTATGAATCTAACTCTTGTCTATTTTACAGTATAAAAACACAAAATGGATAGACAACCCAATATTTTAAGAGACCTACCCGGAGACATGATTGATGAAATCTTGTCTAGAGTCAGTCAGAATTCTTCGGCACAACTATTTAAGGCGAGATCAGTTTGTAAGACATTCGAAGAACGTTCCAAGAATGTCTTGGTTTATAAGAGACTTTCGTTTGAAAGATGGGGGATATCACATTGGGAAACCCATAAGTTACGATGTGTTTACTTTGACGCATATATTGCGGGGAACCCAAATGCTATTTTACGCAACGGGTTAAGAAATTATTTTGACTCAATGTATCCGAATATAGGACTTCATGACTTAGAAAAAGCGGCTAACATGCAACATAAAGAAGCATGCTATGCTTATGGGTTAGTAATGTTCGCTTCTCACCAAAGTGAGAAAAAGAACATCGGGCTACAGCTATTAAACAAAACGTTCCCACAAGTGACGGAGTCGGTAATTGGGGTAAGAAATGAGGTTTTTAGATTGTTACGGGACTGTTGGACATTACGTAACCCTCGTCCCTTTGACGACGTTACAACACGCTGTCTTATCAACGGCCATAACGGTTATGTTCCACAAGACCAAGGATGGGAAGTAGTCCTAGTAAAACCAGAATGCATGACTTGTTTCTGGACGTATGAATTACGTGTCTTTATTGCCTTTGCTGAACGACTTGTGTACTAGCTAGAATTATCTTCACAACTATCTTGTATCAAAGTTATTGTGTGCTATATTTCATGCTTTATGTAAAATAAGCGGTATTGTAAGTTTGTAAAATATTGTATAAAAGTTTGAACGCGAAATATTATTATAATCAGTTTTTCATATAGAATTGTAGTAGTTGAATTGTATATTAGCTACTAAGTATGAACTTAACGGGTAGGTACTACCCAAATTTAAACTTATAAAACGCTAATATGAAGAAAAAGCTTTTATAAATGAGTTCATATTATGCTACGAAATACTATTAACTACTCTTAATATTCTGTAGGATTAACTTGTTCCATTTGACTATTTTGAAGGAAATGGCACCGACTACTCGACACACCGTGAATATGAATGAAGAGGAATTCCGTACTTTTCTAGCTTCAAACATAGCCGCAGTACAGGCTGCGCTACATACCAACAATAACCTTGGAACTAGCAGTACAGGAAATCGTGTAGGATGCACCTACAAAGAATTCACTGCCTGCAAACCTTTGGAATTTGATGGAACCGAAGGACCGATCGGATTGAAACGGTGGACCGAGAAGGTCGAATCGGTGTTTGCCATAAGTAAGTGTACTGAAGAGGACAAAGTGAAGTACGCTACGCATACCTTCACAGGTTCTGCGTTAACATGGTGGAATACTTATCTAGAGCAAGTGGGACAAGACGATGCGTACGCACTACCGTGGTCAGCATTCAAGAACTTGATGAACGAGAAGTACCGTCCCAGAACCGAGGTCAATAAGCTCAAGACAGAACTTAGAGGGTTACGAACCCAAGGATTTGATATTACCACGTACGAAAGACGATTCACAGAATTGTGCCTATTGTGTCCGGGAGCATTCGAAGATGAGGAAGAGAAGATCGACGTGTTTGTGAAAGGATTACCGGAAAGAATCCAAGAAGATATAAGTTCACACGAGCCCGCCTCCATACAACAGGCATGTAGAATGGCTCACAAACTAGTGAACCAGATTGAAGAAAGAATTAAAGAACAGACTGCTGAAGAGGCCAATGTGAAGCAAGTCAAAAGAAAGTGGGAGGAAAACGGTGATAAGAATCACCAATACAACAACAACAGCAATTATAACAATAATCGCAACAACTATCCTAACAATCGCAACATCAATCGCAACTACAACAAACGGCCCAACAACAACAACAACAACAACAACAGCAACCACAACAATCATCTTAACAACAATAATAACCGCAACAACAACAACAATCAGAAGCCGCTATGCCAAAGGTGTGAAAAGTATCACTCGGGGTTCTGCACCAAATTTTGCAACAAGTGTAAAAGAAATGGTCATAGCGCGGCGAAGTGTGATGTCTACAGACCAGGGGTTAACAGAACGAAAGGAACAAATGGTGTCGGAACGAGTAATGGCGGAGCAAGTAGTGTCGGAGCAAGTTATGCCAATGTAGTTTGTTATAAATGTGGAAAACTGGGCCACATTATTAGAAATTGCCCGAACCAGGAGAACACGAATGGACAAGGCCGCGGAAGAGTTTTCAATATTAATGTGGCAGAGGCACAGGAAGACCCGGAGCTTGTTACGGGTACGTTTCTTATTGACAATAAATATGCTTACGTTTTATTTGATTCGGGTGCGGATAGAAGCTATATGAGTAGAGATTTTTGTGCTAAATTAAGTTGTCCATTGACGCCTTTGGATAGTAAATTTTTACTCGAATTAGCAAATGGTAAATTAATTTCAGCAGATAATATATGTCGGAATCGGGAAATTAAACTGGTTAGCGAAACATTTAAGATTGATTTGATACCAGTAGAGTTAGGGAGTTTTGATGTGATAATCGGTATGGACTGGTTGAAAGAAGTGAAAGCAGAGATCGTTTGTTACAAAAACGCAATTCGCATTATACGAGAAAAAGGAAAACCCTTAATGGTGTACGGAGAAAAGGGCAACACGAAGCTACATCTTATTATTAATTTGAAGGCACAAAAACTAATAAGAAAAGGTTGCTATGCTGTTCTAGCACACGTCGAGAAAGTACAAACTGAAGAAAAGAGCATCAATGATGTTTCCATCGCAAAAGAATTTCCCGATGTATTTCCGAAAGAATTACCGGGATTACCCCCACATCGATCCGTTGAATTTCAAATAGATCTTGTACCAGGAGCTGCACCAATAGCTCGTGCTCCTTACAGACTAGCACCCAGCGAGATGAAAGAACTGCAAAGCCAATTACAAGAACTTTTAGAGCGTGGTTTCATTCGACCAAGCACATCACCGTGGGGAGCTCCTGTTTTGTTTGTCAAGAAGAAAGATGGTACATTCAGGTTGTGTATCGACTACCGAGAGTTGAACAAACTTACCATCAAGAACCGCTACCCACTACCGAGAATCGACGACTTATTTGATCAACTACAAGGCTCGTCTGTTTATTCAAAGATTGACTTACGTTCCGGGTATCATCAAATGCGGGTGAAAGAAGATGATATTCCAAAGACTGCTTTCAGAACACGTTACGGTCATTACGAGTTTATGGTCATGCCGTTTGGTTTAACTAATGCACCAGTTGTGTTCATGGACCTTATGAACCGAGTGTGTGGACCATACCTTGACAAGTTTGTCATTGTTTTCATTGATGACATACTTATTTACTCAAAGAATGACCAAGAACACGGTGAACATTTGAGAAAGGTGTTAGAAGTATTGAGGAAGGAAGAATTATACGCTAAGTTTTCAAAGTGTGCATTTTGGTTGGAAGAAGTTCAATTCCTCGGTCACATAGTGAACAAAGAAGGTATTAAGGTGGATTCGGCAAAGATAGACACTGTTGAAAAGTGGGAAACCCCGAAAACTCCGAAACACATACGCCAGTTTTTAGGACTAGCTGGTTACGACAGAAGGTTCATCCAAGACTTTTCCAGAATAGCAAAACCCTTGACTGCATTAACGCATAAAGGGAAGAAATTTGAATGGAATGATGAACAAGAGAAAGCGTTTCAGTTATTGAAGAAATAGCTAACTACGGCACCTATATTGTCATTGTCTGAAGGGAATGATGATTTTGTGATTTATTGTGATGCATCAAAGCAAGGTCTCGGTTGTGTATTAATGCAACGAACGAAGGTGATTGCTTATGCGTCTAGACAATTGAAGATTCACGAACAAAATTATACGACGCATGATTTGGAATTAGGCGCGGTTGTTTTTGCATTAAAGACTTAGAGGCACTACTTATATGGGGTCAAAAGTATTATATATACCGACCACAAAAGTCTTCAACACATATTTAATCAGAAACAACTGAATATGAGGCAGCGTAGGTGGATTGAATTATTGAATGATTACGACTTTGAGATTCGTTACCACCCGGGGAAGGCAAATGTGGTAGCCGATGCCTTGAGCAGGAAGGACAGAGAACCCATTCGAGTAAAATCTATGAATATAATGATTCATAATAACCTTACTACTCAAATAAAGGAGGCGCAACAAGGAGTTTTAAAAGAGGGAAATTTAAAGGATGAAATACCCAAAGGATCGGAGAAGCATCTTAATATTCAGGAAGACGGAACCCGGTATAGGGCTGAAAGGATTTGGGTACCAAAATTTGGAGATATGAGAGAAATGGTACTTAGAGAAGCTCATAAAACCAGATACTCAATACATCCTGGAACGGGGAAGATGTACAAGGATCTCAAGAAACATTTTTGGTGGCTGGGTATGAAAGCCGATGTTGCTAAATACGTAGGAGAATGTTTGACGTGTTCTAAGGTCAAAGCTGAGCATCAAAAACCATCAGGTCTACTTCAACAACCCGAAATCTCGGAATGGAAATGGGAAAACATTACCATGGATTTCATCACTAAATTGCCAAGGACTGCAAGTGGTTTTGATACTATTTGGGTAATAGTTGATCGTCTCACCAAATCAGCACACTTCCTGCCAATAAGAGAAGATGACAAGATGGAGAAGTTAGCACGACTGTATTTGAAGGAAGTCGTCTCCAGACATGGAATACCAATCTCTATTATCTCTGATAGGGATGGTAGATTTATTTCAAGATTCTGGCAGACATTACAGCAAGCATTAGGAACTCGTCTAGACATGAGTACTGCCTATCATCCACAAACTGATGGGCAGAGCGAAAGGACAATACAAACGCTTGAAGACATGCTACGAGCATGTGTTATTGATTTCAGAAACAGTTGGGATCGACATCTACCGTTAGCAGAATTTTCCTACAACAACAGCTACCATTCAAGGATTGAGATGGCGCCGTTTGAAGCACTTTATGGTAGAAAGTGCAGGTCTCCGATTTGTTGGAGTGAAGTGGGGGATAGACAGATTACGGGTCCAGAGATTATACAAGAAACTACCGAGAAGATCATCCAAATTCAACAACGGTTGAAAACCGCCCAAAGTCGACAAAAGAGCTACGCTGACATTAAAAGAAAAGATATAGAATTTGAAATTGGAGAGATGGTCATGCTTAAAGTTGCACCTTGGAAAGGCGTTGTTCGATTTGGTAAACGAGGGAAATTAAATCCAAGGTATATTGGACCATTCAAGATTATTGATCGCGTCGGACCAGTAGCTTACCGACTTGAGTTACCTCAACAACTCGCGGCTGTACATAACACTTTCCACGTCTCGAATTTGAAGAAATGTTTTGCTAAAGAAGATCTCACTATTCCGTTAGATGAAATCCAAATCAACGAAAAACTTCAATTCATCGAAGAACCCGTCGAAATAATGGATCGTGAGGTTAAAAGACTTAAGCAAAACAAGATACCAAATTGTTAAGGTTCGATGGAATGCTCGTAGAGGACCCGAGTTCACCTGGGAGCGTGAAGATCAGATGAAGAAGAAATACCCGCATCTATTTCTAGAAGATTCGTCAACACCTTCAACTGTTTAAAATTTCGGGACGAAATTTATTTAACGGGTAGGTACTGTAGTGACCCGAACTTTTCCATGTTTATATATATTAATTTAGATTGATATTTACATGATTAAATGTTTCCAACATGTTAAGCAATCAAACTTGTTAAGACTTGATTAATTGAAATATGTTTCATATAGACAATTGACCACCCAAGTTGACCGGTGATTCACGAACGTTAAAACTTGTAAAAATTATATGATGACATATATATGGATATATATATAGTTAACATGATACTATGATAAGTAAACATATCATTAAGTATATTAACAATGAACTACATATGTAAAAACAAGACTACTAACTTAATGATTTTTAAACGAGACATATATGTAACGATTATCGTTGTAAAGACATTTAATGTATATATATCATATTAAGAGATATTCATACATGATAATATCATGATAATATAATAATTTAAAATCTCATTTGATATTATAAACATTGGGTTAACAACATTTAACAAGATCGTTAACCTAAAGGTTTCAAAACAACACTTACATGTAACGACTAACGATGACTTAACGACTCAGTTAAAATGTATATACATGTAGTGTTTTAATATGTATTTATACACTTTTGAAAGACTTCAATACACTTATCAAAATACTTCTACTTAACAAAAATGCTTACAATTACATCCTCGTTCAGTTTCATCAACAATTCTACTCGTATGCACCCGTATTCGTACTCGTACAATACACAGCTTTTAGATGTATGTACTATTGGTATATACACTCCAATGATCAGCTCCTAGCAGCCCATGTGAGTCACCTAACACATGTGGGAACCATCATTTGGCAACTAGCATGAAATATCTCATAAAATTACAAAAATATGAGTAATCATTCATGACTTATTTACATGAAAACAAAATTACATATCCTTTATATCTAATCCATACACCAACGACCAAAAACACCTACAAACACTTTCATTCTTCAATTTTCTTCATCTAATTGATCTCTCTCAAGTTCTATCTTCAAGTTCTAAGTGTTCTTCATATATTCTACAAGTTCTAGTTACATAAAATCAAGAATACTTTCAAGTTTGCTAGCTCACTTCCAATCTTGTAAGGTGATCATCCAACCTCAAGAAATCTTTGTTTCTTATAGTAGGTTATCATTCTAATACAAGGTAATAATCATATTCAAACTTTGGTTCAATTTCTATAACTATAACAATCTTATTTCAAGTGATGATCTTACTTGAACTTGTTTTCGTGTCATGATTCTGCTTCAAGAACTTCGAGCCATCCAAGGATCCGTTGAAGCTAGATCCATTTTTCACTTTTCCAGTAGGTTTATCCAAGGAACTTAAGGTAGTAATTATGTTCATAACATCATTCAATTCATACATATAAAGCTATCTTATTCGAAGGTTTAAACTTGTAATCACTAGAACATAGTTTAGTTAATTCTAAACGTGTTCGCAAACAAAAGTTAATCCTTCTAACTTGACTTTTAAAATTAACTAAACACATGTTCTATATCTATATGATATGCTAACTTAATGATTTAAAACCTGAAGACACGAAAAACACCGTAAAACCGGATTTACGCCGTCGTAGTAACACCGCGGGCTGTTTTGGGTTAGTTAATTAAAAACTATGATAAACTTTGATTTAAAAGTTGTTATTCTGAGAAAATGATTTTTATTATGAACATGAAACTATATCCAAAAATTATGGTTAAACTCAAAGTGGAAGTATGTTTTCTAAAATGGTCATCTAGACGTCGTTCTTTCGACTGAAATGACTACCTTTACAAAAACGACTTGTAACTTATTTTTCCGACTATAAACCTATACTTTTTCTGTTTAGATTCATAAAATATAGTTCAATATGAAACCATAGCAATTTGATTCACTCAAAACGGATTTAAAATAAAGAAGTTATGGGTAAAACAAGATTGGATAATTTTTCTCATTTTAGCTACGTGAAAATTTGTAACAAATCTATTCCAACCATAACTTAATCAACTTGTATTGTATATTATGTAATCTTGAGATACCATAGACACGTATACAATGTTTCGACCTATCATGTCGACACATCTATATATATTTCGGAACAACCATAGACACTCTATATGTGAATGTTGGAGTTAGCTATACAGGGTTGAGGTTGATTCCAAAATATATATAGTTTGAGTTGTGATCAATACTGAGATACGTATACACTGGGTTGTGGATTGATTCAAGATAATATTTATCGATTTATTTATGTACATCTAACTGTGGACAACTAGTTGTAGGTTACTAACGAGGACAGCTGACTTAATAAACTTAAAACATCAAAATATATTAAAAGTGTTGTAAATATATTTTGAACATACTTTGATATATATGTATATATTGTTATAGGTTCGTGAATCAACCAGTGACCAAGTCTTACTTCCCGACGAAGTAAAAATCTGTGAAAGTGAGTTATAGTCCCACTTTTAAAATCTAATATTTTTGGGATGAGAATACATGTAGGTTTTATAAATGATTTACAAAATAGACACAAGTACGTGAAACTACATTCTATGGTTGAATGATCGAAATCGAATATGCCCCTTTATAGTCTGGTAATCTAAGAATTAGGGAACAGACACCCTAATTGACGCGAATCTTAAAGATAGATCTATCGGGCCCAACAAGCCCCATCCAAAGTACCGGATGATTTAGTACTTCGAAATTTATATCATATCCGAAGGGTGTCCCGGAATGATGGGGATATTCTTATATATGCATCTTGTTAATGTCGGTTACCAGGTGTTCACCATATGAATGATTTTTATCTCTATGTATGGGATGTGTATCGAAATATGAAATCTTGTGGTCTATTATTATGATTTGATATATATAGGTTAAACCTATAACTCACCAACATTTTTGTTGACGTTTTAAGCATGTTTATTCTCAGGTGATTATTAAGAGCTTCCGCTGTCACATACTTAAATAAGGACGAGATTTGGAGTCCATGCTTGTATGATATTGTGTAAAAACTGCATTCAAGAAACTTATTTTGTTGTAACATATTTGTATTGTAAACCATTATGTAATGGTCGTGTGTAAACAGGATATTTTAGATTATCATTATTTGATAATCTACGTAAAGCTTTTTAAACCTTTATTGATGAAATAAAGGTTATGGTTTGTTTTAAAATGAATGCAGTCTTTGAAAAATGTCTCATATAGAGGTCAAAACCTCGCAACGAAATCAATTAATATGGAACGTTTTTAATCAATAAGAACGGGACATTTCAACTAGCATGAAATATCTCATAAAATTACAAAAACATGAGTAATCATTCATGACTTATTTACATAAAAACAAAATTACATATCCTTTATATCTAATCCATACACCAACGACCAAAAACACCTACAAACACTTTCATTCTTCAATTTTCTTCATCTAATTGATCTCTCTCAAGTTCTATCTTCAAGTTCTAAGTGTTCTTCATATATTCTACAAGTTCTAGTTACATAAAATCAAGAATACTTTCAAGTTTGCTAGCTCACTTCCAATCTTGTAAGGTGATCATCCAACCTCAAGAAATCTTTGTTTCTTACAGTAGGTTATCATTCTAATACAAGGTAATAATCATATTCAAACTTTGGTTCAATTTCTATAACTATAACAATCTTATTTCAAATGATGATCTTACTTGAACTTGTTTTCGTGTCATGATTCTGCTTCAAGAACTTCGAGCCATCCAAGGATCCGTTGAAGCTAGATCTATTTTTCTCTTTTCCAGTAGGTTTATCCAAGGAACTTAAGGTAGTAATGATGTTCATAACATCATTCGATTCATACATATAAAGCTATCTTATTCGAAGGTTTAAACTGGTAATCACTAGAACATAGTTTAGTTAATTCTAAACTTGTTCGCAAACAAAAGTTAATCCTTCTAACTTGACTTTTAAAATCAACTAAACACATGTTCTATATCTATATGATATGCTAACTTAATGATTTAAAACCTGGAAACACGAAAAACACCGTAAAACCGGATTTACGCCGTCGTAGTAACACCGCGGGCTGTTTTGGGTTAGTTAATTAAAAACTATGATAAACTTTGATTTAAAAGTTGTTATTCTGAGAAAATGATTTTTATTATGAACATGAAACTATATCCAAAAATTATGGTTAAACTCAAAGTGGAAGTATGTTTTCTAAAATGATCATCTAGACGTTCTTTCGACTGAAATGACTACCTTTACAAAAACGACTTGTAACTTATTTTTCCGACAATAAACCTATACTTTTTCTGTTTAGATTCATAAAATAGAGTTCAATATGAAACCATAGCAATTTGATTCACTCAAAACGGATTTAAAATGAAGAAGTTATGGGTAAAACAAGATTGGATAATTTTTCTCATTTTAGCTACGTGAAAATTGGTAACAAATCTATTCCAACCATAACTTAATCAACTTGTATTGTATATTATGTAATGGTCGTGTGTAAATAGGATATTTTAGATTTTCATTATTTGATAATCTACGTAAAGCTTTTTAAACCTTTATTGATGAAATAAAGGTTATGGTTTGTTTTAAAATGAATGCAGTCTTTGAAAAACGTCTCATATAGAGGTCAAAACCTCGCAACGAAATCAATTAATATGGAACGTTTTTAATCAATAAGAACGGGACATTTCAGTGTATACGATAGGATACACCATTAAGTCCCCCCAGTTTAATGACTTAAGCATTTGAAAATTGATTAAGTTGTTAAACTTAGAATAACGCATGCCAACCAAGTCTTCACGTTTTCTTTTTGCATTGGGATGCACATCACAGGCATTAAATAATAGGCGGATTTTACTGACATTACGATGATTGCTTATATCGCACGCGCCTCTAGCTGTAAAAACTTTTCGATGTACTCACCTTTTTATCTTGTCCTTACACGTGTGTGGCTGAAAACAAAACCCCCAAAATCACCACTGATTACAGCTGTTATATCTTTTGCTTTTTAACCACCATAAACCCTAACCGATCATTTACTTTTACAACTTTCTTCGGCACTATTCATCTTCTTCCATCAATACCTTCGTTACCTCCTGTTTCATTAGAACATTAATGGCAGCCATAAAGGATGTTGCAGCTATTCCTAGCAGAGTAAATGAGAGGTATTTAAGCGAGCTACTGCAACATTTTCCTAGATTAGCTGGTGTTGAACCAGTGATTCCTGCAATTAATGCCAGAGCCTGCTCACCGCCTCCTGGCAAGGTTGCTATTTATGGCCAGTCATTCTTCAAATTTTGCTTACGTCTTCCATTTACACCCTTCTTCTTAGAAGTTTGCAAATTTTACGGTGTTGCTGTTGGTCAATTTGAACCAGCATCAATTCAAAAGATCTTGATTTTTGAAATGTATTGTCACGCAAGGAGCATTGAACCATCAATTCGGATATTTTGCCATTTGGTACGTATAGCACGCCATGAAAATGGTTGGTTCACTTTCAATAAAGTTCATGGGTTTCTGAAACCTGCACTTGATCATCCTGGCGACAACTGGTATGCTTCATTTATCTTTATTAATGAAGATGCAATTGATAAACAATACTCAGCTACTCGAGTATGGCGCAAATACTCGCATACCGTATCTGTTACCTTTCCAAAACTCGTCACCAAAGAAAACCTTTTGTTTAAGAGGATTAAAGCTGAAGAAATCAATGACATTAAATATGGGGAACACATGCTTTCGCTGACATCCATGAGCCAAGATTGGGATATCTCACAAGGCTATGCCTGTGTTGTTGCTGGGAAAAAGAGTAAGCATTTACTTTTGCTATATATGCTTAAATAAAATGTTCTTCTTTATTTATCCATTTAATCACTGTGACTTTTTAATTTTTGCAGAAATTACTTCGCTTACCGCCATGCGGTCATCGGTTTATTCGCAGCTTACCTTTACTACCGAGAAAATTATTGATGATACCCCCAAAATAGATGTAATGAGGGAGGAGGAAAATGAAGAAGAAGAAGAAGACATAGGTATGAATCGAGTTGCCTCTAGAGAACGTCGTACCTCGGGTAATGAAAATGACAATACTGAATAATGCAAAATTCCATACCAAAACCTGTACTTGTTTTCTTGCATACCCAGTACTGGTGGATTTTATAATCCAAACCCTTCCTTATACTTTATGCCACCTTTGAAATGTTGTGAAGCATATTGGAACTCTTTTATAAATAACAATTTTCCTTTATCTCCAACAGCTAGTGCAGCACATCAAGATACTACATTAACAACTCTTCCGCCTTCCGCCAAGAGGAGAAGAACTGGTCAAATTCCTCCGTCATCCGCTCAACAAGGAGCTAGCCCTAGTTCTTCTCAACAACAAATTACACTTCCAAATCTTGACACAAACATGCTTTCCTCCCTTTTAAAAGGACCACCACACTCGTACGAAGATTTCGTGACTTTTTTGAATGCCATGGTGTGTCCTTCACTAGCCCAATTCTTTAGCAATTTATTTGATGCAGATGCCAAGAAGGTTAAGGCACAAAGTATCATTTTGAACATTGCTTTTGGTTTGAATGACCTTCAACGCCTATCTGATTTGCAAAACAGTGAAGTCACTACAAATAAGGAGCTATCTGCTGAAAAAGAGAAAGTAGCCAAGACTGAACGAATAGCCACAGAGATAAAGAGGGAATACGAGACAATGAAGAGGCACTATGAAAATTGCAACAGTCAGAGGGCGGAGTATAAGGAGCAAGTCAAAGAACTATCTTTTAGAGAAAAGCAGCATCTGAGCAAAATTGATGAACTAGTAAAGGAGAACGAAAAAATGCTTGAGCAAAATAACATGTTGAAAGAACAACTTAAAGCCAAAGAGGAGAATGAAAGACGAATGATAACTAGCATTCCTGTGCTTGTAGAGCGTATCTTTAACTGTCAGGCACTATCTCACAGAATCCGTGAGTTTGTCCGCCTTGCCAAATCTGTTGAACGGTTAAAGTTTTTCAATTTTATGAAAAGAAAACTACCAGAACTTCCAAATCCTCTGCCTGAGGTAATCACATCAAAGATTAATGAAAATGCCGATTTAGAAGCTGATGCAGCGGGTGCCTCAATAGAAAATATGAGGTTTTCTGATCTTGAAAATCTTTGTAAAAGGTCAGATGTAACAATAGATGATGTATTGAATTATACTCCACAGGATGAATGAAACACTATGTTGTTATAAATCTGCTTTACAATACTTAATATTACACTTAGTTATATATATTAGAAATATATGCTGTAACTTAGTAAGATTGTTGTAATGAACAATGCTCAAGATATTGAGATTTATACTTTGCAATCATTATAGTTATGAATATCAAAATCATATTCTCCGTCATACGCTTTCCGTCATGAAACTCATGAGGAAAAGTTATGTATTACTTTCGCCTTTAAATATTTTGCTGGACACTAAGATCCGTTTTCCTGTGCTCTGCATTTTGTGTATATAAGTTGTGTCATGACATTTTTTGTAGATTCGTTTCATCACTTCGATGCTTTAGTGAGTTCTACATGTCTCACTATCGATACAACCATTTTGAGTATGATTGTACTTCTACCACCGAAAGGCTTTCTTTCTTTCTGCGGGTAGGGATGACACACAGCTATGTAACACCTGGGCTAAAAAATCCTTGGCCGGATAAAATTTGTGAAAAATATTGCCATAAGAATAATTGCTATTATTCATATTCTTAAAGAAACTTTTACATTTATGACTATATCTCATGCATTTGACAGTTGATCAAGCTGTCTATGCATATAGTGCTACGCATAAAATTTCTTTAAATTCATTGTATTCCAAGCTCTTTCATATTGCTCGCCGGAAGGCGCAGCAAGCATGTATGATCCATTCTGATTTACTTTCGTGAGCTTATAAGGTCCTTCCCATTTTGGGGCTAGCTTTCCAAATTTGATTTGCCTGCTTGCCTCATTATCACGTAGTACTAAATCACCTACTTCAAACTGCACATGCTGCACTTTCTTGTTATAATATTTTGCCATTTTATGCTTGTGATCTTCTTGCCGGATGGCGGCCATCAACCTTCTTTCCTCCAACAAGTTGAGATTCTCCCTTAACGCCTCAGAATTAGCCTCAACATCAAATGCCATAATGCGTTGTGTTGGCACACATATTTCAGCCGGTATCACTGCCCCTGTTCCATATACCAGACTAAAAGGTGTTTTCCCCGTGCTCCGCTTTGGCATCGTCCGGTGTGCCCACAATACATTTGGCAGCTCATCCACCCATCCAGTTTGACTTAGACCCAACCGTTCCTTAATGCCAGCAACGATTTCCTTGTTGGTAACCTCCACTTATCCGTTCGCTTGAGGATGAGCAACAGATGTAAAGTTTTGCTTTATGCCTAGCTCTTCACACCACCTCCGAAATGGATTTTCTGCAATTGCTTGCCGTTATCGCTGACTATTTCATTTGGCACCCCATAACGGCATACAATATCATGCCAAACAAACTTTTTGACATTTTCTCCTGTGATTTTTGCTAAAGCCTTTGCTTCAACCCATTTCGTGAAAAAATCGATCGCTACCACCAATAACTTAGCATTACCAGTGCTCCTATTGAATGGCCCCACAATATCAATAGCCCATTTACAGAACGGCTAAGCGGATGACACCGGTATCAAATCATACTTTGGAAGACGCTGAATTGTACCATGCCTCTGACAATTCTCACATGTTTTTATGATTTCTGCGACATCCCGATAAAGGGAAGGCCAAAAATACCCTTGTCGCATGATCCGTGATGCCACAGTACGGAAACCGGAGTGTTGAGAACAAACTCCTTCATGCATTTCTTTGACCACTTTTATCGCTTCATCATCGGTTAAACATCTTAACAACGGACCATTGTATGACTTTCGATAAAGGATACCACTAACAATCTCATACATTGGTGCAGTCACTCTTATTCTTCTTGCTTCCGCCTTATCAACAGGTAACCATCCGTCATGCAAATATCTCAAATACGGAGTCATCCAAGTTTCCTTAGCTTCTTCAACTATTGCAATAATTGGTTTTCCATGTATTGATTTCTCCTTAAGTTCTTCAACCAACACTCGTTTGTGCAAATGATCAAAGGTTAAAGTAGCTAACTTGCTCAAGACTTCAGCTTTCTTGTTCTTATTTCGAGGGATTTGCACGACTTCAAGGTTATCAAATTTCTTTGAAATTGCTTCCACCAACTTTACATATTGCCTCATGGATGTATCCCTTGCATCGAACGTTCCATTAACCTACTGGGCGACAATTTGAGAATCAACATATGCTCGTAAATTTGTTATCCCCATTTCTACCGCTATGCGGAGGCCGGAGAGTAATGCCTCATACTCTGCTTCATTGTTTGAAGCATAAAAACAGAATTTCAATGCATAAGTGTACTCTTCACCGTCTGGACTTGTTAATACTAGCCCTGCACCTGTTCCCTCTTCACTGGATGCCCCATCAGTGTGTAACTCCCACTCATGCTGTGATGGTTCCACTTTGTTGTCATACTCTACTTTTTCATTTGTCTCCAAGAGGAAATCTGCCAAAATTTGTCCTTTAACTGCATTTCGGGGAGCAAAATTGATTTCATACTCCCCCAACTCGATGGCCCATTTTGTTAAACGGCCAGATGATTCTGGACGCCGGAGTATTTGCTTCAATGGTTGATCTGTTAACACTAAGATGGGATGACCCTGAAAATATCTTCGTAAACGTCGTGCAGTATGCACAAGGGCATAAACCATGCGGTGAAGTGGTGGATAATTTGTTTCACTAAGCTGCAACACCTTGCTAACAAAATATATAGGCATTTGCACGCTGTTCCGTTCTGCGATTAGAACAGAACTTATTGCTTCCTTTGAGACAGCTAAGTATAAAATTAGGGTTTCCCCCTCTTTTGGTGCTGTTAATGTAGGTAATATTTTTAACAACTGCTTGATCTCTTGGAATGCATTTTCGGCTTCCGCCGTCCACACAAAATCTTTTTTATTTAAACAGCCCTTTAACACCTTCATGAATGGAAGTGACTTTTCAGCTGCTCTGGACAAGAATCTTGTTAATGCTGCTAGACATCCATGTAGCCGTTGAACATCCTTTTTGCTAGTTGGTGACTTCATATCTTCAATTGCTTGAATTTTCTTAGGATTAGCTTTAATTCCACGTTCCATTACAGTATGACCTAAGAATTTTCCCTCTTCCACACCAAACGTGCACTTCTTGGGATTTAATTTCATGTTAATTTTTCGTAGAGATGCAAAAGTTTCCTGTATATCTCGTAACATCTTTTCTTCAGTATGACTTTTGATGACAATGTCATCAACATAAGCTTCTAAGTTTCGCCCAATTTGATCCTTAAATGCCATATCAATAAGTCGTTGATATGTTGCTCCTGCATTCTTCAAACCAAAAGGCATTTTCATGTAACAGAATATGCCTTCCGTCGTGTGAAAAGCCGTTTTGTCTTCATCTTTTAAAGCCATTGGGATTTGATGATATCCCTTAGCAGCATCTAGGAAACATTTGAATCGATATCCTGCCAATGATTCAACCTTCCAATCAATTTCAGGTAAAGGATAATTGTCCTTTAGACATGCTTTATTGATATCCGTGAAATCCACACACATCCGCCATGAGTTGTCCGGCTTCCTAACCATGACCGGATTGGCTACCCATGTCTGATATTTGACCTCTCGCAAGATCCCAGCATCCACCAAACTTCGTACCTCATCACGGAGGAATTTGCTTCTTTCTGGCGCCATGCCACGCTTTTTCTGACAAACAGGATGTATGTTGGGATTCACGTTTAGCCTATGCTCTGCAATTTCCCTTGGAACACTGGTCATATCAGACGGCTGCCATGCAAAAACGTCTAGATTTGTTGTCAAAATATTGTATAATTTTTCTTTACATCCGGCGGACAACGTGTGCCCAATTATGATTTTTTGATCTGGAAATTTAAGATTTGGTGAAATTGACCCATCATCGTGTATGATTGGCTTAATTACTGCCTTTGTTACTTGGGAACACTCAATTGACTTCTGCCGTTCTGCATATAACGTTGCTACTCCGCCTGGCGTTGGAAACTTCATCATACCATGTACAGTTGACGTTACAGCTCCAAACGTCATTAAAGCAGTTCTTCCCAAAATTATGTTGTAATGTGAATTTGCTTTAACCACCAAGAACTCAATGTAGGCTGTGCGTTTTAGGGGTGGCTTGCCCAAGGTTACGTCAAGCAAAATACTTCCTTCAGACCAGGACGGCTCACTTGTAAAACTTGCCAACGGCACATATGTTTCCTTCATTTTTTCTTGTACATCTTTGGGTAGCTGTATGAAGCAATGTTCATACATAATGTCTGCTCCAGCTCCTGTGTCAGTGTAAATGTTGCGTATTAAGCAATTAGCAACTCGCGCTTCTATAACTACTGGACCGTCGGATGGATTTGTGTTACACATAGAAGGAAATGATATTAATTGCTCTTCCCAATCTTCTAATACTTCTGCCTTCCTCCGTTGTCCAGCTTTCCATGGGTGTATCATGCCCACTTCTATGGGTATGGATTCGTTATCTTCGCCGTCTTTATCAGTGTTGGTGAGATGATTCGTCTTAATAACGGATGGCGCCATTGTTAACACCTATTTTCTTATGAGGTAAGGCTTAGTGTGCCAACAAGATACTAGAAGTAATCTAGCTTTAGGAGGGCGGAGTGTTGCCGATTGATTTTTACCCTCGGGAAATAATCCCTGCAGACCCGGATCACAAGTATAGAAACTTGTGGGGTGGCTTAATCAATCTGTCGTCCGTAGAGCGTAAAAGTGCTAGCCGGATGACTTCTAGTGAGAGAAAGTAGAGAGAGAGAGTGAAGTCTCAGCTCTCAAAGTTGTCAGAATATCTGAACTGTGTAAAATGACGACCCAAGGGGTCTATTTATAGTGTCAGATCCACCAGATTGCTCGGGGACACGTGTCAAATGATGATATGTTCTGTTATTCGTGATCCGAAATTTACGCTGAAGGTGGCGTTCTCCGGCGTTAGGCGGCCTTCAGGGCTTATGCATGACGGAGCAGCCTGTACAGCGGAGAACGCTGGACGGATAACTCCACAAAACTGTTGTTTCCAGCCTTCCTGATGCTACTTTTATGCAACCATTATGCCTTTTATGCGTGTATACGATAGGATACACCATTACTTTACATCTGTATTGTGGATGATTATAGCAATATTTTGAAAAGCCTTATGTTCGTGGGTTGTTTTAATGGACTGTTATTTTGGCTCCGTTTTTGTTTTGACGATGATGCTTCAAGTAGGGCCTTCAACATTGAATTTGGAAGACAATATATGCTACTTCAGTCAATATTTGAAAACTGATTTCAGTCAGCTGCCGATTTTATGAATGCAGCCTTTCTCATCCTGATATTTGTGAACACACAAAGGTACCATTTCAACTTGATATCTATGATGAAAAGTTACAAAAAAACACATGCTTGTCGTTCAAGATAAGTTAAATGTATTTGTGATAGGATTTTTGGTGGCTGATTGTTTGTGTGGTTTATTAAATCGAAGATTTTATGCAGGACGGATAAAAGAGATTGTGTATAACGGTGTACATGATAGTCCAAAACCAGAATTCAGTCGCCGTTTTACTGATGGTGCTTCTGTTAACTTTCCGTTTTTCATTTTTAAAGGTTTATGATTAGGTTATTTTATTACTTACATTTCCTGAACTCTTATTGGTTCATTTTGTTGTTATTGTTGAAGGCATATCTGCAAATAATGGGTAGGTTCACTATTTTCAGACTAATGGAATTTCTATTCCACCTCTAAACGAGCAAATGGTGACAAGATGAATGCGAAACTGGAGATCAACAATGGCTAGATTGAAAATGATATGGATTAAAAGAAAAAAGAGATGAAGAGCGTAATGGCTTTTATTTTGATTATTCCAAAAGGAGGTGAAGAGTGTAATGACTTTTATTTTGATTAGAGGTAGCAAACTGGGCAGTTTTGAGTAATGGAGGACTTATTTTTTTAATCGTTGTAATTTTCAGATTATTGGCGCAAGCATGTGGAAGTGGTTATGATCGTATGCATTGAGTGGTCTCGAATTCAGCACAATTATGATTTGGATATCATGAAACATGCGCAACAGAAGTATTAGTACGTGGGTTGAAATTAGCACTGTACAGGTGGGTCGAAATCGAAATTGTAGTTCGTATAAATTTGATTACAATGCTTCACGTAAGATTTTTAATAAAAGTTTTTTGCGTGTAATCCCGCGAATTCTCCAACTGAATTAAAAAATTCAACAATCATGTCACTTATTTAGCCTAAATTTTAACCAATTTTCAGGTTTCGGTACTCTGAAGTTGGTAATGGCAATGTGAACACCTTTTGGATACTAATGATCAACTCTAGAAGTGAACATGTTGTTTTAGTCCTGAAGGTACAATTTTTTTTTTAAATATTTATTTAGACAAGTGGTTGGAAAAATGATAAACGTTATTATAAATGCTACATAAATTGCTAGATATGAATGGTTGAATCATGTTGGAGTTATCTCATGTATTTTTTCAAAAATACAGGGTTGATGCTTATGGTCACTAATTACTTCTTACATGGCTTGATGCTTATCTCTCCACATACAAATAAAAATATACAAGTCTAATCACAACGCAACATCATGCTGATGACAAAGACGCTAGAACAAAAAGAAAAGAGTAACAAATATTCGTAATATTAAACACCCTACAACCAGTTCAGTATTCTTTTACTATTCACAAATTTATTTCATGCTATAGGAACATAGGAACACTAACTGATATGGGTAACCAAACATACAACCTTTATAATGCTTAATGTTTTGGTATTGTGTGTAGGCGAGCCAAGAAATAGTCAGCTGCACTGCTTAACTAAGGCCTCTCATGAATTTATCGTTACATTTGAACCTTGAACAAATAAAGGTACAAATTTATTATGTTACAAGCATATGATGGTATTTTACTGATGCTTGCACTATCTCTCTTTTTTGTTATTAGAAAACCCTTAAATATGTCAGTGGGTTCTTTACAGGAAAAGAAATCTGTACATACTAATCTCAAAAGAAATAACACTTGAAATTTTTTTAAAGAAACAAGTGAAAAGATTTGCTAAATACATTTCAGCAAGTTTAGTGTGGGGATTTTTTGAGTGGTTCTTTACAGGAAAAGATGAAGAACACTGATTTGTCCAGTTTCTTACGCTTGGAATGCAAGCTTGGAAGAACACGTATGCTTTGTAGAAATTCGAGGTTTGTTGAAGTTTAGCCATTAACTCATTCTTTTCATGCAAAAAAAAAAAAATAATAAAAAAAAATAAAAAAAAAAAAAACTTTGGATATGTTGTACACATTGCTATTCAGCCATTGATATTCAGAATGATGTTTCACCTACGATTGTAAGGTTATCCTTTAGTATTTTGTGTCATTTATTCTGAAGATGATAACAGTAACGATAATTATTATTATTATTATTATTATTATTATTATTATTATTATTATTATTATTATAAACTTAAAAGTTTTAAAACTTACAAAAAATTAGTGGGAAGCCTAGAGACAATCTGGGCCCCCACACCTCTAGCAATAGCAAAACCTATCCTAGTAAAAATATGAGCAGCAGCACTGGCACCAATATCTTGCGCCATCGAACTCTTCTGAACCTGCTTTAGCAAAGAAACAACCTCCTTCTCTAATTCCCCAAGGGAAGAAAATGAGAAAGGAATGAAACCATAACCAATCGCCTGACAACTAGATTCGTACTTGACCCGCTTCCGACGAGCCGCATCAATCACAGCACGTCCAGGGACAAAGTCAGAAAGCCCAGACTGTGTCAAAGGAGAAGACCCAGTCAAGTCAACACAAACATCGCGACCACAATCCCAGGAATAAAGTAACACATTTGCAGGTCTGAGGGCCCTGTCGTTCCCTCCAGACAACCCAATGTCAACCTCCTTTCTCGCTGAAATCCCAGATCGATAACAAACATCAACAAGGGAATCCCGGACAATATTATGTCGATGCTTAATACCCAACATACCAGCACAAGACACCGCGTGATCCTCGAAAATATCCCCAGTAAAAACCCTTGAACAGGCAGAGCATGCCGTCGAGATAGAGAACAATGGAACACCTAACCGGTAGCACAACACACATCGGTAAGTCTTTGCGTTCATCGTCTGACCCAACCCCAAAATAGGGACTGCCCTTAGCCAAGCAGAGGTGTGATCACCCTGCTGTGATTTCCATAAGGCCGATTGTCGGGAAGATAACGAAAAAGTGGATTCTGCAGAAGCGGTAACCTTTGTGAAATAAACATCTGCAAATTTCTTCATGAGTATTGGGGCAGCGACCTCACTCGGATTACCTAAAATATCAAACCCAACCGTTTTATTAAACAGACCCAATGCATCTTCAAAAGCACGACCAAGACCAACAATACTCGCATGACGTAGGAGCTTGGTCTGCAACCCAGCAGACTGTAATCGAGAAGCCAGAAAAGCATAAAGACGAACATCTCCCGCAGAATAAACACCAAGCCCTCCAAATGCAAATGGCAAGGTGGCAAGCCGCCACTGCCAATCACCAAACCCAGGCCCTGAAGCAGTAACAATACGCTCCAAGGAAGATCGAAGGGCTCCATCGAAAGCGCGTTGAGCCTCCTCAAATATACTAGGAGGACAAGTACGCAAGGTAAAGTAGAGTTTAGAAACTCCCGTACATGCCCTAAGCAACAACAACTCACATTGAGGATCATCAAGCTTAGCAACCTTATCCATAAGCGCAATGGACTTGGTCACCCTTTGCATCACCAGTTCACTACTAAAACCAGGATCGGAACTTGCGGGGGCCCCAAGCAACTTAACACCATTTAAAGGCCGAGCAATATTAGGAGGAAAGACACCTACTTGTCTGCTGCGAGGGTCCTCCGTAGGCCAGAAAATTTCTGTTTTTTCAACGTTGAGATGTAGCCCAAAACGAGGCCCATCCTCCATAATCAAATGCAAAACCTTCCCCACCACCAAAGTGTCCCCAATAATAGTGCCATCATCCAAATACCACGCCTGAAGACAAACCTCAAAATTATCTCTGATTTTAGAAACTAAGGGTTGTAAGACCAAAGCAAAAAAGCAGCGGACTAAGGGGATCACCCTGTTGCACCCCCTGAGAAGACCATAATGTGTGGTTCCCATAATACAATCTGGCTGGATTAGAGTAGCAAAATTCAACCCACCGAGAAATGCTCGGACAAAGGCGGCGAACTTCACGTAACATGACCGTATGATCAACTAGATTGAAGGCATTTTGAAAATCAACTAATAATATAGAGAGGCCAACATCAGAGCCACGATCCTCAATCAACCGATTCACAGCATGAAGAATTGCCTCACCACCTGAAGAAACACCAACACCAAATTGAAGACCATCGAAGTAACTTCCCAAAGACTGGCCAACCATAGCAGCGCCAACCTTCGAAACAAGACGTCGCCAAACAGTACCCACAGCTATAGGACGAAGACCACCGCCGGGCTTGACAAGTGGTGTGAGGGGAGCACTAGCAATATACTCTCCTATTATTATTATTATTATTATTATTATTATTATTATTATTATTAGTTCTTGAAAGAAACAATCGGTGATGGAATTTACTTTATTGCTTAAAATATAGCAAAGAAGAAGATTTGTTAGAGTGTTAGGTGGATGCTCTAACTATTATGACTAAAGCCGGTTGGGAACCGAATTTTGTTGATAAAGATGAACTTAAAGTTAGCAAAGAGGAGATAAAAGTCGGGAGTATCGTATAGGAAACATTACCCAGTTATTCTTCATAATCATTATGATTTTGAAAATGCTAAATTTGTTATTGAAGAACTTGATAGAAATTAAGAGGTTTTACAATGGCACAACTTTGTTGTTGCTGATGATAGCATGTAAGTTTCTGTTTTTATTTATATTTTAGTCATTTAATTTTTAGCGTTCTAAAAATTTGGAATTTGTTGTTGTGAATTTACAATTGTATATGTAAATCTATTGGTTTTTTTGCTTTCTAATAAACTGATTAAATATAAATACTAGATAAAATCCTATTACTTAGAACAATTACAATTTCAATTAGACCTATAAAAAAGTTCCGCGAATTCACGGGTATTAAGCTAGTACTACTAATACTAATAATAATAATAATAATATTTTATCTTTAAAAGGACTCAATCAAATATGAGTTCCTCGGGGCACTTTTTAAGTCGATCAAACAAGTTACTCCGTATTAAATTATTTTAGCAACATTTAGGTGTATAAAGGGGATGATATGTAAATCTATGAATCTAATAATCATATTTGTAACAATATATATAGTTTAGGGACTAAAAATGTAACTTGGTAATTAAATCCCACTGCTTCATCTCTTTCATTTTCGTGTGAACAAAACCCAGATTAAAGTATGTTTTGATATGTCCCTTCTTTTGTTTAATTTTTCTTATACAACTAAAATAATTTAAGAAAACTCATCGTAACACACTAGAATATATTAGTCTAAATTTTCATGTCCCGGTTCGCAAGAAAATTTATCGATTTTAAGATGCGAACTTCCCGTATCATTATCATCTATAATACCGACAATTTGAAAATATGTACATCTACATATGTATATGTATAGATGAAAAAGTCTAGATTAACAACTAATAAATAATACTCTTTGTGTTTAGTTTGTAATATACATTTTATATAAAAACAACTTATGAAGACCTTCTGCTTCGTTTCCTGCTCGATCGGCTCCAAATTCTCTTTTTGTTCTTCAATTAATTTCATATGTGATATGTGATGTGAATATATTACTACATGGGAGGATTGAATGGATTTCTTTTTATAAGTGAAGTGTATGTTGTATATGGATATGGGTTATATATATATATATATATATATATATATATATATATATATATATATATATATATATACTAGATTTTTGATCCCGTCCGTCGGACGGGTACTTTTTCGAAAAATTTATGTACTTGTATTCGTACATTTTATAAATAAAAGTTGTACATATATTTTGAAGACGGCAAAGAATAAATATAAGTAAAACGTTTCAAATATGTTTAGCATAAAAATGTTCATAACACAAGTTTTCGTTAATGTTAACGAAAAACATTTAAAAGATAAAAAGCTACTTGTACTCGAATAAGCAGTTTGTGTCTGGCTTTAGTAGATTATTTTCTTTGAATTGCTTGAATCCATAAGACACACATAGATTTGGTTGTATTTTCGACTTCTCTTGTTTCAGCTTCCATTTGTACTTAACTAACTCCAAATTGGACATTTAAAATAACATTTGTACTTAATACATTAGGTAGTGATGATACTATCAAAAGAACATTTAAAATAAAACATAATAGTAGATATTGATACCAAACATTATTATTCAACAAAGCAAATGCAATAACATTTTTGTCTGATTTTCCTAAACATCAATATAGGTAGAAAGCGCGTTCGTCTAAATTGTAGGTGAATATCCAGTTTGTCCCATACTTTAAGCGATTTTCTTTTCTGAACTGATGAAAACTGTATGTAACTGATAGGTTTGGCTTTGTCCTTGAATTTTCCTGTTTCAACCGCCATTTGTATTTCTTCCTTGCTAAATTGTAACATGAAACAATTTTTCCACTTCGTAGTCCAGGAAGTAACATCAATTCTTTTGAAAGACGCTTAAAGCAAAAAGAAACATTCGTTAAATAAGATACATAAGAAAAGAAAACTGCAATATAAATATTGTGGGTTAAATCATTTGTAAGAAAAATTGATTTAAGAAAAATTGATTTAATAATTATGTTGAATTTTGAAATATAATAAAGATAAAAATGTGTACTTACTAATACACGACCTCGTGGTACCGACCTCGTGGTACCGTTATGTTGCAATCATAAGTTTTAACCTCATTTTGTAAGTAGTCAGGATGGTAGATTTCCCCAAGAAGTGCAGTTGATATATTTTTCTTTTCATCACCAACTTCATTATAAATGATTAATTCTATATTACGAAAATTTATTGCATAAAAAATAACTTTATCTCCCCGATTTAATTGTAAGTCGGAAATTAACTCTTGCCAGCCTTCACGAAATATCAACTTTTCTTGAATCACAGATATGTGTAAACATTTTTTGTACGAACCGTTATAGTGAAGCCATGATCCTGCGGGCTTTTCCTTCCCTTATATGCAGATTT
Organism: Rutidosis leptorrhynchoides; assembly: GCF_046630445.1. NCBI lineage: Eukaryota > Viridiplantae > Streptophyta > Magnoliopsida > Asterales > Asteraceae > Rutidosis > Rutidosis leptorrhynchoides. The sequence continues at coordinate 203,357,811 of NC_092335.1, read as the reverse complement.
AAATTTTTTAGCCATTGTTTGTTATATAATAATAAAATGTGAATGTATGTTGAAAATAATACACAATTTAAAAAAGAACATTGTATAGAAAGTTAAATATGTAAGTTGATTTTAAATGTTGTTGTATTTAAATTGACGTATTAATCATTAAATTACATACTAGTACATTAACGTTGGATCCATCTACAATTTGCATGAATGAAGGGAATCTCCTATAATGGGCGTTTTCGAACATTCTTAGCTGCAATCTGTAACTTTCACCCAATTTTTGGTGATATTGAACCAGTTCTTTGGACCCATTGTTCTTTTCGAATAAATAACTAACTCATAATTGAATTTGTCAATAGCTGTAATGCAAAGAATGTCAGACATTTTAATTTTAAGATCGGTAATGATCTTGCCGAATCCTTCACTTAGAAATAAAGTGAGATCGTGTATGCTGAAAGCCACTTCAGACTTATAGCCTTGTAAAGTGTGTAGCCAAACGTTTTGTGCAGGTAATGTCTCCTGATAATATTCGCGAAACCAAGATAATGGCAGAGGCTGTATAAAAATAGACATTATTTGTATTAATAGCCAATTGTATATGCAAATGAACAATAAATAAATAAAGTGTAATAAAATTGTAAAGATTAAACATTAACAATTCCACTAATATATCATCTAAACGGGAAAATGTGTGGATGAATGACGGGCGATGCATCTTGCTTTGCTCGTTAGCCATTGAATCTGTAAAATTTGATACTTGTATAAGGAGGAACATTAATAAGTTGTACATTTTTTAGGTATGTATTTGTTGTACATGCATTGATTTATTTGCAAATGTTGTTGTAACATACATGTATATGTAACGACTTACTGCTAATATAATGAATTGTATTAAATTTTTTATATTTTATAGTACTGTCATTTTTAACAGAATGTCATTCTTAACAGAAACAAAGTATTCAGGTGTAACATTTTACATATTTTATAGTATTAGAAGATTCAATCAATCTTTTGATAAGTAACTAGTTAAAAACCCGCGAATTCGAGGGATCTTTTAAAAAATATCGATAACGGTTTACATTGTACTGTAATAAATTATATGTATCTTTAGTTAAATTTTTTTTTCTTTGATACACATTGTACTTTTCACATGTGATAAAAAGAATCGGAAATAATAAGGATTTATAAAAATTAAGAATCTGTAAAGCAACAACATGATGGGAAAATGGTCACAACGGGCAATCTACAAAACGGAAATAAACATCCGTTTGACAAGCATTTCCCGACCCATATGAACCTGTGAGAAAACTAACAAATAAGGTATACCACAATCACCAAAAATCAGCCCCAATTCTGTCCCAAATCAGCAAATACAAAATAATTGAGCACACACAATACACACGAGACTTTTTACGTGGAAAACCTCTCAAAATCGAGAGTAAAAACCACGGGACTCGTAAGCCACTTAATGTTCCACTATCATCAACAAGAGAGCAATACAATAATCCTTCTCTAGCTCAACTAGAGGTATACAACATCATCATACTCTTGAACAACAATAATCAACAAGTATATGAAGAAATTAAAGACAAAAGAAGAATTTCATCACCCAAAATTCTGCTACTGTTCGACCTGATGTAACTCGAGCTACAGACCACTTGAGACGAATTCAACGGTTGAAAATGTTGGCACTGATGTCAGGAAGACACAGCCCAAAAATGAAGAAGATTCAACGGTCAGATCTCCGGGGATCGAAGGTTTTCTGGCCTGCTGTCACTGTAGACGGGAATTGGGGTTTTGACTCTTTTTCTTGATCTCTCTGTGATCTTTCTTTCTCTCTTGATAATAAAACAGCTGCACCCAATTGAGATTTGAAATGCCCTCAAATGATTGACCAAGTCAACCAACATTTGGGCCTAATTTGTTGGGCCTTGGGCTTGGTTTTAATTTCCTCATATTTGGAAACTAAATAAAATACCCAACAAAACTCCCCCTTTTCAATTATGAGGAAGGAATCGCCATCCCGGCGATCGAGCAACATACCTTGAGCTTCTCACTTGCTAAAGCCTTTGTGAACATGTCGGAACCATTATCATCGGTGTGAACTTTATGAAGTTCAAACGAACCATCTTCAAGACGTTCTCTAATCCAATGATACCGCACATCTATATGTTTTGTCCGCTTATGATACATAGAATTTCTAGCCAAATGAATCGCACTCTCATTATCACAAAGAACCACATATCGTGATTGCATAAATCCAAGGTCTTGTAGAAACCTTTTCATCCACAATAGTTCTTTGCACGCTTCTGTTGCTGCCATATACTCAGCCTCGGTTGTAGACAATGCAACACACTTTTGTAACCTTGATTGCCATGAAACTGCTCCCCCTGCGAAAGTCATCAAATATCCAGAAGTGGATTTCATGTTATCTTTGTTTCCTGCCATATCTGAGTCTGTATAACCAACAAGCACCGGCTCTCCATTTCCGAATGTGATACCTAACTTTGAAGTACCTCGTAAGTATCTCATAATCCATTTAACTGCTTCCCAATGCTTCTTACCCGGATTTGACATAAACCGACTAACAACACTTACCGCATGAGCTATATCTGGCCTAGTACACACCATAGCATACATCAAGCTACCAAATGCTGACGCATATGGAACTATATCCATCTCCTCAACATCCTCCTTTGAAGTAGGACAATCTCTTTCTGTTAGCTTAAAGTTGTTTGTAAGAGGGGAACTAACCACTTTAGCATTCTTCATGTTGAATCTACTTAGCACCTTTTCAATGTATTGCTCTTGTGATATATGTAACGTCTTAGCACCTCTATCTCTAGAAATTCGAATGCCAAGAATCTGTTTTGCTGGCCCCAAGTCTTTCATAGCAAAAGACTTGCTCAATTCTCGCTTCAACTGCGTAATTCTTTTAATATTTTTACCAACAATCAACATATCATCAACGTATAACAACAATATGATGAAATCATCATCACCAAACCTCTGAAAGAAAACACAATGATCTGAAGTTGTCTTTCGGTAGCCTTGCTTTCCTATAACCGACTCAAACTTCTTATACCACTGTCTCGGTGCTTGCTTCAACCCATATAAACTTTTCTGAAGTCTACAAACATAATTTTCTTTACCCTTAACCCGAAAACCTTCAGGTTGCATCATGTAGATTTCCTTATCCAAATCACCGTGAAGAAAAGCAGTCTTGACATCCATCTGTTCAACCTCAAGATCAAGACTAGCAGCTAATCCAAGAACCACCCGAATAGATCCCATCTTCACAACCGGTGAGAAAATCTCATCAAAATCAATACCCTTTTTCTGGCTGAATCCTTTAACGACTAACCTAGCTTTGTACCTTGGTTGTGAAGTAAGCTCATCTGTCTTCACTTTGAATACCCATTTGTTTCTCAAAGCTCTCTTGCCTTTAGGTAACTTCACCAGCTCATAAGTATTGTTCTCATGCAAGGAATTCATCTCATCTTGCATAGCTTTACCCCACTCTTTCTTATGCTCATCTTTCATTGCTTCTGAATAACATTCTGGCTCGCCCCCATCAGTAACTAATACATACTCATCAGCAGAATATCTAATAGAAGGATGACGGTCTCGGGTAGACCGCCTAAGTGGGACAAATGGGGGCACATCTGGTACTGGAATCTCTACCTGCTCCGGAGCATAATCATCATCAGTACCATGTTCATCATTATGAACATCATCTCCAACATGTTGTGGAGTAACTGGATCCAAATCAACAAGATCAGCACTAGGTTGAGGAACTGAATCTGTCTTATCAACATCTTTTAACATCTGATCTTCTGTAAATACAACATCTCGGCTTCGTACGAGTTTCTTCTGAACTGGATCATATAACCTGTACCCAAAATCATCTTCACCATAGCCGAGGAATACACATGGCTTAGTCTTCATATCAAGCTTTGACCTCTCATCTTTGGGAACATGAACAAAAGCTTTACATCCAAAAACTCGTAAATGACGGTAAGAAACATCTTTGCCGCTCCAAACCCTGTTAGGAACATCAAAATGCAAAGGAACACAAGGGGTTAGATTAATAATATGAACTGCCGTATTTAAAGCCTCACCCCAAAAGGAATCGGACAACCCTGCATGTGAAAGCAAACATCTAACTCTCTCAACCAAAGTTCTGTTCATCCTCTCTGCTAAGCCATTCAACTGAGGTGTCTTTGGTGGAGTCTTTTGATGCCGAATACCATTCTCCTTACAATAAGCATCAAATCTGCCAATGTATTCACCGCCATTATCAGTCCGAATACACTTGAGTTTCTTCCCCGTTTGCCTTTCAACTAGTGTATGAAATTCCTTAAACTTTTCAAATACTTGATCCTTTGACTTTAAGGTATAAACTCACACCTTCCTGGAATGATCATCGATGAATGTAACAAAGAAGGAACATCCACCAAGTGTCCTAGTCTTCATAGGCCCACAAACATCCGAATGAACTACATCAAGTATGTTCTCCATTCGAAAAGGAGAATGACTCTTAAACGCAACTCTGGTCTGTTTCCCTGCCAAACAGTGAGAACACTTACTCAAATCAATACCACTAACACCCGACAACACATTCTTCTTGAACAAGATAGACATCCCCTTTTCACTCATGTGGCCAAGTCTTTTATGCCACAACTTAGTAGAATCAACATTGTCCACTGCGTTAACAATGTTCTGGATGATCTTCGGACGCGTGATGTATAATTTTGAGTCTTTCTTGCCTCTTCCCACTATCATAGAACCAAGAGTTAGTTTCCAAATACCATTACCAAAACCGTTATAATAACCATCATCATCAAGAATGCCTGTTGAAATAACATTAAGTCTCATATCCGGAACATGTTTTACATTATGCAAAACTAACTCCATTCCCGTGTCAAATTTCAAACAAACATCTCCAATACCAACGATCTTTGATAACCCGGCATTACCCATCCTAGCAAATCCATAGTCACCTGGAGTGTAAGATGAGAAGTGATCTCTACAAATTGCAACATGACATGTAGCACCACTATCAACAATCCAACTCGTGTCATCATGAGTAAGATTGATCATATCATAATCAATACAAACAAAGAACTCATCTGTGATAGCATTAACTTCAACCTTATCATCATCACCACCATCACTTTTCTTTTGTTTATTCTTGTCATATGCCTTTTTCTTCTCATTCTTCAACTTTGGACAATACCACTTTGTGTGCCCCTTTTCATGACAATTATAACACTCAACGTTAGCAAATTTGTCTTTGCGTGAGCTGCTACGATGATTACCTCTTTTACCCTGACCTCTACTATGACTTCTCCCCCGCGTTTCTGTGACCAAGATATCTGACTGTGAAGAGGAACATTGTGACTTTCTTCTCATCTCTTCATTCAAAATACTACCCTTAGCCAATTCCATGGTGATAGTACCATTCGGTGCAGAGTTGGACAAAGATGTCCTAAAAGTCTCCCAAGAGTCCGGTAATGTACCAAGTAACCAGAGACCCTGAATCTCATCCTCAAACTTGATACCCATACCTGCAAGCTGATTTATAATACCCTGATATGCATTTAGGTGATCTGTAATAGGAGTCCCATCATGATACTTTAAAGCCATCATCTGCTTAATTAAGAACAACTTGTTATTCCCAGTCTTTCGTTCATATAACTGCTCAAGCTTTTTCCATAAGGCTTTAGCATCAGTCTCCCCAGTAATATGATTCACAACATTATCATCAACCCACTGCCGAATATACCCACATACTTGTCTATGCAAAATTTTCCATTGAGCATCAGATTTTTCCTCAGGTTTATCCTCAGTAAAAACAGGCAAATAATAATCTTTCACATAAAGAAGATCCTCTATTTTACCTTTCCAAACATGATAATTTGAACCATTTAAACTAATCATTTTACTTGTATTAGCTTCCATCTTTCACACAAGTCAAATCAAATAACCTAGCTCTAGATACCAATTTGATGGGAAAATGGTCACAACGGGCAATCTACAAAACGGAAATAAACATCCGTTTGACAAGCATTTCCCGACCCATATGAACCTGTGAGAAAACTAACAAATAAGGTATACCACAATCACCACAAATCAGCCCCAATTCTGTCCCAAATCAGCAAATACAAAATAATTGAGCACACACAATACACACGAGACTTTTTACGTGGAAAACCTCTCAAAATCGAGAGTAAAAACCACGGGACTCGTAAGCCACTTAATGTTCCACTATCATCAACAAGAGAGAAATACAATAATCCTTCTCTAGCTCAACTAGAGGTATACAACATCATCATACTCTTGAACAACAATAATCAACAAGTATATGAAGAAATTAAAGACAAAAGAAGAATTTCATCACCCAAAATTCTGCTACTGTTCGACCTGATGTAACTCGAGCTACAGACCACTTGAGACGAATTCAACGGTTGAAAATGTTGGCACTGATGTCAGGAAGACACAGCCCAAAAATGAAGAAGATTCAACGGTCGGATCTCCGGGGATCGAAGGTTTTCTGGCCTGCTGTCACTGTAGACGGGAATTGGGGTTTTGACTCTTTTTCTTGATCTCTCTGTGATCTTTCTTTCTCTCTTGATAATAAAACAGCTGCACCCAATTGAGATTTGAAATGCCCTCAAATGATTGACCAAGTCAACCAACATTTGGGCCTAATTTGTTGGGCCTTGGGCTTGGTTTTAATTTTCTCATATTTGGAAACTAAATAAAATACCCAACACAACAAACTTAGTTAAAAGACATTCATATGATAAATATTAAGAATAAAAACATACAATACAAAGTAGGGTTTGTAATGCAAAATTATGACAAATTTGTAGGTCTACAACACGAATTATCTTAAATGATACTAAATGTTAAATCAGTATACCAAGAATTCAAATTAACTTTCACTTATCACAATTAGCCCATTTCACTCTCCTTTTGTTGTTAAATGTTAAGTTATTTTATTTGATCAAACTCACATTGAATGAATTATCATGACTCGTTTTGACACTGGCCAGGTTCGAATAAGGCATCCACAAATGCAACCCAATAAGTAACATTGAAAATGAATTTATTTTCAAAAAACCAACAATATAAATTTATAAAGCAAACACACAAAGTTACAATATACAAAAATAGGAAAGCAAGATGCTATCCCAAACAACAAAGGGAACTCACGTTGAACCCGGTGGCCATTTTGACCCACTGAGAAAATCACAAATTCACATGAAGGATTGATATAAAATTTCAAGCCATTTTGACCCATTTTTTTTTTTTTAAAAACGCCTATTTTTTTTTTTTAGTACATAATACGTATAACATAATAGTAACTCACATCTTGTCACTAAAAGAATACATTCTAATTATGGTGAGGGTCTTAATTTAGTTACATTTACCTATAATTCGTTAATTTGGCAATTTATTATCTTTAATGGTGTGAAATGGGTTAAGCTAATAGATTTCAATCTAACGAAAAGAGGGTGATGTTGTATTGGACTTTGAAATGTATTCAAATGCATATAACCTCGTCAAATACTTTCTCCATTGCTTCTTCTTGCCCAAGGATCTCATAGCATTATTATACTGTACTTGCACCCACCAAATTACAACTGCAAGACTTCCCGTTACGGGAGAACAAAACAAAAGTCCAATCTGAAAAGTGTAAATAGATAAATGAGTTCAAATATTTTCTTTTTAAGAAAAAAACACTAAAATGAAATTATCTTCATTTGAATCATTGGATGAAACACATGAGATAGAAATAGATAAACGAATTAATAGAAATAGCGTTTATATCAAAGTGGCTTGTTGTTGCCCCAAATCAACATTTCATTTAAAAGAAATAGTTCATCATCTTTGTTAATAATAAGGGTTATATGAATAAAAACTAAAAGTACCTTTATTCATCATCATGTAGCTGTAACTTTTCAAAAATTCATCTTCATAAAATATTAATTTACACACCAAAGTGTGTTCAGCAAGAAACCTAACGAAACCATAATCATGTGCATATTCCAGATGAAAATCAATATCAATATAAAGTAATAAAGTAATACATATTACAGTCTTAAATTATATTACTTCATCAAACACTCCTTACATGCAATTCTTGATATCCTAAATAAAACATTCGCTTCAAACCCATATCATATTCAAAGATAAAAATAATGATGAAGTAAGCACACCAACCAATGAGAGCATTCTTAATCAATCAATAACACGACTCCTTACATGAGCATTTCCTCAAACACCTTTTCTTCATGTCTAGTTCAACTTTTTAGAACACTGTTATTGTTAATCAATGCTTAGGAAATTACATACCCATAATGCAGTAAATTACATACCTAAATCCCACGGTTATTGTTTATTAATGCATATTTCTTTTATCAAGTAGAGAGATATGTGATAAACATATTATTATTAGAAATTGGTAATATGAACTACAATACATTGAAAATTCTGAAACCATTAATGAACTCGGCATGAAATAATACATCGCGATAGATAAGTACCATCTCAATGGATGCTAAAACGTTGGGGCTGGTCCAGTAGTTTTGGTTCCAGGCCAAAAATACTTTGATTCGCACTGAAGGATTTGTCAGCCATAGGGGCGAAATGATAAAGCAAAAGAAAAGTATGAATTAAAAGTTTGTAATAAGAATGAAGAAATGAATGAGAACGGGTCTCCTTTTATAGTTCATTATTGTTAATTTCGAAACCTTATGATAATGCACCACGGTTGTTATTGATTGAGATAAAAATCACTTGAAAAAATTATGGAAGTGATTGCAATTGAAATTGAAATTCAAATGTTTTGCAATTTTGGAGTGTTTTTAGGAGATTTGATTACTTAATCATAGGGTTTGAGATAAGAATGAATTGAGATAAAAAAAAAAATGGAAGAGATTGAATTTAGGGGATTTCATGCGGATATAAGCCTTGGAATTTTGGTCAAAGTCTTCCCATATCTTGTTGAAAAATTAATTGATCAAATTGGTTTTATTTTATAAATCATACTGTTTTATTATTATATACATACATACATACATACATACATACATACATACATACATACATACATACATACATACATACATACATATAAGGATAAAAATTGCACCACCTATGCGTATTATAGTGGCTGATGGGGATTTCATGCGGATAAAAATCATACTGTTTTATAAATACATAAGGATCAACGAATTTAAATATAAAATTTTTATAATGAATTTATTTTTATTTATTCATCAATTAAAGGATTAACACCGTCGAATAAAAGTATTAAATTTTTATAATGAATTTAATTTTCTATCTTTAAAAATTCATTAAGGATCAACGAATATGAAGTGCAAAATTATTTTATAGAATAAATTATTTTAAATGAATTATTAAATTTTTAAATGAATTATTAATAATATTAATAAAATTAAATACATGAACATGAATCAGTATATTCGTGGATTTCGTGGATGTTTATAGTATTGAGATGAAATTGGTAACTGCCCTATTTTAATGGATCGATTTATATTTAATTAATTTATTTATTAATGATAATTGTAATATTATTGTAACTAGTCAAAGACCCGCGAATTCGCGGGAATTTTTAAAGAAATTTGTTATAGTAAAATAGAAATAACATGAAATAATAATCAGATCCAAACGTAACACTGTTGTAACACAAAAGTTCAATGTAAAATAAAATATCTGCTAAAAAATTTATAAAACATTATATATGTATTGCTTCCTATTGGTGATTAAACGACTTCAATTTACTTAAGCAGTTATACACATGGAGTAATAGGCGGGCTTTAAGTCACAATAATAGAAAGATCAACGGAACCAATGTTATCACCAATGATAGATGATGCAAATTGAAAAAGGATGAGATTATTTTCCAACACAGAATTTTCCTGAAAGGCTTTCCGACACAAAGATACTTCTATTGAACTGGAAATCGAAAAATAATTCAAGATATAAAGCTGTGATTTTAGCCCATTCAACCCATTTAAATATTTTATTTGTCTCATTATCCTTGACCCATTTAACCCAACCATAATGGATTAATAACCCAATGTGACAAATAAAAATGCAGGTTATACTTTATCTAACCTGAAATCTGTCCAAAGGGGTATTATAAAGAAACATAGCTAGAAGGGAACATGACAAGCAGCTAAATCCCATTTATAATGCATACGACGCATTTATCAATCGTTTTATTGGAAATAAACGATAAAAATTCGTGTAAAGATTGAGTTTTACAATCATATTCAAATGCAACAACTAATTATGCTCTTTTTAAAACACAGAAAAATTATACAAAAGGGTATAAAGATTAACTTAACCTGAGCGCCGCATTGATCCCGCTAAACAGATACCATGACTTGACATGTATCCCGACAAGCCAGCTCAAATAATATAAAAATGAGTATAATTAACTTACATGAATAGTTGAAGAATGTTAGGTTAAAGTTTCTCAAACACTTCTTAATGCAGTTGCCACAGTTGTCGTTACTTACCTATTAAACAACAATTTGGCACCTAAAATACAGACAAAAGACGATAAATAATATCAAGTCAGGTGGCGGAGAAGTACATTTGAAGAGTTTTTTAAGAAAGAATCATACATTTAAGCTCCTTTCTGAAAAACCAAATAGAGCGGTATAAAACTGCTAGAAACAATGATATATTGTTAGCCACAAAAATATGACCAATTACATAAAAACTCTGAGACATACACCTTAAAACATGCAGTTAAATATAAATGAGACATGATGGTTGGTATAAGCATGCGATGGATTGTACTGACAACACAAATTTGATAGACCTCGTAAAAAAATTATCACAATTGATGATTGTGTTTGCCATCCTTATTCGTAAAAGGATGTAAAAAAGGAAGATATAGAGATTGAATAACATGTCCTCTTAAGTATATGAACAAAAATATATGTACCAATAAAACATGCACATACCTCACAATATAGCTGCAAGAACTCGTGAAATCCATAACTTAAACAATTGGTATGTTTGGTTACTCACAATCCTCTCCAATGAGAAGCCCTTGAAATAATAAACATTTTCAATGTAGGAATTATAGAGCTTAATTGTGACGACCCGGGAATTTCCAACCAAATTTAAACTTTAATCTTTATATTATTCCGACACGATAAGCAAAGTCTGTTAAGTTGAATCACAAGAATTTTAAACTATGTTTATGTATTCATTTAAACCTCGACCAAATTTCAATGATTCACGAACCATTAAATGAACGTAAATGGTTATATATGAATACGCGTATATATATTATAACTTGATAACGTTAACGAAATATTAAGTATAAATACTTTACAATATAGTATTTGGTTCCATATGTTTGTCGATGGAATTCCATAGTAACCAATTAATGTAGTTTTCAACTGTACGAAAATACTTTTTCATACAACAAGACTTGTCTATCTAAACTGCCTTTGAATAAATAAACGTAAGTTGAAATATTGGTTGTAACGTGTATTTAAAACGTGTTCATTAAATATATATGTTTTCAAATTAAGTATACGGTAGTAACACCCGTCTAGTGACGCATTTGATATTTAAAAACGATTAGTACTTGTATCCATTTAAATTCTAAAAAAAAAGAAAAACGTTGCGCGCTAAACTATTTTCCTAATTGAAATAAAAATAAACTTTGAAAAATAAACAATTTTAAAAAAACTAAATGTTATAGTGTTAGATGAAAGATTTTGGATACAAATTTATATTTCTAAAAATGTATATATATTTTAACCTCGTCATAAAACATCTTAATTTAAAATAAAATATTTGTGTTAAACAACGAGTCACTGATTAATAGAAGCAAATGACCACGACGCTCAAATTTTATGAGATACATTTTTACAAAGTAATTTATTGGTGAATAAATCATACTATTACTAAAGGTACACGTCGCGTAACGTAAAAGGCTAGTTTTCTAAACGTACGAAAGTGCGCTCGAAAAACCGAAAGTGGTACATGAGTCGAGTGACAACGTACGAGTCATTTTTGTAAAAATTATATTTTTACTACGCACGTAAATATAATATAATATTTAATTAATTCTAAAGATTAAATATATTATATATTAATTAATATATAAATAAACCTATATTACGTAGTATATGTGTAAAGGAACCTAGTGTCGGCAAATGATCAAATGAGAATGAGCTGTTGTGCATGATAAATAGGTAACCGAATTGATTATAAATGGAACTCATCTATCTCTTAAATCTATATACTCCGTAGTAATATCTATCTTTCTAAATCTATATATACTTCGTAGTAATTAATGATTCTATTAATCTTATTATTATTAAAGATTATTATTATTAATCTTATTATTATTAGTAGTATTATTATTAGTATTATTATACATAAAATACTACGACGAGGTTATGGGCAAATTATTTCAAATAAGTTTTTCGAGTAGGGTAGGGCTAAGGAAATTATGGGTTATAGCTATGGAGGTGATGGGTATGGTTCATGGGTATGCTCATGAGGTCAATTTAGTGTTTGTCATCTCTGTTGCGTCTACGTACCTTTCCTACAATATTGAATCTCAATATTGATACGTGAGTACTCGTAAATTAATTTTTACATATTAATAGTGTATCCCTAACAAGTGCTCGAGAATATAGGATTATGCATGTTTGTACTCTTGATATTGCCATTAGTTAGGTTATGTTGAATCTTAAATTAGTTACCTATGCGGTTGAGATAAGGTATAAGGTATGCACGTCCTTGGGAAGCTAGCGAAAAATTAAGAACTTTTCCTTTAGATGTCGAATGGATTCGATGAACGGATTAGACGATATAGTCAATTGAATTTTTAATATTATTATTAAAAATGATTATTATTATCGTTGTTATTATCGTCATTCTAGTTTTTATTAAACTATTATTATTATTATCATTAAAAAGTATTATCATTAAAAATTATATTTTTTTTTATTATTATCATCGTTAAAATTTATAATTAGTACTATTATTATTTTTATCATTAAAATAGTTATTAGCATTAATATTATCATAACATTTATTATTATTAGTATTATTATAATTAAACTAAGGTTAGTAACACTTAATTATTTTTTTTACTATTATTATCATTAAAATGAACGCGACATAAAAGACGATTTAAAAACTATTAGCAAAATTAATTAGGAAATAATGAGTATGAGTATCATGATGAAATTTAGAAATATTGTAAGACATTGATATAGATAAAATTATCGTTTTTTATTATTTTTATCACTAATATTATTAAAAAGTATTATTAATATTAAAAATATCATTTTTTTACAAAAAATATTATTTTAAGATGAATATCATTGTTAATATAAAATTTCATTATTTTTATGAATTAGAACTCTCATTTTATCACAACATCATTTTTAGTAAATATAAAAATTAATATTTTATTAATAGGATACGAATCATTATTATTACAAAATAATAAAACTTTTACTTATTATTATTACCAATGTTATTTTATCAAATAAATATGTAATACAAATAATATAATTACCTTAATAAAACCTATCATAATATTTTTATGATATCAAATGAACTTTATAAATTTTATTACTTAAGATATACAAAAGTATATTTTTATATAAAATTATATTTATTAATAAAAGAATTATATTATTTACTCTAGTAAATCTTTTTAAATTATTTAAAAATATAAAACGACGATATATAAAGTATATATTAATCATGTATAAATTTTGAAAAACATTTTTGAGTCAAACTGATTTTTGTTGATTTTTGCGTATTAGTCTCGAGCATTAGGATTGTGGTACACTATGACTTGACTTAAATTATTAGACAAATATTGACCAACATATAAAAATACATAATTAATATAGGTTCGTGAATCCGAGATCAACCTTTCACTTGTTCAATGACGTTATATGTATTTTACTACGAAATACAGTATGGTGAGTTTCATTACTCCCTTTTTATATATATTTTTGGGCTGAGAATACATGCGCTGTTTTATAAATGTTTTACGAAATAGGCACAAGTACTAAAACTAATTCTATGTGGGTTTAAACCAGAAATATACCCTTAGCTTGGTAACATTAAACTACTTGTCTATGTACGGTAGGCGCGAATCCTAAAGATATATTTATTGGGCCTGACAAACCCCATCCTGACTATGGGATGCTTTAGTACTTTGAGGTTATTTTAAACACACCTGATCTGGTGTACTTCAGAGGGTAAAACATGAACGTTAAGGCTTGTTACCTGGTGCCTACAACTTATAGAATACTTTTATACACTTGCGAGTGTACATATATTTATAAACGGAAATCTTGTGGTCTATTATTATATTGAAATTATTGTTATGATAAACCTATGAACTCACCAACCTTTTGTTTGACACTTTTAAGCATGTTTATTCTCAGGTATGAAAGAAATCTTCCGCTGTGCATTTGCTCATTTTAAAGATGTTACTTGGATTCATTCATGGCATATTTAGGTCAGTACCTCGCAATGGGACCAAATGTTTATGACTTCGTCCAGATGGATTAGGATGGGTCGTTACAGTTGGTATCAGAGCGGTGGTCTTAGCGAACCAGGTCTGCATTAGTGTGTCTAACTAATAAGTCGTTAGAATGCATTAGTGAGTCTGGACTTCGACCTAGTAGTTGTTAGATTATATTAATAAGTCTGGGCTTGAACTTGGTCTGCATGTCAAAAAGTTTTGCTTATCATTTTGTGTCGAAAATTACCTGCTTATCATTCCTAGTCTAGACACGTCTTACTGCATTGATTGCATGAATAGTGTATAGACAAAATTCATATCTTAGCGTATCTGCTAAATCATATCTTGTCGAATTTATTACTGTAAACTTTCCCTGTCATATCCCGTAAATTCCTCCGTAATCTACGAAACTTTTTGCTCTATATATAGATATTCTATATAGTTAGAATACCATCCAATATTCGAAAATCATTTCATATCGAAAGTCCTTTATCCAATTGTACGAAATGGAATTCGTCATCAGTTCAAGTCAATCGGATTCCGAAATGGAATCCCATTCAAGCTTCGAAAGCAGTGTAACTGGAATGGATCAACCAATCAGCCATCATCTATTTTGGATGAATTGGGGATGGGTTCGTAGCATCCTCAATCACTGGAGACAAGAAGAAGGCGATCCTTTCCATGCACCACATTGCCCTCTTGACGAAGAACCGGAAGCACTTACCGGCGAACCTGTCCGAAACACCATTTTTTCTCTCATTTCCAGAGTATCTCGTTCACGACTATATATTATATCAAATTCTAGATTATATTTATCCGCTCGTCCAAACCGACAATCACCCCGGTGTAATAGAAGAAGTCAACGAACTTCGATCTCGGGTAACGGCTTTAGAGAATATGGTGCGAAGGTTACAAACACCAGCAGCCGCACCAGCAACATAAACAGTACCAGCATCAGCAACACCAACAGTACCATCACCACCACCATCAACATCCGCATCCCACACCTCAACATTACAATCTTTATTTCGAACATCAATATCATATGCATCATAGATACCAAGGAGTACCAACAACAATAAACGATGAAGTATTGACCAATAACTTCATTAATATTCCGCGAAGAATATGTAATTCCTAATAGTCTTAGAGATTACTTATTCTAGCTCAAACCGAAAATCATATGAGTATAATATCATATTAACTCATTAAATCTATGATTACATCTGAAGAAAATATAGATGTATATATGTTTTCATAAAGATTGTAATTAAAAATTCTTTTGTACAAACTGTTAATGGTAAAAATATTTTAACGGGTAGGTAATACCCGAGGAATATTTGATTTACACATTAGTAAGTTACACGGTACATTTTTCGAATCTGAATCAACAGTCATTTACTATCCTACCTACATCCACAAAAATACGAATCCGTTCACCACAGAATAACCATTTTTATTCAAATTTCATATTTGGATTTTGACTTCTCAGAATCCAACAAGTGGCATAATGAAGAAACATTGGACAAAATAAAATTTGTTAGAAACAAACAAATTAATTATAAAGAATTTTGTTAAGAGTCCACGCTAACTGTTCCTAGCTAACTGGTTACATTTTATTTATCGCAATTTAATTATCGCAATTTATATTCTCGCAATTTTATTTATCGTCATTTAATTTTCGTTATTTATTTTACGCACTTTAAATATCGGGACACGTATACAAAGGTAATTATATATATGTATAATAATATTCTTGGTACATCCTAACACAATAAGTATACAATACATTTTTATAAATCCTAAGACAATACGTACACAATACGTCTTAGTTAATTCTAAGACAATACGTATACAATACGTCTCTGGGTGGATGCAAAGACTATACGTATACAATAAATCGTGGGGTAATTCTAAAATTATATATATATAAACCGATTAGTGAACTATCAACATTGGACAATTAAAAATGAATTAAAATATTAATTATAACATATGAAACTAAACAATTCTTCAAGTTTGCCACTTGATTTCATTTAAAACCTCAATTGTATCTTCACGATTACAATATGCGTTCAAAATTCTTCAAAATTCCTGAAGACACTTCAAATAATGAACTATCGAGATGATGATCCAACCACATATTACCAACAGTTGTATACCCAAAAGCTCTCGAAACCAAAGTCATAATTCGACACGTATCCATGTCAGATCTTTTGGCATTTACTAGCAAAAATGATTTTTCAATTCCGTATCAAAATAGACAATGTTGTCAAAGCTCCAGCAAGTCAACTTCGACTTTTTAGTCAAAATGGTTTTATTAAAACTTTGATATATACATTGCCTTTTCGCCATTGTTACTGGGGAACCTTTCATAACTCGTCACATTAGCAATAAATTTACCGACAACTTCACTTATCTTTTACCTTCCGAAGAATCGTTATATTTATCGAAACCCCATCATTGACTCATTCACATCTTGTAACGAGAATTGTCATACGAATCATCGAAAATTAGCAACCAGTATTTTGAAATGTCGCAGCATGTCTACGCCAATAGTTATATGTGTACGTAAAACGTCTATCTCCTGGATTTACATACTTTGAATGTGAAGTTCTGAAAAATATTTTGAACTTCAAACTAGTTCTTGAAATGCTGACGAAGCATAAAAAAAAACTATAAACGACCTTAACAGTAAAAAGTTTAATGACAAAAAAATAGTAAGGTGGTAAAGCTGAGAAAAAGAGAAGGTTTGGAACTGGAAAATGGATTGAACAGACTTTGAAGGAGGCTGTGGACAAATCACAAAGACTAAATCTGCATTCAAAGAATCCAAATGATTCAGTGCCTGCTAAAGTCATTAACAAATACCTTACTCCTTATTCTAAACCTTTACAGGCAAATCTTCATCATCATCCATCAATATTAGAAATTCTAAGATATTATCATATCTTTCATTATAAATATCCGCGATATTTCTGAAGATATTTTCACAACTAATCTTATCTGAAGTCATTTATCACTTTGCGCTATCAGTGTTACATCATATAAGAAACTAATAGTTTCTATATTCTGTAAACTTTCGAGTTTAAACTATGAATGTTTTTTTGAAGTAGTGTTGGGAACTGATGCATGAGTTAGTATAATATAATGACACTTGATCAACGTGATTATATTACAGTAATTCATGCTGAGTTTCTAATGGAACGCGATGATTCACAGATCATAACGTCATCAGTGCTATGTTACACGACTCTTGTATTCTATTTTAACCTCTAAAATATCAAGAAAATATTTCTTGATGATTCGGTCTTTTCCAGGGTATTCTAGTAATTTAACAAATCAAAATCGTGCCATTACCATTCCCTTCTTAGAACATTAACAATGTTCATTCTGAAACTTATATATGCAGATTCTGAACCATTACAAGAGAAGACTAATCGCAAGAAGAAGAAACAGAGGGACAAAAACTTCGAAATAGAAATTAGAGTATAAATCGCAGCAAATAAAAGAAAGCATTAACTGAGAATGACAATGATTATAGAACACAGAAATAGGGACATTGAAATATAAGGGGAGATATAAAGCCCGATAACAACACATAAATTACAAACCGTGTATATCAATGTTTATCGCAACATAAAGACACGGGAGAACTATAAGTACTATAACCTCAAGGGTAAAGTAGAAATAAGCAGATTCCTCTGGTGGAAGTTGAAAAAGGAGAATAATTGTTGCGATAGTAAGGATAAGGATAAGGATTAGAACTGGATTAAGCATTTTCACAATCTTTTGAAATTGAGAATTTAGTATAGGAATGGTAAAAGTAACGGAATGGAAGAAGTTAATTTATAGTGAAAGATTTGATAGTGAAATCAATATAGATCTTCGCATTTAATTAAAGAATCATAATTTTCTTATTCGCCGAAGAATCAAATCTTTTAGATTTTGAAGATTTTCTTTAAATCCCTTGAATTCCGGAATTCAATCAATACCATGTCAAAAGTTAAGACGAAACTCTATTTTTCATTCCAATCTTTTTGAGAAAACTTCACTCGTACTCTTCAAGTAATCGAATCGTTTTATTTATATTACTCAGTAATGATAAAACTTTATATACCAACTCATATTTATCATGAAAACATTTTTATGAGTAACCATAACCACCCCACTCAAATTTCGAGACGAAATTTCTTTAACGGGTAGGTACTGTGACGACCTGTGAATTTCCGACCAAATTTAAACTTTAATCTTTATATTATTCCGACACGATAAGCAAAGTTTGTTAAGTTGAATCACAAGAATTTTAAACTATGTTTATGTATTCATTTAAACCTCGACCAAATTTCAATGATTCACGAACCATTAAATGAACGTAAATGGTTATATATGAATACGCGTATATATATTATAACTTGATAACGTTAACGAAATATTAAGTATAAATACTTTACAATATAGTATTTGGTTCCATATGTTTGTCGATGGAATTCCATAGTAACCAATTAATGTAGTTTTCAACTGTACGAAAACACTTTTTCATACAACAAGACTTGTCTATCTAAACTGCCTTTGAATAAATAAACGTAAGTTGAAATATTGGTTGTAACGTGTATTTAAAACGTGTTCATTAAATATATATGTTTTCAAATTAAGTATACGGTAGTAACACCCGTCTAGTGACGCATTTGATATTTAAAAACGTTTAGTACTTGTATCCATTTAAATTCTAAAAAAAAAAGAAAAACGTTGCGCGCTAAACTATTTTCCTAATTGAAATAAAAATAAACTTTGAAAAATAAATAATTTTAAAAAAACTAAATGTTATATTGTTAGATGAAAGATTTTGGATACAAATTTATATTTCTAAAAAATGTATATATATTTTAACCTCGTCATAAAACGTCTTAATTTAAAATAAAATATTTTTGGTAAACAACGAGTCACTGATTAATAGAAGCAAATGACCACGACGCTCAAATTTTATGAGATACATTTTTACAAAGTAATTTATTGATGAATAAATCAAACTATTACTAAAGTTACACGTCGCGTAACGTAAAAGGCTAATTTTCTAAACGTACGAAAGTGCGCTCGAAAAACCGAAAGTGGTACATGAGTCGAGTGACAACGTACGAGTCATTTTTGTAAAAATTATATTTTTACTACGCACGTAAATATAATATAATATTTAATTAATTCTAAAGATTAAATATATTATATATTAATTAATATATAAATAAACCTATATTACGTAGTAAGTATATGTGTAAAGGAACCTAGTGTCGGCAAATGATCAAATGAGAATGAGCTGTTGCGCATGATAAATAGGTAACTGAATTGATTATAAATGGAACTCATCTATCTCTTAAATCTATATACTCCGTAGTAATGTCTATCTTTCTAAATCTATACATACTTCGTAGTAATTAATGATTATATTAATCTTATTATTATTAAAGATTATTATTATTAATCTTATTATTATTAGTAGTATTATTATTAGTATTATTATACATAAAATACTACGACGAGGTTATGGGCAAATTATTTCAAATAAGTTTTTCGAGTAGGGTAGGGCTAAGGAAATTATGGGTTATAGCTATGGAGGTGATGGGTATGGTTCATGGGTATGCTCATGAGGTCAATTTAGTGTTTGTCATCTCCGTTGCGTCTACATACCTTTCCTGCAATATTGAATCTCAATATTGATACGTGAGTACTCGTAAATTAATTTTTACATATTAGTAGTGTATCCCTAACTAGTGCTCGAGAATATAGGATTATGCATGTTTGTACTCTTGATATTGCCATTAGTTAGGTTATGTTGAATCTTAAATTAGTTACCTATGCGGTTGAGATAAGGTATAAGGTATGCACGTCCTTGGGAAGCTAGCGAAAAATTAAGAACTTTTCCTTTAGATGTCGAATGGATTCGATGAACGGATTAGACGATATAGTCAATTGAATTTTTAATATTATTATTAAAAATGATTATTATTATCGTCGTTATTATCGTCATTCTAGTTTTTATTAAACTATTATTATTATTATCATTAAAAAGTATTATCATTAAAAATTGTATTTTTTTATTATTATTATCGTTAAAATTTATAATTAGTACTATTATTATTTTTATCATTAAAATAGTTATTAGCATTAATATTATCATAACATTTATTATTATTAGTATTATTATAATTAAACTAAGGTTAGTAACACTTAATTATTTTTTTTACTATTATTATCATTAAAATGAACGCGACATAAAAGACGATTTAAAAACTATTAGCAAAATTAATTAGGAAATAATGAGTATGAGTATCATGATGAAATTTAGAAATATTGTAAGACATTGATATAGATAAAATTATCGTTTTTCATTATTTTTATCACTAATATTATTAAAAAGTATTATTAATATTAAAAATATCATTTTTTTTACAAAAATTATTATTTTAAGATGAATATCATTGTTAATATAAAATTTCATTATTTTTATGAATTAAAACTCTCATTTTTTCATAACATCATTTTTAGTAAATATAAAAATTAATATTTTATTAATAGGATACTAATCATTATTATTACAAAATAATACAACTTTTAATTATTATTATTACTAATATTATTTTATCAAATAAATATGTAATACAAATAATATAATTACCTTAATAAAACCTATCATAATATTTTTATGATATCAAATGAACTTTATAAATTTTATTACTTAAGATATACAAAAGTATATTTTTATATAAAATTATATTTATTAATAAAAGAATTATATTATTTACACTAGTAAATCTTTTTAAATTATTTAAAAATATAAAACGACGATATATAAAGTATATATTAATCATGTATAAATTTTGGAAAATATTTTTGAGTCAAATTGACTTTTGTTGATTTTTGCGTATTAGTCTCGAGCATTAGGATTGTGGTACACTATGACTTGACTTAAATTATTAGACAAATATTGACCAACATATAAAAATACATAATTAATATAGGTTCGTGAATCCGAGGTCAACCTTTCACTTGTTCAATGACGTTATATGTATTTTACTACGAAATACAGTATGGTGAGTTTCATTACTCCCTTTTTTATATATATTTTTGGGCTGAGAATACATGCGCTGTTTTATAAATGTTTTACGAAATAGGCACAAGTACTAAAACTAATTCTATGTGGGTTTAAACCAGAAATATACCCTTAGCTTGGTAACATTAAACTACTTGTCTATGTACGGTAGGCGCGAATCCTAAAGATATATCTATTGGGCCTGACAAAGCCCATCCTGACTATGGGATGCTTTAGTACTTCGAGGTTATTTTAAACACACCTGATCTGGTGTACTTCAGAGGGTAAAACATGAATGTTAAGGCTTGTTACCTGGTGCCTACAACTTATAGAATACTTTTATACACTTGCGAGTGTACATATATTTATAAACGGAAATCTTGTGGTCTATTATTATATTGAAATGATTGTTATGATAAATCTATGAACTCACCAACCTTTTGGTTGACACTTTTAAGCATGTTTATTCTCAGGTATGAAAGAAATCTTCCGCTGTGCATTTGCTCATTTTAAAGATGTTACTTGGATTCATTCATGGCATATTTAGGTCAGTACCTCGCAATGGGACCAAATGTTGATGACTTCGTCCAGATGGATTAGGACGGGTCGTTACATTAATAAATCTAATAAATCTGTATGGAGTGATAACATTATTTATCATCAAAAAACTGATATAAAGATGGCAACATTAAAAGAATTATAGAACCCTTTCCAAGAATAAATTGACAAATTAATTCCAAATATAATTTCATAACCATCCAAAGTCAAGAGTTACTTCTGATCTGAATATATCAGATCATTTTCTTTTTACGCATAACTTGGCACAGACAGAAATTATAATGTCACTAAGAACAGTAGAATCGGTGTAGTTGCTCTCATACTGTAACAGCATGAACAGACTTGCAATGAAATAACTAATAAGTAAATAACAATAAAATCACATCAAAATTGAAAATTGAAAGTAACTTAAGTGATTTGAAGGCTTACAGTTTATTTTCAATATATATCTAAAATAGAAAGTAAGTAGTCACCACAAAAGACCCCCAGTTCAAGCTCACCCACTCCTACCACGAAAAGAAAGATATATGTCATTTTAAAGAAATTGACAAATCCTAACCTCTTGCATATAGTAACATGCATTAGGTCTTGAATTGTGGCAATCACGTTGAATGATGCTAACCGATCATTTGAACCCTTTTTAGATCAAATCAAAGTAAACCAAAATTGCGAAACATGATGATAATGATCAAATCCAAACTGTAAAAGAAAAAAAACGACTAAAGCGGAAATGAATTTTAAAGAAAAGATCATATCTTGTCAATTTCATTATCAAAAATCACCTAATCACCATCATAAATACATATACATATAAATCATATAGCAAATAATAAATTTTCAAAACAGATTCACAGCATCAAAATCGATAAGAATTATATACACATATTCACCAATCAAATTATGATCATGAACATCAAATGTAAAAAAGTAATAATAAGATAATATGTATGCGTACAGATACATGTATAACATGATGATTTGACTTTGCTAGCAGTCCAAGTTTTTGATGGCAATACTTTAATCTATTAAATTCTTAGAATCAAACTTTTAACGAAACACAATCAAATCTCAAATTACATATATTATTTTTAACTTAAAATATACACATACAATAACAATACAGAGTATCAAATTCATTAAGGCATTCAATCAAATAAATGGCAGGCAATGAAGAAACATATAGTAATTATTAGGTTTTAATAAAAAAAATATTATGATTCTAAGAAAGTGGACATAAAAGCCAAGTAATGAGTTATGGTAGAAAGGAGTTAGTTCATATACCTTAGGATGTAGCCATTGTTCTCGCCAAAAGGGTGGACACTTGTACATATATTTTTCTTCTTCATCTAAATAAGCAGCAATGTCAATAAAGAAGAAAAAAAGGTAATTGAAGAAAATAAGAGGCGAATTGCTGGAGACGAAACTGAATCTTAGATCTTGCAACTTTTTTGATTCTGATTTTTGGAAGCTTACGCTTTAGGTTTAATCCTAAAACCCGATGAAGTAATTGCTCAAATCAAAAGGCTGACTTCGTCAAATCAATTTGCAGTTAAAGATATCTTGTGCAATATTCATGGTTAAAAAGGTTTCATTTGAATTAAATGATTTAGGTTACGGATTAGGGAATGAGGGAAGAAATAACTGGAAACTTTGAATTTAATGATTGATGTATATTTTGAAATAATATCCGAAAATAATGGCTATTCAGGAAATTTCAAATTCAAATCAAACCGCATAGCATTAATTCAGTTATTTCAATCATCAATCAAAGGGTATAAAAGTCTTTGTATAATGAATCCTAATAAATGTTTGTAATTAAATTTCGTTGATTAGATCAATGGCTGTAATTGTTTATACGGTAATTGATCTAAGGGTTAAAATTCTATTTCAAGTCTTAATCTAAAAAATTATTTCACAATTTAGCTTTTCTTATAATAAGTAGGGAGATACTATTTTGTTTTGAGGGTAGATTAGTCTTTGAATTAAGTTTCTTAAATGTTGTTAGTAATAAAAATTTGCAATTTGAATTAATGGTTAGATGAATTTAAGATATGTATTAGAGGTAGACATCTATCACACAATATCAAACATGTTAAGAGATTAATATATCACATAATATTTACATGTTAACAATTTGTAGTTTCCAACAAAAAGTGTTAAGCAATCGTTTTTAAAGAAAACACGGTCGAAGTCCAGACTCACTAATTCATCCTAACAAACTCGATAAGACACACTAATGCAAATTTCTGGTTCTCTAAGACCAACGCTCAGATACCAACTGAAATGTCCCGTTCATATCGATTATAAACGTTTCATATTAATTGATTTCGTTGCTAGGTTTTGACCTCTATATGAGACGTTTTTCAAAGATTGCATTCGATTTTTAAAACAAACCATAACCTTTATTTTATCGATAAAGGTTTAAAAACATTCCAAAGATCATCAAATAATGATAATCTAAAATATAGCGTTTTCACACGACCATTACATAATGGTTTACAATAATATTACATAACAACTTAAGTCTTCGAATGCAATTTTTAAACAATATTATACAAGCATGCAGACTCCAATCCAGTCTTTATTTAGCATGCAACAGCGGAAGCTCTTAATAATCACCTGAGAATAAACATGCTTTAAACGTCAACAAAAATGTTGGTGAGTTATAGGTTTAGCCTATATATTTATCAAATCGTAATAATAGACCACAAGATTTCATTTATTCAATAATCTTACACTCGTAAGTGTATAAAATCATTCATATGATGAACTCCTGTTAACCGACATTAACTTTAATGCATATAGAATATTCCCCGTATACTCTCAAGTATGTCATAAATTGGCAATCGCAATCACCATATAAATCGAATTACTAAAGCCATTCATAACTTGAATGGGGGTTATTAGGCCCAATACATCTATCTTTAGGATTCGCGTCAATTAGGGGTCATTTCCCTAATTCTTAGGCTACCAGACTTGAAGAGGCAATATTCGGTTTAATAATCCAACCATAGAATGTAGTTTCGCGTACTTGTGTCTATTTTGTAAAACATTTATAAAACTGCATGTATTCTCATCCCAAAAATATTAGATTTTAAAAGTGGGACTATAACTTACTTTCACAGATTTTTACTTTGCCAGAAATAAGACTTGACCATTGGTCGATTCACGAACCTATAACAAATATATACATATATATCAAAGTATGATCGAAATGTATTCACAACATATTTTATTTACGTTTTTAACAATTTAAGTTGTTAAGTTAGCAGTCTAACGTTAGTAGTTCACAATTAATTGTCCACAGTTAGTAGTACATAAATAAATCAATATAATTTCTTGAATCAATTCACGACCCAGTGCATACAAGTCTCAGACTCGATCACAACTCAAAGTATATATATTATTTTGGAATCAACCTCAACCCTGTATAGCTAACTCGATCATTGCCGCGTATAGAGTGTCTATGGTTGTTCCAAATAATATATATAGATGGCGTCGACATGATATGTCAAAACATTGTATACGTGTCTATGGTCTATCAAGACATGTATAATACAATATAATTTAGTTAAGTTATGGTTAGTAGGGATTTGTTATAAAATTTACGTAGCTACAACAAGTAAAAATTTTCCAATTTTGTTTTACCCATAACTTCTTCGTTTTAAATTCGTTTTGAGTGAATCAACTTGCTATGGTTTCATATTGAACTGTAATTTATGAAACTAAACAGAAAAAATATAGGTTTATAGTCGGAAATATAAGTTACAAGTCATTTTTGTAAGAGGTAGTCATTTCAGTCGAAAGAACGATGTCTTGATGACCATTTTGAAAAACATACTTCCACTTTGAGGTTAACCATGATTTTTGGATATAGTTTCATGTTCATAAGAAAAATCATTTTCCCAGAAGAACAACTTTTAAATCAAAGTTGATCATAGTTTTTAATTATCTAACCCAAAACAGCCACCGGTTTTACTACGACGGCGTATGTCCGGTTTTACGGTGTTCTTCGTGTTTCCAGGTTTTAAATCATTAAGTTAGCATATCATATAGATATAGAACATATATTTAGTTGATTTTAAAAGTTAAGTTAGAAGGATTAACTTTGTTTGCGAACAAGTTTAGAATTAACTAAACTATGTTCTAGTGATTACAAGTTTAAATCTTCGAATAAGATAGTTATATATATATATGAATCGAATGATGTTATGAACATCATTACTACCTCAAGTATAGTAGGTAAACCTACTAGAAATAACAAGAAATGATCTAGAGCTTCAAAGGATCTTGGATGGCTTGGAAGTTCTTGAAGTAGAATCATGACACAAAAACAAGTTCAAGTAAGATTTTCTACTCGAATTAAGATAGTTATAGTTATAGAAATTGAATCAAAGTTTGAATATGAGTATTACCTTGAATTAGAATGATAACCTACTATAAGTAACAAGGGTTTCTTGATCTTAGATGATTACTTGGAATGGATTAGAAAGCTTGGAAGTATGCTTGCAAACTTGAAAGTATTTTTGATTTTATGAAACTATAACTTATAGAATTTATGAAGAACACTTAGAACTTGAAGATAGAACTTGAGAGAGTTCAATTAGATGAAGAAAATTGAAGAATTAAGGTGTTTGTATGTGTTTTAGGTCGTGATATATGGATTAGATATAAAGGATATGTAAGTTTGTTTTATTGTAAATAAGCCATGAATGATTAATAATATTTTTGTAATCTTGCTAAATAATTCATACTAGATTACAAAGAATGGTTCCCACATATTTGATACTCATTAAGGGCTGCTAAGAGCTGATCATTGAAGTGTATATACCAATAGTATGTACATCTAGGAGCTGTGTATTGTACGAGTACGAATACGGGTGCATACGAGTAGAATTGTTAATGAAAATGAATGAGAATGTAATTGTAAGCATTTTTGTTAAGTAGAAGTACTTTAATATGTGTCATGAAGTCTTTCAAAAGTGTAACAATACATCTTAATACATTACATGTATATACATTTTAACTGAGTCGTTAAGTCATCGTTAGTCGTTGCATGTACATGTTGTTTCGGAACCTATAAGTTAACGATTTCGTTAAATGTAATTAATCCCATTGTTATTATATCTAATGAGATGTTAAATTATTATATTATTATGATAACATGATGTACTAATATATCTTAATATGATATATAAATATTAAGACGTTATTACAACGATAATCGTTACGTATAGATATCGTTTTGAATTTCTTAGGTTAGTAGTCTTGTTTTATGTATAAGGTTCATTGTTAATATACATAATAAGATACTTACTTATCATTTCATCATGTTAAACATATATATATATATATATATATATATATATATATATATATATATATATATATATATATATATATATATATATATATATATATATATATATATATATATATGTTCATATATATAATATCATGTCATATACAAGTTATAACGTTCGTGAATCATCGGACAAATTGGGTGGTCAAACGTTAACACAGAAACCGTTTCAAATAATCAAGTCTTAATAATTTTGATTGCTTAACATGTTGGAAACATTTATTCATGTAAATATTAATCTCATATAATATATAATCATGGAAAAGTTCGGGTCACTACAATCGTATCCTTGCTTAGTAACCTTTCGACCATTGTCTCTTCTTTTATAAACTGGGTACCCATCTTTATCCACACTTGTTTCGTCTGGAAATGCCTTTGGGAACCTTTTGGTGCATTTTTTTTCTATGTCTGTGCACGCGCATTTAGGGTTTTTTTCTCCACATGGACCGTGAATCATTAGGTCGGACACAAGTTGATATATTTTAGGGTCTTCGTCCATGTCTAGTAGTTCAGCACTAATAAACTCATCTATATCTTCTGGTTCCAGCAACTTGTCCCTTTCATCCAAGAAAATGCAGATATGTGTGTGTGGTAATCCTCGTTTCTGAAACTCTAATGTATAAAGTTCTGTATGATGTAGGCATAAACAATGTATTAATTAGTCGCACAATGATAATTATAAATTGTAAATAGTAGAAGTTAGCAAGAGTTGTTTTTAGGTATTAAATTTAATTAATAAAATGTTAATAAAAATAGTATTCATAGTGCTACAATATTACATGATAAATATAATATATAATATTTATTATGGGTGATTTAATAGAAGTACTCACCAGCTTTAACCCTTCCGAAAATTTTATTACGCTTTATGTCATCCATCAGTCGATCGAGTTTAATTTTAAATACTCTCGACTGGTACATAGGTTTATCCTCCGGATTAAAGTTTGTACCTTCCAATGCTCTACTTATCTCGGGCCATTTGGAGTTGCAAATAAAAGTTATAAAGAGGTTGGCATATCCATATACACGACACAAAGCCATAGCATCTCGATAGTTTTCAATCATGTACCTTGCACTACCGGTAAATGAAGCTGGAAATTTTATCCGATTTCCAAGCATACTGCTTACAACATCACCGGTAAGAGTTGCCTGTGTTAGGTTGTTAAACGAATCTGCTCTTAGTATATGTTGATTGTTTCTGATGTATGATATTCGTTCAGACTCAACCATTGTATAAGCATCGACTAAGAGTTGCTGATGCAACTTACGCGCTAAATGTGCAAGTATTGGAGATGATCTTTCTTGGATTTTGTAGGCAAAGAATTCTCGCATAGTAACCCTTTTCTTTTTTCTTTTTGTGTTCCCGTCAACATCTCTATGATCGATATCTTGTTGGTTCAGTGTGCATGTCATAACACAAATTTATACTATCGATTATATACAGACCTATGGGGTCACACACTTTAGCATTTAGACACCAATTATTATATATTGTTGATATATAATTATAACCTATAGTTCAAAAAGCATAGTTTAATTAAATATGATTTAGTTAAATTTAAATATCTCAATAAACAATTTAATCACAGATTATTAAATGGATTTATTTTAATTAAGATTAAATAAACTATTTAATAAATACCCATATGTTTTATCTTGTGAGCTACGACATAAAATAAAAAGGATAGGTCCCATTTAGTTTTGTGATACATGACTACAAACAATTAAAATGATGGCATATTTTATTTGGAAGATAGAATATGCTGACTTCCTTTTTCATTTCTTGTTGGCTATAACATATAAATGGGTTAAAATATGTTCTTGGAGTAGTTGGGAACATAAAATAGTGTACCTCATAGTTGTAAAGGTTCAGTGTTTTTTTTTGGGTGTCTGAAGTCCACATAATTAAATAAACAAAAGGTTTTTCATTCCTTTTAAAAAGACATACACTCCCTCACAAGAAGATAGAGATATAGAAGGTTTTTGTTTCTCTACGCAAAATAACAAGAACAGTAAGGTATTCATTCCTTTTCGACGACTCAAGTTTTAAAGAGGTTTTCTCTTTAATCTATGTTGAACTCATCTTAGGGTGACGAACAACAAGAAGAACAAATAAGCAAAAAGGTTTTGATTTTATTTGTTTTATCTTTCAAATAAAAGTAATACTATATACTATATATTACTTTGGGTTATACGGACTAGCATCCGACTGGTGTTGTTCGACGTGCTGTGTGGATCAACCATAGAGATATTCATACATTTTGAATATATGTTTCAACTTAGACGTGAACAATTCTTTCTACCGTTCTTGCATCGCTCGCTAAAGGTATATCTAAACTCTTCTTTGTGAATTTATTACTTGACAATTATTAGTGGTGTAATTGGATCTTGTTGGGATCGTTAATCGTGTGAATGTTTTACTTGAAAGTTTATATTAAAATAAATGATATTTATTTTAAAGTTAATAAAAGATGTTTATTTTCACTTTCCGCTGCGTTTATAAAATTTAAAAGTACACACGCTTTTCCATCAGTGGTATCAGAGCCCCTTTTACACCGTTTTAATTATCGGGTGTTTATTCTTTAGATATAGCTTTGTGGTGTATTGGTGAAAGTCGAAATCTTTTTGGTTTTTAAAGTCAACACAGTTGATTTAGACTTAACCTCATGACGCACAAATATGATTGAAAAAATATCACTATTTTAAATTGTAGATTTAATTGTTATGGCTTAAATATTTATTATAATTGTTGATTGTTGTATTCCATGGTTATACACATGCATTGTAACCATGGACAAGCCATATATAGGTTTTAATAATGTAGTTATTAAAATTGTGATTGCACACATAGCCCGTAATGCCCCGACCTATGTGTTTGATTATATGTGAATGTTATGATTGTTGGTCATGGCGATTTTAAGCCATGTTGATTATTGATTTATTGAAAGGCCATTTTGAAGCCAAAGTTGTATTATATTTATTTTTCATTTTCATAGTATTGTATTTAAGTTTATTTCAATTTGTAAAAGTACTATTTTAGTTGTATTTTTAAATTTAAATAAATGTAACAAGATGAAGATTGAAGATAAAGATACAACATGGAGATTGGCTTAGAAGATGACGAATGGATCAAATTAACAACAATGGCGTTCGACAAGTTTTCACTTGGTTCTTAAATCAAGTGGGAGCTATGATATTATCCTTAGTTTGACCTCTTGGTCTCATGTTGGCTCATGAGATCAAGCATAGAATTTTTGGGCTAGGCTATGTGTGTGTGATGCATGATTGTGTTTTATTTTACGCATTTATATTTAATTGTTGATTATAATATATGCTAAATGTTTTTGATGAAAACATCAAATAAAACCGGTAACGAGTTTCAAGATTAAAATTGATGATTTTAAAAAGTTAAACTCTAACGAGTTTAAAGTTAAATGTTTTTTTGAAACTCAAATAATATATATGGGCAACATCTTTTAAAACTGTTTTAAAACGATACACTATGTGTATTTGTTATTTTTATATATAAAATAAAATAACAAACTAGACGCATAAACACGATTGACATATATATAATTGGTTAAAATGTTTTTTAACTAATAGTGTAGCGAATCTTGTGTGCATGCATTATTCGTTGACACGAACGTTTTCTAAAATACTCGTCAAATTTAAGTCATGCCATCCAATGTGCTTGCAAACACTCCTCGTTATTTTTCTGATCTAGTGAGACTAGGCTGAATTATAGCCACGAGGTGGATTTTTCGATCTAGTGAGACTAGCGTGAATTTTCACTGTTTTCAAATTGGATGACTTAATCGTATTCACGGTGAGACCTGAGTTCGAGGCAAGAATGGGACAAACATGTCATTAGATAATAGTTGTTTGTTGGACTACATATATCTCTAGGTCCCATAAAGTTCTAAGAGTTGTACTTGTAATGCAATTGGTACTCGCTATCTACCAATAGATTCCATAACTGCTAGCTGGTCAACAGATGTGGCTATGGAACCTCTATGTGGATCTTAGACTTTCGTAAATTAATTTTTTTTTAAATATTATAAAAACTTGGGTAGTTAATTTATTAAAGCTCAATATCAAAAATACTAAATTGAATCTTATATCTGTTGTAGATGTCAAATAATCAAAATGTAAACCGAAACACACTTCCTTCTTTGTTGGAGAAGGATAAACTCAATGTTCAAACTTCCTAGACTGGCACTGCAACCTGAGAACTGTTCTCAAGCATGAATGAATGTTGAACAAAATTAGAACCCTTATCCGATCCTCCTGTTTACGTAGCTCCTGCTGCTAAGCAAAATACTTATCGGAAGCTGTTCGATGAGTAGGAAAAGTAGGATGAAAGGGTGAAAAAGAATAAGTCGAATACTTTGTGAAAGGGATATGGTAAATCATTTGCCAGGAAAATATTCCACCTCCCAAGAAGTAAATCCCAACAAAAGACGTCGAATATTTCCATTGTGGGAGGTTGGCAATTGGAGAAGGAAGTTGTCCTATCTACCAATCTGAGCTGAGAAAAGGCAATGCTGGTAAGACTAGAAATCTCAAGTATATTTCATATACAGTTATATACTTCTTCTAGTGATTTCTAGATCATTGTTAACCAGTTGTGGCCTTCAAACCTGTAACAATATAAAGGAAATGAGAGGAAATAATAGACTGAAGAAAGGCACACTGGATTTGCGAGTGGGCATTGGGTATCAAGCTTCGATTGAAACCATTGGTCACTATGAGCAATATGATTTGAAAGATGCTGGTTTTGAACTTGCATTTACGCACTTTGATATTTCAATTTCTAAGGATAATATTTTTTTATCTTAATGCCTATCCAAGTGATGCTATTTTTGAATTTGATATGCATGGTGTGATTTCAAATGAGAATTTTATGTATACCTGTACCGCCATGCAATTCAAGCAACGCTTGAATAAGACCTATCTACGACATTGTCATCTTGGTCATATAAACAACGCATTTCAAAACTCCATTCTTATAGACTTTTGGAATCAAATGGCTTTGAGTCATTTGATGTATGTGAGTAATGTTTATGTGAAAGGATGACAAAAGCTCATTTCTCCGACTTAGGTGAAAGAGATACATATCTTTTAGGACTAATACATACTGATGTATGTGGCCCTTTTAGAACAATGTCTAGAAATGGTGAATCTTACGTCATTACAATAACTGATGGTTATAGTATATATGGTTATGTTTACTTGCTGAAATATAAACATGGAGTTTTTGAAATTTTTGAAGTCTTTCAAAATGAAGTTAAGAATCAGCTTAGAAAGACCATTAAATCACTTCACTCTGATGGAGGAAGAAAGTATATGAGTCAAGAGTTTTTGGACCACCTATAGAATTGTTGGATTGTCTTACAATTCACTCCACCTCACACACCACTACTCAATGGTGAGTCTTAATGGAGGAATCGAACTTTACTTGATATGGTTTGATCTATGATGAGTCTGAATACTCTACCACCGTCTTTTTGGGGTTATGTATTAGAGTCTGCTGCAGGCATACTCAATATGGTTCCAACCAAGAAGGTAGAAAAAACACCATATGAAGTGTGGCATGGGAAGATTCCCAAGTTGTCTTATTTGAAATTCTGGGGTTGTGAAGTGCATGTGAAGCATGACACTTCAAACAAATTAAAACCCTGAAGTATTAAATTTCACTTTATGGAATACCCAAAGGAAACAATGGGTTACTATTTCTACTACGAAGCTGAAAACAAAGTGTTTTCTGCTCGAACTACTGAATTCTTAATAAATAGATCTTCTCTTATAAGAATTTAGTGGGAGTAAAGTAGATCTTGAATAAATTCAAGAACCATAAAGTAACATACCTTCTATAAGCACTAGTAATCCACACGTTAAATCTGAGTGCATTGTTGGTGAGTCTGAACGTGTTGCACCTGAACTTCATAGGTCTGGTAGAACTCCTCATCGGCATAATAGGTTTGATTATCTGATTAATTCAGATGAACCTCACCTAGAGGATTATGAACCCTCTAGCTACCGTGAGGCCATATAAGATCACGAATCTTAAAAATGGCGAGATACTATGAATGCAAATATGCAGTCCATGAAAGATAATCAAGTATGTGACTTGATTGATCTTCCACCCAATTGTAATACAATGGGGTGTAAATGAGTCTTCAAAGAGAAGACTAGCATGGACGGTAATATAAACACTTTTAAAGCTCGATTCGTGGCAAAAGGTCATGATGAAACTTTTCCACTGATCGCGAGCTTTATAAATTAGGATACTTATTGCCATACCTACTTTTCATGATTATGAAGTATGGTAAATGGATATCATAATCGCTTTTCTAAATGGCGACCTAAGCGAGGACGTATTTATGGTTCAGCCGAAAGGATCTATATATCCTAAGCATCCTATTAAAGTATGCAAGCTTCTAAAATCCATTTATAGATTAAAGCAAGCATTCAGGAGCTAGAATCTTAATTTTGATGAGAATATCAAAGAGTTTGGTTTTTCTCAAAACCAAGATGAACTATGTGTTTACATTAAATCTAGTGGGAGCAAAGTAGCCTTCTTAATCTTGTATGTTGATGACATACTACTTATTGGAAATAACATTCCAACTTGCAAGATGTCAAGTTTTGGCTTGTGAATGTTTTTCCATAAAGGATCTTGGAGAAGCTACTTATATACTTGGAATCATAATCTATAGAAATAGATTTGAATGGCTTATTCGTTTGAATTAATGTACATATCTAATCTTGCAGAGATTTAGCTGCATTACTCCAACCTTGGAGCATTGCCTGTGCAAAAGGGCATAACCTTGAACAAGTCTCAAAGTCTTATCACACAAGATGAGATAAGACGAACGAAATGTATCCCATATGTTTCGGCTATTGGATCCATTATGTATGCCATGTTATGTACTAAAATAATATCTCGTTATTTTTGAGTTTGACTAGTCGTTATCAACAAAATCTAGGTTAAGAACATTGGATTGTTATTAAGAATATTCTTAAGTATTTGTAGAGTACTAAAGATATGTTCTTGGTTTACGGTTGTTTGGAAAATGAGTCAAGTATTAAGTTTTATACTGATGCTAGTTTCCAAACTGATCGAGATGATTCTCGATCCCAGTCAGGTTCTGTCTTTGTCATGATGGACGAGACAGTTGATTGGAAGAGCTCTAAGAAGAGTACGGTTGAACAATCTACAACAAAAGCAGAATACATTGTTGCTTGAGAAGCTGCTCAGAAAGCTGTCTGGATTAAGAAGTTTACTGTTGAACTCGAAGTAGTTCCCAACAATAAATCTTCTATGAAAATGTATTGTGATAGTTCGTCGCGTATTATACTTGCAAAAGAATCACATATACATTAATCCATCTGACACATTCTTCAAAAGTTTGACTACATTCATGAAGTCATTGAGAAGAATGTTATTAGTATTCTTAAGGTTCAAACAGGTGATATCGTGGCTGAACCGTTCACGAAGCCCTTGATGCACAACTAGCATGATGATTATGCTAGTAATATTGGACTTCGTTAAGCTACTAATCTTTTTCATTTGTAATTGGTATTTAGATATTTCTGGAACATTAAGCAGTTTTATCTTAATGAATTGAGATACTTGGTATGGTAGTTTTCATTTATATCACTGTGTTTTATATTAGCATGTTTAATCCATGAATAAGTGTTGATTATTCTAAATCTCCATAATCGGTCATGTTATGGGAGTAACATGAATTAAGATTATTATGAAATTTGGTTTTATTCACTGATGGGGAATAGTTAACTTGTTGAGGCCAAAATTCATATGTATTCATTGATGATGAATATTGGAATGACCCAATCATGAGATGTCACTACATGGATCGTCGTCAATAGTGAATCTCATAATGGTTATGTCTTTGTGTCCTTAGACCTGAGATGTATATGTTGGTTTTGATTGTATAACATATTATATTTCGATATGGTTAAACGCTATCCTGAACAAGGTAGTTATAAAGGCCATCATTGGGTATGATGTGAAGTACATAACAAACACATATAATCAAAATGGAATTTATTCCTCTACGTGAGAGTATGATACCGCTGGGCCCCTCGATGAAAGTGAATGGATATTTACACGGCCGTGTCCAAGCTATATTGATTGTAGATCAATTTTAACTTGGTGATCACATTCAAATTTTCAAGATCGAGAAACAGAATTGGTTGACAAATGAGAATGACTAGATCCATGTCTCATGTCAACTAGGTATCGGTGATAAAGGGATGATAGACACTCAATCATTAAATTATTATTTTTAAATAATATTAGTTCGTTTAGCTGAAACA
Organism: Rutidosis leptorrhynchoides; assembly: GCF_046630445.1. NCBI lineage: Eukaryota > Viridiplantae > Streptophyta > Magnoliopsida > Asterales > Asteraceae > Rutidosis > Rutidosis leptorrhynchoides. Next base: position 203,321,910 of record NC_092335.1, on the reverse strand, counting down.
AACACTTGTATATTTTCGGGGGCATTGACGTGTTGCTAGACGCCAATATATGTTTGTATATTTTTCTAGATGTTATGTCATGCACAAGTGGGAGTTTGTTGGTTCAGTGTGCATGTCATAACACAAATTTATACTATCGATTATATACAGACCTATGGGGTCACACACTTTAGCATTTAGACACCAATTATTATATATTGTTGATATATAATTATAACCTATAGTTCGAAAAGCATAGTTTAATTAAATATGATTTAGTTAAATTTAAATATCTCAATAAACAATTTAATCACAGATTATTAAATGGATTTATTTTAATTAAGATTAAATAAACTATTTAATATATACCCATATGTTTTATCTTGTGAGCTACGACATAAAATAAAAAGGATAGGTCCCATTTGGTTTTGTGATACATGACTACAAACAATTAAAATGATGGCATATTTTATTTGGAAGATAGAATATGCTGACTTACTTTTTCATTTCTTGTTGGCTATAACATATAAATGGTTTAAAATATGTTCTTGGAGTAGTTGGGAACATAAAATAGTGTACCTCATAGTTGTAAAGGTTCAGTGTTTTTTTTGGGTGTCTGAAGTCCACATAATTAAATAAACAAAAGGTTTTTCATTTCTTTTAAAAAGACATACACTCCCTCACAAGAAGATAGAGATATAGAAGGTTTTTGTTTCTCTACGCAAAATAACAAGAACAGTAAGGTATTCATTCCTTTTCGACGACTCAAGTTTTAAAGAGGTTTTCTCTTTAATCTATGTTGAACTCATCTTAGGGTGACGAACAACAAGAAGAACAAATAAGCAAAAAGGTTTTGATTTTATTTGTTTTATCTTTCAAATAAAAGTAATACTATATACTATATATTACTTTGGGTTATACGGACTAGCATTCGACTGGTGTTGTTCGACGTGCTGTGTGGATCAACCATAGAGATATTCATACATTTTGAATATATGTTTCAACTTAGACGTGAACAATTCTTTCTACCGTTCTTGCATCGCTCGCTAAAGGTATATCTAAACTCTTCTTTGTGAATTTATTACTTGACAATTATTAGTGGTGTAATTGGATCTTGTTGGGATCGTTAATCGTGTGAATGTTTTACTTGAAAGTTTATATTAAAATAAATGATATTTATTTTAAAGTTAATAAAAGATGTTTATTTTCACTTTCCGCTGCGTTTATAAAATTTAAAAGTACACACGCTTTTCCATCATATCTGTCCTGTATCCATCTTCAGCCCAGATAAACAAAAGAGGATACAGCAGAGCCAAATATTGAGGATGCAGTTCACTAATTCGTTGTAATCCATCAGCTTGACTGTCGACGATTATATCTCTCTTATCAAAATTCAAATCAATGTCACCTACAATTAGAGCAGCTACTTTATCAACTGTTGGTAAATTGTAGTTATGTCTATCGGTACTTCTGCGCCCTATTAATTTGATTTTAAAGTTAGTTCTCTTATCTTTTTCAAATCGGTCACGTGCCATACGATACATTTTCACAAGTGGGTTGCACTGATCAAGTAGTTCCATCAATTCTTTAATAAGTGTTTCATCTAGGGTGTTCCTTGCTGATATTGGTTGGTTGCAATTCTTTCCACTGTTATGATAGAATAAAAAAAAATTAGAAACTGCATAGAAATAAGTTAAAAATGGAAGGTTGGGCTTATTAAAGGAATAGTTTTTATTGAATTAAGTAAAGTTAACTTTTTACCCGATAGCTCTTTTCCTGTTTGCTGGTTCATTCGTTGTGTCATAAATATATAGCTGAGAATACTTAGGGGTGTTGCCGTCTGATGGAACCAAACCACCTAATTTGTGACAATTCTGGCCACGAATACGGAATGTGTACGGTCCTTTACCTTTGTTGACATTGGTGTCAACGTTTCCACCCATGGAAGTTAAAGCGAACACCATATTGTATTGCCTTATATTATCGATAAAATGTTTGCTTTTTGGATGTTTGTCGGTGTATAAATCTAGTAAAAGTTTCGGAGGATCTTTTGTGAACTCGCGAAGAGCAATTTTGCCTTTTAGGCAGCATAATGAAAAAGATCCTCGCAAACCTTTTGTAGTTTTACCACGTTGTGTCTCTTTATACCACAAGAAAGCTCCACAAGCTGAGCAAGTATAGGACATGTCACCTTCATCACAATATTCTGTAGAATCATGCATTGAAATAGTTATATAATATTAATATTAATATTAATGTTGTAGTAGATGATATATCTATATTCTTAAATGAAAATGTGTTTTGTATTTGGTTACAGGCCCGGTCCGAGAGGGGTGCAAGGTGTTCACCCGCACAGGGCCCAAAGATTTTAGGGGCCCATATCCATATACTAACGCGGGCCCTATTATACTAAATCAAAATAAACCTAACAAAGATTTGAGGCCCAAGAAGATCTAGCCGATGTGCTTTTCAATTTGTGATACTTCTGAGGGCTTTGGATTTAATAGAGTATATAATGTGATGACCCGAAAATTTATGACCAAATTTAAACTTAATCTTTGTATGATTAACATTTCCGACATGATAAGCAAAGTTTGTAAAACTGAATCTCAAAATTTTTGAACTACTTTTATATATTTAAATACCCTTCGGTTTTTTTTCGACGATTCGCAAACAATTATATGTAAATAGATACATATATACTATAACTTGAAAAGGTAACAATGTATTAATTATTTGATACCGTACATTAAACTTATTGGTTTAAATATTTATTTGAATATATATGATAAGTTGAAATATTTATTATTAAAATTTATTTATAAATAACTTCCAATGTGTATTTAAAAACTGATTTATGTATATTAAAAAGATATATACATATATATAATTTCAAGTTATTTAGTAAACGATAGTAACATTTTTAAATTGCTACAGTACCCAAAATGCTATAGTGTTTTTGAAAATCACTATTTGCTACAGTGAATTGCTACAGTAAAAATTGACCTTGCTACAGTAACTTTGTAACTTTGCTACATTGGTATAGTTTATGGATGATTTAAGGCTATATTTTGACAAAGGTACGAGTCACGAAATGTAAAATGCAAGTTTTCTAAGCGTATGAAAATGCGTTCGAGAAACCGGAACCGGGACATAAGTCGAGTGACGACGTACGACATATCGGAACAAAAATTACAAGTTAACTATGCACGTGAATTTAATATAATATATAATTAATTATATAAATTATATATTAATATTTATATTATGTCGACAAAGATAAAAACAAACGAACCAGGCTGGTGACAGTTGGCCATGCGATCGCATGGCCATATGCCCATGAAACCATGCGATCGCATGGAAGGAGAAATCAGGCCACACTATAAAAGCTCGACCATTTCTACTTCTGATTTAATGTAATTTTACTCCGTATTATTTAAATTATTTAAATTATTATTATTATTATTATTATTATTATTATTATTATTATTATTATTATTATTATTATTATTATTATTATTATTATTATTATTATTATTAATCTTATTATTTTTATTATTAGTGTTATTATTTTTGCGATACAAAAATAATAATGTACATAAAATATTACGACGGAGTGCTGTCCAAGTAATTTTCAAAACGAATTTCTGAGCGAGCTAGAGCTAAGGAAAATATGGGTTATTACCAAGGAAATTATGGGTAATGTTCGGGGGTATTTTTGTGAATCAAACCTCATGTTTATCATCTCCGATGCATCTACGTGCTTTCCTGCAATATTGTATATCAATATTAAACAGTGAGTTTCATATGATCCCTTTTACTCAATATATTTTTGGGCTGAGAATACATGCGACTGTTTATAAATACTAAAAATACTAGATTTATATGCGTGAGTTTCATATGATCCCTTTTACTCTCTACATTTTTGGGCTGAGAATACATGCAAATGCTTTATAAACTGATTTACAATATTTATATGCGTGAGTTTCATACGATCCCTTTTTAATTGCTTTTGCAATATATATTTTTGGGCTGAGAATACATGCACTTTATTTTAAACGCAATGGATACAAGTACATACTAAATTCTACACTGAGTTTGAACCAAAAATCCCTTAGCTTTGGTAACTGTTAACTGCTAGTTATAAGAACTGGTGGGCGCGAGTAGTAGTATATGGATCCATAGGGCTTGATATCCCCGTCCGAGCTAGAGCGCTAGCCTTTTAACGGACGTATGCTATTTGAGAAGCGTACACGTTGGTTTGCGTGTATTATTAAGATGATTATACAAAGGGTACAAATTATATATACGTTAAGTAAAGTTACCAGGGTGCTCAATTTTGTAGAACCGATTGATAAACGTTTTGGATGAAACAACTGAAATCTTGTGGTCCACCTTTTATGTAAAACCTATTGATAAACGTTTCGGATGAAACAACTGAAATCTTGTGGTCCACCTTTTATGTAAAACCTATTGATAAACGTTTCGGATGAAACAACTGAAATCTTGTGGTCCAACTTTTATGTAAAACCTATTGATAAACGTTTTGAATAAAATAACTGAGATCTTGTGATCAACCTTTACATACAGATGATTTGAAATGTTAAAACATATTGATAAACGTTTTGAATGAAACAACTGAACTTTTGTAATCCACATTGATATACGGATTATGTGTAATATTAAAACTATGAACTCACCAACCTTTGTGTTGACACTTGAAGCATGTTTATTCTCAGGTTTCTAGAAGTCTTCCGCTGTTTGCTTATACGTGATACAAGATATGTGCTTGGAGTCATACATGCTATATACAAGAAACTTGCATTCACCAAACCATTACCATGTACCTTATTTTGACTGTATTGTCAACAGATGTATTATTGTAAACCATTTAAATGGTGATTGTCTATACGTAGTAATCATCAGATGTTAAAAACCTGGAATTTATATATTCATTTATGAAATACCTTCTCAAACGAATGCAATGTTACAAAACGTATCACATAGAGGTCAAAACCTCGCAATGGGACCAGATGTTGATGTATTCGTCCAGGTGGATTAGGACGGGTCATCACATATAACCTTTATAATATGTCGATGTGGGAAGGTTAACAGGTAGACATTGTATTTATTTATTATCAATTATGTAGAAATTGACCATGGATCCGAAACATGGAAGGATCGCTAACTTTGCAAGTGAATTTACTTATTTTATGATAAAATGAGTATTTTATGTTAGTCATTTTAGTGAATATGATGATTGTGTACTAGGCATTCGTTTTTGCTGTTAACTCGTAAGACTTCCGTATACTACCAAGTGAATGTATTATGCTGGTCCTTTATTTCCACTCAACTTTCTTCCACCATTGTTGGTAAAAAAAAGATGATACGTAGAATACAAAGTAACTTACTAGTTCTGGTCAAATAAAAGAATTTTAAAAACTATAACATTCTATAGAAAATTTACTACTTCGTACTATTTTATCATAGAATGAAATTAGTTTAGAAGAATTTGAAGTTCCTTTTACGTACACAATACAATCAGAAACTTATACTTCCGATATAAAAAATATATGTTGTTATAGACGAAAAAAACAATTTTCGGTACTATTAGGTACAATACCGAAAATACCGGTTTTGATACCGGTACCGAACAAGTACCGTTTTCAAATTTCGGTACGGTATTCGGTTCTTACTTTTATGCATTTTCGGTATCTGGATTTTCGGATTCGGTACGGTTCGGTACTAGTACCGATCTCATCCCTAGTACATATCACTCCCTTAATTTATTGTTCTTTGAAAGTCTCGAATCAACCTAGGGGCCTTTTTTTCCGACTCGCTCGGGGCACTAAAAATGTCAGGACCGGCCCTGTTTGGTTAGTAATTACCTTTAGAGATGCCAGAGATTTTATGCTGATTAATATAATATTTTATCTTTAAAAGGACTCAATCATAAAAGGACTCAATCAAATATGAGTTCCTCGGGGCACTTTTTAAGTCGATCAAACAAGTTACTCCGTATTAAATTATTTTAGCAACATTTAGGTGTATAAAGGCGATGATATGTAAATCTATGAATCTAATAATCATATTTGTAACAATATATATAGTTTAGGGACTAAAAATGTAACTTGGTAATTAAATCCCACTGCTTCATCTCTTTCATTTTCGTGTGAACAAAACCCAGATTAAAGTATGTTTTGATATGTCCCTTCTTTTGTTTAATTTTTCTTATACAACTAAAATAATTTAAGAAAACTCATCGTAACACACTAGAATATATTAGTCTAAATTTTCATGTCCCGGTTCGCAAGAAAAGTTATCGATTTTAAGATGCGAACTTCCCGTATCATTATCATCTATAATACCGACAATTTGAAAATATGTACATCTACATATGTATATGTATAGATGAAAAAGTCTAGATTAACAACTAATAAATAATACTCTTTGTGTTTAGTTTGTAATATACATTTTATATAAAAACAACTTATGAAGACCTTCTGCTTCGTTTCCTACTCGATCGGCTTCAAATTCTCTTTTTGTTCTTCAATTAATTTCATATGTGATATGTGATGTGAATATATTACTACATGGGAGGATTGAATGGATTTCTTTTTATAAGTGAAGTGTATGTAGTATATGGATATGGGTTTTTATAGAGGAGGGTTCAAATGAGAACCACATAAATGTAAAGAACCGCGAGAACCAATCTTAACCATCCATTTATTTTAGATCTTGCATCTTTTATTTTAAATCAAAAGGGCACTTTAGTAAAATACTAATAAATCAAGATAATACTCCGTAAATAATGTATCATGCGTTATCAGTAGCAACGGTTGCATATTTTTTGGTATTTGAACACATAATATTAATATGCTATATAATAATAATAATAATAAATAATAAATAATGAATGATGATGTGCTCTATAAACGAATCCGTAGTCGTTGAATCACCAAAAAATAGTACGGAGTATATTTTTTGTTAATGTAATTATGTACGTGTTGTTTGCATATGTTTATCGAATTTTTATATAAAACAATAAAAAAGTAAATAAAGAGAACTTTTTAATTTTGAGATGTTCACTTATGAACTCTTTACTTTGAGATGTTCACATATATATCAAGAGCATTTGAGTCATTTTGAGATGTTCACTTTAACATGTAGAGATGTGCGCATATGAATACGTTCGTTGTTTGTGAACATGTGACACTTGCACATGTGATCAGAAGGTTTTTCACGATTTTGCTCATATAAATAAATTTACCGAATTTTTCAATATATACGATAATAATGTACGTGAACTCTTTACTATTGGGATGTTCACGTATGAATTATCTTTGCATTTTAGATGTTCACTTATATATCATGAACACTTGAGATGTTCACTTAATATGTTGAGATGTGCATATATGAATACGTTCATCACTTGTGAACATATGACACTTGCACATATAATCATAATTCATAAGGTCTTTTACGATTCGCTCCTATAAAAAAAAATTGATAAATGTTTTCGAACTCTTTACGTTTAAGATGTTCACTTACGAACTATCATGAATGTGCTTTATATATCATGAACATGAACATTTGAGATGTTCATTTTATATATCATGAACATGAACATTTGAGATGTTCACTTAACATATTGAAATATGCACATATGAATACGTTAATCACTTGTGAACATGTGACACTTACACCTGTAATCATGAGGTCTTTCTCGATTTTGCTCCTAAATGCATGAAAAAAGTTGAAATGTTCATTATGAACAAGTTAAGATGTGCACATATGAATATGTTCATCATTTCTCTGAATTAGCAGAACGCATGTGAACAAGTTCACATTCTTTATACATAAATCGAAATGAAGATATAATCGAACGTGTTTTAAGAAAAAAATAAATAGTTATAAAAGAATATTTTCCTTCCTAACTATTTCTTCAAAACATAGCCCTTCATGTATTCCATCTTAAAACTCAGAAAAAAGAATTCACAAGTTATTTGAAATTACACAAAAATGCACTTCACAACCAATAGATCAATGTCACGATAACTGCCACCATGAAGTCTCTATGTTCGTCGTCTTCATAATCATTGGAGGGAGAATTGATCTCGTTGTTTTTGATCGTTATTTTTTAAACACTTATGTTCATCTTCATCATCATTGTGTTTTCATCGCTTATGTTCAACACCTGAGATTATTGTAATTGAATCGATCTCGCTCACTAAATTCATGGTGTATATGCAGTTTCTAATAAAAAAGATGGGAGAGAAACTGGAAACGTGAGTAAAATGAAGAGGACTTTTGATTCCTTGAAACTGTTTAACATTAAATTTAATTAATATTTATTTAATATTCGACGATAGTGGGATGATAGTGGAACGGTTTTACGGTATGAATTTTAGAATTCCTTTAATGCCTTTTTATAAGTTATGAAATATATTTCACCTTTCAATTTATTACAATCATGCCATAGGTCATTTTAACCGTTAGATTAAATAATTAATGACTTAGATTGGTTCTTTTAGTTCTTTACTTTTTTATAGTTCTCATTTGAACTTTTATTATATATATATATATATATATATATATATATATATATATATATATATATATATATATATATATATATATATATATATATATATATATATATAGGGGCAGGATTAATGGGAAAGTAACCAATCAGGGGGAAGCGGGGGAGCAAAATTTTTTTTTTTCGTTTTTTTTTGAATTTTTTTTTTTCCGGCATCAAGATCACACGAAAATATGAACATTTAGAAGAGACACTTCGTGATGAATGTTATTATTTAGAAGGAAAAACGATCGACACAAATAACATTCAAGATAATATTGTTCGTGAAGAATATGAACGTTTTTTTTTCCATGTTTTGTGAAGTAAAATTTAGCCCGATTTAGAGTTTAGGGTTTAGGGTTTAGGGTTTAGGGTTTGGTTTTTTGGGTTTATTCCATAAACCCAAAAAACCAAACCCTAAATCCTAAACCGTTCGTATTAAAAACTCAATCTAAATCCTAAATCTAAACCATAAATATAAACCTTAAACCCTAATATCTAAACCCTATAAACCCTAATATCTAAACCCTATTATCTAAACCCCAATAGCTAAAACCTCAACATACGCTCGAAAAACACGATAATTGTTATATATTACTTCTTCGAGCGTTTTTCCGCCAAAATAAAAACATTTATCACAAAGTGTCTATACTAAATGTTCATATTTTCATTCCATCTATAATGTTCGTGAACAAGGTTTTTTCAAAAAACGAAAAAAAAAGTTTTTGCTTCCCCCCGCTTCCCCCCGATTGGTTACTTCTCTCTTGATCCTACCACTAAATATATATATATATATATATATATATATATATATATATATATATATATATATATATATATATATATATATATATATATATATATATATATATATATATAAGGCCGGAGCCAAGATTTGATGATAAGGGAGGCTTACTCGATAATTAAAAGAGGCAAACATAATAAAACTAAAAGAGGTCAACTTTATATATATAATCTATTTTATTGTTTAAAGCATAGATATATAGCTGCTTTATGAAACTTTAATGCTACACTTAAATTTGCAGTATGAAAACTAATATGACTCATGTAAATATAATTGATAGGTAAACTTGTACGATATGTTTCAGTTAATATTAAGGTTTGAAAAAATTGGCAATCCAAACAATTGGTTTGGATGAATCATTGAGGGAGGTTTAGCAAAAATAGTTAAAAATGGACACTAATATTTCATTGGAAATAGGCGTATTGGGGGAGGCTGAGCATCCCTCTGTCACCTCCCTGTCTCTGCTACTATATATATATTTATATATATATATATATATATATATATATATATATATATATATATATATATATATATATATATATATATATAAAATGAGTTGGAAGGTTAGGAGGCTTTTGATTGGTTGGTGGCTTTATATGGTCAGGAGGATTTCGATGGTTGGAGGCTTTTTCACTTGCCCCCTTAAAACTAGCTTGTTCACAAAAACTTACACATGCTTCTTACATTACTGTATTTATTTTATATTATATTTACTCAATTACTTTAATGTAATTCATTTATTCATTTATATATATTATTATTACAATGTACGTAATAGTAAAAAGAATTATTATTATTTGTATATGTATATATTTATAAGTACCTTTTATTCGGGTTATTATAACATATACCTCTTAAAGTGATTTCGTCCCCGAAATTGATCAATGTAAAGTTTATTTATGTATAATTTTAAATTTTGATATACGAAATTTAACCTTAGGTAAATAGGGAAGGGTAACATTCACGAATGGACTCATCAAGTTCCCATGTGGCTTCACGTTCCGGATGATTTCTCCACAACACCTTAACATATTAAATAATTTTATTTCAGAGTACTCGTTCTTCACGAGCTAGGATTTCCTGTGCTTCCTCTTCACATGATAAGAACTCTCTGATCTTATGTAGTGGATATTGAACGACATGAAGTGGAGAGTAATTATAGCCCCATAAACTAGACACGTGAAACACATTATGCACGTGAGACAATGCCGAAGGTAATGCCAGACGATACGAGACTTCACCAACTCTCCCCAACACCTCAAAAGGTCCAATGAACCTCGGACTAAGTTTTCCTTTAAGTCCAATGGGACGAACGCCTTTACAAGGAGAAACTTTAAGAAAAACGTGTTCACCAACTTTAAATTCGAGTGCTCTGCGGTGCTTTTCAGCATAACTTTTTTGACGTGTACGAGCCTCTTTCAACTTTTCTTTTGCCAATTCCACCTTTTCATTTGTAACTCGTACCAACTCGGGTCCTTCGATTACTTTCTCACCGGTTTCATTCCAACATATAGGGGCTCTACATTTTCATCCATACAACATCTCGAAGGGTGCCATACCAATACTTGCATGCCAACTATTACTATACGTAAATTCAACCAAGCAAAGATAATCGTACCAACTTCCTGTCCATTCTAAAGCACAAACCCTGAACATATCTTCTAAAGTTTGAATGGTCCTTTCAGACTGACCATCTGTCTGTATGTGAAATGCAGTGCTGTATTTTAACTTTGTGCCAAAATCTTTCTGAAACCCTTTCCAAAATTGTGAGGTAAAACGAGGATCTATGTCTGAAACAATTGACACCGGAGTGCCATGAAGTCTGAAAATCTCTTTCTGGAAAATTTCCGCCAGCTGAATAGCAGAGTACGTCTCACGAATAGCTAAGAAGTGAGCAGACTTTGTGAGACGATCTACTACAACCCAAATTGCATCATTCTTCCTCAAGGTTTTTGGTAAGCCCGTCACTAAATCCATAGTAATGGCATCCCACTTCCATACAAGAATATCTAGTTGTTTTAACAAGCCACTAGCTCTCTGATGTTCTATCTTCACTTGCTGACATGTAAGGCATTTAGCTACGAACTTTGCAACATATTTCTTCATTCCGCTCCACCAAAAATGTTTCTTCAAATCTCGATACATCTTTGAAAAACCAGGATGAATTGAAAATGAAGAACTATGAGCCTCTGCCAATAACGCGTTTCGAATCTCTGCATCATTAGGAGCACATAGTCTATTACCTTGCCAAACAACTTCTTGTTGATCAACTCGGAACTCGTGTTGTTTATCGTCCTCCAAGTTTTGTACAATAGCCCACAACTCCACGTCTTCTTTCTGAGTTCTTTAACTCTCGTGACTAAGGTCGGTTCGACAGTCAAATGAGCGATGCTGCCACCTATCTGCTTAGTGTATATGTCTACTTCGAGGCGTTCTAAGTCAAAAATAATTTCTTGTTGAGCAGTAAGACATGATAATTTTCCCGAACTCTTTCTGCTAAGGGCATCTGCTACAACATTTGCCTTGCCAAGATGATATTGAATGTTGGCATCGTAATCCTTCAGTAGTTCTAAGCATCTTCTCTGTCTCATGTTAAGCTCTTTTTGTGTGAAAATGTACTTAAGGCTTTTGTGATCAGTGAAGATATCACAAGTCTCACCGTACAAGTAGTGTTTCCAAATCTCTAGAGCGAAAACAACAACATCAAGTTCTAAGTCGTGTGTAGGGTAGTTCTTCTCATAAGGCTTAAGTTGTCTTGAAGCGTAGGCGATCACTTTTCCATGTTGCATAAGAACACAACCCAAACCCTTATTAGAAGCATCACTGTATATCTGAAAACCATCAGCCCCTTCTGGCACAACAAGGATAGGTGCAGTCATTAATCTCTTCTTTAATTCTTCAAAACATTTTTCACATTCATCATTCCATTCAAATTTCACACCCTTTCTGATCAATTGTGTTAAAGGCGATGCTAACGTTGAGAATCCTTCCACAAAGCGAAGATAATATCCAGCCAAACCCAGAAAACTCCTTACTTCGATGACTGAGTTAGGTCTTGGCCAATTCGTAACCGCCTCAATCTTTGTAGGATCAACTTCAATTCCATCTCCAGACACTACATGACCGAGAAAGGAAACACGCTCCAACCAGAATTCACATTTAGAAAATTTGGCGAATAGCTTATTCTCTCGGAGTATTCCCAACACGGTATGTAGGTGATCTTCGTGTTCTTCTTTTGACTTCGAGTACACCAAGATGTCATCAATGAAGACAACAACATGTTTATCAAGATAGTCATGAAACACACGGTTCATTAAATCCATAAAGACAGCATGAGCATTCGTCAATCCGAAAGGCATCACCAAGAATTCATAATGCCCATAACGAGTGTGAAATGCCGTCTTAGGAATATCTTCTGACTTCACTTTTAACTGATGATAACCCGAACTCAAATCAATCTTCGAGAAGTACTTTGCTCCTTGAAGTTGATCAAACAAGTCATCTATACGAGGTAATGGATATATGTTTCTGATAGTAACTCGGTTGAGTTCTCTGTAGTCCATGCACAACCTCATGGACCTATCTTTCTTCTTCACAAACAAGACAGGAGCACCCCATGGCGATACACTTGGCCTTATGAATCCCCGATCTAACAATTCTTGTCGCTGCTCTTTTAATTCTAGCAACTCTAAAGGTGCCATTCGATAAGGTGCTTTAGAGATTGGCTCTGCACCTGGAATAAGGTCAATTGTGAATTCAACCTCTCTGTCTGGTGGCAATCCCGGTAGTTCCTCTGGAAATACATCTAGGAATTCTTTAACTACCGGAAGATCGTCAATGTTGAATTCTTTCTTTGATTCATCATGAATAGCTGCCAGATACCCTTCACAACCACTACGTATTAGTTTCCTTACCTTCATAACAAAAATAACTTTCACGAGCCCACTCGGTGAAGTTCCTTGATACACAAACTTCTGTTTGGCGACATCTCGGAACATTATTCGTTTACCATGACAGTCAATATGGACGTAGTGTGGAGACAACCAATCCATTCCCAAGATGATATCAAAATAATGCAACTCCATAGGAAGTAATCGGGCTTGAAGAACATTATTTTCAATTGATATTGGGCAATCAAGATATATACTAGCAATAGTCACCGAATTTCCTAAAGGGGTCGCAATACATATAGGTGGGTCTAATACAGAAGCAGACAGATTAAGACGTCAAGTAAACGATGGCGATATAACTGAGTGAGTAGCACACGTATCAAATAAAACGTGAGCCTTAATACCATGTATAGTAAGATGTCCAGAAATGGTACCTTGAGCTCTTGCTGCCTGACGTGTAGTCATTATGAATACTCTGCCATTTGTTGCTCCTTGGTTATTTCCCACATTCTTTTGATTATTGTTTTGGTTAAAAGTACAATTATTAGCCATATGCCCCAGCTTACCACACTTGAAACACGCTCCCGTTTCTTTGTAACAAGGCTTTCCTGGATGATTAGCCCCACATTTTGAGCATACCGGAAGTGAAATCCTGTTTGGGTTTCCATCAGCTGAACCAATTCTCCTTCCTGATCCATGAAGTGCTTGACCATGATTGTTTCCTTGGTTCTGATAAGTCCTATGAGTTTGCCACTGTCCTTGGCCAGTATTGTTCCCCTTATTCTGATATGACTTATCACCTTGCAACTGTCTAGACTGGTTCTCACGAGACTGATCCCCAACATCATGACGATGACCCAATGGAAACTTACCATAACGGTCAGAACTTGGGGCACTGTAGTCGTCATCTCTATTTCTCTTTCCACCATCAGCACCTTTATGTGCTAAAAAGTCAGCTCTTTTTAGCTCTAGGTTTTTAGCAGCATTGGCCACTTCTGATACAGTGAAAAATTTTGTGTTGATAAGTGCCCTTCGATGTTCATAAAGTAACGCCCACTTGAATTTCTGCGCTTGCTCCTCTGCAGTTCCGGCATAACTTCCAGCGATTCCTGCCCCCTTAATGAAATGCTCCATAAAAGCATTATAGATTCACAAGGATCCTGTCGGATATTAAGATACTCTCTTTTATATGCCTCCCTATCAGCAGTAGGGAAATAGTGCTTATAAAACACATAAAGAAAATCACGCCACACTAAAGCCTCTGTGTATCCGTCCCCTTCAGCCGACTTCACTGCGTGCCACCAACGGTTTGCATCACCTTCCAACTTATAAGTTGCCATGCAAACTTTTTGATTTTCAGTACAATCAAAAACTTCAAAAATCTTCTCTAAGTATTTAATCCAGTTTTCAGCATCAAGAGGTGTTTTGCCACCAGAAAATGACTCGGGCTTCTGTTTTTGAAATTTCTCTAGTAAAGAATACATAGGCATGGTACCTATAGTTCCAATACCCGAGTCATTATTATTACAAAGAGAATTTCTTTCAACTGCGCCACTACTATTTCCTTGTGGATTTACCTGAATTACAGCAGCAACAAGTTGTGGAACCACTTTAGCAATAGCAGCAGCCACCGCCTGATTCACAACCATGAGGATAGCGGGGTCAAGGTTTTGAGCACTGATATCGACCAAAAACTCACGTTTTTACCCCCGATATTGAGCCCACAAAACGATAAAGTTCCAAAATTTATCGCCAAATAATCACTTTGTTGGTTCATTTGGTAGATTATGTCATTACAAAGGCTATGTTTCAAGAATCACTAAAAACGGATGAAAAACGAGGAAAAATGAGGAAAAACGAGCAAAACCGGCTAAGACGATTAACTCGCATTTAAATAACTTATTTTATAATTTTTGAAAAAGTTTATTTACTTAATCTCATGTTGTAGGATATTCATTTACGAACGAGTGGGCGCAAGAATCGTCAAAAACGGAGCTAAAACGAAGATTCTAGAGCGAAAAAGGTGAAAGACAAGTTACGATCCAGCAAACGGCTTGCCAACCGGCTTGCCATAAGGGAAAACGGCCTGCCAGCAAAAGGCCTCCAAAAACGGATTGCCTTGGAAAACGGGCATAAAATGGCCTTGACAAAGGGCTTGCCAAAACGGCTTGTCAAACGGCCTGCCAAACGGCCTGCTAGGGGTTTTTCAGCAAATTAATTACAATTTTGCCACCAAGCATTTTCTATAAATGGGGGCTTCATCCCACCATTTCAACACACCAATTCTTTACTTCTCTTTCAAATATCTCTCTATAGTCGCTCTCTACTGATCTATAGGAGATTAGTTCTCTCTCTACTTTCTCTCTCTAGATTCTAGAGAGAGAAGTACAGAGATTAGGAAAAATAATTATCTCTCTATTATCGCTCTCTAGTGATCAATAGGAGATTAATATGTAGTTAGTAGTAGAAGCTATCGAGTATTGTAAAGCTATCGATATTATGAAGAAATACAAGTGTTATTCTGCCTACATTATTCGGTAATATCTATCCTTTCTTTTATTAATTTATTATAATATTCTTGTTCGATGTTTATGATTTATTAATATTAGAAATGTTTGTTGCCATAATGTGTGAGTAATTGCTTGATTGTTTGCCACGATTTAATAATGTTAGTTAGGGATAATTATCGTTTCGTACTCGCTTTCTGTCTATGATATTAAACCTCGTTATTATCGTCCTTCCACCAATAAACATGATTAATACCTTTTATAAAGTCGATAATTATTAGGTAATTAATTATCTGTGTTTATACATTGCTCAAGGTATGAACCCATTGGAAATACTATAAAGTACATGGCGAATTACTGTAGGACCAGATCAACACATTGGTTAAGAGTATAAGACTCGAGGAAATACTGCTGCAACAGTAGAGTACAGTGTTGATGTACTATAGGACCACTTGAGCATGGTCAAGGTTAGAAGCTATGGAACCACTATAAGTCTAGTACATGGTGGATAACTAATGGATTTAATGGGTAGATTTAAGTAAGGGCTGGTTTAAGTCATAAATGGGAATTTAACGCAATACAATACAAATTAAGCTTATAAATCTTTAAGGATGACTGAGAACTATCAGATGTTCTAATTTGTCTACAAAACCTTAGATTTTACCAAACCATTGACAGAAAGGGATTCGAAACACAACCACTCACTTGGGTGATACACTAAGGTGTTAAAGAAGGTTGGATATCATATATATGGCTATGCTACTTTATTCGTGCGGACAAGGTATGCACTGCATTCAAGATGGGCCGCTTATATTCTTAAACTGGATAAAGCGTCGGGAGTTGAGCATAGCCCATCAGATCAGAATCTTCAAGGCTTTGTTCGTCGTGACATGCTAATCGGAAAATCGCTTAGTAGGGAATCTAGTGTTCACACTAAGGTATATCTATCCAATGAGTGTCTCACAATCATCCCGACACTACGTTATCTTAAATCATGGTGCCACGTCTTCTCTGTCTTTAGCTGTTGCATGTTAGCTAGCTTATTTTAATTATATTGCTTTAATATTTTAATTACAATTATATAAACTATTCAACCCAACTATTGCATTTGCACAATTTGATATTCCGGATAAAGTGGTGTCTAGAATAAATCGATTGGACTTGGTTGTTGGATTTTCCGAACAATCGCCAATTTATTGGGACCAAAAGGATCCCGCCTCTCCACACAAGGTGTACCTGGCCACTAGTCTTGGATACTGAATTGTGTATAAACCCAATGTAATCACTAAATTATCTGAATAATCTCCGCTTTAAATTCAACTGCTCAAGGAACGACCGTAGGTCATATTTGCCCTTGCTAACCCATAGGAAGGAATAATAGATTTAGGCCCAACATATATAAATTAAACAATCAGCTTGTTCTATTGATATCCTGAATTGACGTTTTGCGACCTAACGACACCGCATAAATAAACCGTCCGATTTGCGCATATCAGGAGAAAGTTAACTTTTGGCGTCGCTGCCGGGGAGCGGTAGCCCGATTTGGAGCCTGTTTAGATTAGTTAGTTTTTAAGAGACCATTTTGAATGAGACTAACTTTGTCAGAAGTTACTAGTTTACCGTAGTTAGGTTAGATAATATTAGCATAATTTAGATTAAATTAAAAAGTTTAAAATGGACTTCCTTATTAGTGAACCTTTAGGATGGTTTAACCTACTTAGACCGCTAAGAATTCTTCCGACACATCATTTCTTCTATCCGATATCATACATTGTACCAATTCGACGAGATCCACATTTACCTGCCGATAGTTCGACGATGGCTAAAGAAGTCGGAGAGCTAAAGAAACTCCAGTAACATGTGTCTCAAGTGCAATTATGCCACAAGTCGGAGAGCTAAGGAAACTCCCATAACAGTCTCAAGTGTAATTATGCCAGAATTGTACTAACCCACATCCTGCCAAGGTATACGAGGCTAAATGTGAGGACTCTGTTGTCTACTCTGATAAGATCCTAGCTCATCCCACAACCAACCTACCAACCCCACTACCCCACCAGAGATAAGTTCAGACGATGTCCTACTGCGTATCATCAATATGATCATAGCAAGACAAGACGCAGCTGACTTAGTCATGACTAATCACATAAATAGTCTTGAAAATCAAATAAGCCAGCTAAATCAATGTCTTGATTCTCTAGGTTGTCCTAAAATGACCCCACTACCGTCAAGAAATATCCTAAAAAGGTATGCAAGTTAAAGAAGTCAATCTACGGATTGAAACAAGCATCTAGAATGTGGAATCATCGTTTTAATGAGGAGGCCAAGAAATTTGGCTTCATTAAAAATGGTGATGAAGCTTGTGTATACAAGAAAGCTAGTGGGAGCACTATCATGTTCCTTATACTATATGTAGATGATATATTGTTATTTAGAAATGATATTCCGGCAATGGAAGGTGTTAAAACTTGGCTAAGTAAATGCTTCTCCATTAAGGACCTTGGAGAAGCACAATACGTCTTGGGGATTAGGATCTACAGGGATAGACCTAAGAAACTGATAGGTTTGAATCAAAGTGCATACACTAAAAAGATCTTGAAAAGGTTCAAGATGGACAACTCTAAGAAAGGTTTGGTACCTATTCAAAAAGGAACGCTTCTCAGTTCATCTGAATGCCCTACCACGAAAGATGAACATGAGAGAATGAAGAAAGTCTCATATGCGTCTGCCATTGGGTCAATCATGTATGCAATGATATGCACTAGACCGGATGTGTCATGCGCTCTTAGCCTGACAAGTAGATACCAGAATAACCCAGGTAACAGTCATTAGATTGCTGTCAAAAGTATATTGAAATACCTTAGGAGGACTAAGGATATGTTTCTGATATATGGGTCTAGTGAACAGGAACTCGCTGTAAAAGGTTACGTAGACACGAGTTTCCAAACTGATCGAGATGATTCTCGATCACAGTCCGGTTATGTCTTCACATTAAATGGAGGTGCGGTCTCTTGGAAGAGTTCAAAACAGGACGTTGTTGTATTATCCACTACAGAGTCAGAGTACATTGCCGCCTCATTGGCAGCTCAGGAATCTGCATGGATGAAGAAATTCATCGACGACTTAGGAGTAGTCCCTTCCATTCAGGACCCTCTTGAGATCATTTGTGACAACGAGGGTGCGATTGCTCAAATCAAGGAACCTCGTGCTCATCAAAAGACCCGTCACATTGAGCGGAGATTCAACTACATAAGGGATGAAGTTGAAAAGGGAAAGATATGTATTCACAAAGTTCACACAGATCTTAATATAGCGGATCCTCTCACGAAGCTCTTACATGGAGTAAAACATGCAGGACATGTTTGTGCATTAGGGCTTTGATATTCCAGTGATTGGTCATGATCTGTTTTAAGTATTGTAACGGAATGAAATTTGTTCAAACTCATTAATATAATTATGGTCTTAATTTATTAATCATGAGTCAGGTTTTTATTTTGCATATTTTATCCATGAATAAGTTATTATTCTAAATTCCGTAGTCGATCACATTTGTGGGAGCAAGTGTGAGGTTTAGACTATTATGAACTTGGATTGGTATACATTTACGGTATGAATGTGGGGCAAGGTTGCAACCAAGATTCATAGACATTTGTGAGATACAAATATTGGAAGACCCGCCCTCAAGATTTACTAAATGGAGCCTTTGTGGTTGATCACATGTAATCTTGAGTAAAGGCGAATATCATTGTATCCTCTGACATGAGATACATATTGGGTTCAGATATTTACCGAGTATCGTGCCTTGATTCTTTCCTTCACTATTCTGAAATATGGTAGTTCACAAGGAAGAGCTCAGGCATAAAGCAAGGTACATATCTAGGACGTATGAAGTCAAGATGGAATTTGTCCCTCTTATTCGTTGAGAGTCAGATGTCTAAGGCCTGATAAAGTTAAATCTAAAAGAGTGTGATCATTCTGTGTCTCTTGGATTTAACATGACATCTAGGACGAAAGGATATAATGAAAGATTCACCTATTCATATTCGAGATGGGAACTCGAAAGGGATGATGTTATTGAATGGCACAAAGTCATAACATATTGGGGGTGATGGACGGTCGTTAGGTGGTATCCATCACTTGCATTAACTTCTTATGTTTCTCGTGCAAGTAGGAGATTGAAGGTATTTCGTATGCCCGCGAGACATATTAAATTAATGTGGCTAATATGATATGATCCAAGTCGGGTCATACCCAATAACAAACTTACCGACACCTTATTCGTATTTGATCTTAACGATTGGATCATTGATCAAATACGCGACACTTGAATTTTAAGAAAAATGGTTTTCTGAAATATTACTTGATGTGTATATATAAATTATGGAATAATTTATATAACAAGAGTTTAAATTATTTATGGGTTAAATAATTGATTTTGTTGTGTTACATTTTATAAAGTTTTGGTTTTATAAAAATAAATGTACATGACAAATATATATATATATATATGGAAGTATTATAAAGAGTTTTATAAAATCTAATACTTTTATAAAACTAATTTTATAACATGAAAAGGGAAGTGGCATTGGAAGTGCACACACATGCTAAAGGCTTAGATTCTTTGACCCATGCTTTCCCATTTCCATATACAAGTATCTTGACTCTTGGAATAACACATACATGTAATTATACTTCAAAAAAAAAAAACTGCACAAAAACCCTCCAAACCTGCTGTCCAGGCCGTGGGCTGTTAAAGGAGAAAAGAGAGTTCTAAATTTGGTTTTTGGAAGTTTAATTCAAGTGTTGATAAATCCTAACCAAAGTACAAGGTGTTGGTGCAAAGTTTGGGGTATAACTACTTGAGGTTTCATACTTTTGGAGCTCCATTCATCATCATCATCTTCATCACTTATCAACAAGCTTGGAGTAGGTATAATATCTTTTCTTGCTTGTAGTTTGTAAGTATGTTTCACAACTTGATCCTAACTGGGATTTAACTTTAAATGGTTAAAGATTAACAAGTATCAAAATGGTAATTAACATGCTTTCGCTAATGTTTGATTCTTAAAATGTTTTAAGTATTATGAACTTGTTAAATCTCAATAATAATGTTATTATGTTTGTAGTAATAATAATACTGTAATAATAATAATATTAATGATAATAATAGTGATAATAAAAATAATGTAAATAAATTATATATAAAAATCATGTTAATGAAAATAATAATAATAATAATAATAATAGTAATAATAATGATAATAATAATGATAGTTTTAATAATAATGATAATAATAATAATAATGATAATAATAATAATAATTCTAATAATAATAATAATTATAATAATATTAAGAGTAATACTTAAAATGATAGAAATAATTATAATAATAAAATGATAAAAATTATGTTTATACCATCATGTATCATCATCATTCATGCTATCTCATTATCATCATCTATGTCATCACCATGATCGTTTTCGCCATCGTACATCATCATTAAACTCTTATCATCGCCATTATCATAACCGTATCACCATCAAAATCTAATCATAATCCTAATCTTCATCTATTTATTATCATAATCCTCATCATCGTTCTTATTATTATCGTACACATATTATCATCATTATTTACTCATAAACCGTCACCTTAATTATCATTTCATCATAATCGCCTTCATCGTTTAATCATTACCATCATGATTCATATCATCATTATCATTCATATCATCACGTAACATCATCGTTATCCCTCACATACAATGAAACCGAAGCAGCAGCCCAGATTTATCATGGTTTTTACGGCCCATTTCTAGTCCAAATTAAAAGTCCATTATCGAGATTATAATGACCTATAGCCCACTAACATGTTTAAGTAACGGCCCCAATAATTAATTAAGCCCAATTAAGATGTGAGTCCAAAACAATGGCCCTAGTAGCAGATCAAATTAAACTGATAGGTTCGATCAGTTAGCTGTATAAAAATCATGGAATCCAGCAAAGCAACCCTACTAAATAATTAGGTCGGCCAGAAATAACAGATAAAAACGTGCAGTCATCGTCAACAATCACCACATCATTAAACATCATCATCTTCTTGATCAATACATCATCATTTTAAATGGGTTTAGCAACTACGTGGTGAAAGACAACGTTGATGACTTGTGGTGGTGTTGTGCGTGATGAAACAGAAAAATAGAAGTAAAAGACAGTTGATTTAAACAGTAGTAGTGAACAGTTAGTGGTGATTGGGTCGACTGATCAGTGTTGGTGGGTTTGGGTTTAACTTTGAACACAATAAGCAGGCTGTGGTGATGGCTGTATGGATGTGAATTGGTGGCGATAATCGTGGCTTTATTCCATGGTGATGGTGGATAAATAGTGGTGTTCAAAGGTGGTTATACATGTGTGATGTAGGGTTGTGAGTTTAAACCAAAACAGTAAGCAACAATGGGGTTCGGTGGTTAATAGGGATGTGAAACATAAACGCAGTTCAAATATCAATCAAAGAAAAGTTGTAGGTGGTCTCGAACATAAACAGGAACTAGCAGCAAGAATTAATGATGGTTCGTGGTGTATTTGAACCGAAACAGAAACAAGTCAGATGCAACAGAATTTGTAGCATGTTAGACCAAATCAAATGGGTAAGTGAGTGAGTGGGGTACCGGAATTTTGTAGAAAAAAAAATGGAGTTATATATGTTGGAAACTTTCGGCCAAAAAGGTGAAGTAATGTAAAGACCCGTCCTAATCCATAAGAACGAATACAATAACATATGATTACATTGCGAGGTATTTGACCTCTATATGATACATTTTACAAACATTGCATTCGTTTTAAAAGACAAACTTTCATTTCATCGAAAGTTGACATGCATGCATACCCTTTCATAATATATCCAAACTATAAATGACTTAATAGTAATCTTGTTGAACTCAACGACTCGAATGCAACGTCTTTTGAAATATGTCATGAATGACTCCAAGTAATATCTCTAAATGAGCAAATGCACAGCGGAAGATTTCTTTCAAACCTGAGACTAAACATGCTTTCAAGTGTCAACCAAAAGGTTGGTGAGTTCATTAGTTTATCATAAACATTCATTTCCATCATTTTAATAGACCACAAGATTTCATATATTTAATTGTACACGTAACCCGAGTACAAAATAAAACGTGTAACCCGCGAATTAAAAATCATTCATATGGTGAACGCTTGATAACCTACTTAACTTTAATGCATAGAATTTCCCCAAACAGAACCTCTCGTCTGTATAATAATAATAATCTCGAAGTACTAAAGCATCCGTACCCCGGATGGGACTTGTCGAGGTCCATAGATCTATCTTTAGGATTCGCGTCAATTAGGGGCCATACCCATTTCCTAATTATTAGGTTACCAAGCTAAAAAGGGGTAATATTCAATATTCATAATCCAGTCATAGAATTTAGTTTTTGATCACTTGTGTCTATTTCTTAAAACATTAATAAAATCAGCGCATGTATTCTCAGTCCCAAAAATATATATAAAAAGGGAGTAATGAAACTCACTATATTGTATTTTGCAGTAAAAATACATATGACGAAACTGAATAATGCAAGGTTAGCCTTGGATTCACGAACCTATATCAATTGTATATCTATTAAAACATATAATGGAAATCACATAATTTCCTTTATTAATTATATATTATGTATGTGTTTGTAGTTTATATAATTTATATTAAATTCCATTTAAAAATATATGCTTATATTATATCTTAAAGTATATGTTATATATATTTATTTTATATATATTTAAAATGATTAGAATCTATACATTTAGTTATATTAATATATCCATGTATATATTTAGTATTATATTAAAAATATCGAATTTGTTGTATGTAGGTATTTATATAAGAAATGCCTACCTAAATGGCTTGATTGTGAACATCTTTGTTTTGCATGCATGGTTGTTTATTATTGTCACGACCCGGAAAATTTCGACTAATTTTACACCAAACTCTCGATACGATTTAATATTCTTGACACGATAAGAGAAATCTGTTAGGTTGAGTCTAGAAAATTTTGAAACGATGTCCATATATTCAATTGACCTTTGACTACTCCCGATGATTCACGAACCATTGCTTGTAAATATGTGAATATATAAATATGTGTATATATAAATATATGTATATTATATACAATAGCATGAACATTAATAAACTATTATATACATTTATTGTTATAAATAAATATGTACAATAAAATACATTGTAATAAAAACTATTATTTTATATGTATATTTCTTGTATATATATATATATATATATATATATATATATATATATATATATATATATATATATATATATATATTGTAATATTTAATTTAATTATTTAATATATATATTTATGTACGTAGTAAATTTTGTTATTTAAAAATGTTTATATATATACATAGTATATATTAAATGTAATTAATTTTGAGCTTAAATGGTAAATGTCTGTAACTTTCGGTTGACGTTTAATTACTTTAAAATGGGTCTAATATATATATGAAGTTTTAAAATAAAAGCTATCCAAAATTTGATTAAAAAGATAGTAGTTTTGATAAATATTTTTTTTATCTTTTCAATCTAAGTTTTTGTACTCCGTACATATAAATTGGAACAGAAAAGAAATAATTATGAAACCTTTTTGATCAGGTTTCAAACAGTTAATGAGTGAAATAATTAATTATATTTAATCTAAAAATTGGGGATTTTTAGGAACACTTTTATACGCTAACTGTTTAGCAATGAACACGATATAATACTCCGTGGATTGATAGTAGGACAAGAGACAGGTGGCTTCACTGTTTGATTCTGTTTCAATTCATGTCACGAGAAAGTAATTGATTACTTTTCTTTTTTTGTTTTCTTCCATCAACCTCATATCTATTATCTCTTTATATATATGTGAACATATGAATAAATGTATGCATAAACCATTATCACCAAGAATTTCACCACCACCTTGTTCCTTGTTCATATTCGTAAATCACAACTGCCATCACCACAACCGATCATCAACCACCCATTTAACAATTCCACAAATCAACAACCTCTATTATGTTTGTGTTTTAGGTTCAAACCCAAACCAAGACTACTGCTGCTACTACGATCTTGATTCTTTCTCTATCCAAAACAACTTCAAACCACCAATTTGATAAACACCTGCTACTCGCATATCTTTGGCCACTGCTGTATTCGATCACCTATTTGCTACAACTGCTGCAATTATGTTCCTGTCGATATCATCACAATCGTCTACCTTCCATTACCATGGTAAACCACCCATCTCTCATCTTCTCTCTTGTTTTTCTTACAAGAACCATCATCAAACCACCACTTCACCTCGTTGATTTATTAGAAATATACATCACCACCTCAAACTCATTGTGACACCTCACCTCCCCTCTTTCAATCTTCGACACACTCACAATCACCATATATATACATACATGAAAACCCATCATTTTAACCACCTTAGCTCACCACCATCGTAAACCACCTCATCTCCTATCTCTGTTTTCGTTTATAACCGAGAACCCACCACCACTGTTAGCCACCATATACAATCTTTGACACCACAATCGTCATCTCCACGACACCACCAAACACCTTGCTGCAGCTCACTTTCTTTTCTACTTCTATTTCGATGAAACCCACCCAAATCCATCACTATTCCAATTAGCAAACCCACACACAAACCTCAATTGTTTTCTTTGTTTCTCTTCGGTTTGCAACCAAACTCATCCACTCTTCTTCATACGAAACCGCCACTAATCTCAAACATTCTCTCTCTATACCTCTCTCTCTAAAAATGTAAAACACCAAACAATTAACCATTAATATTGATTACTCATGCTGTAGTTTTAGGTTAATGTTAGAAAGCTATTACGATCACTCCTTCACCACCCACTTGTTACTATACACTTGCTATTCAAAATTTCACTTCTGTTTCCAGTTTATTTTTGCTATAAACCATCACCAATATATTCTGGTCGATGCAGCACATATTTCTGATACTATCTCTGCTATATACGTTTTTCAATTCTTTTCTATTAAATAAAGGTGATAAGTATTAGATGATACACAAGATATATTAATAATGAACAACTGGAAAGTTATTAATGTACAGCGAATAATGTGAGGTGTTACCTAATAAAGTGAAGAAAGATATCATAATAAAAACATGATGGTACCGTCTAATTCAACTAGTTCACACGACAACTTGTCTTAAAGCATGATGGATTCTTTTGTAATGGGCCACATATAAAGGCATGTTGGATTTTTTTTATGATAAGGTTATGGTGAGCTGTACTTATATTCCTATATGTAAACTACAAATCTAAACATCTTCCATGGAACTTGGGCCGTAAAGCTAGTAGTAATGGATATTGGGTCCGTAAATGAGTTGGATATTCAGACCGTGGACTAGTTTTCAATTTCGTTTGTTGGGCTTAAATGAGTCCCATGAATAATAAAGGGTGTTGTACGAGAATATTATTAATACAATGGTGTATGATTTTAGTAAGAATGATATTATGATTATAATTAGATCATGATAATGATGATGAAACGATAAGTGTTTGATGAAGATGAGCTAGTTAATCATGCGGGTTAATACCAAAACAAATCGTTGGTTCATTGGTCTAAAGGTGTTATTGGGTTAGTGGGACATCGCGGGTTCAAACCCGGACTTGGGCATTTTTAAGAGCTACTTCGTTGAGGTAGTTATTTACTTAATTATTTATTATTATCATTATCTTATTATTATTATTATTATTATTTTTATTATTATTATTATTATTATTATTATTATTATTATTATTATTATTATTATTATTATTATTATTATTATTATTATTATTATTATTATTATTATTATTATTATTATTATTATTAAAACACTTAAGAAAATTGTTGTAATTATTATTACTAACTAGTATTAGATTAACATTTTTATTATCATTAATATTAATATTAATATTATTATCATTGTTAACATAAATATAATTATCACTATTGGTATTGTTATTATTAAAAATTTATTATCGTTATTATCAGGTTACAAAAATATATTTAATATATAAAACATAAAAAAATATATTTTTATTTATCTTAAATATATAAAAAGAATATATGAAACATATATGTTATTAATATAAAAATGATATAACTAATAAATTTATATATTTATATATATAAATTTGTACGATTACAATTATGTTGTTAATATATATATAAATGATATAGGTTCGTGAATCCGAGGCCAACCCTACACTTGTTAAATGTCGTCATATGTATTTTTACTACAAAATACATTAGGTGAGTTTCATTTGCTCCCTTTTTAATTGCTTTTGCAATATATATTTTTGGGCTGAGAATACATGCGCTGTTTTATAAATATTTACGAAATAAACACAAGTACTTAAAAATATATTCTACCGTGAGTTGTACCACTGGCATACTTCCCTGTAGCTTGGTAATTACTATTTACATGGGTATTGTAAACGCGAATCCTGTTGATAGATCTATCGGGCCTGACAACCCCAACCGGACTGGACGACCAGTATTCAACGGTTGCACAGTACTTCGTTTTGTAGGCTACACTTGGTACAGTGTAGTGAGATTTCATAATAAAGGGAATATGCGACGTTGATTAGTAGTTAAGTATGGTTACCAAGTGCTTAACCACTTAGAATGCTTTACATACACTTGAGAGTGTATTATGTTTATGATTATGAAATCTTGTGGTCTATTAAAATATTGAAATGATTGTTATGATAAACCTATGAACTCACCAACCTTTTGGTTGACACTTTAAAGCATGTTTATTCTCAGGTACGAATTAAGTCTTCCACTGTAC
This sequence comes from Rutidosis leptorrhynchoides, assembly GCF_046630445.1. Taxonomy (NCBI): domain Eukaryota; kingdom Viridiplantae; phylum Streptophyta; class Magnoliopsida; order Asterales; family Asteraceae; genus Rutidosis; species Rutidosis leptorrhynchoides. Next base: position 203,294,244 of record NC_092335.1, on the reverse strand, counting down.
ATTTTCTCAATTTAAGGACATTACTTGTAGTCGATCATTGCAATGGGACCAAATGTTGATGACTTCGTCCAGGTGGATAAGGATGGGTTTTTACAGGTGGTATCAGAGCGGTGGTCGTAGAGAACCAGGTCTTGCATTAGTGTGTCTAACTAGGAGTTGTTAGGATGCATTAATGAGTCTGGACTTCGACATAGTAGTTGTTAGGTTATATTAATGAGTCTAGAATTGAACCTGGTCTGCATTTTAAAAGTATTTGCTTACCACCATTTGTCGAAAAATATCTACTTGTCATTTTCAGTCTCGACGCGTCTTATTGCGATTATTGCATAGACGGTGTACAGACAAATTCACATCCCATCACATTAAGTCTTGTCTGACACGTTTCCTTAATTCTCTTCGTAATCTACGAGATCTTCTGTACTATACATAGATATTCTATGTAATTAGAATATCATCCGATATTCGAAATTCATTTCATACCAAAAACTCTTTATCTAACCGAGCAAAATGGAACTCACCACTAGTTCAAGCCCCTCGGATTCCGATATGGAGTCCCACTCCAGCTCCGAAAGCAGCGTAACCAGAATGAATCAATCAATCAGCCGTCCCCAATTCATCTGATGGGTTCGTAGTCTAATTAATCATTGGAGGCAAGAAGAAGGTGATCCCTTCCACTAACCGAATTCACCTCTGGGTGAAGAACCTGAAGCACTTACTGGTGAACCTATTTGAAACACCATTTTTAGCCTCATCTCCAGGGTAGCTCGTCACAATTATCTCCTATATAAAATTCTAAACTTTATTCATCCACTCGTTCCGACCGACAATCATCTCGGAGTAATAGAAGAAGTCAATGAACTTCGTGCTCGAGTAGTAGCTTTGGAGAGTACGATGCACAACTTGCAGGCATTACCGTCAACACTGGCACCAACAGTACCACCAGCATCAGCACCAATACCATCAACAACACAAGCCTCAACACCACACATCTCAACATCACAATCTATACCTCGAGCATAATCATCGTTCTACGTATCGTTCTATCTACTTTATCTTCATTCTACATATCGTTCTACATCGATTATCTTCGCTCGACATGGCGATTATGTAGTTTCTAAAGTTTTAGAGACTATGTAATCTAGCACAAACGATAAATCAAATGAGTTTAATATCTTATTGACTCATTAAATCTATGATTACATCTAAAGAAAATATATATGTAGATATGTTTTCATAAAGATTGTAATTAAAAATATCTCTCGTACAAACTGTTAATGGTGAAAATATTTTAACGGGTAGGTAATACCCGAGGAATATTTAGATTTCACATTAATAAGTTACACGGTATATTCTACGAATCTGATTCAACAGTCATTTACTATCCTACTTACATCCACAAAGATACGAATCCGATCACCGCAGAATAATCATTTGCATTCAATTTTATATTTGGATTTTGACTTCTCAGAATCCAATAAGTGGCACAATGAAGAAAACATTTGACAAAATAAAATTTGTTAGAAACAAACAAATTAACTATGAGGAATTTTGTTAAGAATCCACGCTAACTGTTCCTAGCTAACTGTTCCTAGCTAACTGATTACATTTTATTTATCGCAGTTTATTTATCGCAATTTAATTATTGCAATTTTATTTATCGTCATTTAATTTCTGTTATTTACTTTACGCATTTAATTTATCGTCATTTAATTTCTGTTATTTATTTTATGCACTTTAAATATCGGGACACGTAAACAAGGTTTTGACATATCATATCGACGCATCTATATATATTATTTGGAATAACCATAGACACTCTATATGCAGTAATGTTGGAGTTAGCTATACAGGGTTGAGGTTGATTCTACAATAATATATATAGTTTGAGTTGTGATCGAGTCTGAGACGTATACGGGTCACGACACGTATTAATTAATTCGAATATAATATATTAAACTATATATGAATTACTGGACTGTTAACGGTGGATTATCGACTGTGGACTAATAACATTGGACAATTAAAATGAATTAAAATATTGATTATAACATATGAAACTAAACAATTCTTCAAGTTTGCCACTTGATTTCATCTTAAACCTCATCCGTATTTTGACGATTACAATTTGCGTTCAAACCTTTCATGATTCTTGAAAACACCTTAATCAAGAAGATGAACCAACCGTACTTCATCTACGGAAGAAAAGATTGATGCATATAGTTATGCACCTGAAAAACTCTCGAAAACTGAGTAAACATTTAACACATATCTGTGCTAGCTCTTTTGGCGTTATTATTACCCAAAATAACTTTGCAATTCCTTTCCAAATTAGCCAAATTTTGTCACAGCCCCAGCAAGTTGAGTTCGACTTTTCGTTCAAAACAACCTTATTATAACCTCGGAATATATACGTGCTTATTTATTGTTACCAGAAAACCTTTTATATTCCACCATACTACCATCAGCGTTTAATCATCCCAAAACGCAATTCTCCTGAAAACACCTCGATTTGATAACCAATGATCCAGATCCGTTAACTTTGAAAATACTGACGAAGCAGCATGTAGTAAATGGTCTTAATGGCTAAAAGTGATGATAAAAGGATGGAGTGTTGGGAACGCTCGATAAAAAAATTTGGTACTGAAAAACGGATTGAGCAAACCATGAAGGAGACCAAGGACAAATACAGGGACCAAACCCTATATTCAAAGAACCCAGATAAATCTGGATCCGATGAAATCGTTAGAGAATATCTTGCTCCGTCCCCACGTTAAAATCTTGCGGAAATTTTTTTTCCTAATCAACTTTCGAACTTAGAAATTCCAAAATATCATCATAAATATCTTCGATATTTCTGAGGATATTTTCATAAATATTCTTGTCCGAAATTATCTACCTCTTCATGTTTTCTTTATTCCATTATATTGGAAACTTCTGTAAAAATCTAAGTATAAACTATGAATGAATAGCAGAAAAGTGTTGGGAATTGAAGCATGAGTTAGTATAATATAATGATGCTTGGCCAACGTGATTATATTACAGTAAGTCATGCTGAGTTTCTAAAGGAACGTGATAATTCACAGACCTTACCCCCATCATGTGCCATGTCACACGACTCTTTCATTCTATTTAATCTCTAAGCATATCACGAAAATATTTCCTTGATATCTTCGTTCTTCTGTAATTCCAACAGTTACTAATAAATCGTGCTATCACATTTTATTGCTGATTAGAAGATTTTTTTAAATTCCTTGAATTTCGAAAATTCACTATGACTACGTCAAAAGTTAAATCTCTATCTCAATCTTTTGTGACAGCTTCACTCGTACGCTTCATATAATCAAATCATTTAATCTATATTACTCCATAATGATAAAACTCTATTTATCAACTCATATACGTCATGAAAACATTTTTATGGTTAGCCATGATGACCTAGATCAAATTTCGGGACGAAATTTCTTTAACGGGTAGGTACTGTCACGACCCGGAAAATTTCGACTAATTTTACACCAAACTCTCGATACGATTTAATATTCTTGACACGATAAGAGAAATCTGTTAGGTTGAGTCTAGAAAATTTTGAAACGATGTCCATATATTCAATTGACCTTCGACTGCTCCCGATGATTCACGAACCATTGCTTGTAAATATATGAATATATAAATATGTGTATATATAAATATATGTATATTATATACAATAGCATGAACATTAATAAACTATTATATACATTTATTGTTATAAATAAATATGTACAATAAAATACATTGTAATAAAAACTATTATTTTATATGTATATTTCTTGTATATATATATATATATATTGTAATATTTAATTTAATTATTTAATATATATTTATGTACGTAGTAAATTTTGTTATTTAAAAATGTTTATATATATACATAGTATATATTAAATGTAATTAATTTTGAGCTTAAATGGTAAATGTCTGTAACTTTCGGTTGACGTTTAATTACTTTAAAATGGGTCTAATATATATATATATATATATATATATATATATATATATATATATATATATATATATATATATATATATATATATATATATATATATATATATATATATATATATATATATATATATATATATATATATATATATATATATATATATATATGAAGTTTTAAAATAAAAGCTATCCAAAATTTGATTAAAAAGATAGTAGTTTTGATAAATATTTTTTTTATCTTTTCAATCTAAGTTTTTGTACTCCGTACATATAAATTGGAACAGAAAAGAAATAATTATGAAACCTTTTTGATCAGGTTTCAAACAGTTAATGAGTGAAATAATTAATTATATTTAATCTAAAAATTGGGGATTTTTAGGAACACTTTTATACGCTAACTGTTTAGCAATGAACACGATATAATACTCCGTGGATTGATAGTAGGACAAGAGACATGTGGCTTCACTGTTTGATTCTGTTTCAATTCATGTCACGAGAAAGTAATTGATTACTTTTTTTTTTGTTTTCTTCCATCAACCTCATATCTATTATCTCTTTATATATATGTGAACATATGAATAAATGTATGCATAAACCATTATCACCAAGAATTTCACCACCACCTTGTTCCTTGTTCATATTCGTAAATCACAACTGCCATCACCACAACCGATCATCAACCACCCATTTAACAATTCCACAAATCAACAACCTCTATTATGTTTGTGTTTTAGGTTCAAACCCAAACCAAGACTACTGCTACTACTACGATCTTGATTCTTTCTCTATCCAAAACAACTTCAAACCACCAATTTGATAAACACCTGCTACTCGCATATCTTTGGCCACTGCTGTATTCGATCACCTATCTGCTACAACTGCTGCAATTATGTTCCTGTCGAAATCATCACAATCGTCTACCTTCCATTATCATGGTAAACCACCCATCTCTCCTCTTCTCTCTTGTTTTTCTTACGAGAACCATCATCAAACCACCACTTCACCTCGTTGATTTATTAGAAATATACATCACCACCTCAAACTCATTGTGACACCTCACCTCCCCTCTTTCAATCTTTGACACACTCACAATCACCATATATATACATACATGAAAATCCATCATTTTAACCACCTTAGCTCACCACCATCGTAAACCACCTCATCTCCTATCTCTGTTTTCGTTTATAACCAAGAACCCACCAGCACTATTAGCCACCATATACAATCTTTGACACCACAATCATCATTTCCACGACACCACCAAACACCTTGCTGCAGCTCACTTTCTTTCCTACTTCTATTTCGATGAAACCCACCCAAATCCATCACTATTTCAATCAGCAAACCCACACACAAACCTCAATTGTTTTCTTTGTTTCTCTTCGGTTTGCAACCAAACTCAACCAATCTTCTTCATACGAAACCGCCACTAATCTCAAACATTCTCTCTCTATACCTCTCTCTCTACAAACGTAAAACACCAAACAATTAACCATTAATATTGATTACTCATGCTGCAGTTTTACGTTAATGCTAGAAAGCTATTACGATCACTCCTTCACCACCCACTTGTTACTATAAACTTGCTATTCGAAATTTCACTTCTGTTTCCAGTTTCTTTTTGCTATAAACCATCACCAATATATTCTGGTCGATGCAGCACATATTTCTGATACTATCTCTGCTATATACGTTTTTCAATTCTTTTCTATTAAATAAAAGTGATAAGTATTAGATGATACACAAGATATATTAGTAATGAACAACTGGAAAGTTATTAATGTACAGCGAATAATGTGAGGTGTTACCTAATAAAGTGAAGAAAGATATCATAATAAAAACATGATGGTACCGTCTAATTCAACTAGTTCACACGACAACTTGTCTTAAAGCATGATGGATTCTTTTGTAATGGGCCACATATAAAGGCATGTTGGATTTTTTTTATAATAAAGTTATGGTGAGTTGTACTTATATTCCTATATGTAAACTGTAAATCTAAACATCTTCCATGGAACTTGGGCCGTAAAGCTAGTAGTAATGGATATTAGGTCCGTAAATGAGTTGGATATTCAGACCGTGGACTAGTTTTCAATTTCTTTTGTTGGGCTTAAATGAGTCCCATGAATAATAAAGGGTGTTGTACGAGAATATTATTAATACAATGGTGTATGATTTTAGGAAGAATGATATTATGATTATAATTAGATCATGATAATGATGATGAAACGATAAGTGTTTGATGAAGATGAGCTAGTTAATCATGCGGGTTAATACCAAAACAAATCGTTGGCTCATTGGTCTAAAGGTGTTATTGGGTTAGTGGGACATCGCGGGTTCAAACCCGGACTTGGGCATTTTTAAGAGCTACTTCGTTGAGGTAGTTATTTACTTAATTATTTATTATTATCTTTATCTTATTATTATTATTATTATTATTATTATTATTATTATTATTATTATTATTATTATTATTATTATTATTATTATTATTATTATTATTATTATTATTATTATTATTATTATTATTATTACTAAAACACTTAAGAAAATTGTTGTAATTATTATTACTAACTAGTATTAGATTAACATTTTTATTATCATTAATATCAATATTATTATCATTGTTAACATAAATATAATTATCACTATTGGTATTGTTATTATTAAAAATTTATTATCGTTATTATCAGGTTACAAAAATATATTTAATATATAAAACATAAAAAAATATATTTTTATTTATCTTAAATATATAAAAAGAATATATGAAACATATATGTTATTAATATAAAAATGATATAACTAATAAATTTATATATATATATATATATATATATATATATATATATATATATATATATATATATATATATATATATATATATATATATATATATATATATATATATATATATAAATTTGTACGATTACAATTATGTGTGTTAATATATATATAAATGATATAGGTTCGTGAATCCGAGGCCAACCCTACACTTATTAAATGTCGTCATATGTATTTTTACTACAAAATACATTAGGTGAGTTTCATTTGCTCCCTTTTTAATTGCTTTTGCAATATATATTTTTGGGCTGAGAATACATGCGCTGTTTTATAAATATTTACGAAATAGACACAAGTACTTAAAAATATATTCTACGTTGAGTTGTACTACTGGCATACTTCCCTGTAGCTTGGTAACTACTATTTACATGGGTATTGTAAACGCGAATCTTGTTGATAGATCTATCGGGCCTGACAACCCCAACCGGACTGGACGACCAGTATTCAACGGTTGCACAGTACTTCGTTTTGTAGGCTACACTTGGTACAGTGTAGTGAGATTTCATAATAAAGGGAATATGCGACGTTGATTAATAGTTAAGTATGGTTACCAAGTGCTCAACCACTTAGAATGCTTTACATACACTTGCGAGTGTATTATGTTTATGATTATGAAATCTTGTGGTCTATTAAAATATTGAAATGATTGTTATGATAAACCTATGAACTCACCAACCTTTTGGTTGACATTTTAAAGCATGTTTATTCTCAAGTACGAATTAAGTCTTTCGCTGTGCATTTGCTCAATTTAAGGACATTACTTGGAGTCGATCATCGCAATGGGACCAAATGTTGATGACTTCGTCCAGGTGGATAAGGACGGGTTATTACAATTATATTTGTATGTTTGGCTGCTACAAGAATATCACAAGTTAACGACATGCAAAACGATAATTTAGTTGGTTAAATTAGACATTATTAACGACATGCAAAATGATAATTTAATTGGTTAAATTAAAAATGGCTAAATGGATTATAATAATTGGTTATTAAAACACATATAAAATGGTTTATATCAATGTAATAAAATTGGCTTTATTACATAACATGAAAAATGGATTTTTAAATAAACCATACACTAAATGCATGTTGGTGTATGGTATAATAGTTTTCTTAAACTAGATATAATGAAAACTTAAAACCCCTTATTAACAAGACAAACAAGTTAAACGCCATCCTTTTGTGTGACACTTAAAAATAATTAGGGAACTCATAATGGGATAAAGGTCACCTAACTATTATGAGCAAACTAATATGATTAAGGTGAATTTCGCACACTTGTGGGATAAAGTTCACCTAACCACTTGTATGTTAAATTTACACATTTACACAAGTAGGACGACTTGATTTGGGAATCATGAACTTAGGGTCACCGAAGCATGAGGAACAAATAGGCGATGATGGGATAAATATGCCATGCAAAAGGATTGCATGATCCCATAACTTAGAAATTGCAAAAGGATTGCAATTGTCATATAATGACTACCTAGCTAAATCAAATGACAGGATAAAGGTCACCTAACTGAAATTTGGTTTACCGTTGTATTCTAAAATTTAATAAATATCAATTGGATTTAAAGGGTATTGATTGTTATATTAAAATTAATACTTAAACGACTTTGTTAAATTTTGTAGATGGCCGCCAATACCAACAACATTCCAAATGCACCAATCAACTTTAACAACCTATCGTTGAGGTCAATCCTCGAAAAGGAAAAACTCAACCATACGAACTTCATGGATTGGTTTCGTAATCTAAGAATTGTCCTCAAACTTGAGGATAGGGCGTATGTGTTGGAAGACCCCATTCTCGATCAACCGAACGAGGATGATACGGAAGGCATGGCTTATTGGGAGAAATATTTCACCGATTCGGTTCAAGTTTCTTACCTCATGCTTGGAACTATGATACCAGATCTCCAAAAGGATTTCGAGCATCATAGTGCATATGACATGATCACACAATTGAAGGAGATGTTCCTTCAACAAGCTCGTGTCGAGCGCTTCGAAAGGGTTCGAGCACTTCATGCATGTCGGATGGACGACTCCCAATCCGTTTCATCTTATGTCCTTAAGATGAAAAGCCTAATTGATCGAGCGAACCGTTTAAACTGCAACGTGTCTAATGAATTAGCCACATACCTTATCCTTAATTCTTTGTCAAAGAGGTTTGACACATTTGCAATGAATTACAACATGAATGGATGGGATAAGAGCATTGGCGAATTACATGCCATGCTTAAGATGGTCGAAGCGAGCATGGGTAAAAGGGCTTCACCCATGTTTATGATCAATGAAGGCGGGTCCAAAAACAATAACACTTCTAAGTCAAAGACGGCTAAGAGGAAAGGACCTGCCTACCAAGGCAAGGGCAAGGGAAAAGGGAAGACGGTTACCCTAACCAACAATAACAAGAAGCAAAAGGTTACCGGTGAAGCTAACCCCAAGGAAGATCCGTGCTTTGGTTGTGGTGAAATGGGTCACTGGAAACGTAACTGCCCGGTCTACCTAAAGGAGTTGAAAGAAAAGAGGGATGCAGGGCAAACCTCAGGTAATGTATGTATGGTATACATTGAGCTTAGTATTACTTCTTTTAATACATGGGTATTAGACACAGGATGTGGAACTCACATTTGCAATTCTATGCAAGGGTTCAAAAGAAATAGACAAGAAGCGGGAACATCAAGTCTCTACATGGGAAATGGAGCTAAGGTGCACGTAGTAGCTCAAGTAGGCTTTGTTTTAAAGCTTCCAAGTGGTTTGAAACTTATTTTGAAAAATGTTTTGTATGCACCTGATTTATCTCGAAACATTATTTCTGTATCCCGTTTGAAATAATGTGGTTTTAATCTTAATTTCTTTAATGATGATATCCATGTTTCTTTAGATAATGTGTTCTATTTCAAGGCTTCGCCTGTGAATGGTATTTATGAATTGGTTCATGATGACACATCATACAATAGCTCAATATACCATGCAAACACCAAGAAACTCAAAAGGCATTTGAGTGATTCCTACTTATGACATTGTCGCCTTGGTCACATAAACAAGAATCGAATGCATACACTTCAAAAGAATGGACTTTTGAAATCAAATGAACTAGACTCGTTTGATGTATGTGAATCTTGTTTACAAGGCAAAATGACTAAAGCACCTTTCAAAGGGACCCATGAAAGGGCTAAAGACTTATTAGGATTAATACATTCGGATGTATGTGGACCTTTTAAGCCCATGACTAGGAATGGTGAAAGATACTTCGTTACTTTCATAGATGACTTCAGTCATTTCGGATATGTCTACTTGTTAAGACATAAGGACTAAACTTTTGAGGCATTCAAAGAGTATCAAAACGAAGTACAAAATCAACTCAACAAGACAATAAAGGTACTTCGTACCGATAGAGGATGTGAATACCTAAATGATGCTTTCCAAGATCATCTTAGAAGTTGTGAGATTATCTCGCAGCTTACTCCACCCGGGACACCACAGCTTAATGGTGTATCCGAAAGGAGGAACCGAACCTTAATGGATATGGTTCGATCTATGATGGCTAGAAGCTCATTACCTCTATCATTCTGGGGTTATTGTCTATGCTCCGTGGCTCGTATTATAAATATGGCCCCAACCAAGAAAGTAGAACGAACTCCTCATGAGATGTGGTTTGAAAAACCTCCATCTCTATCATACTTAAAGGTATGGGGATGTGAAGCTTACCCTAAGCGTTACGTCCCTAATAAGTTGAATGCTCGTTCCATGAAGTGTATCTTCATAGGATATCCCAAGGATGATATAGGATACTATTTCTATGATCCAACCGAGCAAAATGTATTTGTTGCTCGAAAGGCTGAATTCCTTGAAACTAAGTTCCTAATGGAAGGAAATAGTGAAAGGAAGATAGATCTTGAAGAGGTTAAAGATCAAGTAGATGATACACAATTGGTTGACACTAGCACTCAAAATGAAAATGTTGAGAGTGATCAAATGGATGATCAAAATACACAAGACGTTCGCAGATCTGGTAGGATTAGTAATCCTCCTGAGAGATATTGGTTTCTCATGGATGGTTGCTATGTGGTTGATTTGGATGAACCAACAAACTACCAAGATGCTTTATCAAGGATTGATAAGGATAAATGGCAGGAAGCCATGAACGCTGAGATGCAATCCATGTATGACAACCAAGTTTGGGAACTTGTTGAACAACCTACTGGCTCAAGGCTAGTTGATTGTAATTGGCTTTTCAAAATGAAAACCGACATACATGGAAACTTGGATACATATAAAGCTAGACTTGTAGCAAAAAGTTTCACTCAAACTCAAGGGGTTGACTATGATGAAACTTTTTCACCTGTGGCAATGCTAAAGTCTATTAGGATATTACTTGCCATTGCTGCTCATTATGATTATGAAATATGGCAAATGGATGTCAAAACTGCTTTCCTAAATGGACATCTTGAGAAAGATGTCTATATGTAGAAAAAAAAATGGAGTTATATATGTTGGAAACTTTCGGCCAAAAAGGTGAAGTAATGTAAAGACCCGTCCTAATCTATAAGAACGAATACAATAACATATGATTACATTGCGAGGTATTTGACCTTTATATGATACATTTTACAAACATTGCATTCGTTTTAAAAGACAAACTTTCATTTCATCGAAAGTTGACATGCATGCATACCCTTTCATAATATATCCAAACTATAAATGACTTAATAGTAATCTTGTTGAACTCAACGACTCGAATACAACGTCTTTTGAAATATGTCATGAATGACTCCAAGTAATATCTCTAAATGAGCAAATGCACAGCAGAAGATTTCTTTCAAACCTGAGACTAAACATGCTTTCAAGTGTCAACCAAAAGGTTGGTGAGTTCATTAGTTTATCATAAACATTCATTTCCATCATTTTAATAGACCACAAGATTTCATATATTTAATTGTACACGTAACCCGAGTACAAAATAATACGTGTAACCCGCGAATTAAAAATCATTCATATGGTGAACGCTTGATAACCGACTTAACTTTAATGCATAGAATTTCCCCAAACAGAACCTCTCGTCTGTATAATAATAATAATCTCGAAGTACTAAAGCATCCGTACCCCGAATGGGACTTGTCGAGGTCCATAGATCTATCTTTAGGATTCGCGTCAATTAGGGGCCATACCCGTTTCCTAATTATTAGGTTACCAAGCTAAAAGGGGGTAATATTCAATATTCATAATCCAGCCATAGAATGTAGTTTTTGATCACTTATGTCTATTTCTTAAAACATTAATAAAATCAGCGCATGTATTCTCAGTCCCAAAAATATATATAAAAAGGGAGTAATGAAACTCACTATATTGTATTTTGCAGTAAAAATACATATGACGAAACTGAACAATGCAAGGTTGGCCTTGGATTCACGAACCTATATCAATTGTATATCTATTAAAACATATAATGGAAATCACATAATTTCCTTTATTAATTATATATTATGTATGTGTTTGTAGTTTATATAATTTATATTAAATTCCATTTAAAAATATATACTTATATTATATCTTAAAGTATATGTTATATATATTTATTTTATATATATTTAAAATGATTAGAATCTATACATTTAGTTATATTAATATATCCATGTATATATTTAGTATTATATTAAAAATATCGAATTTGTTGTATGTAGGTATTTATATAAGAAATGCCTACCTAAATGGCTTGATTGTGAACATCTTTGTTTTGCATGCATGGTTGTTTATTATGTTTGTATGTTTGGCTGCTACAAGAATATCACAAGTTAACAACAATAAAAATGACAATATAATTGGTTAAATTAGACATTATTAACGACATGCAAAACGATAATTTAATTGGTTAAATTAAAAATGGCTAAATGGATTATAATAATTGGTTATTAAAACACATATAAAATGGTTTATATCAATGTAATAAAATTGGCTTTATTACATAACATGAAAAATGGATTTTCAAATAAACCATACACTAAATGCATGTTGGTGTATGGTATAATAGTTTTCTTAAACTAGATATAATGAAAACTTAAAATCCCTTATTAATAAGACAAATAAGTTAAACGCCATCCTTTTGTGTGACACTTGAAAATAATTAGGGAACTCATAATGGGATAAAGGTCACCTAACTATTATGAGCAAACTAATATGATTAAGGTGAATTTCGCACACTTGTGGGATAAAGGTCACCTAACCACTTGTATGTTAAATTTACACATTTACACAAGTAGGACGACTTGATTTGGGAATCATGAACTTAGGGTCACCGAAGCATGAGGAACAAATAGGCGTTGATGGGATAAATATGCCATGCAAAAGGATTGCATGATCCCATAACTTAGAAATTGCAAAAGGATTGCAATTGTCATATAATGACTACCTAGCTAAATCAAATGACAGGATAAAGGTCACCTAACTGAAATTTGGTTTACCGTTGGATTCTAAAATTTAATAAATATCAATTGGATTTAAAGGGTATTGATTGTTAAATTAAAATTAATACTTAAACGACTTTGTTAAATATTGTAGATGGCCGCCAATACTAACAACATTCCAAACGCACCAATCAACTTTAACAACCTATCGTTGAGGTCAATCCTCGAAAAGGAAAAACTCAACCATACGAACTTCATGGATTGGTTTCACAATCTAAGAATTGTCCTCAAACTTGAGGATAGGGCGTATGTGTTGGAAGACCCCATTCCCGATCAACCAGACGAGGATGATACGGAAGGCATGGCTTATTGGGAGAAATATTGCACTGATTCGGTTCAAGTTTCTTGCCTCATGCTTGGGACTATGATACCAGAACTCCAAAAGGATTTCGAGCATCATAGTGCATATGACATGATCACACAATTAAAGGAGATGTTCCTTCAACAAGCTCGTGTCGAGCACTTCGAAAGGGTTCGACCGCTTCATGCATGTCGTATGGACGACTCCCAATCCGTTTCATCTTATGTCCTTAAGATGAAAAGCCTAATTGATCGAGTGAACCATCTAAAATGCAACGTGTCTAATGAATTAGCCACGGACCTTATCCTTAATTCTTTGTCAAAGAGGTTTGACACATTTGCAATGAATTACAACATGAATGGATGGGATAAGAGCATTGGCGAATTACATGCCATGCTTAAGAGGGTCGAAGCGAGCATGGGTAAAAGGGCTTCACCCATGTTTATGATCAATGAAGGCGGGTCCAAAAACAATAACACTTCTAAGCCAAAGACGGCTAAGAGGAAAGGACCTGCCTACCAAGGCAAGGGCAAGGGAAAAGGGAAGACGGTTACCCCAACCAACAATAACAAGAAGCAAAAGGTTGCCGGTGAAGCTAACCCCAAGGAAGATCCGTGCTTTGGTTGTGGTGAAATGGGTCACTGGAAACGCAACTGCCCGGTCTACCTAAAGGAGTTGAAAGAAAAAAGGGATGCAGGGCAAACCTCAGGTAATGTATGTATAGTATACATTGAGCTTAGTATTACTTCTTCTAATACATGGGTATTAGACACATGATGTGGAACTCACATTTGCAATTCTATGCAGGGATTCAAAAGAAGTAGACAAGAAGCGGGAACATCAAGTCTCTACATGGGAAATGGAGCTAAGGTGCACGTAGTAGCTCAAGGAGGCTTTGTTTTAAAGCTTCCAAGTGGTTTGAAACTTATTTTGAAAAATGTTTTGTATGCACCTGATTTATCTCGAAACATTATTTCTGTATCCCGTTTGAAACAATGTGGTTTTAATCTTAATTTCATTAATGATGATATCCATGTTTCTTTAGATAATGTGTTCTATTTCAAGGCTTCGCCTGTGAATGGTATTTATGAATTGGTTCATGATGACACATCATACAATAGCTCAATATACCATGCAAACACCAAGAAACTCAAAAGGGATTTGAGTGATTCCTACTTATGGCATTGTCGCCTTGGTCACATAAACAAGAATCGAATGCATACACTTCAAAAGAATGGACTTTTGAAATCAAATGAACTAGACTCGTTTGATGTATGTGAATCTTGTTTACAAGGCAAAATGACTAAAGCACCTTTCAAAGGGACCCATGAAAGGGCTAAAGACTTATTAGGATTAATACATTCGGATGTATGTGGACCTTTTAAGCCCATGACTAGGAATGGTGAAAGATACTTCATTACTTTCATAGATGACTTCAGTCATTTCGGATATGTCTACTTGTTAAGACATAAGGACGAAAATTTTGAGGCATTCAAAGAGTATCAAAACGAAGTACAAAATCAACTCAACAAGACAATAAAGGTACTTCGTACCGATAGAGGAGGTGAATACCTAAATGATGCTTTCCAAGATCATCTTAGAAATTGTGGGATTATCTCGCAGCTTAATCCACCCGGGACACCACAGCTTAATGGTGTATCCGAAAGGAGGAACCGAACCCTAATGGATATGGTTTGATCTATGATGGCTAGAAGCTCGTTACCTCTATCATTCTGGGGTTATTATCTATGCTCCGCGGCTCGTATTCTAAATATGTCCCCAACCAAGAAAGTGGAACGAACTCCTCATGAGATGCGGTTTGAAAAACCTCCATCTCTATCATACTTAAAGGTATGGGGATGTGAAGCTTACCCTAATCGTTACGTCCCTAATAAGTTGAATGCTCGTTCCACGAAGTGTATCTTCATAGGATATCCCAAGGATGATATGGGATACTATTTCTATGATCCAACCGAGCAAAATGTATTTGTTGCTCGAAAGGCTAAATTCCTTGAAACTAAGTTCCTAATGGAAGGAAATAGTGAAAGGAAGATAGATCATTAAGAGGTTAAAGATCAAGTAGATGATACACAATTGGTTGACACTAGCACTCAAAATGAAAATGTTGAGAGTGATCAAATGGATGATCAAAATACACAAGACGTTCGCAGATCTGGTAGGATTAGTAATCCTCCTGAGAGATATGGGTTTCTCATGGATGGTTGGTATGTGGTTAATTTAGATGAACCAACAAACTACCAAGATGCTTTATCAAGGATTGATAAGGATAAATGGCAGGAAGCCATGAACGCTGAGATGCAATCCATGTATGACAACCAAGTTTGGGAACTTGTTGAACAACCTACTGGCTCAAGGCTAGTTGATTGTAATTGGCTTTTCAAAATGAAAACTGGCATACATGGAAACTTGGATACATATAAAGCTAGACTTGTAGCAAAAAGTTTCACTCAAACTCAAAGGGTTGACTATGATGAAACTTTTTCGCCTGTGGCAATGCTAAAGTCTATTAGGATATTACTTGCCATTGCTGCTCATTATGATTATGAAATATGGCAAACAGATGTCAAAACTGCTTTCCTAAATGGACATCTTGAGGAAGATGTCTATATGGTTCAGCTTGAAGGTTTTGTTGATCCGAAATATCCTAAAAAGGTATGCAAGTTAAAGAAGTCAATCTACGGATTGAAACAAGCATCTAGAATGTGGAATCATCGTTTTAATGAGGAGGCTAAGAAATTTGGCTTCATTAAAAATGGTGATGAAGCTTGTGTATATAAGAAAGCTAGTGGGAGCACTATCATGTTCCTTAAGCTATATGTGGATGATATATTGTTATTTGGAAATGATATTCCTGCAATGGAAGGTGTTAAAACTTGACTAAGTAAATGCTTCTCCATTAAGGACCTTGGAGAAGCACAATACGTCTTGGGGATTGGGATCTACAGGGATAGACCCAAGAAACTGATAGGTTTGAATCAAAGTGCATACATTGAAAAGATCTTGAAAAGGTTCAAGATGGACAACTCTAAGAAAGGTTTGGTACCTATTGAAAAAGGAACGCTTCTCAGTTCATCTCAGTGCCCTACCACGAAAGATGAACAGGAGAGAATGAAGAAAGTCCCATATGCGTCTGCCATTGGGTCAATCATGTATGCAATGATATGCACTAGACCGGATGTGTCATGCGCTCTTAGCCTGACAAGTAGATACCAGAATAACCCAGGTAACAGTCATTGGATTACTGTCAAAAGTATATTGAAATACCTTAGGAGGACTAAGGATATGTTTATGATATATGGGTCTGGTGAAGAGGAACTCGCTGTAAAAGGTTACGTGGACGCGAGTTTCCAAACTGATCGAGATGATTCTCGATCACAGTCCGGTTATGTCTTCACATTAAATGGAGGTGCGGTGTCTTGGAAGAGTTCAAAACAGGACGTTGTTGCATTATCCACTATAGAGTCAGAGTACATTGCCGCCTCATTGGCAGCTCAGGAAGCTGCATGGATGAAGAAATTCATCGACGACTTAGGAGTAGTCCCTTCCATTCAGGACCCTCTTGAGATCTTTTGTGACAACGAGGGTGCGATTGCTCAAATCAAGGAACCTCGTGCTCATCAAAAAACCCGTCACATTGAGCAGAGATTCAACTACATAAGGGATGAAGTTAAAAAGGGAAAGATATGTATTCACAAAGTTCACACAGATCTTAATATAGCGGATCCTCTCACGAAGCTCTTGCATGGAGCAAAACATGCAGGACATGTTTGTACATTAGGGCTTCGATATTTCAGTGATTGGTCATGATCTGTTTTAAGTATTGTAATGGAACGAAATTTGTTTAAACTCATTAATATAATTATGGTGTTAATTAATTAATCATGAGTCAGGTTTTTATTTTGCATATTTTATCCATGAATAACCTATTATTCTAAATTCCGTAGTCGATCACATTTGTGGGAGCAAGTGTGAGGTTTAGACTATTATGAACTTGGATTGGTATACATTCACGGTATGAATGTGGGGCAAGGTTGCAACCAAGGTTCATAGATATTTGTGGGATACAAATATTGGAAGACCCGCTCTCAAGATTTACTAAATGGAGCCTTTGTGGTTGATCACATGTAATCTTGAGTAAAGGCGAATATCATTGTATCCTCTAACCTGAGATACATATTGGGTTTGGATATTTACCGAGTATCGTGCCTTGATTCTTTCCTTCGCTATTCTGAAATATGGTAGTTCACAAGGAAGAGCTCAGGCATAATGCAAGGTACATATCTAGGACGTATGAAGTCAAGATGGAATTTGTCCCTCTTATTCGTTGAGAGTCAGATGTCTAAGGCCTGATAAAGTTAAATCTAAAAGAGAGTGATCATTCTATGTCTATTGGATTTAATATGACATCTAGGACGAAAGGATATAATGAAAGATTCACCTATTCATATTCGAGATGGGAACTCGAAAGGGATGATGTTACTGAATGGTACAAAGTCATAACATATTGGGGGTGATGGACGGTCGTTAGGTGGTATCCATCACTTGCATTAATTTCTTATGTTTCTCGTGCAAGTGGGAGATTGAAGGTATTTCGTATGCCCGAGAGACATATTAAATTAATGTGGCTAATATGATATGATCCAAGTCGGGTCATACCCAATAACAAACTTACCGACACCTTATTCGTATTTGATCTTAACGATTGGATCATTGATCAAATACGCAACACTTGAATTTTAAGAAAAATGGTTTTCTGAAATATTATTTGATGTGTATATCTAAATTATGGAATAATTTATATAACAAGAGTTTTAATTATTTATGGGTTAAATAATTGATTTTGTTGTGTTACATTTTTTAAAGTTTTGGTTTTATAAAAATAAATGTACATGACAATATATATATATATATATATATATATATATATATATATATATATATATATATATATATATATATATATATATATGGAAGTATTATAAAGAGTTTTATAAAATCTAATACTTTTATAAAACTAATTTTATAAAATGAAAAGGGAAGTGGCATTGGAAGTGCATACACATGCTAAAGACTTATATTCTTTGACCCATGCTTTCCCATTTCCATATACAAGTATCTTGACTCTTGGAATAACACATACATGTAACTATACTTCAAAAAAAAACTGCACAAAAACCCTCCAAACCTGCTGTCTAGGCCGTGGGCTGTTAAAGGAGAAAAGAGAGTTCTAAATTTGGTTTTTGGAAGTTTAATTCAAGTGTTGATAAATCCTAACCAAAGTACAAGGTGTTGGTGCAAAGTTTGGGGTATAACTACTTGAGGTTTCATACTTTTGGAGCTCCATTCATCATCATCATCTTCATCACTTATCAACAAGCTTGGAGTAGGTATAATCTCTTTTCTTGCTTGTAGTTTGTAAGTATGTTTCACAACTTGATCCTAAATGGGATTTAACTTTAAATGGTTAAAGATTAACAAGTATCAAAATGGTAATTAACATGCTTTCACTAATGTTTGATTCTTAAAATGTTTTAAGTATTATGAACTTGTTAAATCTCAACAATAACGTTATTATGTTTGTAGTAATAATAATACTGTAATAATAATAATATTAATGATAATAATAGTGATAATAAAAATAATGTAAATAAATTATATATAAAAATCATGTTAATGAAAATAATAATAATAATAATAATAGTAATAATAATGATAATAATAATGATAGTTTTAATAATAATGATAATAATAATAATAATTCTAATTATAATAATAATTATAATAATATTAAGAGTAATACTTAAAATGATAGAAATAATTATAATAATAAAATGATAAAAATTATGTTTATACCATCATGTATCATCATCATTCATGCTATCTCATTATCATCATCTATGTCATCACCATGATCGTTTTCGCCATCGTACATCATCATTAAACTCTTATCATCGCCATTATCATAACCGTATCACCATCAAAATCTAATCATAATCCTAATCTTCATCTATTTATTATCATAATCCTCATCATCTTTCTTATTATTATCGTACACATATTATCATCATTATTTACTCATAAACTGTTGCCTTAATTATCATTTCATCATAATCGCCTTCATCGTTTAATCATTACCATCATGATTCATATCATCATTATCATTCATATCATCACGTAACATCATCGTTATCCCTCACATACAATGAAACCGAAGCAGCAGCCCAGATTTATCATGGTTTTTACGACCCATTTCTAGTCTAAATTAAAAGTCTATTATCGAGATTATAATGACCTACAGCCCACTAACATGTTTAAGTAACGGCTCCAATAATTAATTAAGCCCAATTAAGATGTGAGTCCAAAACAACGGCCCTAGTAGCAGATCAAATTAAACTGATAGGTTCGATCAGTTAGCTGTATAAAAATCATGGAATCCAGCAAAGCAACCCGACTAAATAATTAGGTCGGCCAGAAAAAAAGATAAAAACGTGCAGTCATCATCAACAATCACCACATCATTAAACATCATCATCTTCTTGATCAATACTGTGATGACCCGGAAATTTCTGACCAAATTTAAACTTAATCTTTAACATTTCCGACACGATAAGCAAAGTCTGTGAAATTGAATCCCAAAATCTTAAACTATTCAATTACCTATCGACTATTCTCAACGATTCGAGAACAATTATATGTAAATAGATACATATATATATATACTATAACTTGAAAACGTAACAAAGTGTTGAGTATATGATACTGTGTATTAACCTTATTGGTTTGATTATCTGATTGATATTTAGATAAGTTAACTAAAACATTTAAGATGAACCAGTAAAACACTAATTTGCTACAGTATTTTTTGAATTGCTACAGTACCCGAAAAGCTACAGTGTTTTCGAAAATCACTATTGCTACAGTAAAAAAACTTTGCTATGGTAACTTTGCTACAGTAAAACACTATTTAAAAATGTATTTTAACAAATAGCGAGACGATGATTTATAGAAGTAAATGACCAAAACACTCAAATGTATAAGTTATATTTCGAGTGATATAATTTAGGGATAATTTAAGGCTATATTTTGACTAAGGTACGTGTCCCAAAATGTAATGTACAAGTTTTCTCAGCGTACGAAGGGACATTCGAAAAACCGGAACCGAGACATAAGTCGCGTGATGACGTACAACTTATAAGAACAAAAATTACAAATTAACTATGCACGGGAATAAAATATAATATATAATTAATTAATTTAAATTATATATTATATATATATTAAAAATATGTCAATGAGCTAGTTGCCAAAATTTTGTGAGCTGTAAAAGTGGGCCATGCGATCGCATGGCCATTGGCCTTCAGAACCATGCGATTGCATGGGGTCTGGGACAGGCCCCAACTATAAAAGCTCGATCATTTTTGCCTCTGAATTCATTTTATTATTACTCTGTAAATATTTATATTATTTATATTATTATTATTATTATTATTATTATTATTATTATTATTATTATTATTATTATTATTATTATTATTATTATTATTATTATTATTATTATTAAGATTAATATTATTATTAATCTCATCATTAATATTAGTAATATTAGTAATATTATTACATAAAATATTACGACGAGGTTATGGGCGTGTCACTTTCAAAACGGGTTTTCGAGCGGGATAGAGATAAGAAAACTATAGGTTATAGCTATGGAGGTTATGGGTAATGTTCAAGGGTATTGTTCTCAAGTCAAACCTAGTGTTTATCATCTTCGTTGCATCTACGTACTTTTTTGAAATATTGAATCACAATATTGATACGTAAGCATTTATATTTTATCTTTTATAAATTAATAGTGTATCCATGTCTAGTGCTCGAGTATATATGTTTATGCATGCCTGTATACTAAATTTTGTCGTTAAATAGTTTATAATGAATCACTAATTAAATACATATACTACTGGTAAAAGGTATATGATATACATGTTTTTGGAAAGCTGGCGAAAAATCATTAACTTTTCATTTAGATATCAAATAGTTTCGATGAACGGATTAAAAGATATGATCAACTGAATTATGATTGACGTTAATTGAAATTACTTTTGAATCTACAATTAAGATTTAAACAACTTGTTTAAGAGATTGATAAATTGGGTTTTTGAATATTACCAACCGAGTAAATGACTCCTTATATAAGGTATGTCTCGTTTTGTTGAACTATTGTCAAAATTGACTTTTTGAAATGACTTTGGATAACTTTTGTATGTCGATATCGAGCATTAGGATTGTGATACACTATGACCTGACCTAATAGACATTTATTGACCAACATATGTTCTCTAGGTTGAGATCTACGATTATTTAATATTCTGAGTTTCGGTCACATTACGATGAACAACTTTATGTGCTGCTAAGGTGAGTTTCATTTGCTCCCTTTTTAATTGCTTTTGCAATCTAAATTTTTTGGGCTGAGAATACATGCACTTTATTTTAAACGCAATGGATACAAGTACATACTAAATTCTACACCGAGTTTGAACCGAAAATCCCTTAGCTTTGGTAACTAGTAACTGCCAGTTATAAGAACTGGTGGGCGCGAGTAGTAGTATATGGATCCATAGGGCTTGATATCCCCGTCCGAGCTAGAGCACTAGCCTTTTAACAGACGTATGCTATTTGAGAAGCGTACACGTTGGTTTACGTGTATTATTAAGATGATTATACAAAGGGTATAAATTATATATACGTTAAGTTTAGGTACCAGGGTGCTCAATTTCGTAGAATATTTTGATAAACGTTTCTGGATGAAACAACTAAAATCTTGTGATCTACCTTTATATACAGATTATTCGAAACACTAAAACTATGAACTCACCAACCTTTGTGTTGACACTTGTTAGCATGTTTATTCTCAGGTTCCCTAAAAGTCTTCCGCTGTTTGCTTATATGTTAGACAAGCTATGTGCATGGAGTCTTACATTGCATATTTTTCAAGGAAACGTTGCATTCACCAAATCATCGCCATGTATCTTATTTTGACTGCATTATCAACGGAAGTACTATTGTAAACTATTATTTACAGTGATTGTCTATATGTAGATATCATCAGATGTCGAAAACCTTTGATTTAAATATTCATTTATGATGTGCCTTTTCAAAAGAATGCAATGTTTACAAAATGTATCATATAGAGGTCAAATACCTCGCAATGAAATCGATGAATGACGTGTTCGTCCATATGGATTTGGAGCGATCGTCACAGTTGGTATCAGAGCGTTGGTCCTAGCGAACCAGGTCTTGCATGAGTGTGTCTAACTGATAGTTGTTAGGATTCATTAGTAAGTCTGGACTTTGACCGTGTCTGCTTGTCAAAAGTTTTGCTTATCATTTCTTGTCGGAAATTACCTGCTTATCATTCCTAGTCTGGACACGTTTTACTGCATTGATTGCATGAATAGTGTATAGACAAAATTCATATCTTAGCGTATCTGTTACTGTAAACTTTTCCTGACATCTTCCGAAAATTTCTCCGTGATTTATGGAATTTGGTATTATATATACATATGTAAATTATGTATTGAAGAATACCAAACTAAATTCTATAATCTAATTCATATCAAAAATCATCTCCCTAATTATACAAGATGGATCCCGTATCTAGTTCAAATTCCTTAAACTCTGACAGCTATTCCGATATGGATATTCACCTGAATTCCGAAGATAGTGTAACCGGAATGGATCAACCAATTAGCCATCATCTATTCTGGAAGAATTGGGGATGGGTTCGTAGCCTACTTAATTATTGGAGACAAGAAGAAGGCGATCCATTCCATCCACCACATTGCCCTCTTGGCGAAGAACCTGAAGCACTTACCGGCGAACCTGTTCGTAATACCATTTTCTCTTTCATCTCCAGAATATCTCGTCATGATCATATACTCTCTCAAATCCTGGATCTTATTCATCCGCTCGTCCGAACCGCCAATCATCTCGGTGTAGTAGAAGAAGTCAAAGAGCTTCGCGCTCGGGTAGTGGCTTTGGAGGATATGGTGCAAAGGTTACAAGCACCAGCAGAATCACCGACATCAACAGTACCACCGACAACAACACCAACAGTACCATTACCACCACCAACAACATCCGTACCGCAAGCCTCAACATCACAATATGTACCTTGAACATCAACGTCATACGCATCGTAGTTACCAAGAAATACCAGCAACAATAACCGATGAAGTATTAACTCATTTCCCCTGAAGAAATTTTATGTATATTTAATATATATGAATTTTGAAATCAAAATAAATCTTTTCGTACCAAGCTATTACGTGTGAATCTTAACTGGTGGGTACTACTCGGTTAGTTCATATTACTAATATGCAATAATGTACATCCTTCATTAACGACATAACCATCATTAACTACAATCTCTGTTTCAAATTTAATGAATTCCTTTTCATAATAAACTAAGTGTATTATCCAATTACACGTTTGATTTTATACTTTCATTTTCGATGTACTCGAAACTTTCCAGAAAACATCATCTGTGCCTTGTAAGGTTCACAAAAATTCCACGAGCACCAACATCCTTCACCAAGGAATATCAATAAGAATAAATAACGAAGTATCGATTACATTAGTGAAATACTCCGCAAATATTATGTAATCTTTAATGTTTTAGATATTAATCATTTCTAAGTCAAGCTGAAAATTAAATGAGCATAATATGATATTAACTCATTAAATCTGTGTTACATCTGAAGAAAATATACATACATATATTTTCATAAAGACGGTAATAAAAAAATTATTTTGTACAAAGTATTAATTGTGAAATCTTTAACGGGTAGGTAATTCCCGGGAAATATATAAGTTCGCAATTAATATGTTACACTGTACATTCTTCAACTTTGATTCAAAAATTATTAACAATGCTCACAACGATATACAATCATTTTCATACAAATTTAATTACATATTCTGATATTGACGGATCAGAATCTAAGTCATAACTCTGAACCGGTGACATCATTCTTAGATCTCTACATCTTTCAAAGCTATACTTTGACTTCAAAACTGTGCAAGATCCTTTAATGTTGTTAATAATGAAAATAATCTTGAAATTCTTTTCAAGATATCAATTTTCATCACACTTCCAACCAGTCAACTTCGACTTTTCAGATTAACTTTATTGTAACCTTGACATATACGTTCTTGTTACAAGGGAACCTTTCATGTCCCACCACATTAGCAGTAAATTTACCAGCAACTTCATTAATCTGTGACTTAAGTTTCTCCGAAAAATCACGATAATTATTCATTGAAACTCTATCAAGTACTCATATATAACTTGTAACAACAATTTCCATACCAACCACCGGGAATTAGCAATCAGTATTTTGAATCTCGCAGCATTTTCTACGATAACAGTTATATATAGATAACATCGATCTTCTAGACTTACAGATTTCGAATGTGAAGTTTTAGAAAAACACCTTAAACTACGAACTAGTTCTCGAAATCTTGAAAAATGCTGATGAAGCAGCAAAAACTATAAACGACCTTAACAGTAAAAAGTTTGATGATAAAGGATAATGTGCTGGCAAAGCTCAGAAAAAGAGAAAGTTTGGAACTGGAAAACGGATTGAGCAAAGTATGAAAGAGGCTGTGGATAAATCACAAGGACGAAACCTGTCTTCAAAGAATCCAAATGATTCAGTATCTGCTGAAGCCATTAACGAATACCTTGCTTCCGAATCTAAACCCTTACAGACAATATTCTTCATCATCCTCTGATATTAGAAATTCTAAGATATCATCGTATCTTTCATTATAAATATCCTCCATATTTCTGGAGATAATTCCATAATCATTCTTATCGAAAATTAATTTTCTCCTTACGATATCTGTGTTACACCATAAAAGAAACTATTTTAGTTTCTAAATTCTGAAACTTTCAAGTTTAAAATCTAAATGTTTTGAAGTAATGTTGAGAATTGAAGCATGAGTTAGTATAATATAATGACACTTGATCAACGTGATTATATTACAGTAAGTCATGCTGAGTTTCTAATGGAACGTGATAAAGGTTCACAGATCATACCCTCATCATGAACCATGTTACATAACTCTTTCATTCTATTTAACCTCTAAATATATCAAGAAAATATTTTTCTTGATGATTCGGTCTTTTTCGTGGTATTCTGGTAATTTGACAAGTCAGATTATGCCATTACCGTTTCTTTCTTAGAATATTAATTATGTTCATTCTGAAATTCATACCTACGAATTCTGGACCATTATTCGCTTGACTTAAAGTCGGGAAGAGAAAACGAAAGCATGAAGCTCCGAAATATAATGAAAAATATAAAGCCCGAAAACAACCCTGAAATTACAAACCGTGTATATCAATGCATATAACAATATAAAGACACGGGAGAATGAAAAACAATATAACCCCAAGGTAATAGTAGAAGAAAATAACCTCCTCTGGTGGCAGATGAAAAAGAAGAATGAATGATATGATAGCCAAGAAAATATCAAGAATCAGAACTGGATGAAGCATTTTCACAAATATTTTGTAAGTATGAAATAAGGAAGAAGATTATAGGAGTGGTGAAAATAAATGAAACGGAAGAGGTTAATTTATAGCAAAATATCAGACATAGCAATCGAGGCAGATTACGCATTTAATCAAAGGAAATCCTAATTTCCTTAAATTCCAAAGAATCAAATCTTATTTAAATTATGAAGATTTTCTATTCCTTAAATTTGAGAAATCAATCGTTACTACGTCAAGAGATAAGACGAATCTCTATTCTCCATTTCACTCTATTACGATAACTTCCATCATACGCTTCGAGTAATTGGATTGTTTTATCCATATTATTCAACGGTGATAAAAATTCTATTTATCAACTCATATTCGTCATGAAAACATTTTTATTGTTAGCCATGACGACCTCACTCAAATTTCGGGACGAAATTTCTTTAACGGGGAGGTACTGTGATGACCCGGAAATTTCTGACCAAATTTAAACTTAATCTTTAACATTTTCGACACGATAAGCAAAGTCTGTGAAATTGAATCCCAAAATCTTGAACTATTCAATTACCTATCGACTATTCTCAACGATTCGAGAACAATTATATGTAAATAGATACATATATATATACTATAAATTGAAAACGTAACAAAGTGTTGAGTATATGATACTGTGTATTAACCTTATTGGTTTGATTATCTGAATGATATTTAGATAAGTTAACTAAAACGTTTAAGATGAACCAGTAAAACACTAATTTGCTACAGTATTTTTCGAATTGCTACAGTACCCGAAAAGCTACAGTGTTTTCGAAAATCACTATTTGCTACAGTAAAAAAAACTTTGCTACGGTAACTTTGTTACAGTAAATCACTATTTAAAAATGTATTTTAACAAATAGCGAGACGATGATTTATAGAAGTAAATGACCAAAACACTCAAATGTATAAGTTATATTTTGAGTGATATAATTTAGGGATAATTTAAGGCTATATTTTGACTAAGGTACGTGTCCCAAAATGTAATGTACAAGTTTTCTCAGCGTACGAAGGGACATTCGAAAAACCGGAACCGAGACATAAGTCGCGTGATGACATACAACTTATCGGAACAAAAATTACAAATTAACTATGCAAGGGAATAAAATATAATATATATTAATTAATTTAAATTATATATTATATATATATTATAAAAATATGTCGACGAGCAAGTTGCCAAAATTTTGTGAGCTGTAAAAGTGGGCCATGCGATCGCATGGCCATTGGCCTTCAGAACCATGCGATCGCATGGGGTCTGGGGACAGGCCACAACTATAAAAGCTCGATCATTTCTGCCTCTGAATTCATTTTATTTTTACTCTGTAAGTATTTATATTATTTATATTATTATTATTATTATTATTATTATTATTATTATTATTATTATTATTATTATTATTATTATTATTATTATTATTATTATTATTATTATTATTTAGATTAATATTATTATTAATCTTATCATTAATATTAGTAATATTAGTAATATTATTACATAAAATATTACGACGAGGTTATGGGCGTGTCACTTTCAAAACGGGTTTTCAAGCGG
The DNA here is from genome assembly GCF_046630445.1 of Rutidosis leptorrhynchoides. Taxonomy (NCBI): domain Eukaryota; kingdom Viridiplantae; phylum Streptophyta; class Magnoliopsida; order Asterales; family Asteraceae; genus Rutidosis; species Rutidosis leptorrhynchoides. The sequence continues at coordinate 203,266,493 of NC_092335.1, read as the reverse complement.
GATAGAGATAAGAAAACTATAGGTTATAGCTATGGAGGTTATGGGTAATGTTCAAGGGTATTGTTCTCAAGTCAAACCTAGTGTTTATCATCTTCGTTGCATCTACGTACTTTTTTGAAATATTGAATCACAATATTGATACGTAAGCATTTATATTTTATCTTTTATAAATTAATAGTGTATCCATGTCTAGTGCTCGAGTATATATGTTTATGCATGCCTGTATACTAAATTTTGTCGTTAAATAGTTTATAATGAATCACTAATTAAATACATATACTACTGGTAAAAGGTATATGATATACATGTTTTTGGAAAGCTGGCGAAAAATCAATAACTTTTCATTTAGATATCGAATAGTTTCGATGAACGGATTAAAAGATATGATCAACGGAATTATGATTGACGTTAATTGAAATTACTTTTGAATCTACAATTAAGATTTAAACAACTTGTTTACGAGATTGATAAATTGGATTTTTGAATATTACCAACCGAGTAAATGACTCCTTATATAAGGTATGTCTCGTTTTTTTGAACTATTGTCAAAATTGACTTTTTGAAACGACTTTGGATAACTTTTGTATGTCGATATCGAGCATTAGGATTGTGAAACACTATGACCTGACCTAGCTTGATAGACATTTATTGACCAACATATGTTCTCTAGGTTGAGATCTACGATTATTTGATATTCTGAGTTTCGGTCACATTACGATGAACAACTTTATGAGCTACTAAGGTGAGTTTCATTTGCTCCCTTTTTAATTGCTTTTCCAATCTATATTTTTGGGCTGAGAATACATGCACTTTATTTTAAATGCAATGGATACAAGTACATACTAAATTCTACACCGAGTTTGAACCGAAAATCCCTTAGCTTTGGTAACTAGTAACTGCCAGTTATAAGAACTGGTGGGCGCGAGTAGTAGTATATGGATCCATAGGGCTTGATATCCCCGTCCGAGCTAGAGCCCTAGCCTTTTAACGGACGTATGCTATTTGAGAAGCGTACACGTTGGTTTGCGTGTATTATTAAGATGATTATACAAAGGGTATAAATTATATATACGTTAAGTTTAGTTACCAGGGTGCTCAATTTCGTAGAATATTTTGATAAACGTTTCTGGATGAAACAACTGAAATCTTGTGATCCACCTTTATATACAGATTATGCGAAACACTAAAACTATGAACTCACCAACCTTTGTGTTGACACTTGTTAGCATGTTTATTCTCAGGTTCCCTAGAAGTCTTCCGCTGTTTGCTTATATGTTAGACAAGCTATGTGCATGGAGTCTTACATGGCATATTTTTCAAGGAAACGTTGCATTCACCAAATCATCACCATGTATCTTATTTTGACTGCATTGTCAACGGAAGTACTATTGTAAACTATTATTTACGATGATTGTCTATATGTAGATATCATCAGATGTCGAAAACCTTTGATTTAAATATTCATTTATGGTGTGCCTTTTCAAAAGAATGCAATGTTTACAAAACGTATCATATAGAGGTCAAATACCTCGCAATGAAATCGATGAATGACGTGTTTGTCCATATGGATTTGGAGCGATCGTCACAAATACATCATCATCTTAAATGGGTTTAGCAACTACATGGTGAAAGACAATGTTGATGACTTGTGGTGGTGTTGTGCGTGATGAAACAGAAAAATAGAAGTAAAAGACAGTTGATTTAAACAGTAGTAGCGAACAGTTAGTGGTGATTGGGTCGACTGATCAGTGTTGGTGGGTTTGGGTTTAACTTTGAACACAATAAGCAGGCTGTGGTGATGGCAGTATGGATGTGAAGTGGTGGCGATAATCGTGGGTTTATTCCATGGTGATGGTGGATAAATAGTGGTGTTCAAAGGTGGTTGTACATGTGTGATGTAGGGTTGTGAGTTTAAACCGAAATAGTAAGCAACAATGGGGTTCAGTGGTTAATAGGGATGTGAAACATAAACGCAGTTCAAATATCAATCAAAGAAAAGTTGTAGGTGGTCTCGAACATAAACAGGAACTAGCAGCAAGAATTGATGATGGTTCGTGGTGTATTTGAACCAAAACAAAAACAAGTCAGATGCAACAGAATTTGTAGCATGTTAGACCAAATCAAATGGTTAAGTGAGTGAGTGGGGTACCAGAACTTTGTAGAAAAAAAATGGAGTTATATATGTTGGAAACTTTCGGCCAAAAAGGTGAAGTAATGTAAAGACCCGTCCTAATCCATAAGAACGAATACAATAACATATGATTACATTGCGAGGTATTTGACCTCTATATGATACATTTTACAAACATTGCATTCGTTTTAAAAGACAAACTTTCATTTCATCGAAAGTTGACATGCATGCATACCCTTTCATAATATATCCAAACTATAAATGACTTAATAGTAATCTTGTTGAACTCAACGACTCGAATGCAACGCCTTTTGAAATATGTCATGAATGACTCCAAGTAATATCTCTAAATGAGCAAATGCACAGCGGAAGATTTCTTTCAAACCTGAGACTAAACATGCTTTCAAGTGTCAACCAAAAGGTTGGTGAGTTCATTAGTTTATCATAAACATTCATTTCCATCATTTTAATAGACCACAAGATTTCATATATTTAATTGTACACGTAACCCGAGTACAAAATAATACGTGTAACCCGCGAATTAAAAATCATTCATATGGTGAACGCTTGATAACCGACTTAACTTTAATGCATAGAATTTCCCCAAACAGAACCTCTCGTATGTATAATAATAATAATCTCGAAGTACTAAAGCATCCGTACCCCGGATGGGACTTGTCGAGGTCCATAGATCTATCTTTAGGATTCGCGTCAATTAGGGGCCATACCCGTTTCCTAATTATTAGGTTACCAAGCTAAAAAGGGGTAATATTCAATATTCATAATCCAGCCATAGAATGTAGTTTTTGATCACTTGTGTCTATTTCTTAAAACATTAATAAAATTAGCGCATGTATTCTCAGTCCCAAAAATATCTATAAAAGGGAGTAATGAAACTCACTATATTGTATTTTGCAGTAAAAATACATATGACGAAACTGAACAATCCAAGGTTGGCCTTGGATTCACCAACCTATATCAATTGTATATCTATTAAAACATATAATGGAAATCACATAATTTCCTTTATTAATTATATATTATGTATGTGTTTGTAGTTTATATAATTTATATTAAATTCCATTTAAAAATATATACTTATATTATATCTTAAATTATATGTTATATATATTTATTTTATATATATTTAAAATGATTAGAATCTATACATTTAGTTATATTAATATATCCATGTATATATTTTGTATTATATTAAAAATATTGAATTTGTTGTATGTCGATATTTATATAAGAAATGTTAATATGTATTGTATATAGTTATATAGATTATTAATATAGTTGTAGTATGTATAATAAGTAGGTTTTTATGTACCAAATATCTATTTGTTAAAAATGATAGTTTTGATATTAATGATTTTACTAATAATAGTCTACTAATAATAACTTTATTAATGATGATAATACTAATAATAAAAATGATAATGATAATAATGATAATACATATGTTAATAATGATTCAAATAATACTAATATGTACCTAATGATACTAATACTAATATTAATAATAATAATAATAATAATAATAGTTTGTGTTATTTTGATAATAATAATAATCTTAATCATAATTATAGTAATAATACATATATTAGTAATAATAATAATGATAAAAAGTATAATTTTAGTAACAATAACATTAATAATAATAATTTTGGTAATGAAATCTACCTTCCAAAGCTTTTCAAAAAAAATATGTCCCGATTTGGGTTCGAACCCGAGACCTCTCGTTCACCCGCAAACACACTTAACCATTCTGCCATTCTTGTTTTTCTGATTATACTACAACCCAAATATATATATATCTAGTACTTGTTTCAACTAGTTCATCATCTTCTAACCCTTCTACCTTAAATCCATTCAACCATGGAACTTCAAAAATCAAAATAACGAATTCGGGTTTTCATTTATGACTTGTAAACAACATGAAACAAAAAAATAAAAGTGTTCTTGTAATTAAAAAAAATTGAGAAAAAACTGAAAACAGCCTACTGCTGAAGCTAGTAACTCTTTAAAAAAAATTAATGTTTTCAATTTTGAGTTCGTTTTGGACAATCTTTACAACATGAAATATGTTTCAAATCATTCCTAAAAACTTTGTGAATCATTAATTTCAATAGAAACATCAATTAGAACTCGAATTTAATTGAAGAACAATAGTTGAGTTTTTAAAATTGAAACTTTGACTCGCAAATTCGACTTCGTTAATAAGAATTGGAACTTGAGATTTTACAGAAAGTTTAAGTGAATGATTCCTAACAACTCTGCATTTTTAGTTTTTGAAATTTGTTTCGAATTCAAGTTAGTGTATATCACTGTCAAGAACTCATGAACTCAAAAATTGATTTTGAGATTAAGAATGTTATAGGTTATGATTACAACATGAATTATGTTACAAATCATTCCTATAATCTTTATGGATCATCAAATTAACTGAAAACATCAAAACAAACTCGAATTTGATTCAAGAACACTTAGTTGACTTTAAAAACCAAAATTTTGACTCTCAAATTAGAAATTAATAGAAAGAATTGAGGATTGAAAACTTAAAGATAGTTTAGATAGACGATTCCTAACAAGACTGTATTATTACATTTTGAAAATTCATTCGAAATCAAAATATGGTTAAAAAGATGAAGAACAGAGGATACGAGCTTATATTTGTGATTTTTATGTTTTACTTAATGAATTGCAGAATGTATCTATATATATATATAAATATAGTAGTAATAAGAATAATTTAATAATAATAATAATAATTAATAATATTAATATAATAATAAAACTGAATTCAAAGAACGCACAATAACAAATAGTTCAGCAGCGGGTTGTTTGGAGTTTTCTACCGACAGTTTCCACGGACTGTGTATCGTGCGAAATTAGTGATGGATAAAAGTGTTCAGAAAAATCCCATATTTTTAAATTAACTATATTTATTTATTTTGGTCATTATGGTATAAAATTCAGTCATTAATTTAATAAATAAAAATTACATCAAATGTCCCTCTCATTTATGGGTAAAATTTAAAAAGTGTTAAAATTTAATAACTAGATCCTAAATACATTTTTAGTAAGCCCAAAATTTATAGAACTCATTTTCGATCACCGTTTATTTTAAAATCATATAAGTTTGAATTTAACTTACTTAATATCAATCGAAACATTAAACGAGTATTACAATCATTTAATATTTATTTTTAATATACTTTATTTATATATAGAGATATATTTTAAATAATAATTATTATAATATCTTATTTTTATTTTATTTTACATAATTAAATTTCAATAGTAATAACATATAATATTTCAAATTATATTTTCAATTACCATTTATATATGTATATATATACACACATAACTATTTACAAATAGTTGTTCGTGAATCGTCGAAACTGGTCGAAGGTAATTGAATACATGAACATAGTTCTAAAATTTTCGAGACTCAACAATAAGGACTTTGCTTATCGTGTCGGAAACATATAAAGATCAAGTTTAAATTTGGTCAAAAATTTTCGGGTCGTCACAGTACCTACCCGTTATAGAAATTTCGTCCCCGAAATTTGATCGAGATCATCATGGCTAACAATAAGAATGTTTTTCTGACGAATATGAGCTGATAAATAGAGTTTTATCATCTTTGAGTAATATGGATCAAAAAAATTTGATTACGCAAAGAGTACAAGTGAAGCTATCACGAAAGAGTGAAATGAATAAATGCAGATTCATTTTAACCAATGACGTAGTCACGGTTGATTTCCAGAATTTAAGGGATTTTAGAGGAAATCTTTGTAATAAGATTTGGTTCTTCGATAATTAAGGAAATTAGGATCCTCTTTGATTAAATGCAATAATCTATTTCGATTGATCTGTCTGATATTTCACTATAAATCCATCCCCTTAATTTCCTTGTTTTCACACCCTCATTTCTATTTTGAAACTTCATGCTTTTGTTTTCTCTTCGCAAGTAATGGTCCAGAATTCATAGATATGGAGTTTCGATTGATCATGACTAATGTTCTAAGAGAGAAATTGTAATAGCACGATCTTGATTGGTTAAATTACCAGAATTCCAGAAAGAAGATAGAATTATCAGGGAATTATGTTCTTGATATGTTTATAGATTTGGTAGAATGTAAGAGTCGTGTAAAATGGTACATGATGATGTTATAATCTGTGAATCATCATGTTTCATTAGAAACTCAGCATGACTTACTGTAATATAATTACGTTGATCAAGTGTCATTATATTATACTAACTCATGCACTAATTTCCAACACTACTTCAAAACATTCATATTTTAGATTCGAAGATTTACAGAATATAGAAACTAAAACAGTTTCTTTTTTATGAGATAACACAGATAGCGCGGAGAGATAATTAATATCAGACAAGAATATTTATGAAGATATCTTCAGAGATATTGAGGACATTAATAAAGAAAGATACGATGATATCTTAGAATTTCAGAATCATTGTGTGATGAAGAAATTCATTCACAATGATGTAAAGCAATTTAGAAATAAGGTATTCGCAAAAGATTTCATCAGAAACATAATCATCAAGATTCTTTATGTACAAGTTTAGTCCTTGTGATTTGTTCAGAGTCTCCTTTATGATTTGCTCAATTCTTTATTATCAAACTTTTGATTGTTAAGGCAGTCTCCAGTTTTCACTGCTTCATTAGCTTTTTCAAAACTCAGAAAATGATTCATAGGCTAAAGCGCTTTTCAGAAGTTTAGAATTGAAGTTCGTAAATCCAGGAGATAGAAGTTATAAATATATATATATATATATATATATATATATATATATATATATATATATATATATATATATATATATAATTGTTGTCGTAGAATCGTTGAGAAATTTGAGATTATCGATAAATGCCTCCCGGTATTGGGTATGGTAATTATCGTTACAAGATGCCGATGAGTTCATGATAAGACTTCGATAGATAAATATAGTGATTTGTCGGAGAGATTGAAGCTAGGAGCAACGAGATTGCTGGTACGTCTGCTGGTAATATGGTGGAATATAAAAGGTTCCCCGGTAATGATGACAAAAAAAAGGAAATCATATATATCAAAGTTATAATAAGACTAGTTCGACTGAAAAGTCGAAGTTGACTTACTGGAGCTGTGACAAAATTGGCTAATTTGAAAAAAAAAATAATTGCAATGTTATTTTCGGTAATAGCAATGCTAAAGGAGCTAGCACAGATACGTGTTAAACGTTTACTCAGGTTCCGAGTGTTTTCAGGTGCATAACTATATATATCAATCTTTTCTTCCGTAGATGAAGTGCGGTTGGTTCATCCTCTCGATTGAGGTGTTTTCAAGAATTATGAAAAGTTTGAACGCAGATTGTAATCGTCAAGATACAAATGAGGTTTAAGATGAAATCAAGTGACAACTTGAAGAGATGTTTAGTTTCATATGTTATAATCAATATTTTAATTCATTTTAATTGTCCAATGTCGACAGTCCACAGTTAACAATCCACAATTAATAATTCAATAATTCATATATAGTTTAATATATAATATTCGAATTAATTAATACGTATCGTGACGCATTGTATACATGTCTCAGACTCGATCACAATTCAAAGTATATATATTATTGTAGAATCAACCTCAACCCTGTATAGCTAACTCGATCATTACCGCATATAGAGTGTCTATGGTTATTCCAAATAATATATATAGATGCGTCGATATGATATGTCAAAACCTTGTATACGTGTCCTGATATTTAAAGTGAGTAAAATAAATAACAGAAATTAAATGACGATAATTAAAATTGCGATAAAATAAATTGCGATAAATAAATGTAATAAGGAATTAACAGTTAGCTAGGAACAGTTAGCTAGGATTTTGTTAGCGTGGATTCTTAACAAAATTTCTCATAGTTAATTTGTTTGTTTTTAACAAATTTTATTTTTTTGTCCAAGGTTTTCTTCATTATGCCACTTGTTGGATTCTGATAGTTCAAAATCCAAATATGAAATTGAATGAAAATGATTATTTTGTGGTGAACGGATTCGTACATCTGTGGATGTAAGTAGGATAGTAAATGACTGTTGAATCAGATTGAAAGAATGTACAGTGTAACTTATTAATGTGAAATCTAAATATTCCTAGGGTATTACCTACCCTTTAAAATATTTTCACCATTAACAGTTTGTACGAAAGAATTTTTAATTACAATCTTTATGAAAATATACGTACATATATATTTTCTTCATATGTAATCATGAATTTAATGAGTTAATATAATATTAATCTCATTTGATTTACCGTTAAAACTAGAATACATAATCTCCAAAACATTAGAGATTACATAATCGCCATGAAGAACGATGATAATTGATGTAGAACAATATGTAGAACGAAGATTATGCTCGAGGTATAGATTGTGATATTGAAGTGTGGAATGCTAATGTTGCTGTTGGTGGTACTGGTTATGCTGCTGGTGCTGCTGATGCTCGTAGATATTGCACCATATTCTCCAGAGTCACTATTCGAGCGCGAAGCTCGTTGACTTCTTCTATTATACTGATATGATTGTCGGTTCGGACGAGTGGATGAATAGATCTAGAATTCGAGATAGTATATAATCATGATGTGATACTCTGGAAATGAGGCTGAAAATGGTGTTTTGAATAAATTCACCGGTAAGTGCTTCAGGTTCTTCGCCAAGAGGTGAATTTGGTTGATGAAAAGGATCGCCTTCTTCTCAACTCCATCGGTTAAGTCGGCTACGAACCCATCCCCAATTCATCCAGAATTGATGATGGCTGATTAGTTGATCTATTCTGATTACACTGCTTTCAGAGCTCAGGTGAATATCCATATTGGAATAGCTGTCGAAATAACTATCGGAATAGCTATCGGAATTTGAGGGACTCGAACTGGTTGAAGGATTCATCTCGTACGATCAGATGAAGGATTTTTGATAAGATATAGATTATAGGATGTAGATTAGTACCCTGCAATACATAATTTACATATGCATATATAATACTAAAATCCCATAAGTTACGGAGGAATCAACGGAAGCTGTCAGGCAAAGGTAACAATAACAGATACGCTAAGATATGAATTTATCTATATAATGTCTATGCAATAGAGGCAGTAAGACGTGTCTAGACTTTAAGGATGATAAGCAAATGATTCCCTAAGAATGATAAGCAGGTAATTTTTGACACGAAACGATAAGCAAAACTTTTGACATGCAGACACGGTCGAAGTCCAGACTCACTAATGCATCTAAACAACTATCAGTTAGACACACTAATGCAAGACCTGGTTTGCTAAGACCACCGCTCTGATACCACATGTAAAGACCCGTCCTAATCCATAAGAACGAATACAATAACATATGATTACATTGCGAGGTATTTGACCTCTATATGATACATTTTACAAACACTGCATTCGTTTTAAAAGACAAACTTTCGTTTCATCAAAAGTTGACAGGCATGCATACCCTTTCATAATATATCCAAACTATAAATGACTTAATAGTAATCTTGTTGAACTCAACGACTCGAATGCAACGTCTTTTGAAATATGTCATGAATGACTCCAAGTAATATCTCTAAATGAGCAAATGCACAGCGGAAGATTTCTTTCAAACCTGAGAATAAACATGCTTTCAAGTGTCAACCAAAAGGTTGGTGAGTTCATTAGTTTATCATAAACATTCACTTCCATCATTTTAATAGACCACAAGATTTTATATATTTAATTGTACACGTAACCCGAGTACAAAATAATATGCGTAATCCGCGAATTAAAAATCATTTATATGGTGAACGCTTGATAACTGACTTAACTTTAATGCATAGAATATCTCCAAACAGAACCTCTCGTCTGTATAATAATAATAATCTCGAAGTACTAAAGCATCCGTACCCCGGATGGGACTTGTCGAGGTCCATAGATCTATCTTTAGGATTCGCGTCAATTAAGGGCCATACCCGTTTCCTAATTATTAGGTTACCAAGCTAAAAGGGGTGATATTCAATATTCATAATCCAACCATAGAATGTAGTTTTTGATCACTTGTGTCTATTTCGTAAAACATTAATAAAATCAGCGCATGTATTCTCAGTCCCAAAAATATATATAAAAAGGGAGTAATGAAACTCACTATATTGTATTTTGTAGTAAAAATACATATGACGAAACTGAACAATGCAAGGTTGGCCTTGGATTCACGAACCTATATCAATTGTATATCTATTAAAACATATAATGGAAATCACATAATTTCCTTTATTAATTATATATTATTTATGTGTTTGTAGTTTATATAATTTATATTAAATTCCATTTAAAAATATATACTTATATTGTATCTTAAAGTATGTGTTATATATATTTATTTTATATATATTTAAAATGATTAGAATCTATACATTTAGTTATATTAATATATCCATGTATATATTTAGTATTATATTAAAAATATCGAATTTGTTGTATGTCGGTATTTATATAAGAAATGTTAATATGTCTTGTATATAGTTATATAGATTATTAATATAGTTGTAGTATATATAATAAGTAGGTTTTTATGTACCAAATATCTATTTGTTAAAAATTATTGTTTTGATATTAATGATTTTACTAATAATAGTCTACTAATAATAACTTTATTAATGATGATAATACTAATAATAAAAATGATAATGATAATAATGATAATACATATGTTAATAATGATTCTAATAATACTAATAAGTACCTAATGATACTAATACTAATATTATTAATAATAATAATAGTTTGTGTTATTTTGATAATAATAATAATCTTAATCATAATAATAGTAATAATACATATATTAGTAATAATAATAATGATAAAAAATTATAATTTTAGTAACAATAACATTAATAATAATAATAATAATAATAATAATAATAATAATAATAATAATTTTGGTAATGAAATCTACCTTCCAAAGCTTTTAAAAGAAAAATATGTCCTGAACAGGGTTCGAACCCGAAACCTCTCGCTCACCCACAAACACACTTAACCATTATGCCATTCTTGTTTTTCTGATTATACTACAACCCAAATATATATATCTAGTACTTGTTTCAACTAGTTCATCATCTTCTAACCCTTCTACCTTAAATCCATTCAACCATGGAACTTCAAAAATCAAAATAACGAATTCGGGTTTTCATTTATGACTTGTAAACAACATGAAACAAAAAAATAAAAGTGTTCTTGTAATTAAAAAAAATTGAGAAAAAACTGAAAACAGCCTACTGCTGATGCTCGTAACTCTTTAAAAAAAAATTAATGTTTTCAATTTTGAGTTCGTTTTGGACAATCTTTACAACATGAAATATGTTTCAAATCATTCCTAAAAACTTTGTGAATCATTAATTTCAATAAAAACATCAATTAGAACTCGAATTTGATTGTAGAACAATAGTTGAGTTTTTAAAATTGAAACTTTGACTCGCAAATTCGAATTCGTTATTAAGAATTGGAACTTGAGATTTTACAGGAAGTTTAAGTAAATGATTCCTAACAACTCTGCATTTTTTGTTTTTGAAATTTGTTTGAAATTCAAGTTAGTGTATATCACTGTCAAGAACTCATGAACTCAATAATTGATTTTGAGATTAAGAATGTTATAGGTTATGATTACAACATGAATTATGTTGCAAATCATTCCTATAATCTTTATGGATCATCGAATTAACTGGAAACATCAAAACAAACTCGAATTTGATTCAAGAACACTTAGTTGACTTTTGAAAACTAAAATTTTGACTCTCAAATTAGAAATTAATAGAAAGAATTGAGGATTGAAAACTTACAGATAGTTTAGATAGACGATTCCTAACAAGACTGTATTATTACATTTTGAAAATTTATTTGAAATCAAAATATGGTTAAAAAGATGAAGAACAGAGGATACGAGCTTGTATTTGTGATTTTTAAGTTTTACTTAATGAATTGCAGAATGTATCTATATGTATGTAAATATAGTAGTAATAAGAATAATTGAATAATAATAATAATAATTAATAATATTAATATAATAATAAAACTGAATTCAAAGAACGCACAGTAACAAATAGTTCAGCAGCGGGTTGTTTGGAGTTTTCTACCGACAGTTTCCACGGACTGTGTATCGTGCGAAATTAGTGACGGATAAAAGTGTTCAGAAAAATCTCATATTTTTAAATTAACTATATTTATTTATTTTGGTCATTATGGTATAAAATTCAGTCATTAATTTAATAATTAAAAATTACATCAACTGTCCCTCTCATTTATGGGTAAAATATAAAAAGTGTTAAAATTTAATAACTAGATCCTAAATACATTTTTAGTAAGCCCAAAATTTATAGAACTCATTTTTGAATCACCGTTTATTTTAAAATCATATAAGTTTGAATTTAACTTACTTAATATCAATCGAAACATTAAACGAGTATTACAATCATTTAATATTTATTTTTAATATACTTTATTTATATATAGAGATATATTTTAAATAATAATTATTATAATATCTTATTTTTATTTTATTTTACATAATTAAATTTTAATAGTAATAACATATAATATTTCAAATTATATTTTCAATTACCATATATATATATATATATATATATATATATATATATACACACACACACACACACACATAACTATTTATAAATAGTTGTTCGTGAATCGTCGAAACTGGTCGAAGGTAATTGAATACATGAACATAGTTCCAAAAATTTTCGAGACTCAACATTAAGGACTTTGCTTATCGTGTCGGAAACATATAAAGATCAAGTTTAAATTTGGTCGAAAATTTCCGGGTCGTCACAAGTAATAGCACTTTATTAATAGCAACATCACTTTCACTTTGAAACATTAAATAATTCAAGTTGTAATATAATTAAATTGAAAGGCAACATTTGCTCACTTATTTTAGTAACCATGATACAACAACAGCAGGAAAACGAGCTGGATGTGAGGTTTAATAGCAGCGAGTTGTTTGTGCGGTTGGGGGTGATTGAAACATAAAACAAAAAGTGTACATCCGCTTGGTTTGGCGTGGTATTAAACACAAATGTACGTTGGTATTTCACGATGGAATAAGAAGGAGAAGAACATGAGGTAGATCATGGTAGTGGTTTAAGAGTGTTCACGTGGAACTAAACCCAAAATATAGTCTTGTGTGTTGTTCATTGTAACTAGGAAACAATCAAGTTGATGATGTTTTGGTTAATTGGTGATTTGTAGGTTCATGTATGGGATGATAGAAGGTGATGGTGCTTATGTTTGGGTTTGAGACGAGCAGGAAGTGGTGATCAGTTTGTAATGATTCAATGGTGAAGAAAAGAGAAAGATAAGGTAGTTTCATGTTTAGAAAGAAAAGAAGAGGAGTAATTGAGTTTTTGTGTTATGCATATTTGTATGTATATATAATAAGTTTGCTAAAACACATTACATCTTATCATCAAATCACGGACTAGATACCCACTTTAATAATAATTATAATATAATAATACACTATAAATTCAATTGAAACATGTGATTAAACAGATTAAGCAGCCATCATTTTAACTCTTGTGCCGACGGTTTATCACGGATGGCTATATCGGGCTCTGTTGTAAATCAGTGGCGGATAAGAGTCTTCAGAAAAATCTCATATTTTTAAATTAACTATATTTATTTATTTTGGTCATTATGGTATAAAATTTGATCATAAATTATTAAACGAAAAATTACATCAACTGTCCCTCTCGATTCTGGGTAAAATATGAAAAATATTGAAATTTATTGATTAGCTTCAAATATATTTTTAATAAGCCTAAAATTTATATAGCTTATTTTCGGATCACCATTTATTTTAAAATCACATAAGTTCATTTATAACTTGTTTATTATCAATCGAATGATAATTGAGTGTTACTATCATTTTCCAAATAAATTCGAAACTATATATATATATATATATATATATATTCAATAAACTTTATATTGATACTTTTTAAATAATAAACATTATAATATCCTATTTTTATTTTACTTTACATAAATAAATTTTAGTAACAACAACAAACAATATTTAAAATTATATTTCCAATTATTATATATATATATATATATATATATATATATATATATACACACACACACACATATCAAGTTACAATTAATTGTTCGTGAATCGTCGGAAATGGTCGAAGTCAAATGAATGTACGAAAATAGTTCAAAAATTTTTGAGACGCAACATAACGGACTTTGCTTATCGTGTCGAAATCATATAAAGATTAAGTTTAAATTTGGTCGAAAATTTTTGGGTCGTCACACTATCTATTCTCTCACTGACATTGGTGCTAACATCAATCTCATGCCCTACTCACTGTTCCAGAGACTCAAAATTGGAAACCTTAACCCTACCAAAATGAGCATCCAGCTAGCTGACCAATCCACTAGATATCCTAAGGGAATATATGAGAACGTCATGGTTAAGGTCAACAAATTCCTCTTTTCGAATGACTTTGTGGTTATGGACTATAAAGAATACATGAAAACCCCTATCATCTTAGAAAGACCTTTCATGAATACAGCCAAAGCGATCATTGATGTTTATTCACGGACTATCACCTTGAGAGCCCGTAGAGAAGAGGTCACTTTCACGATCGATGAGTCTATATGTCCTTCTGATGGGAACGCCAAAGTAAATACCATCTCCACTACGAAAGTCACCTTATATTCCGAGAATGAAGAGAAGAAGATAGAAGTAGAAGACAAGAAGAATAACCACTCCACACCAACCCAATCTTCACTGCCACCTTATTTTGATCTTTTAATGACTAGAGAGGACTTCGTTCTAAAAGAACTCTCGGAACCAATTATACTTGAATCTCCCGACCAGAGTGACGAGGTGGTGGATGAAGAAATTGAAATGGAAAGCCCGAATGAGAAGAAAGAGATGGAGGATTCTAGCACCGAAGTAGTTGTTAATGTTGCTACCATATTGGAGACATTAATGGACATCGTCCCACCTCCATCCTTAGAGTACAACATTACGACCAACCAAAAGTCATTAAAGACGAGTTTTTCGTCAGGGCTACCCTATAAACCATCACTCAAATACATAATGACATACACACCATGGAGTGATGAGGACCCCTTTGACCATCCCGTTCCAATAAAGGAGGTAAAAGAAGTTGATAGCTTTGTTATACCTCAAGTTAAACAAAGCGTTCACTTCACACCACCTTCTCCTCTCATTGGACATACCTTATTCTATGTCCGCTTCAATCCCATCGGTATGTTCCAATATTACCTCTTATGTCTACTGATGGATACAAGGGAGTCGCCTAGATTTCCTAAGAAATAAGGCTAGAGTCAGGCGCGTGACTCGAACAAAAACAAGCGCTTCTCGGGAGGTAACCCATGTGTGTTTATTTTTCTATAGTTTTAGTAGTAGTTAGATTAGAATAATTAGGTTAGTTGAATAAGTGAAAAGTGAAAGTTAAAATAAAATTTTCAATGTTTCTTAGTACGAATTTACTTCTCCTACTTGTCTTGAGCTTAAATGCGCTATTTGCTACATTATTTCAAAAGTCTTAAAATTAAAGGCAGTCAACACTTTAATTGTGGGATTAAGCTTTTTAGACATACACTGATTTGTTGAATTTTCAAAACCTAATTTTTAAACCCTCAAGTTTTCAAATAACTTTTTCATCAAAATGTAAATCAATGAGTCTATGGCCTAAAGCTTAATCACCTGTCTAGGATTATTGTTTTCTATCTTTACAAGTAATAGACAATTATTGATGCCTGTGGTGGAGACTCTTTGAATAATGATGAAATGGCAAGGAAACTCGTTGATTATTTCATTTCAAGTATTGGTGGATGTTGTATGGAGGATGAGAACGCCCTAATGAGCTCGAGTACACTTCAAGAAGACTTATTTGAATCCAGCAGAAGATGGTCCCGTGTCCGTCTACCTTCAGATCCTCAGCTCACAGCTGCACCTAAGGGGAGTAATTCGTTTCTTTCTCTTCGTTTATTTGATTTGCTTCGTTATATCCTTAAACTATAGCCTATCTTAAGCTTATCACTAAGTGTGAGATTCTAACCTATTATTGAGCTTAGATACATTTTCCGACATGTTCAAATTCTGAGTGTGGGATTTTAGCTCCCTAAAATCTAAGAATGAACATTAGGGAAAATGTTCCTCTAAGTGTGGGATAGCGGTGTAGTACACCGTGATTAGCTATAGGATGCTAGGAAAATGTTTTTAACTTAAAATTTTACTAAGCTTTTCGAGTATACCTACTATTTAGATTCTTTGTCCTCAACGTAAATTTTTTAAATTTTTTGAATAAATGATACTTTTTGAAAAAGTACTTTCGGAAATCAAGCTTGTTTGTTCTAAAATTAAGACAAATGAAAACATAAATATTTTTAAGGATGAACCGATTCTCTAAAAGAGAATTTCATGACTAGGCACTATCGACCCAATATAATTGTTGTGAGGCACCCCAAAAATGGCCCAATAAGCATTCATTTTTAATGTTTCACTATCTTTTCCGTTGAGAGTGCCGATGTTAGCATTTAGAGTTAGAACTTGACCTTGACATACATTTCAAGGCCAATGGTTAGTAAGTGTCATACATAATGTAGGTGCGATACTCCTTCTGAAATCATTCTGAATAGAAAAGACAAAAACCATCCGTTTTCGTTTCCACTCCACACATTTAAACTGACCAACTCATCCTAAAGAGTTGATGAAACAGAAAATACTCACCCCCAAATTCACTATCAAATACGTTACCCTTTCCACCTCCTTTCCTTTCTCATTTCCAGAATCTAGAAATTCAAAGAGATAGATCGACCAAGTTTACTTCAAACACTTGTCGAAAAATTCTGAAATTCCAGACTATTTTTGATAGGTCATAAAAGACCTATTTCTGGTGAAATACCTTTCTCCCTGGGCACAAGAAGAAATAGACAAAGTTATGAAGATGGGATACAGAAAAAATAATGATAATAAAATAAAATTGTTGAACAAAGTATCAAAAATAAAGAAGAGAAAAGTCTTCAAATAAAAGCATATATCCCCAAGAAAATGAAGATTGTGACCAAGGAGGATTGCAGAAAAGAAGCAAAGTTTTCGCTAAAAATCGGCACTTCTAAAGGAACTCTTCAACATAAATAGAGTACCAACTTTCCTAGAAAAAGTATATCATCATGAAACCGAAATCTATCAGATCTCTATAAATTTCAATGATTCGAAAATCACCCTTTTCTCCATATCGAAACCTTTGTTTTTCTCCGCAAATAAACCTTTAAACCCGCTCTTCCTATTGAAATAATGATTAGGGAGAAGATCAGTGTCGTCCTTATCTAACCGGTAGAGATTTGATTCTTGGTCAAGCCTATGACAATACTTGTAACACTTGAGTGATTTGAGTAATTTGAGTGACCCGTGTAAGGAATCCAATGTCATGTAACCTCCCCTTATGCTTGCAGAGATAGTCTCTACCCTTTTAGAAGACGGTTTGTCTGATTCTGCTCTTATAATAAATAGCAAGCTACTTGAATAATAGAACAGAAACCTCAGAAGCATCCTTAAACTCAAAATAAAAGAAAGGTTTGCTTGAGGACAAGCAAAGTCTAAGTGTGAGATATTTGATATCGGCCAAAAAGTCACGTTTTTACCCCGATATTGAGCCCTAAAATCATAAAGTTCCAAACTTTATTGCCAAATAATCACTTTGTTTGTTCATTTAGTAGATTATGTCATTACAAAGGCTATGTTTCAAGAATCACTTAAAACGGATGAAAACGGGGAAAAACGAGCAAAATCAGCTAAGACGATTAAATCGCGTTTAAATAACTCTTTTTATAATTTTTGAAAAAGTTTATTTACTTAATCTCATGTTGTAGTATATTCAATTACGAACGCGTAGACGCAAGAATTGTCAAAAATGGAGCTAAAACGAAGATTCTAGAGCGAAAACGGTGAAAGACAAGTTATGATCCAGCAAATGGCTTGCCACAAGGGAAAAAGGCCTGCCAGCAAACGGCCACCAAAAATGGCTTGCCTTGGCAAACGGGCATCAAAAACGGCCTTGACAAACAGCCTGCCAAACGGCCTGTCAGGGGTTTTTCAGTAATTTAATTACAATTTTGCCACCAAGCATTTCCTATAAATGGGTCATCCCACCATTTCAACACACCAATTCTTCACTTCTCTTTCAAATATCTCTCTATAGTCGCTCTCTAGTGATCTATAGGAGATTAGTTCTCTCTCTACTTTCTCTCTCTAGATTTTAGAGAGAGAAGTACAAAGATTAGGAAAAATAATTATCTCTATTGTCGCTCTCTAGTGATCAATAGGAGATTAATATGTAGTTAGTAGTAGAAGCTATCGAGCATTGTAACGATATGGATATTATGAAGAAATACAAGTGTTATTCTGCTGACATTATTCGGTAATATCTATCCTTTCTTTTGTTAATTTATTATAATATTCTTGTTCGATGTTTATGATTTATTAATATTAGAAATGCTTGTTGCCATGATGTGTGAGTAATTGCTTGATTGTTTGCCATGACTTAATAATGTTAGTTAGGGATGATTATCGTTTCGTACTCGCTTTATGTCTATGATATTAAACCTCGTTATTATCGTCCTTCCACCAATAAACGTGATTAAAACCTTTTATAAAGTCGACAATTATTAGGTAATTAATTATCTGTGTTTATACATTGCTCAAGGTATGAACGCATTGGAAATACTATAAAGTACATGGGGAATTACTGTAGGACCAGATCAAGACATTGGTCAAGAGTATAAGACTCGAGGAAATATTGTTGCAACAGTAGAGTACAGTGTTGATGTACTATAGGAGCGCTTGATCATGGTCAAGGTTAAAAGCTATGGAACTACTATAAGTCTGGTACATGGTGGATAACTAAGGGATTTATTAGGTAGATTTAAGCAAGGGTTGGTTTAAGTCATAAATGAGAATTTAACGCACTACAATACAAACTAAGCTTATAAATATTTAAGGATGACTAAGAACTATCAGATGTTCTAATTTGTCTACAAAACCTTAGATTTTACCAAACCATTGACAGAAAGGAATTCAAAACACAACCACTCACTTTGGTGATACACTAAGGTGTTAAGAAAGGTTGGATATCATATATATGGCTATGCTACTTTATTCGTGTGCCCAAGGTATGCACTGCATCCAAGATGGGCCGCTTATATTTTTAAATCGGATAAAGCTTCGGGAGTTGAGCATAGCCCATCCGATCAGAATCTTCAAGGCCTAGTTCCTCGTGACATGCTAATCGGGAAATCGCTTAGTAGGGAATCTAGTGTTCACACTAAGGTATATCTATCCAACGAGTGTCTCGCAATCATCCCGACACTACGTTATCTTAAATCATGGTGAACCACGTCTTTTCTGTCCTTAGCTGTTGCATGCTAGCTAGCTTATTTGAATTATATTGCTTTAATATTTTAATTACAATTATATAAACTATTCAACCCAACTATTGCATTTGTACAATTTGATATTCCGGATAAAGTGGTGTTTAGAATAAACTGGTTGGACTTAGTTGTTGAATTTTCTGAACAGTCTCCAATTTATTAGGACCAAAAGGATCATACCTCTCCACACAAGGTGTACCTGGCCACTAATCTTAGATACTGAATTGTGTATAAACCCATCTTAATCACTAAATTATCTGAATAAGCTCTGCTTGAAATTCGACTACTTAAGGAGCGACCCTAGGTCATATTTGCCCTTGCTAACCCATAGGAAGGAATAATAGATTTAGGCCCATCATATATAAATTAAACAATCAGCTTCTTCTGTTGATATCCTGAAATAACGTTTTGTGACCTAACGACACTGCATAAATAAATCGTCCGATTTGGGCATATCAAGCACCATCATTAACATTAGTTGTTCGATTTGAATTGTTTGGAATCCTTCTTCTAGGAGCCTCTATAATGTAAGACAATAAGAAAATATAGGCAAAAATGAATGGCGGTGGAGTCTAAGATAAAGGAAACGGAATCCTATTACTTGATCTACCCAAAACTCACAGGTCAAACCTAAGGCAACTACAAGAGGGAACCTAGGCTCTGATACCACTAGATGTAACACCCCCGCTCTATACAAGAACGAAAGTTACATTTATTGATAAATATTCAAGTTCATAATAAGGTCTTATTTAAATACACAACCGATGTCTTATACAACCATTAATATGTTTTTTTAATAATAACTTGGGATTTTGTAACGTAAATATATAAGTCCAGACTAAGGCATTAGATAGGTAGGTCTCTAAGGCATCTTCATATTTTGAAGCTCTCGTGCTCATCCCATCTTACTCTGATTACCTGTTGCAAGAAAAGAAAATGCGGCTGAGCTACTGTGACACCCCGTACAAAAATCAACATATACGGATCATCAACAACAGGATCATTACACGGTTACTGTAGTGACCCGAACTTTTCCATGTTTATATATATTAATTGAGATTGATATTTACATGATTAAATGTTTCCAACGTGTTAAATAATCAAACTTGTTAAGACTTGATTAATTGAAATAGGTTTCATATAGACAATTGACCACCCAAGTTAACCGGTGATTCACGAACGTTAAAACTTGTAAAAACTATACGATGACATATATATAGTTATATATATAGTTAACATGATTTTATTATAAGTAAGTATCTCATTAGGTATTTTAACAATGAGTTATATACATAAAAATGAGCTATTAATTTAAGAAACTCGAAAACGATATATATAACGATTATCGTTATAACAACGTCTTACTAGGTACATATGAATCATATTAAGATATTGATACACTTGGTTAATTATGTTAAATGATAAGTAAATATATCATTAAGTGTATTAACAATGAACTACATATGTAAAAATAAGACTACTAACTTAATGATTTCGAAACGAGACATATATGTAACGATTATCGTTGTAACGACTTTTAACTGTATATATATCATACTAAGATATAATATATATCATAATATCATGATAATGTAACAATTTAACATCTCATTTGATATAATAAACAATGGGTTAACAACATTTAACAAGATCGTTAACCTAAAGGTTTCAAAACAACATTTACATGTAACGACTAACGATGACTTAACGACTCAGTTAAAATGTATATACATGTAGTGTTTTAATATGTATTCATACACTTTTTAAAGACTTCAAGACACTTATCAAAATACTTCTACTTAACAAAAATGCTTACAACTACATCCTCGTTCAGTTTCATCAACAATTCTACTCGTATGCACCCGTATTCGTACTCGTACAATACACAGCTTTTAGATGTATGTACTATTGGTATATACACTGCAATTATCAGCTCTTAGCAGCCCATGTGAGTTACCTAACATATGTGGGAACCATCATTTGACAACTAGCATGAAATATCTCATAAAATTACAAAAATATGAGTAATCATTCATGACTTATTTACATGAAAACAAAATTACATATCCTTTATATCTAATCCATATACCAACGACCAAAAACACCTACAAACACTTTCATTCTTCAATTTTCTTCATCTAATTAATCTCTCTCAAGTTTCATCTTCAAGTTCTAAGTGTTCTTCATAAATTCCATAAGTATAGTTTCATAAAAATCAAGAATACTTCCAAGTTTGCAAGTCTACTTCCAAGCTTTCTAATCCATTCCAAGTAATCATCTAAGATCAAGGAACCTTTGTTATTTATAGTAAGTTATATTTCTAATTCAAGGTAATATTCATATTAAAACTTTGATTCAATTTCTACAACTATAACAATCTTATTTCGAGTGAAAATCTTACTTGAACTGTTTTCGTGTCATGATTCTGTTTCAAGAACTTTCAAGCCATCCAAGGATCCTTTGAAGCTAGATACATTTTTTTCATTTCCAGTAGTTTTATCCAGAAAACTTGAGGTAATAATGATGTTCATAACATCATTCGATTCATACATATAAAGCTATCTTATTCGAAGGTTTAAACTTGTAATCACTAGATCATAGTTTAGTTAATTCTAAACTTGTTCGCAAACAAAAGTTAGTCCTTCTAACTTGACTTTTAAAATCAACTAAACACATATTCTATATCTATATCATATGCTAACTTAATGATTTAAAACCTGGAAACACGATGAACACCATAAAATCGGATATACGCCGTCGTAGTGATACCGGGGGCTGTTTTGGTTTGGATAATTAAAAACTATGATAAACTTTGATTTAAAAGTTGTTATTATGGGAAAATGATTTTTCATATGAACATGAAACTATATCTAAAAATCTTGGTTAAACTCAAAGTGAAAGTATGTTTTTCAAAATAGTCATCAAGATGTCGTTCTTTCGACGAAAATGACTACCTCTTTAGTAATTGACATGTAACTTAAATTTCCGACTGTAAACCTATATTTTTTCTGTTTGGATTCTTAAATTAGAGTTCAATATCAAACCATAGCAATTTGATTCACTCAAAACGGATTTAAAATGAAGAAGTTATGGGTAAAACTAGATTGGATATTTTTGATCTTTTTAGCTACGGGAAATGTTTAACAAATCTATACAAATCATATCCTAGCTAAATTATATGGTATTATACATGTATTCTAATATATAATGTAATCTTGGGATACCATAGACACGTATGTAAATGTTTTGACATATCATATCGACCCATGTATATATATTATTTGGAACAACCATAGACACTCTATATGCAGTAATGTTAGAGTTAGCTATACAGGGTTGAGGTTGATTCCAAAAATATATATACTTTGAGTTGTGATCTAGCCTGAGACGTGTATACACTGGGTTGTGGATTGATTCAAGATAATATATATCGATTTATTTCTGTACATCTAACTGTGGACAACTAGTTGTAGGTTACTAACGAGGACAGCTGACTTAATACACTCAAATCTTTAAAACATAATAAAAATGGTTGTAATTATATTTTGATCATACTTTGATATATATGTACATATTTGTATAGGTTCGTGAATCGATCTGTGGCCAAGTCTTATTTCCGAGGAAGGAAATATCTGTGAAAGTGAGTTATAGTCCCACTTTTAAAATCTAATATTTCTGGGATGAGAATACATGCAAGTTTTATAAATGATTTACAAAATAGACACAAGTACGTGAAACTACATTCTATGGTTGAATTATCGAAATCGAATATGCCCCTTTTTATTAAGTCTAGTAATCTAAGAATTAGGGAACATACACCCTAATTGACGCGAATCCTAAAGATAGATCTATTGGGCCTAACAAACCCCATCCAAAGTACCGGATGCTTTAGTACTTCGAAATTTATATCATATCCGAAGGGTGTCCCGGAATGATGGGGATATTCTTATATATGCATCTTGTTAATGTCGGTTACCAGGTGTTCACCATATGAATGATTTTTATCTCTATGTATGGGATGTGTATTGAAATATGAAATCTTGTAGTCTATTGTTACGATTTGATATATATAGGTTAAACCTATAACTCACCAACATTTTTGTTGACGTTTAAAGCATATTTATTCTCAGGTAGATACTAAGAGATTCCGCTGTTGTATACTAAAATAAGGACAAGATTTGGAGTCCATGTTTGTATGATATTGTGTAAAAACTGCATTCAAGAAACATATGTCGATGTAATATATTTCTATTGTAAACCATTATGTAATGGTCGTGTGTAAACAGTATATTTTAGATTATCATTATTTGATAATCTACGTAATGTTTTTAAAACCTTTATTGATAAAATAAAGGTTATGGTTGTTTTAAAAATGAATGCAGTCTTTGAAAAACGTCTCATATAGAGGTCAAAACCTCGCAACGAAATCAATTAATATGGAACGTTTATAATCAATATGAACGGGATATTTCAGTTGGTATCCGAGCGTTGGTCTTAGAGAACCAGAAAATTTGAATTAATGTGTCTTATCGAGTTTGGTAGGATGCATTAGTGAGTCTGGACTTCGACCGTGTTTTCGTTAAAAATGATTGCTTAACATTTTTGTTGGAAACTATATATTATTAACATGTAAATATTATGTGATATATTATTCTCTTAACATGTTTGATATTGTGTGATAGATTTCTACCTCTAGCACAAATCCCATTGACTCACCTAATAATAACGAAGAGTCGAATATATATTGGCAAGATTCACAAGTTCCCGAAGAACCGGAAGAAGAGGAACCAGAAGAAGAGGAAACGAAAAAAGAAGAGGTTCCGGAGGGGGGAATAGTAGGAACCACAGAAAACCAGTCAAATAAAAGAAAATCCTCAACCAATGGACCAAAGTTAATAATGGTCAATGGTATTTCCTCTAAGGAAGCAAAATATTGGGAAAATTACCAATTTTTCGATGAATCGGATCCTGATGAGGATTCCGATGATGTTATAGAAATTACCCCGACCCAATTTAAGAGGCAAAAGAAAATAATAAGGGAAAAGGCATCAAAATAGAGAAATCTGATTCCAACCCCGATGAACTTTATATGTACCGTCAACACCCGTATTTTCAATATCGTGACAATAACCCGGGAACCTCTAAACCACCAGGTTTTTCTAAACCAATGTGGAAAAAGACGGCTCGTATTAGAGGAACATCATATATCCCTAGAAGATTAGGAAAAAGAACCAAGCCCGAAGAAGAAGAAACCAGTGATTCAGATTAGAGGGGTGTGAGCATGTTGTGTAATAAATGTATTGCAGTGTGTTTGTACTTTTATGTTCTATGTAAAAATTGCTTATATTGTTTGTTATTATGAATCTAATCCTTTTCTATTTTACAGTATAAAAATAAAATGGACGTTAAGGGTAGACAACCGAATATTTTAGAAGACCTACCAGAGGATATGATTGAGAAAATCTTGTCTAGAGTCGGTCAGAATTCATCAGCACATTTAGTTATGGCGAATTTAACTTGTCAAACATTTGAAAGACTTTCCAGAAATGCCTTAGTTTATAAAAAGGCTTTCCTTTGATAGGTGGGGTATATCACATTGGGGAGACTTTAAGTTACGCCGTGTTTTCTTTAAAGCGTTAAATGCGGGGAACCCAAATGCAATTTTACGCTACGGGTTAAGAACCTATTTTGACTCAACATATCACAACATAGGATTTCGTGAATTAGAAAGAGCTTCTAACATGCAACATAAAGAAGCATGTTATGCTTATGGGTTAGTGATGTTCGCTTCTTACCAAAGTGAGAAAAAGAACATCGAATTGCAGCTTTTAAATAAAACTTTCCCACAAGTGACGGATTCAGTAGTCGGGGTGAGAAACAAGGTTTTTAGATTATTACGGGGCTGTTGGACATTACGAAACCCTCGTCCTTTTGACGACATTACAAAATGCTGCCTAGCTAATGGTCATAACGGTTATTTTCCACAAGACCAAGGATGGGAAGTCCTCTTAGTAAAACCAGAATGCATGACTTGTTTCTGGACTTATGAATTACATATCTTTATTTCCTTTGCTGAACAACTTGCGTATTAACTAGATTTATCTTCAAAACTGTTCTGTATCATAGTGTACTATATTTCATGTTATATGTAATATAGCGAAGTTGTAAGTTTGAAGAATATTTGTATGTGATATATTATTATAATCAATTTTTCATATGGAATTGTAGTAGTTGAATTGTATATTAGCTACTAAGTATGAACTTAACGGGTAGGTAGTACCCGAATTTAAAATTATAAAACACAAATATGAAGAAAAAGCTTTTATAAATGAGTTCATATTATGCTACGAGATACTATTGACTACTCTTAATATTCTGTATGATTAAATTGTTTCAATTGACTATTTTGAAGGAAATGGCACCGACTACTCGACACACCTTGAATATGAGCGAAGAGGAATTTCGTGCCTTTCTTGCTTTAAACATAGCCGCAGTACAGGCCGCGCTACATACCAACAATAACTCTTAATCTAGCAATACAGCTAAGAAATCGTGTAGGATGCTCCTACAAGGAATTCACTGCCTGCAAACCTTCAGAATTTGATGGGACCGAAGGACCAATAGGATTGAAACGGTGGATCGAGAAAGTTGAATCGGTGTTTACCATAAGTAAGTGTGCTGAAGGAGACAAAGTGAAGTACGCTACGCATACCTTCACAGGTATTACGTTAACATGGTGGAATACCTATCTAGAGCAAGTGGGACAAGATGCTGCTTACGCGCTACCGTGGTCAGCATTCAAGCACTTGATGAATGAGAAGTACCGTCCCAGAACCGAGGTTAATAAGCTCAAGTCAGAACTTAGAGGGTTAAGAACACAGGGATTCGATATTACTTCGTACGAAAGACGATTCACAGAATTGTGCATATTGTGTCCGAGAGCGTTCGAAGATGAGGAAGAGAAGATCGACGCGTTTGTGAAAGGGTTACCGGAGAGAATCTAAGAAGATATAAGTTCACACGAGCCTGCCTCCATACAAAAGGCATGTAGAATGGCTCATAAACTAGTAAACCAGATTGAGGGAAGAATTAAAGAACAGGCGGCCGAAGAGGCCAATGTGAAGTTAGTCAAAAGAAAGTGGGAGGAAAACGGTGATAAGAGTCACCAAAACAACAACAACTATCCCAACAATCGCAACATCAATCGCAACTACAACAAACAGCACAACAACAAAAACAACAACAACAACAATTGCAACAATCATCCCAACAACAATAATAACCACAACAACAACAACAATCAGAAGCAGCTATGCCAAAGGTGTGAAAAGTATCACTCGGGGTTCTGCACCAAATTTTACAACAAGTGTAAAAGAAATGGTCATAGCGCGGTGAAGTATGAGGTCTACGGACCAGGGGTTAACAGAACGAAAGGAACAAATGGTGTCGTAACGAGTAATGGTGGAGCAAGTAGTGTCGGAGCAAGTTATGCCAATGTAGTTTGTTATAAATGTGGAAAATCAGGCCACATTATTAGAAATTGCCCGAACCAGGAGAACACAAATGGACAAGACCGCGGAAGAGTTTTCAATATTAATGCGGCAGAGGCACAGGAAGACCCGGAGCTTGTTACGGGTACGTTTCTTATTGACAATAAATCTGCTTACGTTTTATTTGATTCGGGTGCGGAAAGAAGCTATATGAGTAGATATTTTTGTGCTAAATTAAGTTATCCATTGACGCCGTTGGATAGTAAATTTTTACTCAAATTAGCAAACGGTAAATTAATTTCAGCAGATTATATATGCCGGAATCGAGAAATTAAACTGGGTAGCGAAATATTTAAGATTGATTTGATACCAGTAGAGTTAGGGAGTTTTGATGTAATAGTTGGCATGGACTGGATGAAGGAGATGAAAGCAGAGATCGTTTGTTACAAAAATGCAATTCGCATTGTACGAGAAGAAGGAGAACCCTTAATGGTGTATGGAGAAAAGGGCAACACGAAGCTACATCTTATTAGTAATTTGAAGGCACAAAAACTAATAAGAAAAGGTTGCTATGCTGTTCTAGCACACGTCGAGAAAGTACAAACTGAAGAAAAGAGCATCAATGATGTTCCCGTCGCAAAAGAATTTCCCGATGTATTTCCGAAAGAATTACCGGAACTACCTCCACATCGATCGGTTGAATTTCAAATAGATCTTGTACCAGGAGCTGCACCAATAGCTCGTGCTCCTTACAGACTCGCACCCAGCGAGATGAAAGAACTGCAAAGCCAACTGCAAGAACTATTAGAACGTGGTTTCATTCGACCAAGCACATCACCATGGGGAGCTCCTGTTTTGTTTGTCAAGAAGAAGGATGGTACATTTAGGTTGTGTATTGATTACAGAGAGTTGAATAAACTTACCATCAAAAACCGTTATCCACTGCCGAAAATTGACGACTTATTTGATCAACTACAAGGCTCGTCAGTTTATTCGAAAATCGATTTACATTCTGGATATCATCAAATGCGAGTAAAGGAGGATGATATTCCAAAAACTGCTTTTAGGACGCGTTATGGTCATTACGAGTTTATGGTTATGCCGTTTGGATTGACTAACGCACCAGCTGTGTTCATGGACCTTATGAACCGAGTGTGTGGGCCATATCTTGACAAGTTTGTCATTGCTTTCATCGATGACATACTTATTTACTCAAAGAATGATCAAGAGCACGAAGAACATTTGAGAAAAGTGCTAGAAGTACTGAGGAAAGAAAAACTGTACTCTAAGTTTTCAAAGTGTGCATTTTGGTTGGAAGAAGTTCAATTCCTCAGTCACATAGTGAACAAAGAAGGTATCCAGGTGGACCCGACAAAGATCGAAACCGTTGAAAAGTGGGAAACCCCAAAAACTCCGAAGCATATACGTCAATTTTTAGGATTGGCTGGTTACTACAGAAGATTCATCCAAGATTTCTCCAAAATAGCAAAACCCTTGACTGCATTAACGCATAAAGGTAAGAAATTTGAATGGAAGGATGAACAAGAAAAGGCATTTCAGTTATTGAAGAAAAAGCTAAATACGGCACCTATATTATCATTGCCTGAAGGGAATGATGATTTTGTAATTTATTGTGACGCATCAAAGCAAGGTCTCGGTTGTGTATTAATGCAACGAACGAAAGTGATTGCTTATGCGTCTAGACAATTGAAGATTCACGAGCAAAATTATACAACTCACGATTTGGAATTGGGTGCTGTTGTTTTTGCATTAAAGACTTGGAGGCATTATTTATATGGGGTCAAAAGTATTATATATACCGACCACAAAAGTCTCCAACATATATTTAATCAGAAGCAACTGAATATGAGATAACGCAGGTGGATTGAACTATTGAATGACTACGATTTTGAGATTCGATACCACCCGGGGAAGGCGAATGTGGTAGCCGACGCTTTGAGTAGAAAGGACAGAGAACCTATACGGGTAAAAGCTATGAATATAATTATTCGTACTAACCTTACTACTCAAATAAAGGAGGCGCAACAGGGGGTTGTAAAAGAAGGAAAGTTGAAGAATGAGATACCCAAAGGATCAGAGAAACATCTTAATATTCAGGAAGACCGAACCCGATATAGGGCTGATAGAATTTGGGTACCAAGGTTTGGAGATGTGAGAGAAATGGTACTTAAAGAAGCACATAAAACCAGATATTCAATACATCCCGGAGCGGGGAAGATGTATAAAGATCTCAAGAAACACTTTTGGTGGCCGGTTATGAAAGCCGATATTGCTAAATATGTAGGAGAATCTTTGACGTGTTCTAAGGTCAAAGCTGAACATCAGAAACCATCAGGTCTACTACAACAACCTGAAATCCCGGAATGGAAATGGGAAAACATTACTATGGATTTCATTACTAAATTGACAAGGACTGCAAGTGGTTATGATACTATTTGGGTAATAGTTGATCGTCTCACCAAGTCAGCACACTTCCTGCCAATGAGAGAAGATGACAAAATGGAGAAGTTGGCGCGATTGTATTTGAAGGAGGTTGTCTCCAGACATGGAATACCCGTCTCTATTATCTCTTATAGGGATGGTAGATTTGTTTCAAGGTTCTGGCACATGTTGCAACAAGCATTGGGGACTCGTCTAGACATGAGTACTGCCTATCATCCACAAAATGATGGGCAGAGCGAAAGGACGATACAAACGCTTGAAGACATACTACGAGCATGTGTTATTGATTTCGGAAACAGTTGGGATCGACACCTACCGTTAGCAGAATTTTCCTACAACAACAGTTATCATTCTAGTATTGAGATGGCGCCGTTTGAGGCACTTTATGGTAGAAAGTGCAGGTCTCCGATTTGTTGGAATGAAGTGGAGGATAGACAGATTATGGGTCCAGAGATAATACAAGAAACTACTGAGAAAATCATCCAAATTCAACAACGATTGAAAACCGCCCAGAGTCGACAAAAGAGCTACGCGGACAGTAAAAGAAAAGATATAGAGTTTGAAATTGGAGAAATGGTCATGCTTAAGGTTTCACCTTGGAAAGGCGTTGTTCGATTTGGTAAACGGAGGAAACTAAATCCAAGGTACATTGGACCATTCAAGATTATAGATCGTGTCGGACCAGTAGCTTACCAACTGGAGCTACCTCAATAACTCGCGGCTATACATAACACTTTCCGCGTCTCAAATTTGAAGAAATGTTTTGCTAAAGAAGATCTCACTATTCCATTGGACGAAATCCAAATCAATGAAAAACTTCAGTTCATTGAAGAACCCATCGAAATAATGGATTGTGAGGTTAAGAGACTTAAGCAAAACAAGATACCGATTGTTAAGGTTCGATGGAATGCTCGTAGAGGACCCAAGTTCACCTGGGAGCGTGAAGATCAGATGAAGAAGAAATACCCGCATCTATTTCCAGAAGATTCGTCAACACCTTCAACAGCTTAAAATTTCGGGATGAAATTTATTTAACGGGTAGGTACTGTAGTGACCCGAACTTTTCCATGTTTATATATATTAATTGAGATTGATATTTACATGACTAAATGTTTCCAACATGTTAAGCAATCAAACTTGTTAAGACTTGATTAATTGAAATAGGTTTCATATAGACAATTGACCACCCAAGTTGACCGGTGATTCACGAACGTTAAAACTTGTAAAAACTATACGATGACATATATATAGTTATATATATAGTTAATATGATTTTATTATAAGTAAGTATCTCATTAGGTATTTTAACAATGAGTTATATACATAAAAATGAGCTATTAATTTAAGAAACTCGAAAACGATATATATAACGATTATCGTTATAACAGCGTCTTACTAGGTACATATGAATCATATTAAGATATTGATACACTTGGTTAATTATGTTAAATGATAAGTAAATATATCATTAAGTGTATTAACAATGAACTACATATGTAAAAATAAGACTACTAACTTAATGATTCGAAACGAGACATATATGTAACGATTATCGTTGTAACGACATTTAACTGTATATATATCATACTAAGATATAATGTATATCATAATATCATGATAATGTAACAATTTAACATCTCATTTGATATAATAAACAATGGGTTAACAACATTTAACAAGATCGTTAACCTAAAGGTTTCAAAACAACATTTACATGTAACGACTAACGATGACTTAACGACTCAGTTAAAATGTATATACATGTAGTGTTTTAATATGTATTCATACACTTTTGAAAGACTTCAAGACACTTATCAAAATACTTCTACTTAACAAAAATGCTTACAATTACATCCTCGTTCAGTTTCATCAACAATTCTACTCGTATGCACCCGTATTCGTACTCATACAATACACAGCTTTTAGATATATGTACTATTGGTATATACATTCCAATGATTAGCTCTTAGCAGCCCATGTGAGTCACCTAACATATGTGGGAACCATCATTTGACAGCTAGCATGAAATATCTCATAAAATTACAAAAATATGAGTAATCATTCATGACTTATTTACATGAAAACAAAATTACATATCCTTTATATCTAATCCATATACCAACGACCAAAAACACCTACAAACACTTTCATTCTTCAATTTTCTTCATGTAATTAATCTCTCTCAAGTTCCATCTTCAAGTTCTAAGTGTTCTTCATAAATTCCATAAGTATAGTTTCATAAAAATCAAGAATACTTCCAAGTTTGCAAGTCTACTTCCAAGCTTTCTAATCCATTCCAAGTAATCATCTAAGATCAAGGAACCTTTGTTATTTATAGTAGGTTATCTTTTTAATTCAAGGTAATATTCATATTCAAACTTTGATTCAATTTCTACAACTATAACAATCTTATTTCGAATGAAAATCTTACTTGAACTGTTTTCGTGTCATGATTCTGTTTCAAGAACTTTCAAGCCATCCAAGGATCCTTTGAAGCTAGATCCATTTTTCTCATTTCCAGTAGTTTTATCCAGAAAACTTGAGGTAGTAATGATGTTCATAACATCATTCGATTCATACATATAAAGCTATCTTATTCGAAGGTTTAACTTGTAATCACTAGAACATAGTTTAGTTAATTCTAAACTTGTTCGCAAACAAAAGTTAATCCTTCTAACTTGACTTTTAAAATCAACTAAACACATGTTCTATATCTATATCATATGCTAACTTAATGATTTAAAACCTGGAAACACGATGAACACCATAAAATTGGATATACGCCGTCGTAGTGAAACCGGGGGCTGTTTTGGTTTGGATAATTAAAAACTATGATAAACTTTGATTTAAAAGTTATTCTTCTGGGAAAATGATTTTTCATATGAACATGAAACTATATCCAAAAATCTTGGTTAAACTCAAAGTGAAAGTATGTTTTTCAAAATAGTCATCATGATGTCGTTCTTTCGACGAAAATTACTACCTCTTTAGTAATTGACATGTAACTTAAATTTCCGACTGTAAACCTATATTTTTTCTGTTTGTATTCTTAAATTAGAGTTCAATATGAAACCATAGCAATTTAATTCACTCAAAACGGATTTAAAATGAAGAAGTTATGGGTAAAACTAGATTGGATATTTTTGATCTTTTTAGCTACGGGAAATGTTTAACAAATCTATACAAATCATATCCTAGCTAAATTATATGGTATTATACATGTATTCTAATATATTATGTAATCTTGGGATACCATAGACACGTATGTAAATGTTTTGACATATCATATCGACCCATGTATATATATTATTTGGAACAACCATAGACACTCTATATGCAGTAATGTTAGAGTTAGCTATACAGGGTTGAGGTTGATTCCAAAAATATATATACTTTGAGTTGTGATCTAGTCTGAGACGTGTATACACTGGGTTGTGGATTTATTCAAGATAATATATATCGATTTATTTCTTTACATCTAACTGTGGACAACTAGTTGTAGGTTACTAACGAGGACAACTGACTTAATACACTCAAATCTTTAAAACATAATAAAAATGGTTGTAATTATATTTTGATCATACTTTGATATATATGTACATATTTGTATAGGTTCGTGAATCGATCCGTGGCCAAGTCTTATTTCTGAGGAAGGAAATATCTGTGAAAGTGAGTTATAGTCCCACTTTTAAAATCTAATATTTCTGGGATGAGAATACATGCAAGTTTTATAAATGATTTACAAAATAGACACAAGTACGTGAAACTACATTCTATGGTTGAATTATCGAAATCGAATATGCCCCTTTTTATTAAGTCTGGTAATCTAAGAATTAGGGAACAGACACCCTAATTGACGCGAATCCTAAAGATAGATCTATTGGGCCTAACAAACCCTATCCAAAGTACCGGATGCTTTAGTACTTCGAAATTTATATCATATCCGAAGGGTGTCCCGGAATGATGGGGATATTCTTATATATGCATCTTGTTAATGTCGGTTACCAGGTGTTCACCATATGAATGATTTTTATCTCTATGTATGGGATGTGTATTGAAATATGAAATCTTGTGGTCTATTGTTACAATTTGATATATATAGGTTAAACCTATAACTCACCAATATTTTTGTTGACGTTTAAAGCATGTTTATTCTCAGGTGAATACTAAGAGTTTCCTCTGTTGTATACTAAAATAAGGACAAGATTTGGAGTCCATGTTTGTATGATATTGTGTAGAAACTGCATTCAAGAAACATATGTCGATGTAATATATTTCTATTGTAAACCATTATGTAATAGTCGTGTGAAATAGGTGAATGAGGCTTGATATTTATAGTGGTGGTGAGGGATTTAGGCCGTTGGTATCATGGGGGGACAAGGGGACAACTTTTTGCTTTTTGCATGGTGGTGGTCTAAAGGTGGTGCTTATTGTTGGGATCCCATGCAACATATGTAGTAATGGTTAACAAAAAAGCTAGTATGTTGGCTCATTTTAATGGGTTTTTGTCCTACTTCTTAATGGGTCATAATTTCTTTAAAATTGGGCTAACTTAAAAGTCCATTAGCTAGAGTAGGGTGGGCTTAAGCCCAACAGGGTAGAAAGTCCAATAAGACTAACTAGTATGCATTAGTAAATTACTAAGCGTAATTAAGCAACCAATAAGCCAAGTAATTGTCATTAGAAAATAACAATTAGTATTACGTAGTCATAGTTTTCCAATTATGACAAAAGTTAAATGTGTACAAAGTACATAGCTCGTTCTAAACGTCAAGTGACACTAACGGTCATAAAAGCATTCGGGGATCAAGTTAAGTAACTAAGTACCTAATAACACGTTTTAAAATATAAACAAAAGTAATCATCATGAAATAAGATCCCAGAGCATAAACTAGCTCAGTACGTACAAATACGCAGTTTCGTGAAAGTATAAGGCACAAAAATATAAGTCGAAAAAGTCGGGTCATTACATTACCCACCCGTTAAAGAAAATTTCGTCCCAAAATTTTGAGGAGTGACCAACAACGGTACCGAACTTGAAGAAGAAGGAGTGTATCAAAGTTCCGAGAGACTCGTGGGCTCAGAAGTGAGCTATTTACCTTGTAAGGTACTTGGGCGTATAAAAGTAAGAATAGGTATATGCCATTAATTAAGTCTCTTGACCTTAAGATCAACAAATTGATTTCGTTTCTTGTTAACATGAATATGTCATCTGAATATATATCCACAAAAGGAAAGATGATGTTTTTAGCCTTACAGGCATCTTCAGTAAGGTGGATGCGTGAAATGCATCATGAATGTTACCAAACTCATCTAAAACATTGAGCGCTTATGTCGCAATACAAAGCTGACAGATAGAATGGAAAACATGGTGATCACAACCATGCGATTTGATGTCTGGATAGTGTTAGCCACGGATTTTACTAACCCCTTAATTTCGGAAGGAGACCATAGTTGCTAATAACGAAGGAGGAAATATATAGAGTAACCACATCAGTGTTATAGATGTTTTAAGCAGTCCCTTCCTAGAAGATAACAAGATTCATAGATTTTTAAAGTAATTTATATTACATTTCTGAAAGAAAGTCGCACGAAATGTGTGATCTTTGTACGAGAGTGAAATCTTCGTACAACGAGCGAGTTGATCTGAATTTATCCTTATATTTAAGGGGATGCGCGGATGAGAAGATACGTGAACCATTGGTCATAAAGAATGGTTTACTCCAAGTGAAAAGAATCTCAAAAAAATGATTTCTTGTACCTCCGCATACTGAATCATAGAGATGACGTTTACGAGAGTCTTGCGATTAGCCGTGAAATATTAAGAGTAGAAACCCACCTAGTTCCTTTCCTACAATGGGGTGGCCACTGAGTGTACCTCAGAAACTGATTTATCGGCCCGCGTTTTTGCCATGTCTAACCTTAAGGGGAACATTTTATGAGCGCAAAGACTTCCTGACAAATTTTATAAAACTGCCATCCAAAGTGGCTCAAGAGTTTTTAATAAAGATCTTAATAGTAAGCTTCATCCCTAAATGGGGGACGAGAAGAAGTGTGATCCATACATGGTGTAGACTAATACGAAAACCTTTAATAAAATCAACCAAGAAAGTTTTAAAAAACTTTAAACGTTTGATGTGACAACATAAATGGAACGAAGTTCTAAGTAAATTTAGAAGTATGGACAACGTGTACCATTTTGCACAAAACTATTTGACTTAAGTTAAACAACTCAATAAAGGAGCGATTTTTAAATAATTTGAAGGTATAACTTAGTATGTACTAACCAAAATAAGTAAAGGTAAATTTATTAACTTAATTATATACATACATATTTGATTTTATAAATCGCATAAGTGACAGAAAAATTTTATTACTTTCATTTGTCCATAAATCTCGTGAAGACCATACAAATAAACAACGTGTAAATTTTTTTGATAAACATAGTTTTTCGTATTTCAGAGGTTACGAGTTGAAAAAGATCGAGTGAAAAATCTTTGAATCATCGGGTGACATGTCACTCGGTAATAAAAACTAATGAATTAAATGTAGTTTTGATAATTATGAGGACATAAGTCTTTGGGCCAAAAACGTTCACGTGCGAAGCCGTTGCTAAAAAATGAGGTATGAAGGATAGAGCATGAGGATGAGAAATTAATCGCTTATTAGCTTTGCAAAATGCCAAACAGGTTATGGCTAATATTAAAGTCG
Organism: Rutidosis leptorrhynchoides; assembly: GCF_046630445.1. Classification (NCBI taxonomy): domain Eukaryota; kingdom Viridiplantae; phylum Streptophyta; class Magnoliopsida; order Asterales; family Asteraceae; genus Rutidosis; species Rutidosis leptorrhynchoides. The sequence continues at coordinate 203,230,179 of NC_092335.1, read as the reverse complement.
GAATACTGATGGTGTTAATATCACTAAATGAGAATCTCCTGGAATAAGTCAGGACTTAGAGTTATGTAAGAAAGAGCATCGCTCCAACAGGTGTGGCAAATAAGATCCCTGGGGTAACACAATAATTTGGAATGGTTTAAGTGTTAGTGGATGCCCAAAGGCTCTGCATGACGTGGCAGTAAGTGCCTTTATCACACACCCACACACACATGAATCTCTCGGTTTCGACGATTGTAAAGTCTTCATGATGAGTTGGATACGAATAACACGAATAATTTTATATAACAAGCAACGCAAATTTTATAGAAATCGTCTAAGGTGACAATGTAAAAAAAGAAACGAAGTTCTTAGTAAACTAGAGTTATGTACAACATGTACTATTCTATGTAAAATATCTTTTGAATAAAAGAATTGATTTGTAAAAGTGAAAATAAAATTTCATATGTACTAGTCAAGAATAAGTAATTATTTTCTTTATTATATATAACATATATGATTTCTAAAATTTGTACGAATGGCAATAAAATAAATTTATTTTTATAAAACTTCGAGAGGATTGCACAGTAAAATAGTGTGTGTGAAATTTTGGAAAACAAAATTTTCATATTTCGGAGGTTACAAGTTGGAAAAAGATTCATGAGTAAAAGATTTTTGAAAACTTAGGGTGATATTTGAGCAACAATGTCACGAGATAATGAAAACTATTGAATTAAAATGTGGTTGATGACTATTAGTAGGGCATAAGTCCCTTGACCAAAAATGCTTAAGTGTGAAGCTGTTGCTTATAAGGGAGATACGAATGGGAGAGTATGAGGATGAGAATTAACCACCCATTAATTTTGGAACATTTTGAACTGGTATGACTAATATCGAAGTAATAAGGATGATGGTGTGATTATCATCAAATAAGAAATCTCTCGGAATAAGTTAGGATTTAGAGTCGCGTAAGAATGAGTATCAATTAAGATTCTTGAGTAGTCTTTAATATAGAATTTGAATTGCTGAAGTGACGGGATACAATTTCCTTTATGTATCGTTGTGCAAGTTTGTCCATTGTATTGGTTCCCTTCATGGCTAGAAAGTAAGCAGATTTGGTGAGGCGGTCAACAATAACCCAGATAGTGTCCTAACCGCGTACCGTTTTCGGTAGCTTCGTGATGAAATCTATTTTTATTTCTTCCCATTTCCATTGTGGTATTTCGGATTGTTGTCATGCAACTAATAAGGTTCAGCTTCGGGCTACCTCTCTCCCCGTAAACTATTAATGGCTCACCATTCTCGAGAGGTATACGAATAATCTTCTCACCATAAATAACTTTTGCTTTCATCCTTGAAAGCCAGTCCATTCCAACTGTTACATCAAAGCTTCCTAACTTGATGAGTATTAGGTTAATCCTAGAGTCCATTCCAACTATTACATCAACCCTCCCAAACTGATGGGTGTTAGGCTAATCTTAAGGTTCATCCCAACAAATCTTATTATACTACCGTGAAAAATTCTATCAATCTTCCCAAATAACATCTGCTTGTGCGTAGGTAACTAATCCTTTTCAACTACTACTTTAAAACTTCCAAGTTTTTTTGACATGAGGTCATCTCCAAATGACCCACCTATTAATTTTAAGGTACTACCTTAAATTATTCCTCTATCTCTGCCAACTTACCATTAGCTTGTCCTATAGAATACTTAACTCTCATGGTTGTTAATGGCTTATTAGTCATAACACTAAGGTTCTTAGATATAAGGTTTCTATCGCCCTAGTATTAAACAATTTCGAGACAATAAAATGTTGTGAGGAAACGTACCCTAACTAAAATTAGGATCCATGCGAGTCTCCATAGCTGAGATAATGATTGCTCTACCGCAAGTAAGTCCAAAGTTTTTCCTATTTGAGAACTTTTTCCTTAAGTGTCCAGGGTGTCTATATCTATAACAAGTTTTCGGGTTATCAATTCTGCAATTAAGTCCATTCTTGTACAGTATCTGGGCTACGTGGTTATTCTTTCCAGACCATAATGCGTATACTCAAGTGGTTCCTACCAAAATTTTCTTTGAATCACTTCATATTCCTTATGTAGTAACATTGGGACTTCTGCATGATTTACTTCAATATAATCACGCTGGCCTGGCGTTATTATATTGTACTAAATCGTACATTCATTCCAATATCACTCCATATGGTCAATGTAACATGATCACTTCAAGTTCTACTCAATTTCATCTAACTGTGCTTTATCTATGCTATCTCAAAATAAAATCTACATAATTAATCTCATGGTTTCTCGGTGTGGGTGCGTAAGTTCCGTAGATCATGCATCAACGCCTAAATGTCCCGAAATTTTCTTCAAAATTTTAGGGTTCAAGTAATGTCGTTAGGTTCCTTTCTAGAAATTCAATCTGGGTCTCATGTCGAGTTGTACGTGTAGCAAGTAGTAATACGATATGTCTTGAGGCGACTCCCAAGTTCTTGGGTATGGCTGAGCATCAGTAGAAAATACTCTGACCTTGTGGAAGGGGATGTCTTCCTGACTTCTCCAATGCCTAAGAGTGTTAGGGACCTAAGTCCAGAAGTGTCGTTAGATCATCGAGTAGTGGTGAAGAATGAAAGGGATAAGTGACGGTCATGAAAGCGTACGGGATACGGGTTAACTTGCGGAAACTGAACAACCTTCTAATGTTCATACGTTGTACGTGGCTAATTAGGGTGAGCTCGCGGGTGGGGCGAGATGCGGTTACTCCGACAAGTCCTCACATATCTCCTCCTCCGAGGATCAACTTTAGTGGGCGTGTAATCCGAGGGGTACTCTTCCTGGATTGCGTGAAGTAATGTTTCGATCTCTGGAACGTTGGAACGGTAGTAACAGGTGGATTACAATACTAGTCCTTAGGGTTAGACGAGTGGGAAAAGGGTTCAGAAAAACATCTGAACTAGGAAAGATAAATTTTTCAAGTCGGTACATCGAATAGCAGACATGTAACAAGCACGTAATCGGGCATAATAACTACACAACCTAGATCGTCTACAGCAGTACATGGCATGACAATAATAATAGTATCATACCGAAGCAACATTCAAAAAGCAGATAGTAGCATGCAGTAGCGAGAATAAGCATAAGCAGTAGCTTACAGCAAGATCATATAGCAGTAAAAGTAAGCAGTAGCATGCAGCAAGTTCACATAGCAGTAAAAGTAAGCAGTAGCATGCAGCAAGTTCACATAGCAGTAAAAGTAAGCAGTAGCATGCAGCAGTTCCGCAGAAACAAGTAAACGAGCAAGTTGTAGATTAGTCCTATTAGCGAATCCTACTCGACTCGGTCAAGACTCACTAATACAACCTAATTCCCTACAACCAATTCTCTAATACCAAATGTTGTGCCCCGTACAAAAATCAACGTGTACGGATCATCAAAAACAAGATCATTACACGGTTACAACACTATATGCGGTTTAAAAACAAGTTTTGCATTCATGAAAAGGTAACGTCTTTACCAACGTCAAATGTTTTACAAAAGATAACGTGCTTCTACGAATAGAAAGCATTAACATAAGTATGTGACACAAAGGTCATTACAAAGCCATTGTTCAAAAATAACATAAGTTGCGAATGCAAAATAAAAGTTCCATGATTGAGACATCTCTAAAAAATGCAGCGGAAGTCTAACACAGCGAGTCTGTAACAGCAAGTCTATAACACCAAGACTATAACAGCAAGTCTAACAGTGGAAGCAATAACGTCTAAGCACCTGAGAAATACATGCTTAAAAGTCAACACGGATGTTGGTGAGCTATAGTTTGTTTATAATCAGTAATGTAATGTAGACCACGAGATTTCAGTGCTTCAAACCAGCGTTTCAATTCAGTATTTCAAATCAGTATGATAAAGTATATGCTTATCCGTGGGCACCCGGTAACTAACTTAACGTAATATTACCCCCTAAAAGTACACTTGGCGGGTGCGTAAGTTTACGAAGTATTAAACACCCGTTAAATGCTAGCGCGACTAGCCCGAGTGGGGATGTCAAACCCTATGGATCCATATCTAAGATTCGCGTCTACCGGTTCATAAACCAATAGTTAAACGTTACGGAGCTAAGGAGAATCTTTGTGCCGTTATGTCACCCACACATATATAAAGTTTAAGTACTCGTGTCTAGTATGTAAAACATAAAAAAATAGCGCATGTATTCTCAGTCCCAAAAATAGTAAAGTAGAAAGGGAGCTATAACTCACAGTGAAAATGCGGTAAAGGTCGATATGAAAAGTATGCAAGTAGTAAGTCGGTCTGAAAGGTCCTCAACCTAAGTCAAAGGTTACTAAAGTAAATTGTCCCCAAAAGTTTAAAAGTGAGTAAATTAAGTCTTAAGTATCATCATCATCATCATCATCATCATCATTCGTAAAAGATAAAGTAAGTTTTCAACAAGAATAGAGATTGAAACAAAAGGCTGACTTCGGACAGCTGCTACGACCTCTATACAAACTGAAAAGACGCGTGGTCAATGGCCAAGGATCCATATGTGAGTCCTCGTTCTGCTGTCCAATTTTCAGATCCTAAATCGATGTCGTTGACAGTGGCGACGGTTCAAGAACTAGTAGGTCAGAATTTTTCAGCACGTCGTTACAAAGGCGTAGTGATTTTCGGAAGGCTATAAATCCTAAACGGTATATCGGATTTAGGCGAGTCTTAAACGAAAAGTCATCTACTCGAAACGAACTATCTGAAAATCAAATTTCCAGAAGTCCTATGTGTCTGATAAGACCCCGAAAAATAGTAAGCAAGTGCTCCGGTGGGTTTCTTGGTGCTTGATGCTCATCATGGTTCTCATCCTTGATGCGTATAAGCCTCAAGTGTACAACTCTTAATGTTTTAGCATCACTTTGACCAAGTTTCAACCATCAACACACAATGTTAAGACTAAGAAAGAATACAACTCACTTAAGAGTTTTAGAAGGATGATGAACCAAGGTTACATCATGTTCTTAGTCTTAACACAAATACAAGTTCTATTCAAGATTAAAGCTACAAACATTGATTCAAATCAAGCAAACAAGACACATAAACTTGATCAAACAAAGTAATGAAACCCTAAGCTAGAAAGCTTGGATCCCTTAACAATAATTATGAGATTTCAAAGCTAGAAAGCTTGAATCTTTATGTTCTTGAAGATCTTTAAAGCAACAAGCTAGATCTTCAAGTTTTATGAAGATCATAAACACAAGTTTTGATCTTTTAGCAAAAACAAAGTGATCTTAAGCTATAAAGCTTAGATCCATCAAAGTAATGAAGATCCAAAGCTAGAAAGCTTGAATCTTTTATGTTCTTGAAGATCTTTAAAGCAAAAGGCTAGATCTTCAAGTTTCATGAAGATCATAAACACAAGTTTTGATCTTTTTAACAAAATAAAGAGATCATAAGCTAGAAAACTTAGATCCAATAAAGTAATGAAGATTCAAAGCTAGAAAGCTTGAATCTTTCATGTTCTTGAAGAATTCAAATCAAATTTTGAATCTACAAGATATAACAAGATCAAAAAGCTAAAAAGCTTGATCTTTAGATGATGATGATGTCGTGATCATGAAGAGAAAAAGAAGAAAAAAATTTTAAAACTTACAATTTTTAGTGTGAGAAAGACTAGAGAGAAAATTAGAGAGCAAGTATGTGTAAAATGAAAATGAGATCAAGTGTGAAATAGGTGAATGAGGCTTGATATTTATAGTGGTGGTGAGGGCTTTAGAAAGTTGGTATCATGGGGGGGGGGGACAAGGGGACAACTTTTTGCTTTTTTCATGGTGGTGGCCTAAAGGTGTGCTTATTGTTGGGATCTCATGCAACATATGTAGTAATGGTTAACAAAAATGCTAGTATGTTGGCTCATCTTAATGGGTTTTTATCCTACTTCTCAATGAGTCATAATTTCATTAAAATCGGGCTAACTTAAAAGTCTATTAGCTAGAGTATGGTGGGCTTAAGTCCAATAAGGTAGAAAGTCCAATAAGACAAACTAGTGTGCATTAGTAAATTACTAAGCGTAATTAAGCAAACAATAATCCAAGCAAATGTCATTAGAAAATAACAATTAGTATTACGTAGTCATAATATTCTAATTATGACAAAAGTTATACGTGTACAAAGTACATAGCTCGTTCTAAACGTCAAGTGACACCAACGGTCATAAAAGCATTCGGGGATCAAGTTAAGTAACTAAGTACCTAATAACATGTTTTAAAATATAAACGAAAGTAATCATCATGAAATAAGATCCCAGAGCATAAACTAGCTCAGTACGCACAAATACGCAGTTTCGTGAAAGTATAAAGCACAACAATATAAGTCGAAAAAGTCGGGTCGTTACAGCTACTGGCTCAGTGCGCGGATGTTGACAGATATAAACAATAATATAATAATAACAGTAATATTTCAAAGGATAAGAGTGAACGGAATAATAAGTATATTTTCTTTTATAAAATTCTCCATCGATTAACATCACAACACCAGAGTAATGAAATAAAGGCTGAAGCAACAAAGGGTTGGGTTATTTATACCGAATACACCTACAAAACCAGAATATCAGAATCGCACCCACGATGCCAAATAGTATCATATATCGCGCAAAACACACTGGTCATGACTCCAGGTGGTTCCCCTAATCAGAAGGTGTGTATGGCACTACACGACAAGACCCTCTACACAGATCATATCATAACATATCCTAGGTTGCATCCATACGCCTCCTAAATAAACCAAACGCTCTCTCACGAGCAAATATAATAAAGTGGAGACGCTGTGAACTAATCACACCGCCACGGTTAGTTGCCAAGTCACTGGTTGCCACAATGACAAGCCTGTGGGACCTCCACAGGTAGTTGACTCGGCATACCTATCTCCTGTCTAAAATCTAGGGTTCTATGGTAGCACAGTGAACATACCAACCAACACCAAAATTATATTCACCGTACATATAGAACCTAATGAAATGAATTAAGAACGCTCGCAATAAATAAGTTCATCAAGTTTACCAAAAATTAATTAGTTTCTCATAAAGGTTATCTTAAAAACCATTTTGGTCAAAGTTCTCGTAAATCATTTGTCCCACAAATATTTTCTTAAACGTTTCCACAATAATTCAGGCCCCACAAAGTTTCTCAAAACCATTTATTTTACAAATATTTTTCTTAAAAATTATTACAATATATAAATATCATTTTTCAAAATTTAGCTTAAATAGATAGTTTAAATCAATATATAGTTTAACTTAAAAATATAGTTTCGCTCAACAAATAGTTCAAGTCAAATAGATATATAGAATTAAAACGCACAAGCATGAATGAAAGTGATAATCAAAGATGCAATTCAAGATAACGGTGAAAGAAAAGAGTACGGACATCCGTACCTTGATAAATCTCTAAGCTCAAAAGGGTCAAAACGATCCTCCAATATCATTAACAACGGCTACACGAAATAATTTAACTAAATTTAGCATTTAATTTCAAAGTTTTAATTTTGATGTCATAATATCCTAAGTTCGAACGTTATTATATAAATATATACCTTCATATTAGTTCATTTATTTCCTATAGTTAACTAATAATATCTTTTTATTTGATTAACTATTAAAAATAATAATAGTAATAGTAATAGTAATAGTAAGAATAAGAATAAGAATAAGAATAATAATAATAATAATAATAATAATAATAATAATAATAATAATAATAATAATAATAATAATAATAATAATAATAATAATAATAATAATAATATAATAATAATAATAATAATAATAATAATAATAATAATAATAATAATAATAATAATAATAATAATAATAATAATAATAATAATAATAATAATAATAATAATAATAATAATAATAAAGCGGGTTCAGAAGAGTTCGATGGCGCAAGATATTGGTGCCGGTGCTGCTGCTCATATTTTTACTAGGATAGGTTTTGCTATTGCTAGAGGTGTGGGAGCCCAGATTGTCTCTAGGCTCCCCACTAATTTTTTGTAAGTTTTAATACTTTTAAGTTTATTATTATTATAATAATAATAATAATAATAATAATAATAATGATAATAATAATAATAATAATAATAATAATAATAATAATAATAATAATAATAATAATAATAATAATAATAATAATAATAATAATAATAATAATAATAATAATAATAATAATATTTTATCTTTACAAGGACTCGATCAAATATGAGTTCCTCGGGGCACTTTTTAAGTCGATCAAACAAGTTACTCCATATTAAATTATTTTAGCAACATTTAGGTGTATAAAGGGGATGATATGTAAATCTATCAATCTAATAATATTATTTGAAACAATATATATAATTTAGGGACTAAAACTGTAACTTGGTAATTAAATCCCACTGCTTCATCTCTTTCATTTGCGTGTGAACAAAATCCAGATTAAAGTATGTTTTGATATGTCCCTTCTTTTGTTTAATTTTTCTTATACAACTAAAATAATTTAAGAAAACTCATCGTAACACACTAGAATATATTAGTCTAAATTTTCATGTCCCGATTCGCAAGAAAAGTTATCGATTTTAAGATGCGAACTTCCCGTATCATTATCATCTATAATACCGACGATTTGAAAATATGTACATCTACATATGTATATGTATAGATGAAAAAGTCTAGATTAACAACTAATAAATAATACTCTTTGTGTTTAGTTTGTAATATACCTTTTATATAAAAACAACTTATGAAGACCTTCTGCTTCGTTTCCTACTCGATCGGCTCCAAATTCTCTTTTTGTTCTTCAATTAATTTCATATGTGATATGTGATGTGAATATTACTTTTTTTTTAAAAGCAAAAGATAATATTATTATTGATCACTAGAACAAAATACAAGACCGAGCTGAGCTACTATATACAATACATCACGAGCTGAAATGAAGATATAAAGAGATATTCAGGAGAGAAAATACACTTGATATGAAGCCGAGAATAATATGAGTTATAGTGCTACATTACGTAGCGACAAAGTACCCCATATCCAACTCATTTGATCTTCCAACCTAAAATCACTTTAAACCCCCAGGAAAGTTACTATACAGTAACAATTGACAACTTGAAAAAAACTAGCAAATCGGTCTACATATTAAAAGCAGTCACCCAATTCCGGTTTTAGAGTTCACCGAGCAATCGAAAGATTTTGGGTTAGCAAGCCATGTGTGCCACGAAACATGCCCCTTCCTCTAACGGTTTGAGATCCATTCAAAACCTTTGATTTGGATTTCATCTACTAAACGAGCAGGAGACAGGGCGTTATTTCCGAATACTCTATCGTTACGATTTTTCCATATCATATA